>NC_090398.1:39000280-39701780 GCF_036365525.1 Heterodontus francisci
GCTAGGATTGAATTTCAAAACATTAAAAACTGGACAGTTCTGATCACATCAATTTGAAAAAGAAAACGGTGATAACAATCGACCGGCAGACATAGAGATATGATTTAAATCAGGATTGCCAGCGCAGATTTGTAAAAGGCAGATCGTGTTTGGCTAATCTGATTGACTTTTTGGATGGAAGAATTGCGAAGGTTGAGGAAGGCATAACAACGGATGCCGTTCTTATGAAGTTTGAGAAAACTTTTTGTCAAATTATGCTAAAAAGGCCGGTTAACAAAATTGAGGCTCCTGAAGTAGGAGGGTCAAGGGTTTATGCCCAGTATAGAGTATTATGTCCAGTACTGGACATAATGTTAGGGTCCTTGAGATGAGATTTACAAGAATGGTTCTAGGGATGAGGGATGACAGTAACACATTTTGGTTGGAGAAGCTGGGTTTGTTGTCCTTGGAGGAAAGAAACTGAAGAGAGATTTGACAGGGATGTAAAAGATAATGACGTGACGACATTTTAATTTTTTTCGAGATATAGCACTGAAACAACCCTTCGACCACCAAGTCTGTGCGAACCATCAACCACCCATTTATACTAATCCTACACTAGCCCCATATTCCTACTACATCCCCACCTGTCCCTATACTCCCCTACCACAACCAGGGACAATTTTACAATGGCCAATTTACTTATCAACCTGCAAGTATTTGGTGGTGGGAGGAAACCGGAGTACCTGAAGAAAACCCACGCAGACACAGGGAGAACTTGCAAACTCCACACAGGCAGTAACCAGAATTGAACCCGGGTCACTGGAACTGTGAGGCTGCGGTGCTAACCACTGCGCCACTGTGCCGCCCATAAAGACATGTAGACAAAGAAAAGCTGTTCCCATTAGCCGATGGTACATGGACTAGGGGACCCCGATTTAAGGAACTGGACAAGAAATGCAGGTCGTTCCAGAAATAACCTTTTTAAATAACGAGTAGTAATGCATTCGGACTCGCTGCCAAAGGACGGTGGAATCAGTGGCAATGAATTTGGAGGGCTTCTGAGTGAAATTATCTTGCAGGGCTGCTGGAAAATAGTGGGAAAAAGATGCTGACTGGATTGCTCTATCGAGAGCCAACATGCGTAGATGGGCCGAATGGTCTATTTATGTGCTGTAATGACTCAATAACCGTATTAACGGCACTAAAACTAATACAGAACCGCAAAGAAATGCAAATGCCTCGCTTTGATTTGATATATTGATGTGGTAAACGTGATTTGCACGAATACATCCTTCAAGCTAAAGCAGATATTGCCCCCGATATCGCACCGAAATCTCAGGCAGCACAACAAGCTAATACAGCTGGCAACACTATACAGCCCCTCAAACAAATACAGATTCCAGCAATAATTCAACCCCTCAATCGAATACAGACCTTCTAACTAATACAGAGGCTCACACTAATGTGACACCGCAAATCAATCCAGCTCTTCAAAGTAGTGCAGCTCGCCAAACTAATACATCCCCTCAAAATACAGCCTTGGATCAAACATGTGCAAAATAACTGAACTCAAGAGGTGAGGTGAGAGTGACTGTCCTTGACATGGAGGCAGCATGTACTAGAGTTTAGATTCAAAGGACCCTAGCAAAATTGGAGTCAATGGGAATCAGGGGGAAAACTCTCTATTGGTTGGAGTCATACCGAGTACAAAGGGAGATGGTTGCCGTTGTTGGAGGTCAATCATCTCAGCTTAAGAACATCACTGCAGGAGTTCCTCAGTGTAATGCCCTAGGCCCAACCATCTTCAGCTGCTTCATCAATGACCTACTTCAATCATAATGTCAAAAGGGGGTTGTTCGCTGATGATTCAGCCCAATTCGTGATTTCTCAGATACTGAATCAGTCCGTGTAGAAATGCAGAAAGACCTGGACAATATCCAGGCTTGGGCTGATAGGTGGCAAGTAACATTCACGTTACACAAGTGCCAGGAAATGGAAATCTCCAAAAAGAGAGAATCTAATCGTGCCTCCTTGACATTCAATGGCATTGTGATCGCTGAATCCCCCATTATCAAAATCCTAGGTGTTACCATCAAGAAGAAACTGAACTGGAGTATCCATATAAATACCGTGGTCACAAGAACTTGTCAAAGGCTAGGAATCTTGTCGCGAGTAGCTCACCTCCTGACTCCTCAAAGCCTGTCCACCAATTAAAAATCTCAAGTCAGGAGTGTGATGGAATGCTCTCCACTTTCCTGGATGGTTGCAGCTCCAAGAACACTCAAGAAGCTCAACACTAACCAGGACAAAGCAGTCCGCTTGATTGACACCCAATCGACAAACATTCACTCACTCCTCCACCGACGCACAATGGCAGGAGTGTGCTCCATCTGTGAGATGCACTGTAGCAACGCACCCAAGCTCCTTAGACAGCAACGACTAATTGTGCGACCTCTACCACCTAGAAGGCTGTAGTCGCATGGGAACACAACCACCTGCACCTTCCTCTCCAAAACATACACCATCCTGATTTGGAACTATCTTGCCGTTCCTTCACTGTCGCTGGGTCAAAACCTGGAACTCTCTTACTAACAACGCTCTGTCTGTACCTAACCTACAAGGACTGCAGCGGCTCAAGAACACAGATCACCACCAAGGACAATTAGGGATGTACAATAAATTCTGACCTAGTCAGCGACGCCCACATGCCATCAACGAATAAGATACAGAACAACGTGTTGCCTAACAATGATGTAGCTGTCACTTAAGTCCAGAGAAACTGGCCCAGGTAAATTCGAAAATATTTTGTCAAAAAACTTCATTGGACACAGTCAAAGCAGCTGGAGTTCCTCAGTAGCGTCAATCCCTAAACCAAACAGTTCAACTTCTGCATGGACTACAGAAATGTTAATCTAGTAACGAAGGCAGACTCCTAACCAATTCCCCGCATTAAGACTGTACTGACAGAGTGGACAATGCCATGTTTCTTATAAAAATAGATTTGGTAATGGGATACTGCCAGGTTCATTACACACCCGAGCGAAAGACATATCAGCTTTTGTCACACCAGGCAGTCTTCTGTAATGCTGATTGATGTCATTCGGACTGAACAACGGCCACAGCCAATAGTCAGTGACTAATGAAACAAGTGGTAGCCAGTTTTCCTAATGGTGTGGCTGTACTTGATGATGTGCTGGTATACAGTGAGAATTGGAAGGACCACATTGAACAAATGTAATCTCTGTTTAGAAAATTACAATCGGCTGATCTAGAGATAAACCCTGTCAAAAAGTGAATATGCAAAAGCGAGGGTATGCTACCTCGGGCATATATTAGGACAAGAAAAAGTGGTGCCAAGAACAGCAAGTACACAAGCATTCGTGGAGTTCCCTACCCCTGAGACTAAGCAATAAATCATAAGGTTTGCAGGGTATGTGGTTTCTACCGCAAATTTCGGCAACATTTTAGTATTATAGCTGCTCCACTGATAGATGTGCTTCAAAAAAGAAAGCCAAGTAGTGTTGTCAGAGGATTGTGGGACATCCTTTGAGAGACTGAACACCATTTTGATGAATGAACCAGTGTTGGCCGTGACAAATTACACTCAGCCTTTCAAGGTAGTAACTGATGCTGGTTGCCCTGGGGTCGGTGCCGTCTTGTTACAGGATGATGAATCTGAACTTTGAAAGCCAGTGGGATACCTTTGCAAAAAGCTAAATTGACACCAAAGGAGATGTGCAACAGTGCAAAAAGAAACCCCTTGCGTATTACTAGCTCTTAAGCATTTTGAAGTGTATGCCCGCCGTGACTGTCGAGAGACACTAGTAAATAGGGATCATAACACCCTAGCCTTTTTAGAAAATTTAGAACAACGAAATGCCAGACTATTCCGATGGAGTTTACGATTGCATCCTTAGTACTTAAAGATTATTCACATAGTGGGGCAGCAAAATGTGATTGTGGATTTTCTGTCTCAGATTTATATGGGTTTTCAGTTATCTGAGTGAATAGATGGTGCAAAGAAAGTAAAAAGCTACAGATAAAACGCTAATGAGAATGAACGTGTATGTGTGTTTTAATTATTTTTTCAGCTTCTGTTTTTCCACTCTTTGTAATGAAACACATTTTAATATAGCATGTCATTCGTTCAAGGATGGAGGGTTTAACGAAAGTGTCAAATAGTTTTTGATGATTCATATTTAACTTGAGGAAACAGATTCATTTTAGAAGGCTGAACATTTCATAGATGCTGGAACTTTGAGTTAAAAGGTCACTGAAAGGACACTTGAGATGATGTGTTTGAAAACAAGCTTTCTTGGATAGAACATACCCTAAGCTCAAAAAAGAACAGCAGAAACCTTGGTTATTTGGGGGAAGATAAGAGAAGCGACGCAACAAGACTTAACATTGTCAGGAGTTTGCTTTTGGGATATTGTTTTGACTTTCTGGTTGAGTTGTGGACTGTTATGTGTTATCAGGAGTTCAGCCTGCCAAGAGAGAAACACCAAGCTCATCTCCGTCTTCACTTCTGTGAAAAAGCCCAGAGAGTTCAGTGTGCGTGAGCGCTACAACTCCTGATGCCACTTTTCTACTGAGAAGCTGGAAAGGCCGGCCGGATCAATCATCGATGCTGCCTGAAAAGAACTGCTCCTGAAAAGATCCCAGTGACCCCGCTAAATGTTCCTGAAATCCAGAATCTATGCCATTTTGTGACACAACCGATATTATCCGTCTTCTTCAAGAATTAGCAAGTCTTTGGCCAAACTGTGTTTTTTTTTCTTTTTTGTCCAAGTTAGCTGCAGAGAAAATTACTTTTTTTCTGATGTGTGTGTGAGTTTGTAATTTAAAAAGGTAATTTTCATATTTCACTGTTTGTTAATGCCTTGCTTCTTTACTGAATAAGTCTTATTTTATCATGAACTGATCGTTTTTTTTTCAAAGAAACCTGTTTGGTGTATTTTATTCTTGAGTAAACAGTAGCGTATATGATTGATATTATCAATAACTGGGTAAACGTTTAAAACATACGTTGTGTCCTGTGCAGAAGTGGAACTAGAAAAGACAGTGCACTTGTCCCGCCTCGTTCGTGACACGCTCAAAATAATACAACAGCTCAACATAATGCATTCCATGAAACTAATATAGTCCCACAAAATAGGGTAGTGCCTCAAACTAATAGAGTTCCTTAAACTAATGAAATCCCTCAAATGAATCGAGTGCATCAAACTAATGCAGCATCGAATACCAATACAGACCCTCAAACTAAAACAAACGCTCACACTACTACAACAGCTCAAGCTAATACAGGCACTGACACGAATACAGCCCCTCACACTAACACAGCGCCCCTAACTCATACAGCGACTCGCATTAATACTCAAGCTAAGATAGTCGCTCGCATTGGTACTGCACTTCATAATAGTGCAGTTCCTCAAACGAATGCTGCATCTCCATCTATTACAGCAGCTCATAACAATTTGGGACCTCAAATTTATGTAGTCCATGGAGCTAATGCATACCCTCAAAATAGTGCAGCACGTCGCCATAATACAGCAACTCAAAATACTACACCTTCTCAAACTAGAACAGTCCCATGAAATAGTACAGTTCCTCAAACGACTAACGCTCCTCAAGTGGATACAGCCTCTCAAACTAATTCCATCCCTCAAATTCAGACAGCAACTAAACATAATATATTTCCTGAAACTAATACATTCCCTCAAGCTAATACATATCCTAAAACGAGTAGATCTCCTCAATTTAAAGAGTTCCTCAAACTAATACAGCCTCTCAAACTAATACAGCTCCTTAAATTAATGCAGTCCATATATCTGATACAGTCACTCAACCTATTGCATTCCATCGAACTAATACAGCTCTTGAAGCTCTACAACACCACAAGCTAATACACTCCATCAAACTGATACACACCGCCAAACTAATAGATCCCCTCAAACAAATACAGTTCCTTACACCAGGACGCCATCTCACACTAATCCAGACACTTACACAAATACAACTGCTCGAGCTAATATAGTCCCTCAACAAATGCAGTCGATCAAACTAACGATGCACTACAAACTAATATAGCTTCTCAAACTGTTAAAGTCCCTCCAACTCAGACTAATACAGCCACTCAAACTGATGTAGCATATCAAGCTACTACACCACCTCTTTCTAGTTCATCTCCTCAACCTAATACAGAACTTCTAACTAATACAGCCACTGAAACAAATTAATTTCCTGTAATTAATACGGTGCCTCAAAATAATACAGCTTCTCAAACTAATACAACAACTGCAACTAAAACAGGCAATATAACGAATACACCCTCTAAAATTAGTATAGGTCATCAAATTAATACAACACCTCAATCTAATGCAACTCTTCTATATAATTGTTTGAAGAACTTTATTAGTTTGTGGGACTGTATTAGGTTGATATCATACAGCTCCTCAATGCATGACAGTGCATGAAAATAGTACACTCCATCAAATTAATTCAAACACTTTACTGCACCTCAAGCTAATGCAGGGCATGGAAATAATACAGTCCTGCAAACTAATATAGCACCTAAAGCTAATACAGCACCGGAAACTAATACAGTCAATGAGATTAATACAGCCACTCAAACTCCTGGAGCCAAAGACTCTCATACAGACCTCCACGCTTATGTTGCCCCTCAAACTATTACACAACCTCAAAATAACAAAGTCCCTCAATCTAATTATTCTCGACAACGAATACAGTACCTCAAAACAATTACGTTACTCAAATTCATTTGGGATGTTGAAATTCAGTTATAAAGAAAAACTGAAGAAGTTCGAATCTTCTTCTTTTATCGAAATGAAGGCTGATATGTGATTTGATAGAGCTGTTCAAAGTTTTGACGGTTATGGATAGGATAGTTAGGGAGAATCTGTAACACTCGTGAAAGGATCGTGAATGTGACGGCATAGATATAAAGTAATTTGTAAAAGAAGCAGACGGGACTTGAGGAATCAAGATTCAGGCAGCGAGTGGCTAAGGTATGGATGCATTGCCCGAGAATGTGGTGGAGGCGGGTTCAACTGAAGCATCCAAAAGGGTATTACACTGTTATATGAAAAGGAAATATGTGCAGGATTAAGAGGCGAAGGTGGGGGGTAGGGTGGGGGGGGGGGCGGATGGCAGTAAGCGTAGTGCTCTTTAGGAGAGACGGCATAGACGCGATGGGCTGAACGGCCTCCTTCTTTGCTGTAACAATTCAGTTATTCTGTGAGTCCATCAAATTAATACCGCCTTTCAAACGCATACAGCAACTCAAACTAACACTACCCATTAAACTAATACATCACTCAAACGAATGCTGGTCCTCAAACTACTTCAGCCACTTACACTGATGCAGTCACTTAAGCCAATCCAGTTCCTCAAACCACTGTACCCTCAATCCAAAGTAGTTCCTCACACTAATAACGTATCTCTACTTACAACAGCCGCTCAAACTTATCCAGCAGATCAAACTGATGCACCCTCTTAATCTTATACAGACCTTCAAAACAGAATAGTCCGAAATCTGATAAAGCAAGTTAAACTATTGCAGTCCGACAACTGTCGCAACCGATCCAGCTGATACAGAAACAGTACCTTAAGCTGATGCTGAATTCCTTAGTATATACAGAGCAGGCAGACACATTTTGGCCCAGGCAGGCAGTGCTATGGATATGTTGTATTTGATCCTCTGTCTAACTTTCCTCATTCAACTGCATCAGCATAACTGTCTTTCCCATTCTCCCTCTATCTGGATTAGCTACACTCCCCTTTAATTACATGCATGCAATTCACTTCATCCACTCGCTGTGGTCGTGAGTTGCGCACTCTCACCACTCTGTAGGATACATCAAATCAACCAAAAACCCAACTGACAGGTTTTCCACCATGAGAAGGGTTAAATCAACCAGAAATTAACATAAACAGATAATGCTGGAAATATCAGCAGTCGAAGCAGCGCTATAAAAGCATTCGCTCACTGTCCGAGTCCAAATTGAATACACTCTCGTATCCTGGCTGCAGCTGACCTTCTACCTCCCATCCCCAGCTATCGAAAGTAAATGCTGGACTAACAGCTGAGACTTTGGCAGTCGAGGAGTTCATCACTGTGAGGAAGGCCAGATGTATGTAATTTTCTGGAATACACTTCTTGTAAGGTACCTGTGCAGGAATGAAACGAACTCCCGTCAATTTCCACAAAGTGAGAGATTGCCTTTTTCCCTTCCTTACCTACACAACCCCACGTCTCTCACTCCCACACCATCTCCTTTTTTTGTGCTTCTCTTTCCCATTCTGCTAAACACATTAGTTCACAGAGCCCATGGGAAATCTCAGTGGACCCCAGGGTTACACGGAGCCCAGTTTGTGAACTAATTACAATTGAGCTGCCAACTCCATTGGCATCTGTGTAAGAGCCGTCCTCCACCTTCCCCGCCACTGGGAAGATGTCATGGCAGCTGGAAGATGACGGGAATCCATCCCTACCGTCCCTCACCATTTTATGTACCATGTCCCCAGCCTCCCATCCCGCCCACAGGCGTTGAGAGCATAGGGACCACTTTCCTTCAGGAATTCATCGGCTACTTCCACTGTGTGTGTGATAACATGAGAAGCGGCAGGTACCTGGCAGTGGCAGTAGTGAACTCCATTTTACCACCCATTACCACTGGACGTGAGTCAGCATTAGAAGCACGTTTTACTTTGCATTGACAGTAGCGTGCTTCCCTTCATTGGCCACTCCCACAGAGTGTGAGACAGTTAAAAGCAGCGTTCACCTGGCCGTGATAGTAAGGTGCTCCCTTTCACCATCCACTCCGATAGGGTGTATGAAAGCATCAGAAGTCCCGTTAACCTGTTTTTGAAAATACCACGCTTCCATTTACAGCCCGCTCTGATCGGCTGTGAAACAGCATCAGAATAGCCGTTAACCTGCAGGTGACGGTAGCCCACTCCCTTTCACTGCCCTCAGCCAGCTGTTGTGATACAGCATCATAAGCAGCGCCTACCTGGCATTGACAATAGTGTGGTACCTTACACCATCAAATGTGAGCGGACTGCAGAAATCTAATTGCAGAGACCGGGCCCCCTGAATTATCATATCAAAGCCTATGAAAGTCGAAAAGGCTGAGAATATACAACAGGGCGGCAGCATGGGCAAAACTTTTATTCTTCTGGTATGTGGCCTTTCTTCAGAATTGCAGGCAAGAGTAGGTGACAGAGAGAGAGAGAGAGAGAGAGAGAGCGATGTTGATTTGATTATTGCAATGTTGTGTATCATTCCCCATTACCAATAGCCTGTTATAAATGGAGATGAATGCAGGTGAAATTCAATTAGTCATGAATCAATGAACATCACCCGATTGGTTACCTCAATGTAGTTTTTTTACATCCTCATAAATGCATCCATAACTGCATTAATTTAAACGCTTTCCTGCTTACCTTTCTCTTATTGACTAATATATTTATCTCTGTCTGCTATTCAGAAGTCAATTTGTGTATATTTCAATTGATTGTGTATTGAATTGCATACAGATCAGCCATGATCTGACTAAATGGAAGAACAGGCTCCAACGTTTGAATGGTCTAAACATATTCCGATGTTCTGAGCTGCATTAGTAATATTTATTCTTGAGCTATTTTTAACGCTTGCGTGTGTGCTTGTCTGTTAATACACATGGTATGACTCAATATACATAATAATACATCTGTTATGCCTCTGTTCGATTTTAAATACATCTCCGTGCAGCTCTGCATTATGTATACATACATTTGTATGTATCTGTTTTATTTTCAATGAATTTGATTGTATGTTTGCCGATTTCCGTTTCTTTGCGTTTTATTTAACAACAGCGCAAAAAAGTACACAGACATTAAATACATGGATAATGAACACGGATGCAGCCAAGAAAAATGTCCAACCCAAGCAAATAAACAGTAACACAGTACTGCAAAATGTATGCATATGTAACGCAAGGCGTCACTAATATACTTGCATCTATCGCAGACACAGCCAACTATTTACAATTAACAGAAATAACTTTCATGACTTTTATTCTCGAGCTGTGAGTATTGCTGTCAAGTCCATAATTGAATGTCCATTTCTAGTTACACTGAGAAGGTGGTGCTGGTCATTTTGCTGAACCACTGAGAGCAGTTTGATACAGAAGAGGGAACTTCTAGTTTTGTGTTAAGCATCAAGCAAGTTGGAGTGGGGCTGGCGTCACATTAAGGTCAGGACCTGCCAGGGGGGGCTTGTTAGGTCCCATAATGGTTAGAAAAGTAATGGTAAAGCATATAGCTAATTAGTATCATTAAGAGAATGAGACAGACATGGTAAGTTGCAGTTCTCACCTTTCAAAGCTGCATGGAATTGATGGTGGTGATTGTTCTTCTGTCTCAGAACTTTTGTTTTGCCGATTTGCTGAATTTGTGAGCTCAAGTCCAATACCAAAGAGCAAAAATAAAATGAAGGCCCAACTGGAAACCTGAGATCTCTCACAATCTTGGGTCCTGTACCCTAAACTGAGAAACATAACCTTGAACCAACGAGCCACATTGGATTGAAATTGTATTCCAAACGTGACGACAAATGGACTTATCACGTATTTCCCACCAACTCTGGCAACTGTAAACAATCAGAGTGTTGTAGACAGCATTTATTACGTTGTGCCTGTCGTATCCATGTCCTGATATCCCGGTGAGCTATTTGTGTTTCCAGTCCTCTTTTAAATTTTGAATTCACTGAAATTTGCTTGGACGGCTGTTAGAAATGCAGTACGACCTTTCACACCGTCACACTGACTCGTACATCTAGAGTGACCCGTGAGTCACTTTTAACTCGCAAAATCGTAACCATCATGTTAAAAAAGTATCATCCTTTAGAATAAGACTGGATTACAGCACAATGACACTCCCCAGACTGAAGCTCAGTTGGTTTGATTTCCAACTGAAATTGAAGCCAAATGTGACTTTGCTACCTGGAAGGCAATTGGATGGATAAATATTCATTCCAGGAATATGAAACCCGGTCCAATGCACAGCCAGTAAAGAAAGATACTCCTGAACGACCAATGCTTCAATTATGGATATGCTCGTGGAGAGTGGAAAATTGACCGTTTCGGCTCAACCTATAGATCGAAAAAAGTCATTGCCGTTGCTGCTGTACAGGATTAACGGAAAGGGACTGAACCAGAAGTGCTTTTTTTACAGATACATTAGTTAAAAGATGATGGACACAGTCCACTTATAGTCAGGATTCTGCAGACGGAACTACCAAGGCGTGACCAAGTCCTTTCTCCCTGTTTGTTAATTCTGGAAGGCAGCTACTCTATCTGGTCCACAGGCTCAGTTTGTTATGCAAAAAAAAAGATAGCTTTCTCTCACTTCCTGGATGTACCAGTAAAACGTAGAACACAAGCCCGAGAGAATGGTGGGTGCATTTCACGTTCAATAAAATGACTCAAATCCTCTGAAATGAGAACAGAAAGTGCGGGGATTACTCATCAGGTCTGGCAGCATCTGTGGGGAGGGAAACAGAGTTAATGTTTCAGGTTTGCGACCCTACATCAGTCCTGGCAAAAGTTAGAAATGGAGCAGTCTTTGAGCAGGTGAGAGGGGGAGGATATGTGTGGGCCGGAGGGGGGGTGGGGTCGAAGAACAAGAGGAAGGACTGTGATGGGACGGAGAGGGGAGCGGTTAAATAAAAGATGTCATGGAACAGAATGCAAATGGAGGGCGAGTTAGCGATAGCAAAATACAAAGCATGAATCCAGGCAGAGTGCCAATGGCAGACTTATGAACAGATTTCTATTAAATGAGAAACATGAAAATAATTTTCAGACTTGCACGTGACTAAAAAGAAATAAATGAATAACATGAAAAAGTATACATCAACTAACAATAATGGGGCTCATGGTCTGAAGGGTCGCTGACCCGAAACGTTAATTCTGCTTCTCTTTCCACAGATGCTGCCAGACCTGCTGAGTGATTCCAGCATGTCTTGTTTTTGTTTCAGATTTCCAGCATCCGCAGTATTTTGCTTTTATATAAGGGAACAAACGTATTCTATTCTCTTGCAAATCAAATTCTCGATGTTTGCCGACCTGAGATGATTGTAGATTTCTCCCGTGAATGAATGTTCAGTTGAAGACAGTGGGAGATTTCGAGTTCAATACTGTCTCACGCAGATGGAGGATTCAATTCTACAACCTGGCACGTGAATGCCGACTTGCTGGACACAAGCTGCTGGATGGTCTCTCTCTCTCTCTCTCTCTCTCTCTCTCTCTCTCTCTCCGCCCCCCCCCCCCTTTGGGAATTGGGACAGGTTAAGCACAATGCATCCACTGTTCTCTGCAGCCATTTCGTGTAAGAACAGAGGACACAGGCCATCAGGATCTTGGAACTTGTCAGCCTTTAGGCCCATGCTCTTCTCCGTTTTTTTTCTAATGCTAATTATTGCCTTACATTCCTCCCTCCATTTGCCTCCTGGTATTCTATTGATATTTTAATGCTTTTAAATTATTCTACTGTGAATGCAGATGCAAAATAGTTTTAAAGACTCCACCATTTCCTCATCCTCGAAGGGACCTACTTTTACTTTAGCTACAGTCTTCATTTTTTATATACTTGTTAAACTATTACTGTCTGTTTCTATATTTCTTGCTAGTTTACTCTCACATTTTCTTTCTCAGGGATCAACCAAGAGTCAGGTACCATGCAAGTCGAATGGAAAGAAAACCCAGCCTGGAGACCGCGCAGTGAGATCCTGCCATTTGACATGATTATGGAGGAGTTGTGCATGAGGCGACTACTCTTCAATCGGTCGTCGATTGGCCCCTCTGTGATATCTTACAAGAGGAACTGAAGCCATGTTCTAGATCTCACACTGCCCTTTCAGTCGTAATGAAGATAACCATAGCACTGCATTTTTCGGGATATGTGCAATTTCAGTCGGCTACTTGCAGCTTGTGCAACATCTCCCAGAGTACTGTCAAGGCTTACATGCTCAATGCTGTTTTCCGTAGGTTATCTGACTTTGTTGATTTCTCCGTATTACCAGTGCAAGTGAGAGAAAGCGTCATGCACATTTCACAGGATCGCTGGCTTCCCAATGTGCAATCAATGGAATGCTGATCCCATTGAAGTTGCCGGATGATGAACATGTTGTATTTGGTAACAGGAAGGAGCGCCACTCATTGATGTCATGATAGCTTGTGATGGCTAATTGTGGATGCTGAATGTGAAAGGTAATCACTGGCATTTTGCACATAGCAGTTTCCTCTACAGGGACTCATACTGACAGCATTCCATAGGTTCATTCCCTTCATGATCTGTATGGCTATTAGGCACAATAGCTACCCCCTAAGAGCATGGCTGCAAATGGCACCAACTGTGAAGCACAGAAAAGGTACAACTACATGCCCTGGTTGAAATATTCGGGTCTTGCCATGCTTGTCTGCCCATTTCTTCATGGTTGTTTGGGAAACTTTAATGTGCTTATGAGCTACTTTGCAGCCTCTCGTGATCAGCTCCGAGAACACGGTTACATAATCTCACACAAAAGATTCGTCACAACGTTCTAAAACGTTTCTTTATTTAATTTTAGAGGACCCCTTAACTCATGTCAAGAAACTAATTCAAAAACAAGCTAAAACTGGTAGATTCATTTGGTAAATCTCTAGGGCAAACAAAAGTGTGCCTTGTGCCTCTGGGCGGTATGCTGAAGACTTTAACTGTGTCAAACCCAAATTATTCTGAACTTCTGAAAAGTAAAAATAGACATAAAGTTAGAACCTTGAGCCAACTGAATGTCAATCAGAAATTCAAATCTAGCGAAGGAATGGGTTGACTTTTCTACATCTTCCTGAGCAGAAATTGCTCGCAAGGGAATGGCACCTGGGAATCGAATACCCATGTCCATGTCAGTGGTCCATGATTGGTCTCCCGCTATTGTTTTTGGTTAAGTCTACAAGTCCTACAAAGTCTGCCAACACACTACTAAGTCCTGCAGGGAATCGAGGGATCGGGAAGAGAGCAGCAAAGTAGAATTGAAGCCCAAGGTCAGCCATTATTGGATTGAATGATGGAACAGACTCGATGGGTCATACGGTCGCACTCTGCTCCTATATCGTGTGTTGCTGTGTTCTAAATGGTTCCCCAAAACTGTTATGAGAATTGGAGATGCAGGTTTGGTGGCAGGTTGAGGTTTTCCCAGAATCTGACAGGTATGGCACTTGCTACAAAACTGCACCACGTCTGTGGAAAGACCTCACTAGTACAAATGTCAACGTATCTGTAATTAAGTTTTGTGGATCCCCACATGCCCCGCTACAGGAACTTCATGTGAAATCCTTAATATTTCCCGGCAATACTTGTGTGCACCACTTTCTGCTGAATAACTATGAATTCTTTGCCTGAACATCCGTGAGGAAGTCGCCAAGCCCTCATCAGAATTCCAATATGGATATGTCCCAGAAATGCCTTTGCCTCAGCTTCCATTAAAGCCAAATGTGCCGACTAACTGACTGTTTAGCAAGTTTCATTTCTGATCACGACACTTGTTTAGATATTGCTCGGGTCAATAAACAACAAGAAAAAAATCCTGGAACCTTTTTCCTGCAATTATTCTGTCTACGTAACTTCAGTTGACCTTCCCATGACTACTGTAGAAAATATTACCGTCGCTCTGGCCAAATCATTCCCCGGGATTACGTCAATTCCGCCTGCTGGCAAACTATGGACGTCTACTACAGTTAGAATTCCAGGTATTGGATCACACACTAGGTGCACCCTATACAAAGGTACACGAATAGACTCCCGCCAATATCATTCACTCAAAGCTTGGCGTTCAGTGCGCTGTCAGGTGGAAAGTTTACATCTTACCTCAGCAAAAGAGTTTGGAGGTCTCCTGCACCCCTGTGTACGACTTTCGGTTTACCTGTCACGCTTGTGGGATAAGAAGTTAATTTTCCATTTGACAAGAATCCCCTATAACTCTCAGGTTTCTTATTCATGTCACTCACACTCACAGTTTTATGTACTTGGTCTTACAGCTGCAGTGAGAACTAAAGCCTGATCTATCCTACTCTCGGCCAGTGTCGTCGGCATTGCGTACCCTGATAAGTCCCATAGCTTTTTACCCCGTAAGTTTCAGCATTCTTCATGAAGATGCCCCAATTACGACAATGGTAATACTTAGAGTTGTCGTCCTCACTTCCACCCTCAGCATCTTTTTTTCTGTCCTGAGGAGAAGATGTTGTGGCGTCCCCAACTGTCCATTCTTGTAACTGGTTACTTGCCTGCCTGTCACCCTCCTATCTTCTATCCTTCTCGGTCTGTGAGGTGACGGACAAAGGATTCAAGGCTGTAGATAAGCTCATAACCGTCAGCGATTTCTGCCACCTGTCAGGCTGTTTAAAATCTTTGGTTCCCCACATGGGTTCTGATTAGCTGACGAAGTGAATATTTAATGTCTTGCAGGAAATTTACTGCCCAAAAGTCCTCATATGCATCATCTACATTTAGTGCCCGCACCCAACGATCAGAATAACTTTGTTTATCCTCTCAAATGCTACATAAGTCTGCACAGGCTGTCTCCAGAGCTTCCAGAATTTCTGCCAGCATGCTTCCAGAACCAGCTCATAAGCAGTGAGGGTAGACTTTTATGTCACATCTTAATCCACAGAGGCGTCCCCAGAAAGCATGGCATAAACGTCATGAACTCTGTCCATGCACCTGCTTTACATAAGTAGTGCCGAGCTTTCCTTTGACCACTTCATTTGTTTGGCTATCTTTTCAAAAGAAATGAAAATGCCTCTACGTCCCTTTCCTTAATTTCGGGAGGGCTTGTACGTATTTAAACAGCTATCCACTGGGTCCTGGGCTGGAGACAGGTCTTTCCCCATCCAAATTTTCATCGGACTCAAGGCATCCTTTTTTGTTTCTCTCTCGGCCTAGCCTTCTAATTTGGTATTCTCTTTCTCTCTTCTTTTCCCCTCTTTCTCTTGCCCATTCGCACTCAGGGACCTGGTTCTCTGCTTGTTCCATTTGAAATGCTCTTCCTTTTACTCTTTTCTCAATTTCAAGTGGGTTTATCTACAACAGCTCTTTTTTAAAGCTAATTCAACTGAACTGGCATCTGGTTTGCCATAGTCTAGTTTGTCATCTTCTCTTCCAAGTGCAAATTGAATGCTATAACGCCAGTGATGTCTTCTTTCTTAATTCCTGATTTTATCTCTAATGCCAACAGGTCAGCACAATCCTTCAATCTAACTGTGCTTAAGTTCCTCAAATCACTCAGTGATACATCCTCCTCCCTCATAAAGGTCGTAGCAACTAATGAAGACATTACGCACGTGTAGACCAATGCATAAGAAGCGTTTTTTATACATTTTCCTCTTTCCAATTATTATTACCCCACGAGCAATTGCACGTCGTTGGCTTTGGGAATCCCGTACAGAGCCCCCAAATATATGTTCCAACCAAGAAAGTCCACTGTCATTTCTATTTCCACTTTTCCACTACTCATAATTGTTTATGCAGTTACCAATACGGACAAAGACAAACATTTTGGCCAAATACTGGCTAATACTTGAAGAAAAAGAGAAGATATAGAAAGATGTTAATTGCCCCTTTTTGATTTGCCATCCCAAATATGCGTAGCTGGGTATCACTGGTATATTTCTAGAACAGCTCTTTCCAGGCGATGCTGAAAATCAGTTTGTCACGCTTTCCAGGAGAAATGCATCACCAGTAGCTTCTGATCGACCGTTCAGGAGGAATGGAGCATCATTTTTTTCTATTTCTTACTCTTGCTGGTAAAAGCTTCTCAAAGACGTGGAAAGTTGGTAGGCTTTTGAAAGACATGGAAGGGGATGCTGATGGTGATTGTTCTCTTAGCTGGTTGTCTGCAACGGCCTTTAAAACAGTACACACTTCCAAGTGTCTAAAGTGAAAGCAAAAACAATATCTCAAGAGGCAATCCTCCTAACACCGATAATTCTTGACCTGACAGTTGTCCTTAACCATCTCCCCCAAGTCAAAAAAAAGCAAAGAAACAAAGCAAAACTGTTGGGTATTTAACTGAAGAGAGGTGACTTCCAGCCGGGGTTGTTTACAAACAAAGTCGCCTCAATGTCCTTTCAGTAATCTCAGTGAAGGAATACATCAATGGAATCCGTTTCAGTTTTCCCAAATATGACTTGTGTTAAAACAGAATAGCTTCTATTGATTGTTTTTACCAACTTCACCCAAAAGACAAGATATTGTTTGAGCGCCACCTGCGCTGGAAGCCATATGTAATTTTAGCTAAAAAATAAAGCCTTGGTGACTTGGGAAGGAAATGGTTGCAGATAAGCCTAGTGTAAAGATTTAGGGAGGTCAGGAAGTCGTCTCTCAGTTTGCGGTTTGGATTGTTTTCAGTTAGTTGTGGTGGGAACTCTTGGAAGACTGTTAGTGTTTTCCTGTCAAGGAAACATAAATAATCCAACTCACCTTATTCAAAATCTCTGGTGCAATATAGCCCCTGAGGAGCTGAACGAAATCCTGCGATCAACTGTCTGCTAGTAGATCAAAAATCCTTGATGCCACATTTCTCCTAAAAATCCTTCGAGAATATTTCTTGACCTCTGCCAGAATGGACTGCTTCTGAAACGATCCCAGGCATCATTCTCTGTACACCCATATGCCAGACCAAAAAAGGGACAACTGACTTCCTTATATCTTATTTACTTTTTCGTCACGAATTAGCAATTATTGCCAAATTCAGTCTGTTTTTGTCTACTTCCTGTATCAGATCACTGCGGAGTGAATTTCTGTATTTTCTCCTATGTCTGTACAAGTGTAATTGAAGGGTTTTAAAAAAGTAAACTGCAATATTTTAGTCGGTGTGTTAATGCTCTGCTTCGTTGCCAGTTAATCTTCTCTTATAATAATCTGATAATTTTGTTGTTAATGAAAGACACCTGGTTGGTGGAGTTCATTCCTCGCTAATAAATATGATTTGTTGTACCGATAATCGGGTAAACACTTCAATAGCTGTTGTGACCTGTGGAGCAGTGGAACCAGAAAAGAAAAAAAAACAGTGTAGTCCTCCCACCTCGGTTGCAACGCAAACAGATATTATAGAATCACCAATGACCAATTAATTTTGAGTTTATTCCCCTGTGTGGTTTCAATCCCATCATAAGAATTAAGTGACCGATTATCAACCCTAGTTTTCAAGGCAAATTAACAATTTCCAGGAACTTTATCGCCATGTGCAATTTATTAGGATCATGTTTAAAACATGTAAGAACTTTGATTAGCCAGTGTACTTATTATATTGAATTTAATAATTATTTATAACTTTAATATTGAGTGTATTGGTTATAAAACTCAGCTTAACAATTAGCAGAAGCTTTATTCTCCTGTGTATTTAACAGTTAACTGTAAATTAATCCCACTGTGTATTGACTTTCCAGATCAATTCATTAATTAGTTGCATTTTCCATCCACTGTGTGTTGTTTGTTACGGCTAATGCAACAAATACTTGGAACTACTTTCATCTGTGTCATTTTATCAAACCCGATTAAATAATTAACTGTAAATATTAAAGCTGTGTATTAGCGATCAAGTCCAATATCACAATTCAAGGTAACGGCAGACCTCGTGCAGTATTTATCAAGTACAATATAACAATTAACTGTATCATTTTTCACAGTGTAATGGTTACCTTATTCAATTTAACAATTAATTGCAACGTTTTTCCATCGTTATCATGAGCAATTTAACAAATACCTTTTGCTTACTCCCCAGAAGTTAGTTAGCAAATCCCATAAGGCGAGTAACACATTTTATTTCCCTATGTATTGTTATCAAGCCCATAGGAACTTAGGAACATAGGAACAGTAGTAGTCCATTCAGCCCATAGAGTCTGCTCCACAATTCAATACGATCATGGCTAATCATCCACTTCAATGCATTCCCCCCACACTATCCCCGTATTCCTTGATGTCACTGGTATTTATAAATCTGTCAATCTCTACTTTAAACATACTCAATGACTAAACTTCGGCAGCCCTCTGAGGTCGAGAATTCTAAAGATTCACAAGCATCTGAGTAATGTAATTCTTCCTCATCTCTGTCCTAAGTGGCTTCGCCCTTGTTTTAAAAATGGTGTGCCCTGGTTCAGGACAGCCCAGCCAGGGGAAACATCGCATTTGCATCTACCCTGCTATCTCTTTTAATGTCTTGCTCGGGTATAAAATTGAAACCCGACCCAGGCCCAATCCGACCTTATCCAATCCGAACCCGTCCCTTGACCGAGTCCTTTTACTTTTTTTAAATGCCCGACTCAACACAAACCCGACTCATGATCTGGGCCCAAATGCTGAACCCGGAAGAGTGACCAGACCTGACATGAACCGAACATATGTTGTGGGGTCTGGTCGGGTTCGGGTCGGCTAGCCACGCTTGAATCACTTTAAGTATATTGTAAGTTTCAGTGAGATCACCTCTCATTCTTAAAAGCTCTGGAAAATACAGGCCTAATTTCCTCAATCTCGCTTCATAGCCCAGACATCCAGGGAAAAAGTCTGGGGAACCTTCGTTGCACACCCTTTATGGGAATAATATGCTTCTTAAGGTAATAATATGCTTCTTAAACCTGCACACAGTACTCCAGGCGCGGTCTAACCAAGATTCTGTACATTTGAAGCAAGAATTCACTACTCCTGCACTCAAATTCTCTGGCAGACAAGCATACCATTAGTCTTCTTAGTTGCTTGCTGCACCTGCATGAAAGCTTTCAGTCACTTATTTACGAGCAGACACAAGTCCCTTTCTGCATCTAGGCTTTCCAATCTCTTACCATTTGAGAAATATGCTGCACGAAAGCCTGGTTAACCGCCCCAAACCCGACGAGACCCATTTATATGTGTTGGGTTCGGGTCTGGTCTATATTCCAAGTCTAGCATTTGGTCTCAGGTCGTGTCGGGCTAGACAGTGCTGCTTCCAGGAATTCACGTGATCAGGCTTACCCATGGTTCCCCACAGCTCCATTGGCAGCAATAACCTGCTACATATGAAGGAAACTCATGTTGGTTCGGTCGGGTCGAGCGCGAAAAAAAAGAAAGGATTCAGGCTCCAGTCGGGTTCTGGCTGGCCGTGGTCGGATCGGACGTGGGTTGGGTTTTAATTTTAAAACTGAGCCAGGCATTACAAGGCAATATATGGAGTTACTGCAGATTGGTTATGAGCTCATTGAATGGCCGAACAGGATTCAGGGTCGAAATGGCTTACCCCTCTTGGTCTGTCTGCCTCGTTGTCAATCTTTCTCTGTTTCTTCTCTCCTCTGTCAGAACGTCCACAAAACTCCACAAACATGAGTCAGCCATTTGAAGTTTGTTCGCGCTGGTCCTTTTAATGTCAGCATGTGGACATTTATTTTTTTTTAAAACCGACTTGCCACTAAGAGGAGAATTGAACTGTTCTTCAAAGAGCGCACACGGGTAGAGAGTAGATGACGGATATGATAAGAGGAATGGCGGTTAATGGCGGAGGAAAGTTGGGGGAATAGGGTGAGATATGGGAGAAATAGGGAGCAATCATTTAGAGGAGGAACGCTGAGGGATAATGGAGAAGGGAGAATGGAAAATGTGGAGAGATAATGGGTGCTGGAAGGGGAATGTGTGTGTGATGGAATGGGCATGGGTATGGTATAGTTATTGTGTTTGGGGAGACAGGTGAGAAATGGGAACTATTGGGATGGTGAAATGGGATATGGAATGGGGAAGAGTTACTGGAAAAGAGACTGTGGCTGTTATTCCCCCACCTGTCCTGCAGGGAATATCCTCACTTATGCACCTGGGAATTTATTTCCAGTCCTCGAAAAGTCACCTCTTAACGTTGGCATGCTGTACTTTGACATGTGTAACAACCCACTAATACCAGTGTATTTCATGTCATCCAGGTGTCAGGTGCCTTTATGCCTTTTGGGAATAAATATTACATTCATGGATTGGAAATACGGTGACCCGCCTCTGGGCTCTCAGTTGTCTCGTTTATTAATTAATTGAATAATTGATGTTACTGCATATTTCACCGCATTCTTAAATTGATCTCTGAACTTGGACTGAGTAGCAACATAAATAAATGTGTTTGTGCAGCAACTTAAGTTGCGTAGCATAAATCCAACTCGTTGAAATATATATTCAGAATCGTTGTAATCCCTTGGATCTATTCCTGCAATGTTATAACATAGAAATTCTATAACAAATAGCAACCACAGAAGTATGAAGCTGCCAGATATGGTGAAGAGTAAAATCACAGACTTCCTTCTGCTCTCCACCTCTGGGTCACTGCGATTATCTCCTTTCCTCTGACCCCTCAATCCCTTGCGGACTCGACTGGCCACTAAAATGTGCCTGACTGTCAGAGCATTGAACAATAGAATTGAAGCGAATGGGATAAATGGTGTTAAAACATTATCAAACCAGTCAAGTCCCACCCATACGGGCTCAATGAAGCAGCTTGGCTTCAAAGAACAACCCCAGGGTACATTGTTGATTATCCGTCTAGGTTCATTTATAAAGTAGACAGGGATGTTTTTTAAACAAAGCAGAATGCATGTTGTTGCTAGAACGACAGCCGCAGTTTTCTTGGTACAATATTTTGCTTTCGTTTTTTGGCAACAAATGGCCACAAATCGATCAAAGGAGAAAGTCACGGTGAACCAGACAGAACAGTGTGTGGCTGTACGACTCAGGACGTAGATAACACTACACACAGGAGTGATGTGAAGGAAAGATTCTGGGAAATAACGTTGAATTATCCGTCTCAGCATGACCTCAAGGGTAATGACCAGTAAATCCGCCAAAGCCATGGCCACCAGATAGCGAGTGGTGCAGGTGGAGAGGCCGCACTTTCCCCGGGACAGGATCACAATCGCCACGAAATTAACTATAAGAGAGAGAGAAGGGATAATATACTCAACATTTACCAAGCCAAGAGTCTCCATGTCTGAGCCAGACTGTAAGCAGGGATTTCAGCACTGTGCGTTGTGTGTGTGTGTTTGTGTGTGTGTTGGGTGGGGGAGGGGGAACATGTCAGTGGTTTAAATTCAAAGGTAAAATCGACCATGACCCCAACACTTCCACTTCTGTATTTCATGGAATCCGAAAAAGGAGCGTGCAGACAACAGCTTCAAGGAGGCAGGTTGTAATTTAAATGTTTTAACGAGAATGTAAGTCTGCAAAGCTACCTGTTTTGTACCTTTAGCTCTGGCCAGCCTGATAGTAACGATCGAAATCACGCCCCACATATTGGCATTTGTGCTGGCGATCGGACTCCCCACATGGCCGAGATCAGACTCACACCATGGCTGGTGGAGGGCTAAGTGTATCCCCCAGGATCGAAACACCGAGGCTTGTAAACCCTCTATGGATCGACTGTTGGGTCACTAGGCACTCTTGGATCCTGTCTGGATTGTGGGTTGTTAACTGAACCCCTTGCATATGGGCCACTCTGTGATAGAATGGGGTTATCTAACAGTCCAGCATCATGCTTCCGCAGCATTGGTTGGTAATAGGGAGCTCCTCGGATCTGTCCCCAACTCCCATCGGATAATGGTGCAGTCACAGACGTTACTTTACCCCTAGGTTTGTACAGTGAAGTGAAGGGAGTATAATTTATGGTTGGTGGTGAATTAATCTAGATTTGGCTGAAATGGTGGAGCTTGAAGCGTTGAATGTGGAGCCTGTCCGGGTAGAAGCTGAGGATAATTGGAACGGTACAAGAACATAAGAAATAGGAGAAGGGTTTAGCAATTTGGTTTCTCCTGCCTGTTCATCTGCAATAACATCATAGCTGATCTCATTGTGGCCTGAACTCCACTTTCCTGTCATCTCCAAATAACCCTTGATTCACTTCTAGATCAAACAGCTTTCTAACTGAACATTGAATGTATTCAATGACGCAACCTCCACTGCTCTCTGCGGGAGAGAACTCCAAATATTCACGACCCTCTGAAAGAAGAAATTCCTCAGTATATCCGGTTTAACTGGCGATCCGTTATTCTGAAACCATATCCCCGAGTTCTTGATTCCCCCAGGACAAGAAACATCCTTTTAGCATCTAACATTTCAAGCACACCTCAGAACCTTATTTGCTTCAATAAGATCACTTCCCATTCTCCGAAACTCCAATGAGTACGGGCACAACCTCCTCAACCTTTACTTAATAGACTACCCATGCATCCCTGGAATCAAGTTAGCGAAAGAACTCGAAACAGTCTTCAGTGCAAGTGAGCCCTCCCTTTCATAAAGAAATCAAAACTGTGTGCTGTACTCTAGGCGGGGTATCTTCGAGACTCTTGGCAGTTGTAGCAAGAGTACCTTACGTTGATATGCCATCCCCTTGCAATAGATGTCAAAATTCCATCTGCCTTCCTAATTAAGTTCTGTACCTGCATGCTAATTTTTTTTTTGTTATTCATGTTCGAGGATACTCAGAAAAAAAATAAAATGGACAGCTAGCATCATTAATGGTGCTATGAAGCTCTCATCAATTGTAAAAAATATTAGGCTCACGAATGTCATATAGGGAGAAAAAGCTGCCATCCTTACCTGGTCTGGCATACGTGGGACTCCAGCCCGAAGCAATGTGTTGACCGTTAAATGCCTTCATAAATGGACCAGAAAGTCATTCATTTCAAGGGCAATTAGGGATAGGCAAAAAATGATGGGCTTGCCGGCGATGAGCACAGCACAAGACAGAATAAATGTTCCCTCTGCTCCACAATATTCTGTAATATCTCTCTATTTGAATAACATATTGTCTTTTGAGTGTGTGTGTGTGTTCCTGTTCTTCTGACCAAAGAGGCTAACCTCACATTTGCACACATTGCTCTCAATCTGCCAAATTGTTGCCCACTCATGTAACATATACATACCACGTTGCTCATTCTGGGTTGGATTTTGTGTTTGGGTTGAGGGCGGGGCCGAGAATCAGTGCAGATGAATCTGTCACGGAACCCGACGCTGCCATGTCAGTTTCTCATTTTCTTGAAAGTCGTGAACCACTCTGACGGCACCTCCACCACTCTGCGTGCGACAGTAATTTAAATATGTTAAATACCTTTCTGTATGAAGTAGAATGGAATTCACCGTGATCCTACCAGCCATTCGCACTCTTCTGTATGATGCGTGGCAGTAATACCTTCTCATTTTCCCGTCTTTGAAAAGCTGGCACCATTGATGTGAGAGTCCTCGGTGACTTCAAATGTGAGGGACTTTATGTGTTGTCATTCAATGAAATTTGTGTTAGCACTGAACATTGCCACTGAGCTCAATTTGTGAGGGGAGATTGGAATTCTCCAAGAGGATACTGTTGGGATGAAATGGGGAGCCCTGCATGTGCGATTTTAGTCAACAGATAGATTGGACGAATCTGATTGGCACAGATTGCCTGGAAAATCAATGTTTTCAGAATAGTTGCTTTGAGTCGCATGTTCCAGAGCCAACCAGTGAGCATGTTGCTGTATAACTGGTCATGTGTAACGAGACAGCATTGATTAATTAACCCCTGATAAATGTGCGCCAGGTAGCAGTAGTCGCAGAATGATTGAATTTCGCATTCATTTTGAGGGCTAAAAGACTCGTGCTTTAAGATTTTAAAGAAGTGTAATTATGAGGGTTTGAAGACAGAGCTGGTTAAAATAATTTGGAAAATTAGGCTAGGAGAAAGGCCAGTAGAGGTGTAGTGGCAGATATTTAAGGAAATATTTAATGGCACTCAGCAGAGATACATTGTAGTGAGAAAAACAGATTTTTGGGGAAGGAGGCGCCATCTGTACCAAATAAAGGAAGTTAAATATACTCCCAAATTGAAAGAGAAAAAAACATTAATTCAGTGAGCAGTCGTGGCAGGTCAGAAGATTGGACGGAAAATCAAAAACAACAAAGAATGGCTAAAACAACTATTAAGGTGAAAAAAATTTAGAGTACGAGATATGCCTAGCTGGAAGTATAAAAACAGACTGTAAAAGCATCTACAGGCATTTTGTTTTTCAAAAAATGGGAAATAGAACGCAAATTGGGTGTTCTTCCTCTTGAGAGTGAGTCGGGGAGGTAATGATGGAACATCAGGAATTAGAGTAGGAACTGAACAGAGTTTTTGCATCTGCCTTCACTGCAAAGGATGCAAATAACACCCCATAAATAATAATAAATCAAGAGTTGAAAGGGAAGGAGAGACATAAACCAAAACCGTCACCAGAGCAAATGTACTGAGAAAATTATTATAACTAAAAGATGTGGAGTCCCCAGGTACTGATGATTTTCATCTTAAGGCCTTAACATAAGTGCTACTGAGATAACGGGTGGATTGGTTTTAATTTTCCAAACTTCCCTCGATTCTGGAAAGGTCCCAGCAGGTTGGAAAATAGTGAATGTAACCGCACTATTCAAGAAAGAAGGAAGATAGAAATAGGAAACCGCAGGCAAGTTAGATTACCATCCGTCATAGGGAAAATGTTGCAAACCATTCTTAAGGACGTTACAGCAGGTCATTTCGAAAATCTCAATTTAATCAGGTGGAAAGAACATCATTTTTGTGAAAGGGAAATATATTTTCCAAATGCATTCAAGTTCTTTGTGGAAGTAACAACTACGTGGATCAAGGTGAAGCTCTGGTTGTGATGTCCTTATATTTCCATAAGGCATTTGACGAGGCACCATATCAAGGTTATTAAACCAAATAAACGCTATGGTATAGATGATCACATATTAGCATGAATAGATAATTGGTTAGCTAACCAGAAACAGTGAATAGGCATAAATGGGGCGTTTTCAGGTTGGCAAGCCACATGGATCAGTGATGGGCTGTCAAACATTTAAAATCGATATCAAGGACTGGAGGGACTGAATGTATGATTGCTAAATTTGGTGATGACACAAAGATAGGCGTGAGACCAAGTTGTGAAGAGTACTTAAGGAGTCTGCAAAGCAATATAGATTGGTTCAATGAGTGGACAAAGATTTGGCAATGGAGCATAATGTGGGAAAGTGTGAACTTACCCACTTTGGCTTTCAGAAGGTAAAAGCAACATATTAATAAATAGGGAGCATTTTCAGAACTCTGAGATGCAGAGGGGTAGTTTAGTTTAGTTGAGAGATACAGCACTGAAACAGGCCCTTTGGCCCACCGAGTCTGTGCCGACCATCAACCACCCATTTATACTAATCCTACACTAATCCCATATTCCTGCCACATCCCCAACTATCTCTATATTTCCCTACACCTACCTATACTAGAGGCAATTTATAATGGCCAATTTATCTACCAACCTGCAAGTCTTTTGGCTGTGAGAGGAAACCGGAGTACCCGGAGAAAACCCACGCAGACACAGGGAAAACTTGCAAACTCCACACAGGCATTACCCAGAATTAAACCCGGGTCGCTGGAGCTGTGAGGCTGCGGTGCTCACCACTGCACCACTATGCCGCCCCAGGGTAGAGTGTCCTGCTGCTCGAAACTCAAGACTTTAGTATGCATATACCACAAGTGATTAAGAAATAAATTTACGTGTCGTCGTTTATTGCAAAGGGAACAAAAATCAAAGTAGAAATGCTTTGCTCGAGTTGCATAGAGCATTGGTGAGACCACATCTGGAGGACAGTGTACAGCTTCGTCTCCTTACTTAAAAAATGTTACAATTGCACTGGGAGACGTTCAGAGAAGATCCACTCGAGTGATTCCCGCGATGAGAAGATTATTTTATGAGGAAACGTTGGACAGGGTGGGTCTGTATTATTTGAAGTTTACAAGTATGAGAAGTGACTTATTGAAACATATAAAATGATGAAGGGAATTGCCAGGGTGGATTTCGAAAGGATGTTCCCCATTGTGGGAGAGACTCAAAGTAGGGGGAACACTTTATACATAAGGGGTCTCACATTTAAGCTTGAAAGGAGTTGGATTTTTTTCTTCTCTCAGAGGGTCGTGGATCAGTGCAACAATCTTTCCCGGAGAGCAGTGGAGGCACTGTCATTGAATGTTTTGAAGGCAGGGGTAGAGAGATTCTTGACAAACGAGGTTGTCAAAGGATATCAGGGTAGGCAGGAAAGTGGCTCTGAGTCCGCAAACAGATCAGCTAATATCAAATAGAACTGTGGAGGATTCTGGAGAGGCCAAATAACCCACTCTTGCTCCTAGATCGTATGTTATTATGTAACTAGCTATTGTTGGGCGGGATGGTGAAACGCTGCACGTGGATTCGGTTATGTGGAAGGGAGAATTCTGCAAGCAGATACTGCTGAGAGGGAAAAGTGTTAACTCTGCAAGGTGATACTGTTGGGGGCAGGGAAAACTGTGCATGTGGATACATTGGGTGGGAGGGGCGGTCGTGTGGGGTGGTGGTGGCGGGTAACAGCTGGGAAATTGTACAGGTTGTTGTTTCCCGGGGTCCAGTGCAGGCAACTGAAATTGTATCCTGATGGTCTTGATGGTGCGCACTTATTTTAAAGTTGTGAGGGCACCAGCAAGCTCATGCCATATAGCTCATGCAAGAAAACTGTTGAACCAGAAATTAATACAGATCTCTGCTGCAATCCTGAGTTGCAATAAGGATATATTGGTAATGATTCACCCTGTTTTCCTGGATCCCCCTACTGTGATAATGCATTTCGGCTGAGAGCGGGCCCAGGAGGCAGCTTTGGCTCAAGAGGAAGCTCCTGGACGCGAGGGGTAGCAGCCACCAAGGCAAAGATGAGCCCAGATATGCCAACAAGTGTATAGGCCTCGGATGGCATATCTGCAGATGTCTGAGCACCAGTTCCAGAGAGAATTATGGTCCGGCAGCGAGGCCATGACACACCTCTGCGCACAGCTGAATGATCATTTGCAACAAATGGGGTTTGGTTGTCACAACTTGCCTGTGACACTCAAAACTACTGTGTCCCTAATCCTTTTTGGCTCTGGATCATTCCAGGGATCCACCGGTGACATATGCAATATTGCTCAATCCACAATGTGGTGTGGGGTTGTTCAATCCACAATTCACTGCTGCATTAAAGAGATGACCGCTGCCTTGCTTAGGAGTGCCTGTGACTACGTCCAATGCAGGATGGACCCTGAGCGTCAGGCCAAGAGGGCTCTTGGTTTTGGGGCCACTACCGGATTCCCACGAATTCGAGGTGTGATGGAATGCATGTATGGTGTCATCAAGTTTCCCATAGACCAACTAGTCATCTTCATACGCAGGAATTGCTTTCATTCAATCAATATACAACTAGAGCACGGCCACAGAAAGAGCTTCCTAAAAGATTGTGCCCGCCTCCTGGTCAGCTGCCATGAATCCAACATAATTCGCCTGTTCCAGCTGCGACTGAATTTCATTGCCCAGGCTTACCTTCATCGGTAGATTCTTGCAGAAAAGGCCTACTTCTTGGAGGACATGGCTTCGGACGCCAGTGAGTAACAATGATGCTGAAGAGAGTTACGACGCCTGTCAAAGCTTCAGAAAAGCGACCACCGAGCAGAACATTTGCATACCGAAGATCTGCGTCTGCTGCCTCGATAGATATGGTGGATTCCTACAGCATGTACCATTCAGGGATACGTATATCATTGTTGTCTGCTGCGTTCTGCACAAAAATTGCACTACAGAGCGGAGAGGCCTTGCAAGAAGAAAAACTACTGAACCTGTAGCATCCTCTCACAATGAGGGCACAGAGGGCACACAAGGACAAACACGCATGTCAAATGAGAGAGCAGTGATGAAGGCCAGACATGGTGATCAGCGAGCAATGAGGCAAGGCAGAGACTGATAATTGCGTGTTTCCACAATCCATAGATTTCATTAAATATATTTGCTATCAACACTGACCATCATGCATGCAGTCTCAAGTTCTCTCCCTCCATAACATCTGTCTCTCCACCATGACTGACATCAACAAACTGAGCCATCGCCCAAGTGACATCATTTCTGCAATTAAACATCACGCATATTGGGATGCTAATGATGTCTGTGGTCACGTTGGCAGTACCATAAGGCTTATGAGGTAATTGAAAGACACATAGATGATCCATGATGGAATGTGGGTTTCAAGAAATAAAGAATAACGAATGTCAGGAGAACACGTTTAATTAAAGCAAACATCACTCATCTGTTTCATCCGTTAATGCTCATATGTGATAAGATGCATTTTTAGTTCATCTATGGGTACCCTTTTGTTTTGTTACAGTTGAGCTAGCAGCTGGACTGGAGGCCGGCTGCTGATCAGGACGCCCTTTGGCCTGCGATATCTTCAAGTGTCGGCCTCCGGGAGCCTGGGGCCTGGAGGGCACCAGCTGCCTGAAGGATTCGTTCACCAGTGCAATACTGTCATCAGGTGGCACGGCTGCGTGCTCTGGACTCACTGGTGCAGGGACTGAGGAGCCCGTGTCAACAATCGGAGAACCATGATGGGCTACCCCAGATGTGGAACTCAGCCTCCTCTGCTCCCTCTCAGTCTTCATTGGAATCTCACTGCTCTCTGGATTGGGGCTAGGTGTATGAAAACCCTCCATTCTACTGGTCCTTCCCTACCCCTGCCATTGTTGAATTTAATTCATGACCAAGGCAAGGGTTTACTGTTCATGGCACATATGTGGAATGTGGTTCTCCATTAGGGTTGCTCACCTCTAGATGGGCAAAGCCAGGCTGTCACATGCCAGGGGCATCTCAGCAGTCGTCACCCGGGTAGACTGCTCCATCATCCGCTCATGATTATGCATGGCCTCTCGCAACTCTGCCATATGTCTCCTTAGCTCTCTTTTCATATCAGAGTGTCCTGTGCTGTCGATACCAGTGTCTTACTAGCAGCCTGGGGCTCAGCATGGGCATAGACATCCACAGTCCTCTGATTGTCCGAGGCCACAGCGGGCTGAACTTCAGCCAGATTCTCCGGTACCTGTGTGGTGCTCTTACCAGCTCGTGACCCTGATTAAAAGTACGGTCTGATACATAACGAAGTGAGATCATCTGCACTGGTGAAAGGTGCAGAAATGCCACGAGATGGTATATCCTTTCAGTGTTGCTCGTCCTCAGAGATTGTCATTGTTTCTCCGGTGTGGGCAAACATTTGCGAGGGCTGCCCTGCAAGGTACAATGCGAATAACAAACATTTTGGTGTTTCCAATGATGACAGCTCTTTGTTTCCATATAAAATGCAATTCTGTTTAACTCTGTATAAATAAATAATCACTCTGTCCAAATGGGACACTCAAACGCGACGTCCGACCTGGCATTTGCTCCTTAGCTCCGGCCTAACTCCAACGCCTCCTGTTCTCCCTGAGACAGAAGCCGCAGGCCGGACACTCAGTCACCATTTCGGGACCCCTCCCTGCTGTTGTGGGTCCTCTTCTCCTGAAAGATCAACGGTCCAGTTAGTGTTAAGTTCCAAATCTCTCCACCGCATGTCAATGTCAACATGGACCTCTATTCTGCAACTCGGGGATATTGTTGCTCTCATACTGAATCTGTCTTTCATTGGTGTCAATTAGACTAAGCTAGAAACCAAGGAGACTGGTATCACTTCTTCTGTCAGTAATCAGCTAATTAGTACTCTATGACATTCATACCATTATAATTGTGGTGTCACCTTTGCGCTTGTGTGCAAGAATATCGGAGCAAGTTATGTGGAACCGTTCAACTTACCTTGGCAGAGCTTAGGAGCTTATTGACCCTTTCATACAATGAATCCCAAAGCTCCTAACCTCCTCTGCAATCTCTGTCCAGCATTGCTTGGTCAGGCGGGAGGACCTCTTCTTGCCGTCGCTGATGAAGAGGTTTCCTGGACTTTGGCAGAAGGTGGGCGGACTAACATTGACCGAAATTTAAATGGACTTCTGGAACGCATCTCCAAACTCAGAAGGAAGGTAGTTCCATATTTTCTGGGAGAGGCAATGCAGAATTAACGAAAGGATGAGGGCTTAGAATTTACTGAAAATATTGAGATCATTGAGGGGAAGGACTAAACTTTCAAATCAAGGAAAGTACATTTATCAAAAATCTGCAAGGCATGTATGATGTAACAGGAGCAGATACGTGGTAATGTAATTGAAGAGATCATGGATCCTTTGGTTCAGCGGGATTGTGTCCACACATATGGACACGATAGGGATGAGCTAGCATTGGCAGTATTACCTGTTGATAAAACAAATCATCACAATAGGGAATAGTGTCAGAGCACTGACGGACAGTTAATACTATTTTCTTATTTAAACAGAGAAGAGATACAGATAATAGTCGTTTGATAATGCAGAACTTGAGTATTGATGAAAATAGAGACATTTTGTCGAATTTGTTCGCCTTGCACTCATCAGGAACAACCCAAGAATACAAATGTAAGAAAAACAAAACAAATATATACTTTATGGGAAGACAGTGCTGAGTGGTTGATAAAGGCGTTGCCTTGGAGAATGCTCTAGCTTATGGTGACTGATAGTTAACTGCCATATTTTTTGCTTTAAATTTAAACCAGACAACTTGGTTCTGATCGGTCAAAGCAGTGCCCTGTGGACAGAAGAAAGCGATATGCTGTCACCGTTTATGTTTATCCAAAACAGGCGCAATGTCTGTGCATGTTATTTATGTCTGCAAAAGAGGAAGGCAAATGCGCCACACTGTGGTCCCGATCGCGGAGGCATGAGCTAATGGCACAGTGCAGGCTGTACACAACTATCCCGTGCTTACAAAACTCAGAACACAGTGTGCGACATTAGATGTGATTCTGCAATTGGACAACATTTGATGAATAATCCTCAGTGTGCTGAGAATTATGCTGCCAACCAATTTAAGATTGTCAGTCGCGCTCTCAATGTGGGAAATTTGCGTTTACTGGAAGCGACATCTGTTAACAAACAGGGCCCTTTTTCAGGCTGAAGTAACATGCACACGTATTGTGCCTGTTCAGCCAAACAAAATAAGTGACAGCCATTCGCTCGTTCATTCCACAGGGCAATGCTTTGACCAATCAGAGTCAAGCTGCCTGGTGTGATTTTTTTTAAAGATTGGAAGTTCAATATTATTCATCATAAATTCGTGCATTCTCCATGGCAAACGGCACCACCAATCACTTGCCACCAATCAGCACTCTCCTTTCATGCGGTGTAAATTTGGTGTTTTCTTTCATTTGTATTCTTTAGCGTTGTCCTGATGAGTGCAAGCAAAAAAAGCGACGACAAAATGTCTCTATTTTCAGCATTACTCAAATATGGACCATTCAGCAGAACGTCGGATAATGGAATATTAATACAAAAATGTTGTAGAAAATCATCCTTGAACACGCAATGTATTAGAGTGTTTACAGTAACTATGCTTATGGCAAGAATAAGTCATAATCCAGAGAATAATAATATTGTAACAGGACCGTCCTGATTTTTTTTCTTAATTGTTAGTCAGTAGTTCACATTTCCTTCTGTTAGAGCAGTGCAATAGGAAACAGAGCAATATCAATTCATTTTGATTCATGGTCTTACTACAAATCATCAGCGCGAATTGTCCATTTTGCAATCCATTATTATTCGTAAAATATAGCGCCAGCTACATGGAATCGAAAATTCAGTCACCTTAAACAATGATTTCAAAATAGAACCGGATTGGACAATTGCTCACAGTACAAATTTACAGTGACAAACATTGCGAATAATATATCTTGCACTGGAATCAGGAGTTGTACTCCTGTTGGTGACTCACACTCAGTACAATTATGCCATGAAACATATTGTCCCATTTATATAGTCTTTCAGAGAGGTGTTGCACTGCTATCGAATACAACATTACAGAATGTTCCACTAAATGCAATAACTTGATAATTCAGAGATCCTGCAAGTTACAGAGGTTTATTATCTGTTGAGGAACTGAAGTAATATCGAGCGATAAATGAAGAGAATTGATATAAGGGGAATATACCTCTGTTTGATTTTATTATTGTGACGAATAGCTCATCACATAAACAGTCACAGAGTAAAATCAGAGATCATCACATACACAGATTTACACAGCTTCACAGGTTATAGTCACTTACCAGGAACACCAATGACTGCAAGGATTAGGTAATATGTTTTCTCTATACTGTAAATTGTTTCTCGCATTTTCTGTGTGAAGTGATCTGTCCTGTCGTGTTGCAGGTAGTCTCTCTGTATTACACACTGAGCCGATACATTCCAACTACCTTTAATTTATAACCCGTTTCATCCCTCTGAGGATATTGAGTTGCAACATTGTTCATTAGAAAAAAACTAACAGATTACGACATCAAGTAAAATCAGTGATATCAAGGAATATATTTAATTCATATGGTTGAGTTGGAAATCTCCAAAGACTGGACATTTATGGTCACATTAATTAGCTAATCACAAATAGAAGCTGAATAAATTGGCCATTGTAAATTGCCCCAAGTGTAGGTAGGTGGTAGGGAATATGGGATTACTGTAGGGTTAGTATAAATGGGTGGTTGCTGGTCGGCTTCGGTGGGCTGAAGGACCTGTTTCAAGGCTGAAACTATTTGCAAAAAAAATTGACGCCGCACAGAAATCTAATACAGCAAGCAAAAGCAGGACAACTCTTTTCACCAGTAGAATAGCTTCAGTAATGCAAACTAATACAGTTCCTCTCACGAATAAATGAATTCAAACTAAGACAGAGCATGAAGCCAATGCTTGAAATTATCTCAAGCAAATACTTCAAAATAACACAATATGTAAAATATCTCAAAGTGATCGAGTACATCAAATAATTGAAGCATAGAAATATATATTAAGTGAAATTAACAGAGCAGAAGAAGGTGTCAAACAAAAATGGGCCGGATGATTGAATCCCACGTTCAACTTCTTCACCTGTATACCTTTACTTTATAACACCTCAATCGGTTTTCCAAGTCTGTTGTTTGTTTTACTTTCTAAATCAGATGATATTTCCTGTAGCAACTACTTTTTTCAAGGATGTGAGCTCCAGAATTGCACCATCCTCAGCTCCACTCTAATTTTGCCCCCAATTATTTTATGTATATTCAGCTGATTATTGACTGCTCTGTTAAGGGTAATACGTTCTCTCTATCCACTTTACGTATGGCACTCAAAATTGTGTATACCTCAATTCAATGTAATCCAGTCTCCTCATTTCCAAAAAGAACACCACATGTTATGCAATTCTTTGCTTCAGCAAAATTTTCTCGTTAGGTAACATCTTCCTTAACTCTCCTCCATACCTTCTCTTATTCGAAAAAATCCTTTTCTTTAATGTGGTGATGAAAGTGGTACGTGACATTCTATTTGTGGTCTTAAATGGAGTATGTTGCAAATTTAGTGTAAGAGTTAGGAAATTGCTGCGGGGAAATCTGGTCAAGAGGCAAAGCCGTTTTGACTCCAATACTTTATTGGTTTGTTTTACAAGTAAATATTTATCTTAGTCGACCTCGACACTAAAGTAGTTTAACTAGGTCTTAACACACGTTCCTTGTCATTTTAAATTCGAATTGACGTTGTGTTAGTCTTGAGACGGTAGATGTGAGATGAAAAAAAGTGGACTTGCATTTTAAAAGCGCCTTTTACAGTACACCGGGCCTCTCAAACTCTCGACAGTCAATTAACAATTTTTCGAAGTGCAGTCACTGTTGTATTGTAGGTAAAGTGGCCACCAATTTGTGTACAATAAGCTCCCACAAACAGAAATATGATAATGACTGATAGGGTAGTTGGAGATTACAGAAATAAGGGGGGTGTTTACGGGGTAGGGAGGGCTGCAGGTCTGGAGCAGCTGATAGATTTAGTGAGGGTGTAAGGGCTGGAAACCGTTACAAAGATAGAAAGAGTTGTAGGGCTGGATGAAGTTTTAGATTGAGGGACGTTTCTGGAGCAGAAAGAGTGTTCAGAGATATGGAGAGCTTCAGTGACTGAACGTTATAGAGAGAAGGAAGTTTATAGGGGCTGGATGAGTTTTCAGGTTTAGGATTGCTGTAGGGCGTGAGGTGGTTACCGAAATGCAGAGGGCTGAAGTCCCTCCAGATGCTACAGAGATAGGGAGGTATGCTGAGAATGGAGGAGATTGCAGAGATAGGGACACCTACAGTGTTCAGAAACCTTGCAGACAAGATGAGAACAGTTCAGGTTTCCTGTCAATGCCAGACTTTTCACTTCGTAATGTGAGTATTTTCATTTCTTCCATTGCCGGCCTTGTAAAAGGATGAGAGTTGGGAACAGGAGTAGGCCATTCAGCCCTTTAATCATGCTCCTCCATTCACCAGGTTCATATATGATCTTTTCCCTTAACTCCAGTTTCCCGTCTATCCCGAGATCCCTTATTGTGCAACAGTCTATCGATTTCAATCTTGAATTTCCTCAATGGCTGACCACCAACAGGTCTCCGGGATAGGGCATTCAAAAGATTCACAACGCCCTGAGTGAAGAAATGTCTTCTTAACCCACTCCTGAAGGGCATACCCCTTATCCTAAGATGTTGCCCCCTAGACCTGGATTCCCCAACTAGTAGCTGGGGAGGGGGGTGTTGGGAGGCGATGTAGATTAGTCTCTTCGCATAAACACCGTAAAGTTCCCCAAGACTTTTATACATTTCAAAGAGATCCCCTCTCTTTCATCTAAACTCCACACAGCATAGGCCCATTCTACTTAAACTGTCCTCGTAGAACAGTCTAATCATCTCAGAAATCAATGAACCTTCCTTCCAATCCCTTCAAGGGACGTATATCCTTCCTCAAGAAGAGGGACTGAAACTGTTCACAGTCGGTCTAGAGTCTTTCGCAGACTGAGTGCAGAGTAGCAGCGTGACTAATACAAAAATTGCCCTATGCCTGCTTTCTCCATCGACAAGTTTATTCCGAATGTCGGCATGTCAAAGGTGAGGGGAAGTTGTCTGAGAAATAGACATTGTTGTTTGGATCTGAGGCCCCTCCTTTTTCTTCGTCCCTCCACTACCCTTCCTTCACTCACTTGGGGGTGGGCCACGTCTCTAGCTGATGTGGATATAATTGAAGCCTTTGACCCAGAAGGCAGCCTTACACTTTCCGCACTGAAACTACAAGGATCGTAATAGGTCTTGAAGCACTTGGAATAGAAGAAGTGGAAGCACTTCATCAGCAGGTGTTCTTTCTTCTATGGACTACAGCGGGGCCAGGTGAGATTGACATGTCCGGTGATGGGGGAGGGATAGTAAAACACAAGACGAGATCTCTGAGGTAGCTTTTCTTCCCTTTGTACAAACCCCCATCCTGAAACTTTGGGGCAGTTAGAGGTAACTTATACTCTATCTATGCTGTGCTGTACCTGCCCTGGACAAGTTTGATTTTGAGAGTGTAGCGGAAGTCTTATTCTGTATGTAAATCTGCACCATATCTGACCTGGGAGTGATAAATGCGACAGTGTCAAGAGAATTTTTCTCTGAACCCGTTTGTTTGCTTTTATTTTTCGTTTTCTTTAACTACCTTCATTGTTTAATGACACCGTGTTAACAGATGTTTTCCCTCTATCTACCCCTTGTTGTTGTTTCCTTTTCTTTATGTATAATGAGCTTAAATCTGTAGCTAATCCGTTTCATCATCATCTTCTTCAGAAATCTACATTTATATCTTAGCCCAAATTTACTTTGTCAAGAGGGCCTTATTCCCTAGGCTCCATTTATGTGTTGTTCGAAGAAACAACTTTATTCACACAGATAAATGAACAACGGTCAAACTTAAATACCATCACCCACATCTGTGGTGCACTCCAGCCCCTGAGTTGTGGAAGGCCTCAAGTGAACTGATGAAGACTACATGCTCCTTTTCCAAGGACCACCCCAATGCCCTCCCCCTCGACAGCCCACTGCATGGATCTGTGAATTGCCACATTGGCCATGTCCAGGAGCAGACGAACGAGGAGATCCCCTCTCCGTCTACAACCTTCCACATCACTCAAACATCAGGAGCAAGGGGCTGAAGTGTAGCTGAAACCTGAAAAAACCTCTCATAAATATTGAAATACGGGCTGAAACCTCACACCCTCCATATAAATATGGTATACAGAGTTTTGTGCAGAGGAACAGTTCTCGCCAAGTGGGAGTCAGCTCGGGTGGGAGCATTCCACATTCACGAGCCCTCCCGACGCCTGCAGCCATGGGCGTTATGGAGATTTGATACTCGACCACCTGTCAGACCATCCACAGAGCCATTGCCCAGACAGCCAAAGCCCTCTACTCCGCCGTTGGGTTGGGGCGTCCTAACTGGAGGCGACCATGTTCCAGAATCTGAATAAAACGTGGTAAAAGATAGGCAAATAACTCAGAGAGGTGAGGCGCGGCTAACGATTGTTGCTGGTGTTGTATGTCGGCTGGAAGGCAGTGCCCCATGGACAAAAAAAGAGGGGTTTACGCTTTCACCATGATACCTCTCAGGGCCCACGCATAATCCCTGCTCAGGAGGTCCCAGAGCACCATGCGAACTCCACAGTCCATCTGCCGAGTGAAGTGGATTTGCCCTCGAGAGCCAGAAGAGGGCACCAGTCAGCAGCACCAACATTTGCAGAACTTCCAGTTGTTCGGTACTCTCTGTACTGACATGCACGAGCACCTCACAGAAAACTTTACTCGCATCTTTGCTGGCCAGATTAGGAGATTGCAGAGCACAATAGCAGGGACGGACTATTCAGTTCATTCCCTCTGAATCCATGACAGTAGATCCGTCATCGGCCAATAGCTCAAAGAACTGCTTATGGACCTTCTGCCATTTTTCCAGCGAGTGGAGAAAGGGTGAGACGCCTTCCAAGCTTTCCAGAATCGGAATCCACGACCTCATGTAGCTGCCTCGTGACCCGAAGAACTGCAGTTCCCCCAGCATACATTTATTCCCTTTGCCCATCTGCCAAAGGACTGCGTCTATGATGCCGTGACCGAACAGGGCTCCATGTCGAACACTTTTCTCTCAATCTTCCCGATATCAGTATCCTGTTACTTGGTCGATCACGTTGCCTGTTTCTGACAGAAGACATCAATTTATGTCTTGCCCTAAAAACATCATAAACTCAAGAAAGCGAAACCTTATTGCTTACTTCTCCAGCCAGACCAGAATCGATGCAATGGTTTCCAGATTTGCTCGTCCTTCAGCAGCCACATGCTAATGTCCATGATCGCGGACTGCATCCGCCTATGGAGAGGATTGAGCGCCGTCCACACCAGGTAGGGTTTCAAGAACGTAACCAGACACATGAACGTGGCTGAAACACAGGAAAGCTGTGCCTGAAAAATATAGAGACAGCCAATTCGTGAGCCTCCTCCTCCAGACATCGAGGTGATGGTGCTGCTGTTCAGATGGCGATACTGCCAGACGTGCAATACTCCTGGGGAGCTGTTGAGTTCTATCAGTTTCTCCACCGACGCTTGACCATGTTGAGGACCAGAGCCATCACTCACCTCGAGGGTACAGTTGAAATCGACCCTGAGCCTGACACCCTCACCGCTGTTGATGGACCCCAAGAGAGTAGAAACGTTTTCAAATAAGCATGCTTGCAAATTTCTGGGACTGGACTCGCACACGCTCTCATAGTGGAGGGCCAGGCACTGAGGTGAACGGCAATGGAGATCAAGAAATGCGATAATTTCCTGGACACTCAGCACTCAAGACCTCCAGCGCCAGTCGGGACCAACAAGATAGCCATCCTCTAGAAATAGAGGTGAGGTGACTCATGGCAGCACATCCTTTCCACTCCAGGAGCAAGGTGGCTACACCTTCTGGAAAGGTATCAGTTCCCTGCAAAAACCTCACCACTATCCTCGCTTCCATGCGGGCTGAGAGATTATGAAATATTTGGAGAGACCCACTGCTGTCAATAATGTTGAGGCTGGCCACGGTTATCTTAATGTAAAGGACCTTAATTCACCTCAGCAAATCTCGTCATGTGAGGAGCGAGCGGCTGCACTCATTGCGAGCTATTCCCTCTGTAACACAGCGGGGAAGTGAAAATTGTCTTCAACCAGCATCGCAACACCATTTTCAGTTCTGTACCCTTCCCCATAATTTTGAGGATGGAATGGTTGGCCGCATTGAGCAGCGGCAAATAAAACAAACAGTTGAGGGGCAGCCAAACTTTATTCCGCCAATCTCTGTTGTTTTCAAGGAAATCAAGGAGTTCTGCAAATGAGGGGAGAGGAGACTGGGTATTGAATACAAGGATGTGCACTGCCTCACTGGCAACGAATAATAAATCCTGTTCCATTCCCCATACCGACACTCCATTCTCCTCCAGGTAGTTTCAGGTAACGGCCAACACTGTTGAGTGGACGCCCCGGGTGTCCCGGCTGGGCCAGCATTCGTCACAAACCACGAACCCAGCATCAATGGCAGAGGATACCTACCTGTGCTCCCTGTGGAAACTGCGCACCAACAGTTTCATACCTGAAATCCACATCTGTTCACGTGCTAGAGAGCTGCCCGTGGGGAAGGTTTGTTACCGACTTTTGAAATCCAGCCAGAGTTGGAATAAGAGACAGAACGAGGAGACCATCTGCCGCCCTGCCAGCAGCCGCAGACCTACTGCCAGAGGCTTTCTTCAGCATTTTAATCATCCGTTTGATCCGGTGCATTTCAAGGTCCAGCAGCTGGCGTCCGGGAGCGCTCGCCCTCACAGGGCCTACTCCTACACTACCCAAGACAACGACTAAATGGAAGGCTGGGAATTGTCTCTTGGGGGTCCTTCGGTCCCCACCACAGGTCAGGCCTCCTTTTTCTGACAGTGCCTGAATGTACAAAGCCTTCCTCCCCGCCCACCATCCGTGGGGCGAGTAGAGGACTCCCACCCACGGCTTCTGTTCCTGATTGTTGTGGTGACAGGGGAGACTAAGACCTGTGTCAGGAGATGTACCCTACATCTCAGGACCACGTAAAAGAGGAGGCACCTATTCTTCGTATTCTGGGAGATGTGTGCAGACTCAGTGACGTCCATCGCGGAGAGTCCTCTGCTTCCGCTCAACACCGCCCTCCTGACCAGATTCCTGCGGCCTGAGCTCAGTCAGGGGGAAGGTACTCTGCCTGGGTTTCCACCTAGGGCTGAGCCAAGGCCCAGGCCGTTCCTCCATGAGCAGGGGCTGCGCCGTTAGATGCTTTTATTTACACGGTTGCCTTATTTCTACTCAGATTAGGTCTCCTTTGACCTCCGGAGGCTTTGAAAAACATGGGCTCCTGATCCACATGAGTGTTGGCTGCTGCAGGCTTAGAGGGATAGCGGGAGGTGCAGTGGGTTACGCTGTGTCACTGAGAGGGAGTTGGTGGCACGGAGTTTGGGGAAGCACATGTGAAATGCTCCACCCCGTTACAGATGTGGCATAGCACTCAGTCAGAGCTCTCGAAGACACGTTAGACCTCCTGACGCTCAACAATAAATAGGGCTTCTATATCCTCCTACCAAACCAGGTGCATAGAAGTCTGTTGGCTGATGGAGAAACCATGTCGGAGGCTAGTTTCCCGAAGACCCAGCGGGAGTGAATGATCTCCTACTTCCACTCACTCAAATGTCACAAGTGAGGGAGGAGGAGATCACTGGGCATAAATGGCAGGACACTTGTTAATACAGCCCCCTGTGCAATTTCCCGCACTGGCAGGGTAGACTGGCAGGAAAGCACCAAGCTTGGTCAGTTTCAAGGCGACTATGCACTTGGTCATCAGGAATAAAAACAGCATTCCCATACATCTTTGAGGCTGCGACAAAGGCCAAGGGAGTAACACCTTCGGCCATTGCCTTCACACAAGTCTCAATAGACACTGTGATATGGGCATAGCACTTTGCACCATAGCCAATGGTGATTAATCTGAATAGTGACGTGGGCACATTCGTTTCCACAGAAGCTGCAGCCAAATAGTTGTGAGTGGGCCCTGTAACCAGTACGGATGGGTAAGCGATGGATACAAGAGATAAAAACAACCACAAGTGTAGATGCACAAATTCCTACACAAGGTTTGGCCAGAAAAGTAGCATAAAATATATAAATATATGCATATATTCATACATAAAGGGAATGGCTGAGGGTATACAGTAAAGTGGAGCGACACACTAAGAGAGATGAATTTGCTGCAGTGAGGTGATAAACGTGGAGTACTTTAAATGGGTCTTTTCCAGCACTGCACGTCTTCTGGAGTTTTGGTTGTGGGAGACATCTTCACCTGGGTCAGCTTAAGATGGCCAGGCACTATCTGTCTTCCTCTTTCGCCTTAGTCAGGCATCTCAGCCGAACCTGACTAGACAATTAAGTTGTGCAGCGATCTTCCCTTGGTGCTTCATGAAAATGTAGAGTTCGATAAAGAATTGTACAGCCCACGCTTTGTTCTACCGGCCTCGTGTACCTTTCCGAACAGGCAAAATCAAATATACGTCTGTTTCTCCAGCTCGCTCCTCCAAACCAAGCCTTGTGTGTCAAAAAGGTCTCTTCCTTTCAACAACGTTTGTTATAACACACAGACACACGTACACAATTAAAAAAAGCTGCAGCTCTCTCTCATCAGCACTATCTCCTCAGATTCAGCGCATCCAGTTGTCAATATTGCAGTTAGCTTTTGCTCGTTGATGCACTGAGCTTTCCAATTAGGAATCAACCTTATTCCATTACTTTGTTTCTAACCATTTTATTTGTTTCTGAAGGTAGTCTTAATACTTCCGGCCCCATTCACTTTTCCAATGGCCTCGTTGATGTGCATTTGAAATAAATAACATTATTTAAAACAAAAAAGTAACACCGAACTCAAATTAATATACCATGTTGGACTTTGACGATGCACTGCAGCCCCTGCAGTGCGCAGTCGTTAGGGAAGGCATCAAGCGAATGGTTATCCACTGCCTGCTCCCACTCCAGGGACACCCAGCTGTGAAGTTAAACTCAGAAGAACAGCGGACAATCAAGGGAGCCCAACGCTTCCACGGCCTGGTGCCTGGGCCTGGCCCAGGCGCAGGAAGAGACTGAAGTGGAGATCCTCCTCCTGGCCCAACCGCTCCGCACCAGGTTTCCAACTGTCATGAGAGTGGGGCTGAATTGCAGCCAAATGTAAGGAGTACTCCATTAAAATGCCCAAGTACGGGCTGCTACATTGCACCCTCAACATACATCTGGGAAGCGGACTCGTCCAGACCGCAGACATTACAAGCGACCTGAGAATCCATGAACCTACTTAAACCACCCTTGATCGGGGCTGCCCGCTGCAGCACTCCGCAAGCCCAGTCCTCAATGTAAATAAGAGCACTCCTGCAAGGAGAAACCTTCAATGGGGATTCCTCTCGCCACCAGCTGGCAAGAAGTACCATCACACTGTGGCCGGATGTCAGACAAGGAGGATGATGATGAGGAGAGAGAGTAGGGGCAACACTTCCTGCAGTGAGAAATGACATAGAGGGCATTTCCTTGAGGTGGGTTAGGTTGTGTGTGACCTTCTCCAGTGGAGAGGTTGGGGCATGAGTCCAATGAGCAGCTTCGGACGAGCAGGTGTAAGATCGACTGGGAGCTCTCCATACTCTACAACCCTGTCAAAACCCGCATTGATGGCTATCCCAGATTCTCCAAGTAGTGGTCCGTCCCCAGAGCTGGTCTCCCAGGCAGCCAGACAGCTGCCCTCACCAGCGAAGTAGAGTCCTGACTGGAAGCAACCATGTTCCAGACTCTGAATATAACACATTTAATGACAAGCAACTCCCTTGAAGAGGAGGTGTGGTTAGTGGTTTCCGCTAAGAGCTGCGTGTCGGCTTGATGCATTGCACTGGCCAGAATGAAAAGAATAGGTTGGCAGTGAGGGAGGACAACAACGTATAGGTATCTCTGCAAGGTCTGAAGGCAAAGAGTGGCAGTCGTGTACCCGCCTGATTGGCACCCATTCACAAACATTCACTCCCTCTAGCACCGACGCACAGTGGAAGCATTGTGTACAATCTGTAAGATGCGCTGCAGGAACGTACCAAGGCTCCTTTGCCAGCAGCTCCCGAACACACGACCTCTGCCAACTAGAAGAACAAGGGCAGTAAATGCATGGGAACAACACTGCCTGCAAGTTCCCCTCCAAGTCAAACAACATCATGACTTGGAACTATATTGCCTTTCTTTCACTGTCGTTGGGTCAAAAATCTGGAACTCCCTTGCTGACAGCACAGTGGGTGTACCTACTTCCCATGGACTGCTGTGGTTCAAGAAGGCAGCTCACCTTTACCTTCTCAAGGGCAATTAGCGATGGGTAATAAATGCTGGCCTAACCAGTTACGCCCACAGCCCATGGATAAATTAAAATAAAAGTCATAGACAGATGCATTTGTAGCAGATAGCTTGTTGAGGACAAGTTCAAGTAGTTTATTTTCCCTCTTTTTCATCCCTCGCCAACGGCCCAGCTATGTCTTTTAGGGTTCCCCTCTGCCACTGTGTTTAAAGTTGTGACTGCTCATGACTCTCCTGAGATCATCTATTTTACAGTTGTGGCTGCCCAGGTTTGCTCCAGGTTCTGTGTTTAAAGTTGTGAGTGTTTCAGGTTACACCCAAACACCTTAGAGGGAATTTTATGGGCCCTGCAAAAAGAGCTTTAGTGACGTGCTGGGTGATTTAATTAGGAGTAAACTGTTCTTCCAGATTTACGATGGCGGGATTATTTTTTGATTTGACTTAATTGAAGTCACAGGCGTGTTTGCAGTTGCCTGAGGTTCTTCTCGCATGCTGCTGGAATTCATCTTTGAATTCATTCCCATACCATGAATACTCATTACCCGACACTTAGTTTAAAATTAAATCCAACCTGCTAGATTAATTAAACGGCAAGTGGGATTCCCGTGCCATTCAGTTCAGTTCCGTTTGAATGTGGTCTGCAGTAGTCAGCGAGGAGCAGTTGCCCTGAGGTCATATATTTCTTTATGAACTCATGGTCACAGGAATCTCAACATTGTAATGGATGTTTGACTCCACGATCGGCAGCATCAAGGGCTTTTCATCTCTGTGGATAGCGGACGACATGGGCCGGTGGCGGTGAGGGGGCCGCTGGTGGGTGTGGGGGGTGGGCGTCAGTCCATGGGTGAGCAGGGAAATGAGCTCAGGAGACCAATGTGGGGTCATAGGGTGCAAGGAAGAGACAGGGAGGGTTATGCAGAAGGACAGGTGTTGTCGTTCTCTCGTGCATGGAGGAGCTATCAAAGGAGTCTTGCGGAGTTGCTCCAGTGTTTCTTGCATATGGTGCACAGTGCTGCAACTGTGCAGCTTTGGTGGAAGCAGCGATTGTCGAAGAAGGTGGATGCAGTGCCAATCAAACCAGCTGAGTTGTCCTGGATGGTGTCGTGCTTCTTGATGTTGTTGGAGCTGCACCCATCCAGGCATGTGGAGAGTATTGCATCAGAATCCTGCAAGTGGACAGGTATTGGGGAGTCAATGAGGTGAGTTAGTAGCCACAGAAATTCCAGCCTCTGACATGATCTTGTAGCAGATCCAGTTCAGCATCTCTGAGATGGTGGGGTATGGGTGTGGTGGAGGGAGGCTGGGGGAGGGGTTGGGGGTGTGACTTGTTCAATGGAAGAGCACGGAACGAAGGAGGGCAGGACAACTGTGGCTGGGCTCTGTGCCTGAAGATGCAGGGGAGGGAGTAGGAGAGGGCAACGTGTGGGGTGATTGGGTGCATGGAGGATCAGAGTAGGGTGGACGGGAACACCCAGGGTATGTACAGGTCGGTATTGCTGCAAATTCTGGTTGTGGACAGATGCGGGGCTGGTTCCATGATTTGATCATTACATTTAACAGATGGTCATGAGGGACCCAAAGATAGGGAATATGTGCTGAAAACGCCAGAGACCTCTGGGACGAATTTAGGCTACTGGATGACAGGGGGAACGGTCCCAATCAATAAGGGAAAATGTATTCTATAGGTGGGAAGTTCGAGACACAGGTTTGGGTATTCTGCGGCATCATAGGGAGGGGAACATTCGTCGGCAATAATATTAAGGCAGATTTCAGAAGTATCAAGAGGCAGAATGGGAATTTCAATGGTATCATTGTAGGCACCGCGGGGAGGAATGGCATGATTAAATTGATTATGACACTCTCCAAGGTAATAGTGGAGGTGCAATGATAATGGAGCAAAGGATTAAGATTACAATGTGTGCGCCAAGGGTGATGGGTTCAGGCTGGACGGTGGCAGGAGGCGTTTGGAAGATGGAGACACCGGCGTTAATTATGTACGCTCCATTTTCTAGAACGATAATGAAAACACATGACCTCTCAATGCTATGCAAGGCGAGTGGGAGGAAACAAATGATGATTTGTGGGTATTCAACCTGGCTGCAGTTTAGGGCACAGAAACGGAAACTGCTTATTGCCTTGTTGTTTCAGCTGACTCACTTCAGAAGACTGAATTTGACGACTGTGCTTACTTCATTATTTGCCAAGTGGCAGCTGTGTGGGCCTCATACACCCAATTTGTCTCCTACCCCGTAATGAAGAGCAGAGGGAGTGACTAAGGATGACTCTTTTCACCAAATGCATATGCCTGAACTGAACGCCATAAAACAAGCAGAACAAGAAGGTGAGCATGGTGTGAATGACGACATGCATGAATAGTATCATCGAAGACCGACACAGGTACATCATCGCATTCTCTGGGCAAGAACAAATTACCTTCAAATGTCAGAGATGCAATGCCATAGACGCCTAAGTATGCAACATGAAATAGTCTTAGAAATCTGTAGGATCTTGAAGTCTGACCTCCAACTGCTTGGATTTCGAGGGAATCGATCTGACCTGTCGCTGACTGCTGCATTCTATTCGTTGGCTAACTGTGCCTACCAGGGTTCACTCATCATGATAGATGGGATGCCGCAGTCTGCGACCCAGAAGTGTATCAAAACATTTACAATTCTCTATTTCATTAAGAGACTGTTTTAATCTATTTATCTGTGGAGACGCAGAGCTAGGCAGAAAGATGTGATGCCTTCTTCTCCTAGATTGCAAGAGGTTTACAAAGTTATGAGCGGCATGGTCAGAGTGGATAGTCAGAAGCTTTTTCCCAGGGTGGAAGTGTCAGTTCCTAGGGGACATAGGTTTAAGGTGCGAGGGGCAAAGATGAGAGGGGATGTGCGAGGCAAGTTTTTTTACACAGAGGGTGGTGAGTGCCTGGAACTTGCTGCCAGGGGAGGTGGTGGAGGCAGATACGATAGCGACGTTTAAGAGACATCGTGACAAATACATGAATAGGAAGGGAATAGATATGGGCCCCGGAAGTGCAGAAGGTGCTAGTTTAGGCAGGCATCAAGATCAGCGCAGGTTTTGGATGGCCGAATGGCCTGTTCCTGTGCTGTACTGTTCTTTCTTCTTTGTTGTTCGTTTGGTGATCAGGAACATGCATATAGCCATCAGAGCTCCCTGGGAGCGGCCTGCTTTTTTGGTGACTCGCAAGGGCTTTCATTTTCTGAACCTGCAACACCTTTGCGACCACAGGAGAGGAATCATGCAGGTCTGTCCATGTTTCCCAGTGAACTGTCATGGCTCATATATCAAAGCTGCCAGGAGTTTTTGATGAACCAGCCGCTGTGGCCGGTTGGGTCTTCGATGACGATGGTTGCCCCTTTAGACATGGTTGATGACACCAATACAGCATCCCCAAAGTGCGGCTCAAGAGAGATGTAATGCTGCTCATCCATTAAACAGAGACATCAACGAACATACCACTGGCATGCTGAAACTGCGCTTTGCTGCTTTGTCAGGTTTGGAGGGGTTCCTCAGTACACACCAGATAGAGCACCATGATTAATGGTTGTCTGCTGTGCATTACACAGCCTGAAAACTAACACAACAACTTTCTGCAAGAAAAACAACAGGAGGAAACCCAATCGTCCTGAACTGAGCATGACTATGAAGTTGGAAAGGAGGTGGACAACAATGCAAAAGATGGCCTTATAGATAAAATGTCCATGGAGAGACATGCAAGGGACATCAGTGAAAACCACATATTTGTGCCTATCTTTCATTTCAGAAAGGAACTTTGGGAGGAGAAAACTAACATTCTACAAATACGATCACATGCACCTGATGTTATAATCATTGTGGTAATCAAAAATGAATGGGTCTTCTGACAACAGCAAATGAACCTGCAGTGGAAACGTATCGAACGGCCTGTATCCTATCACTTTCATTAAAAGCGAACAGCGACTCTATTGGAAATTATGTCTTGCATCAAGACATTAACCCGCACATACAAGAAGCTAAAACGTGGCAGCATATAGTGTGACCAGCAGATCAAGTTTACTCTTAACTATGATGGAAACGAGAACACAACAATGCCTGGTATGTAAGGGTGTAACCGCAGAATCACGAATGTGAGGCATTTGGTAGCATGAAAAGTGAAAAATCTGCAAACGACAAGCAGCGATCATTGAGGACTGAAGGCTCGAATAACAATGACAAATGGTCACAAGGAACTTTGATTAGATTTTTAGATTAGATTAAAGGTACAGCACTGAAACAGGCCCTTCAGCCCACCAAGTCTGTGCTGAACATCAACAATCCATTTATACTAATCCTACACTAATTCCATATTCCTACCACATCCTCATCTGTCCCTATATTTCTCTACCACCTACCTATACTAGGGGCAATTTATAATGGTCAACTTACCTATCAACCTGCAAGTCTTTGGCATGTGGGAGGAATCCGGAGCATCCGGAGGAAACCCACGCAGATACAGGGAGAACTTGCAAACTCCACACAGGCATTACCCAGAATTGAACGCGGGTCGCTGGAGCTGTGCGGCTGCGCCACTGTGCCCCACAAATAATTTGGGGAAAGTATTGCAAGCATCAGCGCTTTCCTGTCATTGTTTTCCAATAAACATGTTCCTTTTCAACTGAAGCAAAGCAAATGGTTTACATGGATGCAGCAAACAGTAAAATAAAACAAAAAAGTATTTAAACTGAAGCAATATGTGGACAATATTTACATTACCCTTGACAAATTCGTGCTCAATTTTTTTTGACGGGAAAATCTAGGGAATAACCTGACATTAGCAGCTGATGTGGAGGCAGTCTAGTAAGTGCACTGTCCGGTTGCTGTGGATGATCGTGGCAGTTGTCTTCTGGACGTACGCGACCTTTATGCTCAATCCTACTGGGGGTCTGCAGAACTCGTGGCTGTGAATGCGCCATGGAGTTCCCTCCGATAGGTATAGAGGGGGCGGGGGGAGGTGGGTGGTGCAGGTGTCAATGCCCTGGTTGGGGTAAGGACGAAATGCAATTACCCTCGGAGTGCCCTGAGAGGAAAGTCAAAGTGGCAGCTCGCACACGTTTGTCCTCCTTCAGGATGGATAATGGTACTTGCCTGTCTCCCTGATGGTAATGAGCATCCGTAGGGCGGTCCATGTTCCTCGCCCCCATCTTGTTTAGTTTATGTTACATTGCGAACATGGCTGCACTGATGTAGTGCAGGTCAGAGCGCATCTGTATCGAGAGCTCAAACGGACTCACCAAGGAGGCCGCCAAACTCACGACTGAGGAAGATAACAACTCATATCCTTGGGAAAGAGAACATAGAACATAGTACATAGAACAGTACAGCACAGTACAGGCCCTTCGGCCCACGATGTTATGCCGAATCTTAAACCTACTCTAAGATCAAACTACCTACATACACCTCATTCTATATGGATGACGTCATGGCCTACATGGAGTCCTCCATGGCACATGCCCCATCACGCATGACCTCTGGCATGTCCGACATATTTGCACATGTTTTAGCTACCCATCTATCAGACTTTGTGTTGCAGCAAACAAGGACCATCAGCTTGGGGTTGAGCAAGGGCCTGGTCCACAGCAGTCCTCCGATTGTCAGGGGACAAAGCTTATGCATGTTCATTCAGGTGCTGGGACCTGTCTATCGTGACCACCGTCTTGTGACCCAGATTCCAAACTTAACCACCCCGCCCCCCAAGACCATATGGATGTATCGGTACTGGCGGAGGTGAAATATAAAGCAGTTGACAGTACCCTCCGGAGCATTGGTTTCATCTTCCTCCCCAGAGGAGGAGACATGGGCATCACGGCATCCTGTGACTCGAACATGGGCACCTGCAGTGGGGACACAAACAGAGGCACGTTACTGATCAGCTGAACCTAAGTTCATGCATTTTACTTTGCTGTCCATACATTGCTTCAAAACTGAAAATGACACTTCATCCTTATGCCTTGAGGATATTGGTCTGCCATTTACAATTACCCTGACTCCGTCCTCTCTCGCTATTTCTGATACCACCCCATCAGCTGTTATCCTCACCCTGATGTCTGGGACACCTCCATCTGTATTTTTCCTCTTGTGCTGTTTGTGGGTGTGCTTCAGCTGAAGAGGGCAATGGCGATTTAATGACATGCCCCAACATACATCACGACTATTGCAAACATGCATTGATATCACTCGTTCCAGGCCAGCTGTCGCATAATTCATCCAAGCATAGAAAGAATGGGCGAAATGCAAATGATTGCGGCACAGTGGCGCAGTGGTTAGCACCGCAGCCTCACAGCTCCAGGGACCCGGGTTCGATTCCGGGTACTGCCTGTGTGGAGTTTGCAAGTTCTCCCTGTGTCTGCGTGGGTTTTCTCCGGGTGCTCCGGTTTCCTCCCACAAGCCAAAAGACTTGCAGGTTGATCGGTAAATTGGCCGTTATAAATTGTCACTAGTATAGGTAGGTGGTAGGGAAATATAGGGACAGGTGGGGATGTTTGGTAGGAATATGGGATTAGTGTCGGATTAGTATAAATGGGTGGTTGATGTTCGGCACAGACTCGGTGGGCCGAAGGGCCTGTTTCAGTGCTGTATCTCTAATCTAATCTAATCTAATCTAAATTTTATGGCACCATGGCAACTGACGCAATCCACTGCTTACCTTCTCTAATCCTCCTCTAACCTACACAGTGCCAGAAAGAAATACAATGAAACAGCTTCGCCAACACCACTTACCCTCACCAATCTGATCAAGTGATTGATACCTTTGCAACTCTGAACCCAGGAGTGCATCATCCCACTGTTCGATACCTCTCTGTTTGTTATATCCAGGATGCCTTTGTCAGGCAGGAGGAACATTTGACTCCTGTAGGGAAGAGATACTCCAGAATTTCCGTGAGGTCCTTGAAAGAAATCGGCAGGGGGCATTACTGCACACTTGGCAGGATGCTGCCGGTTCGCTGACATTTTCTTTGCTCCTGCTGCGGTGAAAATAATGATGGGAGTGGTGCAGCATTTGAAAAAAAAAAGAAAGAAATTCTTGCAAATCAGTAAAGGATTTAATTCCGGTAACTCCCAAGCCGCTAACAAAACAAGAAGTATCCTGCTCCTACAAGCTGGATACACAACTTGAATCACAGCTGTGCGAGTCATGGTGCGTGACAACCTGATGGTGGGTTCCACGAATGAAAGGCCATCCCCGCTACATGATTTCAAGTGCTTCCCGTGCCCATCACCGTACTGTTCATTTTTGTACAAAATTGCACTGGATACTTGAAAGATGGCGGAAGGGGAAATTACACCAAACTTCCGTCCTCCCGTCGTGAACACCACAGGACTAAGAGAAAAACAGCCAGTCTGTTTCAAAGTGGAACTGTTCAGGATTCCCTAAACGCCCAGTATTTGAACTTCTGACTGTTAAGGCTTCTCCAAGATCCTCATTTTAAAGTTGAGTGTCCAGGATTCACACCACGACCCTGTGTTTAATGTTATTATTGTCCAGGTTTGCCACAATGCGCTGTTTAAAGTTATGACTATCCAAAACCTCACCCAATCCTATGTTTAAAGTTCTGACTGTTCTGGCTTCCGTTCAGACCCAGGGCTTAAAATTGTGACTGACCTCATATACTTCAGGCACAACTTTCATTACTGTGACTGTCCAGAATTCCCCCTCCCGCCTCCACGTCCTCACCCCATCCCCCATCCCCAATGCCCTGTGTTTAAATTTGTGAACATGCATGATGCCTTGCAGGTCCTTTGATTGGACGCCCGACATTCCAGGACACACCCATGCCATTTAGTTTATTGTTGTGCCTGTCCAGAATTTCCATCAGGGCATTTTCTTTTGTTTTCTTTGAGGAATTTGGGCATGAATAGTTTTGCCAGTATTTATTGGCCATCCAAAATTTCCCTTAAGAAGGTAGTGGTGCGCTACCTACTTGAACCAATGCATCCTTTGGGCTGTAGGTACACCAGAAGTACTGTGTTGAAGGGAGTTATAGGATTTTGTGCTAGTGGCAGTGGAAAAACGGCGCTATAGTTCCAGGTCAGTACAGTGTGTGGCGAGGAGGTGAACTTACAGTTAATGGTGTTTCCATGCATCTGGCGCCCTTTTTATTCTAGGTGGTAGAGGTCACGAGTTTGGAAATGCTGCGGAAGGAGGTTTGGTGAGTTACTGCAATGCATCTTGTAGACAGTACACACTGCTGGCACTGTCCATGGGTGATGGAGGGAGCGAATGGAGAAGGTTGATGAATGGGGTGCCAATCAAACGGGCTGTTTTATTTTGGATGGTGTCGCGCTCCTTCAGTATTGTTGGAGCTGCAGCTGTCCACGCAAATGGAGATTATTCCATCTTACAGCAGGTGCTTCTTCGATGGTGGATAGGAATTCTGGAATCAGGAAGTGAGCTACTTGCCGCAGAATTCTCATCCTTTGATGTGCTCCTCCAGCCACAGCATTTGTGTGGCTGGTCCAGATCCGTTTCTATTCAATGGTAATCTTGCATGCTGTTGATCGGAAGAGATACGGTTAAGCAAATGCCATTGAAGGTCAAGGGGAGATGGTAATATTCTATATTGTTTGAGATGGTTATTGCCTGGCACTTGTGTGGCATGAATGTCACTTGTCACATATCAGCCCACGCCTGGATGGTTTCTATGTTTTTCTACAGATGGTCATGGGCCGCTTCAGTCTCTGATGAGTCGGGAATTGTTCTAAACATTGTGCAATAATCAATGAACATCCCCGCTTCTGACATTTTGATGGGGGGATGGTCATTGATGAAGCAGATGCAGATGGTTGGGTGTAGGACACTACACTGAGGAACTCCTGCAGTGATGTTCTGGATAGAAATGATTGACCTGCAAGAACCACAACCCTTTGTGTTAGGTATGACTCCAAACAGCGTGAGTTTTCCCTCTGACTCCAATTCGCTCCAGCTTTGCTCGGGTTCTTGACGGCACCCTCGGTGAAAAGCTGCATTCATGCAATTTCAGTCGCTCTCAACACACCTCTGGCGGTCAGCTCTTTTGTACAAGTTTGGACCAAGGCTGTAATGGGATCAGGAGTTGAGTGAACCTGGCGGAACACAAACGGAGCATAAGTGAGCAGTTTATTGCTGAACAACTGACGCTTCATAGCATTGTCTATGGCCCCTTAAATCACTTTGCGGTGAAGCAAAGTTAAAATTCCGACTGTTCAAGATTTCCCCCACCCCACCTCCCACCCTCCAGGCCCTGTGTTTAAAGTTTTTTCAAAGTTTTGACTCTTCAAGACTTCTCCTCCAGGTCCTATATTTAAAGTTGTGCCTGTCCAAGATTGCCCATGCGTATGTTTAAAGCCATGCCACTTCAGCATTCCCTCCAGACCCTATGCTTAATGTTGTGACTGCTCAGGATTCTACCCAGGCCCAGTGGTTAAAGTTGTGACTGCCAAGGATGTCTGCTAAGCCCTCAGATTAAAGTTCTGAAATTGCAGGAATAACCCTATGCCATTTGTTTACAGTTGCAACTATCCAGGATTCCACTCAGGCCCTGTTTTTTTTTTTTAAGTTGCAACAGTTCGGGATCCACGCAGGCCCTTTGCTTAAAGTTTTGACTGCCAGGTTCCCACACAGGCCTTGTGATTAATACTGTGTTTGTCCACCATTCTCACCATGCCGAGTTTGTGAACGTGTGTCTGACCAGGATTCCGTCAGGCCCTGTGAATACAAGCATGTTTGTTCATTTTTCCCCTGAACACTGTGTTTAAATTTCAGACTTGGCAGGATTGCATGCAGTCCACTTGTTTAAAGTTGTGACTGTCCCTGATTCTCTCCAGACCCTTAGTTTTTTTTTGACTCTCCAAGTTTCCCCCCACGTCATGTTTTTTTTCAAAGTTGAGACTTTCTAGAATTCCCTCCTGGTCCAGAGTTTAAAGTTCTGACTGTCCAGGATTTTCATGCACAGGCACGTTAACAACTGGCTGCTCGAAAACGAGCTTTTCTAAGATTAATTCCATCAGTTCTGGTCCTGGTGGATTAGGAAGCAAGATTCTTCTCGTCCTTGAGGCTATAATAGGATGTTGGTAAGACTCAAATCCATGGCTTTAGTTGTGAAAAGTTCGACGAAGAGGCAAGAGGCCTTGTTCGGGCACCTGGAGAGCGAGTTGCTCGATTGGAGTTCCGAGTCGTTTAGACATTCAAGGACCATGCCTTGTGGCACGCATACAAAGAGGAGGCAAGTGCACTGAGGGCCCTGCTGCTCAAAGGGATCCGAGGTGCATACATGAAGTGTCACGTCCAGTTTCTGGAAGATTTGTACTGCGGCTCACCCATCTTCTGCTCACAGAAATCGTATGTGAATGGAGGGGCGGGGGGGGGGGGGGGTGGCGCGGTGGTGTGGTTGGTGGGGGGAGTGGAGGGTTGGGATCCATATGCATCTCGCTCAACTGGCAGATGATGGATTCTTCATCACGGATCCAGAGGGAATTGGCCTCTTCATCCATAGCAATTGCAGCACACGCTTCTCCCTCGACCCATCATCGAGGAGGTGGGAAGAGCTTTTTGGGAGGTCCTGCTGAAGGTTAGACTCATTTTGGAGGGGGAGGGTGCTGAGTGACTGAAAGCTCTGCAAATTTCAACGAGGCTCAAGGCCTCCCGCCATTAGCTCTCGAGGGGCAAATCCCTGGGTTGAACTGGCTGACTGGAGAGAGTCCTGCGGGGCGATTATGTCTGAGTTCTGGGGGAAAGCCTGGCGACTTGGGAGATGCCCTTCTTGATGCGATGCAGTCATTGTCCTGCTGTTGAAGAGGGGTAATCTCTCGGACACTGTCTCCCTCCTCAGTACATATTATAAGATAATTTACCAAGCTACGTCTACCCACTTGGGCTATGCATTGGCCCAACTGATCCACCCTGACCACCTTTCCATGATCCCGTGTCTGTCCATCCACGAGAATATCAACCTGGTCTGCGCCTGCATTCATCTTTCGCAGAGGACAGCTCTGTCAGTCGTCTTTTTCTCTGTCGATCAGGAGAAGGCATTTTACAGGGTGGATCGTTAACATCCTTTTGGACCTCGACATGCATTCAGACCAAGGGAGCATTTTGTGGCCTGTGACCGACTTTTGTATGCCACTGCAAAGTAAGTGAGTCATCGAACGTGCTGTAGGAGAGCTGTACATCACGGATGCCCCAATTCTGGCCAATAGTTTACCAACGACGTGGTGCCATTCCTGGGCCTGCTTCACAGAAGGTTGGCAGATTTGACTCTGTGTGTGCCGGCCGTGTGGATCATTCTCTTGGCTTCCACTGATTACATGCTCCTCATGGGTACAGTTCCCGTTGACTTGTCGAGGATACACAAGTGCCAGAAAATCGTTTCTGCCGCATCCTCTGCAAGGATCAATTTGGAGAAATGTTCCGCACCCCTGGTGAGTCAGTGGCGTGTGGACGGCCTGCTAGAGTTATTAACGCCTTTTGCGTGGAGCACCATGCAACCTCTCAATCTGGAAATCTAACTGAGCCCCACTGATGAAGCTTGGCTGGGAAATTGGCAGAGATGGAAGTAGATATCACCACTTGGCTAGGTCGCTGAACAGGTATTGCCCTAGTAGTTTTCTGCAGGGGTGAAACACTGGTCATAAACTTACTGGCAGGCTCCATGCTGTGGAACCGTTGTTAAATTTGTTTCTTCCCCCTGCATTTGCCACAAAGAAAAAAATAATCTCACAGATTTCTTCTGGGGAAGAAGGAAACACTGGGTCTCTGCTCGGGCCTGACTATTAGGATTGTGAAGAGCAATCACTTGCCGGTGTACTCATTGCCCTGCTTTTTCTTGGATGGTGTCGAGCTGCATGAGTGTTTTTGGAGCTGCACCCATCCAAGTAAGTGAGCAATACTGCATCACACTCCTGACTTGTGCTTTGTAGGTTGTGGACAGTCTTTGCGAAGTCAGGATGTGAGTTACTCGCCGCAGGATTCCTAGTCTCTGAGCTGCTTTTGCAGCCACGGTATTTATAAGGCGACTCCAGTTCAGTTTCTTGTCAATGGTAGCTTGTAGGGTGCTGATAGTGAGAGATTCCGAGATGGTAATGCCATTGAATGTCAAGGGGTGATGGTTAGATTCTCTCTTGTTGGAGATGGTCATTGCCTGGCACCTGTGTGGCGCGAATGTTACGTGCCATTTATCAGGCCAAGACTGGATATTGTCCAGGTATTTCTGCATGGCATGTTGACATATAGATGACGAAATTTATAGGAGTGGCCAGCGCATAGTCTTTGTGGAGACGAAGACCCGTCTTCACACTGAGGGTTTCCATCATCGTGCTGTGTGGCAATACTACTGTATGGGAGAGATGTCTAACAGATCTAGCAACCCAAAACTGGACATCTATTGGGCAATTTGGGCCATCATCAAAAGCAGAGTTGTATTCAACCACAATCTGTAACTTCATGGTCCGCATAACTGATACTCTACCATTACCATCAAGCTGGTTGATCAACTCTTGTTCCATGAAGAATGCAGGAGGCTACGATAAGAGCAGCACCAGGCACACCTAAAATGAGGTGTCAGCCTGGTGAAGCTACAATACAGGACTACTTGAATGCCAAACAGCATGAGAAAGACAAGGCTAACAGATAACACAACCAACAGATCAAATCTAAGATCTGCAGTCTTGCTACATCCAGTCGTGTGTGGTGGTGGTCTATTAACAACTAACAGGAGAACGAAGTTCGACACACCATCCCCATCCTGATCGATGGGGGAGCCCAGCACTTCCATGCAAAAGACAAGGCTTAAGCATTTGCACCCATCTTCAATCAGAAGATGCCAAGTGGATGGTGCATCTCTACCTCCTCTTGAGGTCTACGGCAGCAGAGATGCCAGTCTTCGCCAAGCAGATTCACTTCACGTAATATCAAAAGGCGACTGAAGGCAGGGATACTCGAACAGCTCTCGAGGGCAAATCCCAAAGGCTAGGCAGCTGGATTGTCGAATTCGCCTTGGTGCTCTGGGAGCTCCTGAGCAGTGAATACACGCAGCACCTAGGGCATATCATGGCAAAACGGTAATGCCCCACTTTCTTGTCCACGGGAGCACTGCCTTCCGAATGACACACAATACCCAGTGACAAACGTTGGTGCGCCCCACCTCTCTGAGGTAGTTGCCTGTCTTTTGCCAGCTTTTATTCAGATTCTGGAGCACGGTCGTCTCCAGTTAGGATGCCCCTAACCACTTGTGGAGCAGAGGGCTATGGCTGTCTGGCAAACGGCTCTGTGGATGAACTGACAGGTTCTGGCGTAGCCAAGGTCTCGATAACACCCATCCCTGCAGGTGTCAAGAGGGCTTGCGAGTGTGGAATGCTCACCGCCAAAACTGGCACCCATTCGGCTGGAAAAACTCTTCTGCACAAAAATCTGTCCTCGCTTTTCTGGAGGGTGCGAGGTTGCAGCCCGAATTTCAAATTTAAATGGGCTTTTTCTCAGGTTTCGGCTGCACTTCTGTCCCTCGCTCCAGATCATTGAGCATGAGGTCCAAAGGGGTGTGGGCTGAGAAGTGGATCTCATCGTCCGTCTGCTCCTGTATATGGACAATGTGGCGATTCACAGGTCCATTCAGTGGGCTATTGGGGGTGGGGGAAGATTTTTGGCGTGGTCCCTGGAAAAGGAGCATTCTTTCTTCATCACCTGAGGCCTCAGCAGCTGGCGGGTACCATAGGGGCTGGAGTACATCATAAATGTGGGCATTGGTATGTTTTATGTTAGAGTTTGGTTTAATTTATCTGTTTGAATAAATGTACTTATTTTTTAAAAAATGAATGGAGCCTGTGGAATAAAGGTCCCCTTAACAACCGAAATCTAGACTATGTTATAAAGGCAGCTTTCTGAGAAAGATGTTGACAAAAAAAAGGAATAGATACAAATTTAAGCACGTTTTACAAAAAGTCAAAGATAAAAATAAAGGGTCGATAAATGTTAAACGTCCGTCGGCGCAGTGGAATTTAAACAATTAATGGGTATCTACAGAAAGGGAACTAATAAACAACCAAACGGGTTCAGACTACATCTCTCTTGACCCTGTCCCATCAAAGACTTCCAGGGAATGTGGCACACGGATTGTATACAGAATAAAGTGCCCTTTACCATATCCGGCCAAACACACCCAAGGCAGGTGTAGCATGTGGTTAGACACAGGGTAATGCTCCATCTATACTGTCGCATTAAATAATACAGGGCTGGTATAGTACGGATATAGTTACAGAAAAAGGCTACCGCTGCACTCTCCAATCAGGGCAGGTACGGCACAGTATAGATATAGAGTGAAGTTACCTGTACACTAGGATGTCTGGGAAGGGGGCTTCGAGAAAGGGAGGAAAAGCTACCTCGGAGATCTCATCTTGTGCTTTACTGCCCCTCCCCTGCCACAAGACATGCCAAGTTGACCTGACCCCGCTGTAGCACGTGGAAGAAAGATCAGCTGCACTTGTGATTCGAGTGCACAAGGCCTGCTACGATCCTCGGAGTTTCAAGTGCCAAATGTGTAAGGCTGCCCTCTGGGCCAATGACTTCTATTATATCGACATCAGCTAGAGACCGGCCCACCACAAGGTGAGTGAAGGATGGATACCATAGGGGCGTAGTTACCGGGGAGCACACCTCCAAACATCAAAGTCTGTTTCTCTGATGAATTTTTTGCGCCTTTGACATGCTGACATTTGGAATAAACGTGTGGGTGGAGGCAGGGAACGTAGGGCCAGTTTGTGTATTAGTCACACTGCTCCTCTGCACTCAGACGGTGAGAGGCACTAGGCCGACTGTGAACAGTTTCAGTCGCTCTCCCTGAGGAAAGAAGTACATCCCTTGAGGGTATTCGGACGAAGATGCACTAAATAGATTTCTGGGAGGAGAAGGCAGTCCTTTGAGGACAGTTTAAGTAGAATGGGCCTATGATGCATGGCATTTAGATGAATGAAAGGGGATCTCACTGAAATGTAGATACGTCTTGGGGAACTTGACAGAGTAGTTCCGAAGTGATTGCCCCCCTCCCCAACATATCCCTCCACACCCACCCCCTCTCCAGCTCCACCGCACACAATACCAGTTGGGGAGTCCAGATCTCGGGGAAATGGCCTTAAAATAAGGGGTCTGCCATTCAGGAGTAGGTCGAGGAGACATTTCTTCCCGCAAGGTGTTGTGAATCTTCTTAATTCCCTGCCGAAGAGAGTTAGAGATGCTCAGCCACTGAGGAAATTCAAGATTGAAATCGGTAGATTTTTGGACAATAGGGGATATAAAGATAGACTGGAAACTGGAGTTAGGGGAAATGATCAGCCATGTTCTCAGTTAAAGGAGGAGCAGTCTCAAGGGGCTAAATGGCCCACTCTTGCTTCCAACTCTCATCTTTTTGGAAGGCCGACAATGGAGAAAATGCAGACACTCACATTCTGCAGTGAACCTTCCAGCATTGACAGGAAACCTGAACTGTTCCATTCGTGCCTGCAACCTTTCTTAACTCTGAAACCTCCACCAGCCCGTATAGGTGTCCCGAAATCTGCAACCCCCTCCATTCCCAGCAACCATGCCTATCTCTGTAATATCTTCTAGGTCGGACAACCCTCTGCATCTCTGTAACCTCCTCAAGCTCGGCAACCAACCTGAAACCTAAAAACTCATAATGCCCCTACAATGTCCTTCTCTCTACATGGTCAGTCACTACAGCTCTCCCTATCTCTGAAAACTCCTTCAGCTCTAGAAATGTCCCTAACTCTGCATTTCGTCCAACCCTTCAGTCCTTCCTATCTTTCTGAACTTTTCTAGCCCTTAAATCCTCAGTGAATCTATAAACTCCTCTAGCCCTACTGCCCTCCCAACCCCGTAAACTCTCCCAGCTCTGCAACCCTCCTTATCTCTGTAATCTCCTGCAACCCGATCAGACATTATCATATTGCTGTTTGTGGGAGCTTACTGTGCGCACATTGGTGGCCATGTTACTTATAGCACAACAGTGACCTCACTAAGAAAAGTAGTTAATTGGCCGTAAAGGCCCTTTGGAAATGCAAGTCTTCCTTTTTTCATACTGTTGCAAGGCCAACACACAATGTCAAGTAAAACAGAAAATGACAAAAAAAAAACAAACAAAAAAAACGCGTTTTAAGACATAGTTAAGACTTTGTAGAACACATCCGCTCAGTCAAAAATCATGACCCCGAGCTTCCAGTTCCTGGCCATTTCAACACTGTCCCCTGCTTTCATGCTCACATCTCTGTCCTGGGATTGCTGCAGTGTTCCAGTGAACATCAACACAAGCTCGAGGAGTAGCATTTCATTTATCAGTTAGGCAAGCTACAGCCTGCTAGACTGGACATTGAGTTCAATAATGTCAGAGCATGACGGGCCCCCTTTTTATTTTTATTTTTAGTTTTTTTTATTTACTTTTTTATGTGTTTATTTTATTTTAGTTTGCTTAGTTTGTTTACACCCTCTCTGCACTAATGCTTTGCCTTTCAGCACACCATGAACATACCGTTTGCCTTTGCTCCATGACCTTCTGGTTAGCTATTCTCTCTGACCTTGTTCTAGCTGAACCTTCTATTTGGTTATCACTTGCCCCACCCCGCTTTACTTGCTTAAAACAATTTAACTTTCGAATATCTGCCAGTTCTGATAAAGGGTCACTGACCTGAAACGTTAACTGTGCTTCTCTATCCACAGATGCTGCCAGGCCTGCTGAGTGTTTCCAGCATTTATTGTTTCTGATCCTTAAGGAAGAGGCCTGCCCTACATTTAACTCCAGTCACAGCCTGACTCTTAATGTCCAAACAATAGCTTACAGGTGGGCAGTTCTAATGCTCATTTCATGACTTTTGTGTACTGAAAACACTTCAAAGCAAAGGGAATACTGTTTGAAAGGTCGTCACTTATTTAGGAAACGGGAAAGCTAACTTCAGAAAGAGAGCCTAACACAGATACAGCGACAGAGAGTCACATTAAAGGATGATATTGCTCTGTACATGTTTCGGAGATAACACTGAGATTCTGATGAGCTCCAGATGGGAGTGAATCGTTTCCTTTTAGCTGCACACGTACTCGAGTGCATTCTAAGATGCACATAAGTTATACAGCAGCAGATGACAGTGCATTATCACTTTTTACCTGCATTGTACTGCACATGTTTCAGAGCTGACACTGAGACATACATGAATTGGACAGTAGCATATGTGTGTGACACGTTTCCATTCAGCCAAATTGCACTTTACATGGCCAAGAGCTGATACTGGGACACAAACTAAAACATTTCGCATTTATACAGCGCCTTCAAAGTTTCCAAAAATCCCAAAACACTTCCCAGGGTCAGTATATTGCAACACATGACTCATGGAATCGTACAATTATTACTGTATAGAAGGAGACCATTTGGCCCATTGCATCTGTTCAGGAAAGTTCAACGCATTTAGTCCCACTCCACCACCTTTTCCCTGAAGCCCTGTAATGTTTCTCCAGAAATTTTCCAATTCTGCATTGAAAGCAGAATTGAATCTGCCTCCACCGCGCTCTTCGGCAGTTCATTCCTGGTCCTAACCACTTGCTGTGCAATAAAATGTTTTTCCTCATGCCACTATTTCTTCTTTTGTGAATCGCCATACTACAGTTAAGGCCGAATGCGTTTTTCATAAATGCTTTTCACGCCATGCACCTATTTATAAAGCCAAGCATTCATTATGCTTTATTGAACTCTTTCACTACCCGGTCAGCAACCTTCTATAATTTGTGCACATTAATCCCTGGCTCTCTCTTCTCCTGTACACCCCTGTGGAGTTGTACCCTTTATTTTATTTTGCATCTCCTCGTTTCTCCTACCAAAATGAATTACTTCACACTTCCCTGCATTAATTTCCATCTACCCATACCACCAGCCTGTCTGTGTCCTTCTGAAATTTTCCATGATCCTCCTCGCAGTTCACGATCCGTCCAAGTTTTACATCATCCACAAATTGGAAACGGTGTGTTGTGCGCTCTAGTCAAGATCATTAATATATATCAATAAAGGCACGGGTCCAACTCCCAACCAGGGGAATTCCACTATGAACCTTCCTCCAGTCCAAGAAAAACAACTGATCACCAGCACTCTGTTTCCTGTTACTAGGTGAATATCGTATCCATGTTCCGAATGCCCCTTTTACTCCATGCGGCTTTAACATTGCTGAGAGGCCTCTTATGTGGCACGTTAGCAAATGCCTTTTGAAGTCCATGCACACAGCATCAACCACATAACCTTCATCCATCCTCGATGTTACCTCTGAGGTACATTAGGAGACAAGAGGGCATTTGACCAAAAGCTTGGTAAAAATACAATTTTTAATGAGTATCTTAAAGGAGGAAAGAGATGTAGTGAGATTGAGAGTTTTAAGGGTGGAATTCCAGAGCTTAGTCCTTGGTAGCGGAAGATGCACCCAACAATGGTGGAGTGATGACAACTGTGTATGCTCATGAGACTAGAATGCAAAGTGCGCAGAGGTCTCTGAGATTTTGCAGGCCGACGGTGATTACAGAGGTGGGAAGGGATAAGGCCAAGAAATATTTGAAAACTGGGATGGAATTTTTAATTCGAGGTGTTGCTTATCTTGGAGCCAATGTAGGGCATTAAGCATAGGTATGGTAGGTGTACGGGACTTTATGAGACTTTATGAGACTTTGGACACTGGCAGCAAATTTTTGGATGAATTCAAGTTTATAACGGGGAGTATGTGGTACACCAGGCAGGAGTGCATTGGAATAGGCAAGTGCAGCAGAAACTAAGTCATGGACAGGTTTTCAGCACCAGATGAGCTGAGATAGTTCGTGCGATGCAGGCTACGTGCAAATAGGCAGTGAATGCATGAATAGAAGTTCATCTCGGAATTAAACATGAATCCGGGGATGCAGGCTGTCTGGTTCAGCCTCGGGGCAGTTTCCAGGTAGAGGGATGTAGTCGGTAACGAGGGAACAGACCTTGTTGGCGGAACCAAAGTCAATAGCTTCAGTCATGGCATTATTTGATTGGAGTAAATTGCTGTTCATGCAATAGTGGATATCGGGCAAGCAGTCTGATAGCTTATTGACAGTGGAGGAGTCAAAAGGAATCGTGGTGAGGCAAAACTGTATGGTCACAATGTATATCTGGAAACTGCCACTCTGCTTTTGGGTAATTTCGTCGAGGGACAGCTTGTAGAATAGAAGTATAAGGGGGCCAAGGACAAATGCTTGGGGTCAGGATAGGCAATAGCGAAAGAATGGAATGGGAGGACTTTAAATATCTGCCGAGGATCCGAAAGAATGATATGTGATCAGGCCTCAGCAGTCTCGCCAAGTGGGGCGGTGTTGGGAACTGTTGGAGGAGGGTGTTGTGAACATCTTCTGCAGCCGGGATTGATCAATTCTGTTCTGGATTTTTTTTTCTGATTTAGCTTCCTATGAATAAAATAAAATCCAGAAGCCGAAGTCACAACTGCCTGTATTAGATTAGAACTTTATTTTGTTCATTAGATCATAAGATCATACGATCAGAAGAACTAGGAGCAGGAGTAGGCCGTCCGGCCCCTCGAGCCTGCTCCGCCATTCAATAAGATCATGGCTGATCTTTTCGTGGTCTCAGACCCACTTACCCGTGCTCTCACCATATCCCTTAATTCCTTTATTGTTCAAAAAGATATCTACCTTAGCTTTAAAAACGTTTACTGAAGAAGCGTCAACTACTTCACTGGGCAAGGAATTCCATAGTTTAACAACCCTCTGGGTGAAGAAGTTCCTTCTTAATTCAGTCCTACATCTGCTCCCTCTACTCTTGAGGCGATGCCCTCTTGGCCAAGCTTCACATCCCAGTGGAAACATCCTCACTAATTCTATCTTAATTATTCCCTTCATGATTTTATATGTTTCTATAAGATCCCCACTCATTCTTCTGAACTCCAATGAATATAATCCCAATCTACTCAAACCGTCCTCAGAAGCCAACCCCCTCAGTTACGGAATCAACCTCGTGAACCTCCTCTGCACCCCCTCCAGTGCCAGTATATCCTTTCTCAAGTAAGGAGACCAAAACTGAACACAGTACTCCAGGTGCGCCCTCACCAGTACCTTATACAGCTGCAACATAACATTTCTGCTTTAAAACTCAATCCCTTTTGCAATGAAGGAAAAAATTCCATTTTCCTTCCTAATTACTTGCTATACCTGCAGACCAACCTTCTGCGATTCATGCACAAGGACACCCAGGTCCCTCTGCACAGCAGCATGCTGCAACATTTTACCATTCAAGTAAGGGTGGCACAGTGGCGCAGTGGTTAGCACCGCAGCCTCACAGCTCCAGGGACTGCCTGTGTGGTGTTTGCAAGTTCTCCCTGTGTCTGTGTGGGTTTTCTCCGGGTGCTCCGGTTTCCTCCCACAAGCCAAAAGACTTGCAGTTTGATAGGTAAATTGGTCATTATAAATTGTCACTAGTATAGGTAGGTGGTAGTGAAATATTGGGACAGGTGGGGATGTTTGGTGGAATATGGGATTAGTGCAGGATTAGTATTAATGGGTGGTTGATGTTCGGCACAGACTCGGTGGGCCGAAGGGCCTGTTTCAGTGCTGTATCTCAAATCTAATAATCCTTTTTACTGTTACTCCTACCGAAATGAATGACTTCACATTTATCAACATTGTATTCCATCTGCCAGACCTTTGCCCACTCATTCAATGTATCGATGTTCCTCTGCAAAGTTTCACAGCCATCTGCACACTTTGCTCTGCCACTCATCTTAGTGTCATCTGCAAACTTTGACTCCCGACACGTGGTCCCCAACTCCAAATCATCTGTATAAATTGTAAATAATGGCGGTCCCAACACCTATCCCTGAGGCACACCACTAGTGACTGATTGCCAACCAGAATAGCACTCATTTATACCCACGCTCTGCTTCCTGTTAGTCAACCAATCCTCTATCCATGCTAATACTTTCCCTAACGCCATGCATCCTTATCTTATGCAGCAGCCTCTTGTGCGGCACCTTGTCGAAGGCCTTTTGGAAATCTAGGTACACCACATCCACTGGGTCCCCATTGTCCACCTTGCTCGTAATGTCATCATCGAATTCCAAAAGATTTGTCAAGCATGACCTACCCTTCATGAACCCATGCTGCGTCTGCCCAACGGGACAATTTCTATCGAGATGCCCTGCTATTTCTTCCTTGATAATAGACTCAAGCATCTTCCCCACTACAGAGGTTATGTTAACCGGTCTATGATTCCCCATCTTTTGTCTACCTCCCTTTTTAAACAGTGGCGTCACATCTGCTGTTTTCCAATCAGCTGGGATTACCCCAGAGTCCAGCGAATTTTGGAAAATTACTGCCTGTGCACCTGCTATTTCTCCTGCCATCTCGTTTATTTCCCTGGGATGCATTCCATCAGGGCCAGGAGACTTATCAATCCTTAGCTCCATTAGCTTGCCCAACACTACTTCTTCCGTAATAATGATTATTTCCAGGTCCTCACCTACGTTCGTCTCTTTGTCAATTACTGGCATGTTATTAATATCCTCCACTGTGAAAACCGATACAAAATACCTGTTCAATGCCTCGGCCATTTCATCATGTCCCATAACTAAATTCCCCTTCTCATCCTCTAAAGGACCAACATTTACTTCAGCCACTCTTTTTCGTTTTATATATTATTAGAAACTTTTGCTATCTGTCTTTGTATTCTGTGCTAGTTTTTTCTCATGTTCTATCTTAATTTTCTTTATTGCTCTTTTTGTGGCTTTCTGTTGACCTTTAAAGTTTTCCCAATCTTCTAGTTTCATGCTGCATTTGGCCACTTTGTATGCTTTCTCTTTCAATTTGATAGCCTCCCTTTTTTCCTTGGACACCGATGGCAGATTACCCCTTATCTTCCAGTCCTTCCTTTTCACTGGAATATACTTTTGCTGAGCACTTTGAAAAATTGGTTTGAAAGTCCTCCACTGCTCGTCAACTGTCCCACCATAAAATCTTTGTTTCCAGTCAACTTTAGCCAAGTCCTCCCTCATTCTATTGTAGTCCCCCTTGTTCAAGCACAGGACCCTGGTTTTGGATTTTATCTTCACACTCTCCATCTGTATTCTAAATTCAAACCAGACTGTGATCACTCCTTCCAAGAGGATCCCTAACTATGAGGTCATTAATTAATCCTGTCTCATTACACAGGACTAGATCTAGGATAGCATGCTCCCTCGTCGGTTCCGTTACATACTGTTCAAGAAAACTATCACGGATACACTCAACGAACTCCTCCAAAGGCTACCCTGACTGAGCTGGTTCGACCAATCTACATGCAGATTAAAATCCCCCATGATGATTGCTGTACCATTTTTACAGGCATTAGTTATTTCTTTGTTTATTGCCCGCCCCAATGTGATGTTATTATTTGGTGGCCTATAGGATACACCTATCAATGACGTTTTCTTCTTAGAGTTTCTAATTTCCACGCAAATGGATTCAACCTCACTCTCCATGGAACATCTATCATCTCTCAGCACCGCCCTGATGTCGTCCTTGAATATCAGAACTACACCACCTCCCTTAATTCCTGTCTGCCCTTCCGAATAGTCTGGTACCCCTGGATATTTAACTTCCAGTTGTGACCAACCTGTAACCATGTCTCCGTAATGGCTACCAAATCATATTTATTCACGATGATTTGTGCCGTTAACTCATCAACCTTGTAACGAATGCTACGAGCATTCAGGTAAAGTGCCTTTATGCTAGCTTTCTTACCCTCATGATTTCCAACATCTCTAACAATAACTTCCTGAGTTATCCTTCCTTTCTGCTTCTTTCATAGTCTGCCTTGAACTTAAACCCTCCTGCACACATGTTAACCTGCTGCTTACCTTTTTATTTACCATCATACTCCCTGTCATTTACCCTTTCCCTTCCCCCCGAGTCACTAGTTTAAAGTCCTAGAAACCACCCTATTTATCCGTTTCGCTAAAACACTGGTTCCAGATCGGTTCAGGTGGGGACCGTCCCATCGGTACAGATCCCCCCGGTTCCAAAACTGATGCCAATGCCCCATGAAATGGAACGCCTCTTTCCCACACCACTCCCTTCGCCATGTGTTTACTTCCCGAATATTCTTATCCCCTCGCCAATTTGCACGTGCCTCGGGCAGTAATCCGGAGATTATGACCCTCGAGGAGCTGTTTCTTATTTTCGTTCCTAGTGCTTTATAATCCCCAAACAGGTCCTCCATCCTAGCCTTGCCTATGTTGTCAGTCAAAACGTGGACCACAACAACTGGATCCTCCCCCTCCCGCTCCAATATCCTTTCAAGCCGGTCAGAGATGTCCTGCAGGTTGGCACCAGGCAGGCAACAAACCATGCGGGACTCCCGATCCGGCTTGCAAAGGATACTATCTATCCCCCTAATTATAGCTCAGACCTTCAAATTAAACCATGTATGGGCACATATCCTCCTAATGTTGCTGACTATATGCATCAGGTTCTGTATTGTGCCCTCTTCTCTTGCTTTTTCACATGTCTGAAAACTTTTAAGTTAGTCAGAACAAACACAAAAAGCTGCAAGCTGCGTATCTGGGAGGGGCACAATCTAATTAATTCCCCATTTAATATAGCAAAACCTGCACCTCCATCTCCTGTCTATGCACTGCTATGTCAGAGGTTCACAATGCAAGAGTATCTGAATGAAATCAGATTTGTGCAATTTCCCCAAAAACTATCATTGTCAGGATCAGAACCGACATGCAGCTTGATTTATTTTTTCAGGGGCTAGAAAGGACGGTCAACGAAGATAGTAGCTAAAACAGCTTCCAAAATGACAGTTGGTGACGAGAATAAATAGTGCCCTTCCCATATATTCTGATGGAAAGCAAGAGAGATGGATGGCGATGGAGAGAGAGAGAGAGTGACAGGGAGAGGGAGAAGGTAGAATTGGGGAGAATAACAGAGATAGAGTGGAGGATTAGAGATCTATAGAGCGATATCATGGCCAGGTGGTAAAGGGTGCTGGTAGTTCCCACTATTCACCCCCCTCATCCAACTGACTGCAGCAACTAGTTTTTTGACTCGGGTTTATCCCTTTGAGCTTTACTTGTCAAGTAAGCAGTCAGCTGCAATTTGTTTTGTAAGTTTAAGCAGAAGATTAATAATTTATTGCTCATTAGCCACTTCCCAAATTGTCGCCCGCACACTCCTACCCACACATATGCACACCTGCGCACAGATGCATAAGAAATATAAATAAACAGATAAAATATTAAGTTTTTTGAATTGATGGTAGGAGTTCGGCGTTCACGTTAAACATGCTGAATCTTCTCCGTCCTCACTTCCTCTTATAAAATTGAATTGCTGGGTTATTTGTCGACTTTTATGGTCATTAGCATTTCAGTCTGGGGACGGTGATCACAATCCATTCGCTGCTGCAGCAAATTGAATTGCATAATTCATAGCAAGGCTCTTTCTTTGGCTTTTTTCTGGTTTCTCAGCTCGTGGCTAGTCAGGCAATTATGTAATGATCCACTCCCTGTTTCTCTACAGATCTACGTTTCAAGATCCAGATGTTGCCAAAGTTGGGAGGTGCAGATCTTCCTCCCTGTGGTGACCAACAATGGTTCAGAATCTGGCTACTTCAAACACTCTTTGTTACAGAAAAAGCCACTGGATTCAAAATGTGTCTTAACGGGTTAAGGATGAGAGGAATTAACACTGCACAGCTTGAAATGTATCAAGGCGCCTTTAACATTGGTACGACAGTATGAATATAAAAGACCAGTCCGTCTGACCTTCGGCGGCCATGTTGCAACACATTGTCCACTTTCTATCTTACAGGAAAAGTCCAATTTTCTAAATCTTAAGTTTGGGTTTTATATGTTTAATTGTTGCACTTCACATGGGTATTGCAGAGAGTAAGAGAGAGGAAGAATGTATAGAAGGAATAGCACCAAAAAGAGGAAGAAATTGACATGCAGAATATCCATCAATGTTCTAGCTAGGTCATGCAAAACAGTACCACGGAGGACAATACACAAAACGGGCATAGACTAAAGCACCCCTAGCGTCTACGTTTCCAGCTTTCCTTCATCACAACAGAGTGAAGAGCCATCACAGTATCAAAATGAGGCCATGAAACCTAATGATCAGCCCGTCAGGAACTGAAACATAAATTCCAATGTGCGACACTAACTTGTGAGTTGACCTTTAAGGGCAATCGTTTGAAGAATAAATTATTCTTTTCAGTACAGAATATCAGTCATCAACCTCAGTCTTGACTCTTCATTCAAAAGGTCACATTCAAAGCCATCTTAAAATCCATCTCAAGTCTTAGGGAGAGAGACAGTGAGAGGCAGAGAGCGAGAGAGGCAGACAGACAGACAGACAAACAAACAGACAGATAGACAGACAGAGAGACAGAGAAAGGGAGAGAGAGAGACAGAAATTAGTTCCAGCTAACACCGTGAACCCTGCTGTGATAAGTTGAAAGCCAACTGTAGTCGAGAAAAGAGAATGCATTTGCAGCGACATCTCCACCCAGGAACATTGTGGGAATGGGAGGAAAATCCACTTTTAACACTGTGGCAATTTAAAGAAGCAGTTTTTTTTAGTATTCTACTGTTTCCCTTCATGGGGCTAGAAATGAAATATATGGCCGCAATTAATGCTCAGGTGTTTGTAGAGCTGGGAGACATATCTCAGGATATATTAAAACAATTAAGTATTGAAGTTTTTAAAAACCCTAGCTTCCGTGGTTAGATGCTACTTTCAAGCAAAAGGCAAATGAATCACAGATAGTCAAGAGTTTAGCGAGCTCCTTTAAACTTACTCCTGGCCCACAACCACTTAGGGCAGCACAATGGCGCAGTGGTTAGCACCGCAGCCTCATAGTTCCAGCGAACTGGGTACTGCCTGTGCGGAGTTTGCAAGTTTCCCCTTTGAATGTTTGGGTTTCCAGTCGGTGCTTTCCTCCCACAGTCAAAGACTTGCAGGTTGATAGATAAATTGCCCATTGCAAATCCCCCTCGTGTATGTAGGAGAATGGTGAGTGATGTGGAAGGAAATATGGGATAAATGTAGGATCAGTATAAATGGTTGGTTGTTGGTCGGCACAGACTTGGTGCGTCGATGGGCCTGTTTCAGTGCTATACGTCTATGACTAAGAGTGTGTGGAAACAGAGTCAGGAAATAACTCTAGCCTGAATCCAGTAAGACAGAGAAGCAATGCAATTAGAAAGAGGAAGTGCAGATGAAATAACAGGAAATAAAATTGTAGAAGGAAAAGAATGAGGGAGACTTTCAGTTTTTAAAGGACAGAGAGTCAATAAAATTTCAGTTCGAAAGGCTGCAAACAGAAAATGAGAATGCCATATGCAATTCGAACAGTGTTCCCAAATTGGAACTAAATGTTGACATTACGAGACCTTAGGACTGGTGCCAGAATTTAATGAGAAGGAGGTTGAGTCTTATGTTATCTCATTTGAAAAGTAGCTAATAGACTGACATGTGCAAACGAACATTGGACTATCCTCCTACTCGGCGAATTAGTGGTTAGAGCTGACAAAACCTTCTCTGTTATCAGAAGAGAGTTCCTCTGACGAGGAAAAATCATAAAACATCGATTCTGAATGCATATGAGCTAAAAATTGAAGTCTATCGTCTGACATTTAGAAGTGTTGGGTAAATATCTGCTCCGACTTTCATTGAATTTGAAAGAATGAACATATGGATTCAATCGCAGGATACAATCGCACAAGCTGGAACCGTCCTATTAAAATTTGGGAGAAAGGCTTCAATTTGAAGAATTTTAAAATGGCATTCCTTTTAATGTATGAACCTATGGCCAGGAGCAAAGAAATGCAAGGGTGAGAGAAGCTGCATCATATACAGGCGACTATGAGCTTAGTCAAAAATCTTTGTCACAGGGAAAATCTTTCCTTAAATAAAAATTCATAGAGTTTTGGAGAGGACAGGAAATGGGAAAATGATAGTAGCTGGCATGTTACCGACAGATAAATAAAATGTAAGCATGCAAGCAGTCCTTCACCAGTAAGGAAAGAAATGCAGAAGGCTGGCATGTTTCCACAGGCCTGTGTGTTCCCATTGCTGTAAATTATGGCTTGTGCAGGCTGTCTGCTGGAAAGAAAACGGAAAACCAATTGATTTACCAGTAGTGCATAAGGTAGACAACTAAAATGGTGCCTAAGCAGGTAGCAAGGCAGGCCCGCCTGAGGCCCTAACTATGGTAAATAAACCCTCAAAGAAAACTGCTGAAGGTGCAGCAGAATTACAGAAAATTCCTCAAGGGTATCTGGAGTTTTACTTGAATGGAGAGGTGCCCCATACACCTCTAATGAGGCCCTGATTTAAAGATAATATCACAAACAGCTGATTCTGACGCAAATGCAGAGAAAATCCATAAATATTGCTATTAAAAAGTCCTAAGGAGGATCTGGAGCCCAAAAGCGACCCAAAGAGCTGGAGTATACAATAGATCAATAAGTTATTCCCCCCTCCACCCCACTTAAATATCGCAGAGATATTCTGCATATTGTCCGTGAAATTGCAATGGCTGAGCATGTGTATATCTGGAGCACCCTGGCCGTGATTAGACAATTCTAAAATCCCAAAGGTGTGGCTAAAGTTTGTTAGAAATGGCATGCCTGCCAGTTTGTTGAGAAGCTACAACCTGCAATCAAGCCAGCTCGACTGTTGCCGACTCTTGCTTTCAAGGAAAATTTCAGTAGCGTTCTCGTCGATTGCGTAGGACCGCTAGGCAAAAGCAAAACATAGAGTCATAGAGACAGTGGCTGTAAACAAAGGGTAATTGTGGATGGCTGTTTTAGCGACTGTAGGGCTGTTTCCAGTGGCGTTCCACAGGCCTCAGTACTGGTCCTCTGCTTTTTGTGGTGTATATTAACGATTTGGACGTAGATGTAGGGGGCATGATCAAGAAGTTTGTGGATGACACAAACATTGGCCGTGTGGTAGATAGCGAGGAGGATAGTTAAAGTCTGCAGGGAGATATTGATAGCCTGGTCAGATGGGCAGAGAAATGGCAAATGGAATACAAAGTGCAGAAGTGTGAGGTGATGCATTTGGGGAGGTCAAACAAGACAAGGAAATACATGATTAATGGGAAAATACTGGGAAGTGCAGAGGAAGTAAGGGACTTCGGAGTAATGGCCGCAGATCCCTGAAGGTAGCAGGTCAGGTCAATAAGTTGTTTAAGAAGGCATATGGAATACTTTCCTTTGTTAGATGAGGTGTAGAATATAAGAACAGGGAGCTTATTCTGGAAGGTTTTAAGTCATTGCTTAGGTCACAACTTGAGTACTGTGTGCAGTTATGGTCACCTCATTGCAGAAAGGAAGTATTTGCACTAGAGAGAGTACAGAGGGGATTTACTAGGTTGTTGTCAGGGGTGGAAAAAAATTAGGAAAGATTGGATAGACTGAGTTTGTTCTCCTTGGAACAGAGAAGACTGAGGGGAAATGTGATTGGAATGTACAGCATTTTGAGGGGACTGATTCAATCGATGTGAAAGGTCTATTCACTTTCGCACAGAGGTAAGTGACGAGGGGGCATAGATGAAAATTGATTGATAGAAAAATTAGAGGGGAGGTGAGGAAAACCTTTTTCACCCAGAGGTTGGTGATTGTCTGGAACTCACTGCGTGAAAGGGTAGTTGAAGCAGAGACCCTCAATACATTCAAAATGAGTCTGGATATGCACCTTAAGTATTGTGAGCTGCATGGCTATGGACGAAATGCTGGAAGGTGGGATTAGAATAGGTGGATCATTTTTCGGCCAGCACAGATACGATGGGCCAAGTGGCCTCTTTTTGTGCCTTAAACTTTCTATGTTTTCTTTCTATGTGGCTTCTCCTGCATTTTGCTGATAGCAAATATACTAGTCTTTTATCATTGTTCTATTTTCCATCTTTTCTGTTTGTTTCTGTATCTTCATCGCTGTGGTTATCCTGAGAGTGGTGCGCGACTGAACCCCGGTTCTGTTGCGTTGGTTGAACTTACCACTGCGGTCTGGAGACTATCTACAGCTGCTGCATTGATTCAAACTGCCACTGCTGCCTGGAGACACTTGGATGCTGTTAGCCTGTTCTAGCCTGCTAGTGCTACCTGGAGATACACTTAAACTATTGGATTCGCTTAACCTGCTGCTGCTGCACTGCTGTTGCCTTTGTGCAACTTTTCCTTGGTGGCTGGAAACACTCTGCTTCTGTTACCTTGGTTTAACCTGCCACTTCTGCCTGGAGAGTGATTTCTCTGGAGTTTTCTGTTTTCGCTCTTGCTCGTTTAGTAATTAGTGGGGCTACATTTGTTACTTTTGAGTCTGCAGGTGCCATTCTTGAATCTACAGAATTTTGAAATAAAACCACAAATAAAATCCCTATAGACATCTCCTTCAATATTCTAGGATGTCGCCCATCTTGTCTCGGGGTTTTATGAACTTTCAATCAAATTAATGTTTCGAGAACTACCTCCTTATTGATGCTAATTACTTCAATTTCCTCAGTTTTATAAGTCCCTTGGTACCCAAGTATTTCTGGGAGATTCTTAGGTGTTCCTACGTGACGCCAAGCACAAAGTAATTGCTTTGTCTTTCCGCCATTTCCTCATTCTCCACCACAAACTCTCCTGCACACCAAACCGCCCCATACCCCGTCCCCCTCGCCCCCCACGCTTGATTCGCCTTTGTGACTGACAGGAATGTATATTTGTTGAAAACCATGTAAGAGGTCTTTCAATGCCAGTTGTTGCCTATGTCTACGATCAAATCGTTAATGTATTTCCCAATCCATCATAGCCAACTTGCCCCTCATACCCTCGTAGCTCCCTTTGTTCAGATTTAGCCACATAGTTACATAATAAGCTGTGTCTCTTTCAAACACAATGTCAAATTCTATCATATTGTTGTCACTATTTCCTAATGGCTCCTTTACAGCAATGATGTTATTTAGTCATTTCTCAAGCATGATACTAAATGTAAAATAGCCCGATCACTAGTTGGTTTTGCAACATACTGCTTCAAAAACCCATCTCGCATGCACTACAAGAATTCATCCTGCACGGTACATTAGTACTAATTAGGTTTCCACAATCTGTGTGTAAGCTAAGACGCCCATTATTGCTGTATTTTCCATGCTACATGCAGATCTAATTTCCTGATTTATACTGTGCCCAATATTACCAGCACATATTGGTGGCCTATAAGCAAATCCCACCAATGTTTCCTGGACCTTGCTGTTCCTTAGTTCCACCCAAACAGATTCTACATACTGCTCCTACCTTCTAAATGCCTCTCTCACTAATGTGCTGATCTCTTCCCTTATTAACAGCCCAACCCCACGACCCCTCTGCCTATCCATACTAAATGATGAATGTCTGAATTTTCACTTCCCAGTCCTGGTCACCCTGCAACCATGTTTCCACAATGGCAATTAAACCATACCAATTTACAGTTATTTCTGTCTTCAAATCATCTACTTTGTTGCGACTGCTTCCTGCAGTTAGACAGAGTGGCCTTAACTATGTCTTAACATTATTCCTCACCTGACCCGATTTCATGATTGTCTTCGTCTCTTCTGCCTTCCAACTTCATTTACAGCTTCTCTACTTCCCGTTACTTGTTTTTCATCCGTCCAGTCTGAGCTTTATTTTACGTTACCAACCCCTTGGTAATTTTGTTTAAACCCTCCCCAACAGCACTAATAAATCTCCCAGTGATAATGTTCGTCCCGGTCTTGCTTAGGTGCAACCTGTCCATTTTGTCCACATCCCACTTCCCCTAGAACAGATCCTAATGCCGAAGAAATCTGATGCACTCCCTCCTGCACCAATTCGCAGCCACGTAATAAGTTGCTTAATCCTCCCATTCCTATGCTCACTGGCACCTGACAGTAGGAATAATCGTGAGGTTGCTGCTTTTGAGGTCCTGCGTTTTAATCTCGTTCCTAAGAACTTAGCTCTGCTTTCAGGGCTTCATCTCTCTTCGAACTTATGTCATTGGTACCAATGTGACTCCTCACCATCCCCGAGAAGAATATCCTGCAACCGCTCTGTGGCATCCTTGACCCTGGCGCCCGGGAGGCAACATAACATTCTGGTGTCATGTCTGTGGCTGCAAATACACCTGCCAGTTCCTCTAACTGAAGAATCACTGATCACTATTGCACTTCTATACTACTTCCTGCTCTCCTGTGCAGCTGAGACATCCGTGGTGTCACGGACCTGGCTCTTGATGAACTTCTCAGAGCATTGGCATCTCTCTCTCTCTCTCTCTAGGATGCACATCTGACTGCTGCTATTTGTTTCTTCCTTTCAGCCTCCAGACTTAGGAACACCTTTCTAATTTATTTGGATCCAAAGTCAATAGTCATATACCTTTAACAACGCTCAGAGGCCATAGCAACACAACAAGGCCTTCCTTTGAGTTCAGGAGTTAAACATTGCTACTCCAATTAGCAGTTTAGAGCCTATGGCTTCACAAGTGCAGTCGAAAGAGCAAAACCCATTGTCTTTTTAGTGTTGCAACCTTGCATCCTTCTTTCAAAAGGACCTTTTATCTGGTTCCCTTTTCCTCATCTGACAAGATCCCTGGCTTGTCACTGGGAGAATTTTGTCTGAATGTCCATTTTACAGTGCATTAAATACTCATTTTTAAAACATGAGAATACTAGAAAGTCCAGCATAATACGAAGCCATAACACTTCCTCTTTTGAATAGAACATTAATTACTGGAGTAGGTAATTTTTCACAGTATTATCAAAATAAAACATTGCAATCATGTCTATCACTTACATTTTGCATATTACACAAGCATCAAAAGAATTTTCATTACTCCAAGTTGTTTTCCTCTATTATACCATCACTATAAATTATGGATAGAACATTGGGAATCACTTTGTTTGTTCCTGCAACATGTACAATTTTAGGGTCAATGGTTGCAACATTAAAATGCAATAAAATAATCTGGCATCGTTAGTCTTAAATCTCTTTAAAAACATCACTGGTGATAGTCAGTATAAGCAGAAATCTCCCCTTGACCATTATTGGCATATACATCAAGAAGTTGCCGACCCAATACGAGACGTCAATCTCCTTATCAATGTTGGAGTACTTCCATTAGTAATTGTTTCGTTTTCTAGAGAAGTAACTGACTGATACAAAAGTTAGGAACGAATTTGCCGTAGAATCCACTCGGCCCTAGGAATTTTAGTATCGCTTTGCTTTTGTCTTATTGAATGGAAATTCTATTATCGCCTGAACCTTAGCTTTCCCAGGCGACATTTGACCTTAGTCCATGTTATCTCCAAAATAGTTCATTTTAGCCGTGTCAATCTCGCTCTTTGCTAAACGTATTAGCAAATAGGCTTTATCTAACTTATCAAACAGAGCCTGTCATTGTTCCACATGATCTTTGGAAGTGTCACTGTTATAGTTAGATGACAAGTGCTGTGGTTGCTTCATACTGTTCACCTCCCAACTGACTACAACCGTATTTTGCTTAAAATGGTGAGTTAGCCCCTGAGTGATTTACTTCTGAAGTAAACAGACACTGACAGGTTTTCTTACAGGTACAAAACAGAACACAAGCTATTTATTGAACAATATTCTTTCGTAAAAATGCTCACAGCACCGCTCACACACACATTCACTCTTACATGCGCTCTCAACAGAAGATACATAGAAGGCAAAGGGTAATAGCTGAAGGTATGGTACGGTTTTATGATTTACGGTCAACCAGTTGAATCTTCTCAGTAGGGAAGTCTCTGTTAAGGATGCAGGCAATGTACCAGGGTTTGGAATCCAAGGCCACCCATTAATGACCAAATGAGCTTAATTTTGTTATGATGTGTCTACTTCACACCTCACTTGCCTCAGAAGAAATCTATTCAGTTCAGGAATGACTCTTGATTATTCCAGGAAGGCTTCAGTCAATATTGCTTAGTCTGGAATGTAGCCTTTGTCCTTTTGAGACGGTGAGGCAGTGTATGAATACACAGACTAGGTCATCTGAACTTTGGCAGAGATTTTTGCAGCACATTTCCCATTTAATTTTTTCAAAACATAATTCAATTTCAAAGATTCCACATTGAACAAAGGTCCCATTTTGCTATGTCTTTTCTGGGTGTGACACAACCCTTCCACATAGAAAATAAAGTGGAATCCTGATTTTTATGTCATTTTGAGAGTAAAGTAGGAGAAGCAGGATACACATTCTCATTCGTTTTGGCATGTACAACTCAGTCTTACAACTGATGCATCTGACGTTGTCTGCCACAGCCATTACCTATTCAAGTCTGAGTTTATAAGATGTGGCACCATTATATTAGATTTTTGTGTTTTGGGGGTGGCGTGTGGGTGGCGGGGAGTGTTAAAGTCTGGCTCTAGGAAGACCTCTGTTTCGAAAACGTCGTGCTATCTATCCGTTTGACACTTTTAAATCCCAGTTAGGTGATGTCGGATGGGGTTGGATTTTTCTCGCGTCTCTTTGCTGTAGCTTAGGAATTTTAAACCAACAGACATGTGGCTTTTGGTGAATTTTGAGCGAAGCAGAAATTAGGTTTGGACTCTTTGGTCCTTGAATGGATCGAATATCACAGGTTATTGCAGAGACATTTGTCAACGTTTGTAATGCCGCTACTGCATTGTCCTTGCTGTTTTAAGATTTTACCGCTTGTTAAGGCTTTGACCCGTTAACTCCACAACACATGGAGTTAATAGTATATGCCTTGGCACATTGCTAGTTATTAATCTAAAGGGGGGCAGTGTTTGATAAAGTTTTTCTTTTTTCCCTGTGAGGTGTCAGTGCTATTCTCCTTCACAGAATCAAATCAGAGAAACACAGAATTGTTACAGTGCAGAACGAGGCCAATCTGCCCATCATGTCTGCACCGGCTCTCCGAAAGACCAATTCACTCAGTTCCATTTCACCGCCTTTTCCCCATAATCCTGCACATTCTTCCTTTTGCATATACCTGTCTAATTTCGTTCTGAATGCTGCAATAGAACCTTCCTCCAACATACTCTCAGGCAGTGCATTGCAGAGCTTAAACACTCTCTGTGTGAAAAAGCTTTTCCTAATGTCACTTTTGTTTCTCTTATCAAACACTTTAAATCTGTGCCCTCTCGTTCTCGACCCTGCCACGAGTGCGAGCAATTTCTCTCATTCTGCTCTACCAAACCCCTCATGAGTACTGCGTAAAATTTTGCTCCCCATATTAAAGAAAGGATATACAGGAATTGGAGGCAGTTCAAGAGATATTCACTCGGCTGATTCCTGGGATGAAGGGGAATCTTATCAAGAACGGCTAAACAGGTTAGGACTTTATTCATTAGAGCTTAGAAGAATGATCTTATTGAAACATACAAGATTCTGAGCAGGCCTGACAGGGTAGACGTTGAGAAGAAGTTTTCACTCGTGGAGGAATCACGAGTTAGGGGGGCATAGTTACAGAATAAGGGGGTACTCATTTAGAATTCAGATGGGGAAGAATTTCTCCACTCCGAGGGCAGTGAATGCCTGGAATTCCCTATCCCAGGAATTTGTAGTGGATAGATCACTGAAAGTATTTGAACAAGAGGTAGATAAATTTTTGAAATATTGGGGAGTTGAAGGCTTTGAAGAGCTGGCACGAAAGAAGAGTTGAGGTCTGGTGCAGGACAGATCAGCCATAATCTTATTGATTGGCAGGGCAGGTTTGAGGGGCCGAATGGTCTACTCCTGCTTCTATTTCTTTTGTTCTTATCTTCTTCTCTGACGTGAGACAATTTATCAGAATTGAGTCAATAATATTTCTGATAAATGGGTGTAGTTGTCCCTATATCAACCACAAGAATGACCAGAGGACTTCGACCTGGCTTTTCTGCAGATACTGCTTTCAACTCCTTTGGTAATCCAGTGACGTCCTTTCTATGCTGTTCGGAAAGATAGAACTGTACCTAAAACACTTTTGTGCTTGGCAGTGCCACTGTTGTGGGTTCGGTTTGAGATTGCTCGACCTCTACCTTTTCACTATTCTTGTCTGCCTTTCTCTGAGGAGGTCTGCAATTCATAATCGATATTTCATTCTACACATAATAGCACTCAGAGCTTTTCTCAGCTTCCATTTCAGAATATGCTGTCTGACATATTTTCCTTAAATTGGGGTCCGCCTGTTGTGTCACAATCAAAGAGGATCTCTTAAGTAATTCAGCCTCGCGATTCAAATTCCTGAAACATGTGTCAGCTAGACAGACATTCAGCTTGTCTTTTAAAACTACTGACTCTGCCTTATCTTGCTCAGTCCAATGTGGGACCTGGTCACTTTTTAGTCCCACAATATTCTTGGGAACTTTTCCTGTCAAATCTCCATTTTGGAACTTCAATAGGCCTTTTCAAGCCCCTTTGGAAGGACAACACCTTATTCCCAGTCAATTCATAACCTAGAGACAAATCTACCTCTTCACTGTGCAATTCAGGGATGATGTCCACGATTTGAAGACCTGTGACCACATCACATTGAAAATTCAGCTGATGCAATAGAACGCGAAAATGACTTCCATTCCTGCTCCAAACTATGACTTTCGCATTCAGTGAACTACTTGGATGGAAAGCCATATGCTTTGCTACCATTAATGTAGTGTTTGCCGGATATCTCTAATCAGAAAAATCGACTTGCCTGCCTCACCAGATGGATATCCTTTAGCGGAAAATCCTTATCCTTTAGCAGAAAACGTCTATTTTCAAAATTTCATTCGAGTTTTAATGACTGGTATCAGCAATCAAATGCTCACAATTTTCTCTTGCAAATTCCATAAATAAATGATTCTGCCGTTCCATTAGATTCTTGAAATCTTGCTGGCAAGCCTACTGCTGCTATTCATATACATTATCAACCGCAGTTTTAGCCATTTAATCGTGAATGTTTCCTCTGAAGGTAATGTAAAAGTAACAGAGTTGTCATTGGAAATCGCATCATCTCTCTCTCTCTCTCTCAGTCTGCAAATGTTTGAGTTTTGAAAAAGACATACTAACTTCTATTTACGATTAGAGCAAAATCAATTGTGAACGTTTCTTCTTTTAAATTCAAGCCAATTGCACTTCTTCTTCTTCTTCTTTGGCCTCCTTGTCTCGAGAGACAATGGGTAAGCGCCTGGAGCTGGTCAGTGGCTTGTGCAGCAGCGCCTGGATTGGCGATAAAGGCCAACTCTCGAGTGACAGACTCTTCCACAGGTGCTGCAGATAAAATTGGTTGTCGGGGCTGTTACACAGTTGGCTCTCCCCTTGCGCTTCTGTCTTTTTTCCTGCCAACTGTTTAGTCTCTTCGACTCGCCACACTTTCGCCCCGCCTCTATGGCTGCCCGCCAGATCTGGCGATCGCTGCCAACTGACTCCCACGACTTGTGATCAATGTCCCAGGACTTCATGTTGCGTTTGCAGACTTCATTAAAGCTGAGACATGGACAGCCAGTGGGTCTGAGTCCATGATGAGCTCGCTGTACAATGTGAATTGGGGATCCTTCCATCTTCCATGCGGCTCACATGGCCAAGCCAGCTCAAACGCCGCTGGCTCAGTAGGGTGCATATGCTGGGGAAGTTGGCCGCCTCGAGAACTTCTGTGTTGGAGATATGGTCCTGCCACCTGATGCCAAGGATTCTCCGGAGGCAGCGAAGATGGAATGAATTGAGATATCGCTCTTGGCTGACATACGTTGTCCAGGCCTGGCTGCCATAGAGCAAGTTACTGAGGACAGAGGCTTGATACACTCCGACATTTGTGCTGCATGTCAGTGCGCTATTGTCCCACACTCTCTTGGTCAGTCTGGACATAGCAGCGGACGTCTTTTTCATGCGCTAGTTGATTTCTGCATCGATAGACAGATTGCCGATGATAGTTGAACCTAGGTAGGTGAACTCTTGAACCACTTCCAGAGCGTGGTCGCTAATGTTGATGGATGGAGCATTTCTGACGTCCTGTCGCATGATGTTCGTTTTCTTGAGGCTGATGTTTCGGCCAAATTCGTTGCAGGCAGCTGCAATCCTGTCGATGAGTCTCTTCAGACACTCTGCAGTGTGAGATGTTAATGCGGCATCGTCAGCAAAGAGGAGTTCCCTGATGAGGAATTTCTGCACTTTTGTCTTCGCTCTTAGACGGGCAAGGTTGAACAACCTGCCACCAGATCTTGTGTGGAGGAAAAATCCTTTTTCTGAAGACTTAAACGCCTGTGAGAGCTGCAGGGAGAAGAAGATCCCAAACAGTGTAGGTGCGCACTGTACCCCTTTTAAAGCCTCTGAATACAAATCGCGCATTTGCTCGAAATTTGGAATGATCTCAGGAAAAACGGCTAACATTAAAACACGGAACATGAACTTCTCTGAGGGGGGTTAAAGAATCACACATCAAGAATTCACATTTAAATAGATTTGCTAGAACACCTAAACTAAAAGTCAACATTAAATAAACAGTAGGTAATAGTTAGCTAATACACATTATTTCAGAGAAAGCTATTTCCTGTTAAGTTATTAACAATCGTTAAAATCCCACACCACACGATCTCAGAGAATGAAGTCCCAAACTCTTCCAGTTGCTGTGGGTTGTATCTCGCAGTGTCCTTCTCAGAGCCAATGGTCTCTTCGCTCACTTGATTTCGAACATATTCGTCTGGACTTCCGTTAATAAGGCAATCTCTGGTGGCCTTGCTGGTCCTTTCACCTCGGCAAACCTACAGCCTTGGAGCTGGGTTCAAATATTCGAATAACAGCAAAATACTTCGGATGCTGCAACTCTGAAATAAGAACAGAAAGTGCCTTAAATACTCAGCACGTCTGGTAGCATCTGTGGAGAAAGAAACAGAGCTAACGTTTCTGCTCTGCGACCCTTCATCAAAGCTGTTCTGATGAAGGGTCGCATAGCTGAAACGTTATCTGTCTTTCTCTCTCCACAGATTCTACCAGACGTGCTGAGCAGCTGAGCATTTGGCCACTTTCTGTTCTCGTTTCAAATTTTAAAAGCCTTTTGCTGGATCAGGGATCAGATAACAGCAGTTTGCCAGAAACAGAATGCTGTTTTTTCCCTGTCTATCTCTCCCTCTTGGCTGGTAGGTCTTTTCGCATACCCTTACATACATTTAGACCCAATAAATGCAGCCGTATATATGCAGATCAATAGTCAACAGTCAACTGCAATTTGCCTTTCACAATTCTCATCGACCATTACTCTCACCTTAGCAAAACTATGTGGACCGTTCTTTGTTTCCAACTGTCAAGATTACAAAATCAAATATACATTTTATATCTCCTGTCTCCATGGTGAAAGTCTGTGCGTTTAGGAGAGTGAAGACCATTGTTCATTAGCTGTTACAACCTTACACCCTTCTTTCAGGAGGGTCTTTGATCTGCGTATATTGTTCTCAGAGAAAGCAAGACCGCTGTCTTGTCAATGGGCATATGTTGTGTCAGGTTACATGTCTTTTTTAAGTCTATCACGCGAGGCCGGTTTCCGTGGCTGGGCAAGCATTTATTATCGATACCTACCTGCCCTTCAGAAGGTGGTGGTGAGCCGCCTTCTTGAAGTGCTGAAGCCCATGCAGATACACGCAGTGTGGTTAGGAAGTGAGTTCCAGGATTTTGACCCGTAACAATGAAGAAACGGTGATATAGTTTCAAGTCAGGATGGCGTGTTACTTGGAGGAGAGTGTGATGTCGGTGGTGGTTCCATGCATCTGCTGCCTTTGTCTTTCTAGATGGTGGAAGTCGGCGTTTGCAAGGTGATGTCCAAGGAGACTTGTTGTATTTGTTGCAGTCTGTCTTGTAGATGTTATACACTGCTGCCACTGTGCATCAGTGGTGGAAGTAATGAATATTGAAGGTGGTGTATCGGTTGCCAATCAAGTGGGCTGCTTTGTCTTTGATGGTGTACAGCTTATTGAGTGTTGTTGCAGCTCCACGCATCCAGGCGAGTGGATAGTATTTCACCACATTCCTGACTTGTGCCTTGTAGCTGGTGGAAAGGATTTGGAGGTGCGTTAGTCACGCAGAATTCCCAGCCTCTCATCTGTTCTTCTAACCACAGTATTTATGTGGATGGTCCCGTTCAATTTATTGTCAATGGTAACTCCCAGGATGTTGCTCCTGCAGGCTTTCGCGATGGCAATGACTTTTGATGTCAAAGCCTTTTGATGACAAAGGGAGATGTTTTGATTCTGTCTTGTTCGAGACGGGCTTTGCATGGCACATATGTGGCGCGAATGAAACTTGCCAGTTATCAATTTAAGACTGAATGTTGCCCAGGACTTGCTGCATATGGATCCGGATGACATACGCATCTGAGGAGTTGCAAAAGGTGTTGAACATAATGCAATCATCAGCGAACGTCCCACTTCTGACCTCATGATGGAGGAAAGGTCATTGATGAAACCTCTGAAAATGGTTGAACCTGGCATTCTACCCTGAGTAGATCCTGCAGTAATGTCCGAGGACTGAGATGATTGATCTCTAATAACCACAATCATTTCATTTGTGATATGGTAGGTGTCCCCGTGATTCCCATTGACTCCAGCTTTGCTAGGGCTCCTTGATGACACACTTATTCAAATGCCACAATGATGTCAAGGGCAGACAGTCTTACCTTAACTCCTGTGTTCAGCTCTTGTGTTCATATTTGAACCAAGGATGTAATGAGGTTAGAAGCTGTGTTAGCAGGCGCAAAACCAAACTGCGTGTCAGTGAGCTGGTTATTGCTGAGTAAGGGCCCCTTGATCACACTGTCGACAACACCTTCAATCACGTTGCTCATTATCAAGAGTAGACTGTTGAAGTGGTAATTCACCTGGTTCAATTTGTCCATTTTTTGTTGTTTACATGACATACCTGTACAGAACGAACTTGGCTCAGTGTGCGGGCAGTTCTCGTGCACAAATCTTTATTACTATCGCCAGAATTTTTACAGGGCCAATAGACTTTTAGTATCCAGTGCATTCAGCCGTTTCTTGATTTCACGTGGAGTGAGTCGAATTGGCTGAGGACTGGCGTCTGTGACATTGGTGAGCACAGGAAGAGGCTGAGATGGTTCCCGCACTCGGCACGTCTGGCTGAAGACAGTTGCAAACATTTCAGCCTTGTCTTTTCAACAAATGTGCTGGGCTTGCCCAATCTTGAGGATTGTGGATATTTGTGGAGCCTCATACTCCTGTTAGTTGGTTAATTGTCAACCAGCATTCACGACTGGACGAGGCAGGAATGCAGAGCTTAGATCTGATCCGTTCTGAAATTGCTTAGCTCTAATATCGCACATTGCTCCCGCTGTTTGGCAAGCATGTGTTCCTGTGTAGTATATTTCTCTGTTGGCACCTCAATGTTAGGTATACCTGGTATAACTCCTTCTCGCATGCCCTTCTGCAGTCTTCTTTGAACCAAGGTTGATCATCCGGCTTGCTGGCAATGGCAGATGTTGTGTTGTGCCAAGACAAGTGTTTACAGATTGTGACTGAATACAATTCTGCTGCTGTTGAAACCCAAACCGTCTCATGGATGAACTGTTTTGAGCGACTACATCTGTTCAGATGTATCTGTGACATGTCGATTGGTGAGTATGAGGTCAAGCAGGCTTTTCCCTCTTGTTGGCTCCCTGAGCAACTGACACAGTCCAGCCTAGCTGCTATGTCTTTCAGTATTCGGCCAGCCCAACCGTATTGGTGCTACAGAGCCACTCATGGTGAAGAAAATTGATTTCCATTGCCCGGAGTTCTTTCTGTTCCCTTGCCGCCCTCTGTGCCGCAGCCAACTGGTGTTTAAAATGAAGCTGATGGTTCGTTGCCGTTAGTAATCACCAGAAACTTTCCATTTCCATGTTTGACCTGAGACCATGAGCATTCATGAGGTCTGGAGGCAAGGTTGAAGACTCCCAGGTAGCTCCCTCCCGACTCAACGCCACTGTGCCACCAACTCTGTTGGGTCCGCCCTGTCATTGGTACGGGATATATCCAGGGATTGCGATGGTGATGTCTGGGGCCTTGACGGCAGGTTTGATTCCATGAGTATTAAGATGTAAGGCTGTTGATTGACTAATCTGTGGGACTGATCTCCCGATTTTGGAACAGGCCCCCAGATGTCAGGGAGCAGGAATTTTCAGGACCTACAGGGCTTTTTTTAGAATTAGAATTAGAATTAGAACATTACAGCGCAGTACAGGCCCTTCGGCCCTCGATGTTGCGCCGACCTGTGAAACCATCTGACCTACACTATTCCATTTTCATCCATATGTCTATCCAATGACCACTTAAATGCCCTTAAAGTTGGCGAGTCTACTACTGCTGCAGGCAGGGCGTTCCACGCCCCTACTACTCTCTGAGTAAAGAAACTACCTCTGACATCTGTCCTATATCTTTCACCCCTCAACTTAAAGCTATGTCCGCTCCTGTTTGCCATCACCATCCGAGGAAAAAGACTCACACTATCCACCCTATCTAACCCTCTGATTATCTTATATGTCTCTATTAACTCACCTCTCCTCCTCCTTCTCTCCAACGAAAACAACCTCAAGTCCCTCAGCCTTTCCTCGTAAGACCTTCCCTCCATACCAGGCAACATGCCAGTAAATCTCCTCTGCACCCTTTCCATAGCTTCCACATCCTTCCTATAATGCGGTGACCAGAACTGCACGCAATACTCCAGGTGCGGTCTCACCAGAGTTTTGTACAGCTGCAGCATGACCTCGTGGCTCCGAAACTCGACCCCCCTACTAATAAAAGCTAACACACCATATGCCTTCTTAACAGCCCTATTAACCTGGGTAGCAACCTTCAGGGATTTATGCACCTGGACACCAAGATCTCTCTGCTCATCTACACTACCAAGAATCTTCCCATCAGCCCAGTACTCTGCATTCCTGTTACTCCTTCCAAAGTGAATCACCTGACACTTTTCCGCATTAAACTCCAGCTGCCATCTCTTAGCCCAGCTCTGCAGCCTATCTATGTCTTTCTGTGCCCAACAACATCCTTCGGCACTATCCACAACTCCACCGACCTTAGTGTCATCCGCAAATTTACTAACCCACCCTTCTACACCCTCTTCAAGGTCATTTATAAAAATGACAAACAGCAGTGGCCCCAAAACAGATCCTTGCGGTACACCACTAGTAACTAAACTCCAGGATGAACATTTGCCATCAACCACCACCCTCTGTCTTCTTTCAGCTCGCCAATTTCTGATCCAAAGCTCTAAATCACCTTCAACCCCATACTTCCGTATTCTCTGAAATAGCCTACCGTGGGGAACCTTATCAAACGCCTTACTGAAATCCATATACACCACATCCACTGCTTTACCCTCATCCACCTGTTTCGTCACCTTCTCGAAAAACTCAATAAGTTTTGTGAGGCACGACCTACCCGTCACAAAACCGTGCTGACTATCGCTAATGAACTTATTCTTTTCAAGATGATTATAAATCCTGTCTCTTATAACCTTTTCCAACATTTTACCCACAACCGAAGTAAGGCTCACAGGTCTATAAATACCAGGGCTGTCTCTACTCCCCTTCTTGAACAAGGGGACAACATTTGCTATCCTCCAGTCTTCCAGCACTATTCCTGTCGACAATGACGACAGAAAGATCAAGGACAGAGTCACTGCAATCTCCTCCCTAGCTTCCCAGAGAATCCTAGGATAAATCCCATCTGGCCCAGGGGACTTATCTATTTTCACACTTTCCAAAATTGATAACACCTCCTCCTTGTGAACCTCAATCCCACCTAGCCTCGTAGCCTGAATCTCAGTATTCACCTTGACAACATTTTCTTTCTCTACTGTAAATACTGACGCAAAATATTCATTTAACACTTCCCCTATCTCCTCTGATTCCACACACAACTTCCCACTACTATCCTTGATTGTCCCTAATCCAACTCTAGTCATTCTTTTATTCCTGATATACTGATACAAAGCTTTAGGGTTTTCCCTGATCCTATCCGCCAATGACTTCTCGTGTCCTCTCCTTGCTCTTCTTAGCTCTCCCTTTCGATCCTTCCTGGCTAGCTTGTAGCTCTCAAGCGGCCTAACTGAGCCTTCACGTCTCATCCTAACATAAGCCGCCTTCTTCCTTTTGACAAGTGCTTCAACTTCTTCAGTAAACCACGGCTCCCTCGCTCGACAACTTCCGCCCTGCCTCACATGTACATACTTATCAAGGACACGCAGTAGCTGCTCCTTGAATAAGCTCCACATTTCGATTGCTCCCATCGCCTGCAGTTTCCTTCCCCATCCTACGCATCCTAAATCTTGCCTAATTGCATCATAATTTCCTTTCCCCCAGCTTTAATTTTTGCCCTGCGGTATATACCTGTCCCTGCCCTTCGCTAAGGTAAACCGAACCGAATTGTGATCACTATCCCCAAAATGATCACCTACATCTAAATCTAACACCTGGCCGTGTTCATTAACCGGTACCAAATCCAATGTGGCATCGCCCCTGGTTGGCCTGTCGACATACTGAGTCAGAAAACCCTCCTGCTCACACTGGACAAAAACTGACCCATCTAAAGTACTCGAAATATTGTATTTCCAGTCGATATTTGGAAAGTTAAATTCCCCCATAACAACTACCCTGTTAATCTAGCCCCTGTCGAGAATCATCTTCGCTATCCTTTCCTCTCCATCTCTGGACCTATTTGGAGGTCCATAAAAGACTCCCAACAGGGTGACCTCACCTCTCCTGTTTCTAACCTCGGCCCATACTACCTCAGTAGACGAGTCCTCAAACGTCCTTTCCGTCGCTGTAATACTCTCCTTGATGAACAATACCGCAACCCCCACCCCTCTTTTATCATCTTCTCTGTTCTTACTGAAACATCTAAATCCCGGAAACTGCAACATCCATTCCTGTCCCTGCTCTACCCATGTCTCCGAAATGGCCACTACATCGAGATCCCAGGTACCAACCCATGCTGCAAGCTCACCCACCTTATTCCGGATGCTCCTGGCGTTGAAGTAGACACACTTCAAACCAGGTTGTTGCTTGCCAGTGCCCTCTTGCGTCCTTGTAACCTTATCCCTGACCTCACTACTCTCAACATCCTGTACACTGGAACTACAATTTAGGTTCCCATTCCCCTGCTGAATTAGTTTAAACCCCCCCGACGAGGACTAGCAAATCTCCCCCCCCCCGGATATTAGTACCCCTCCGGGTCAGGTGAAGACCATCCTGTTTGTAGAGGTCCCACCTACCCCAGAAAGAGCCCCAATTATCCAGGAAACCAAAACCCTCCCTCCTGCACCATCCCTGCAGCCACGTGTTCAACTCCTCTCTCTCCCGATTCCTCGCTTCGCTATCACGTGGCACGGGCAGCAACCCAGAGATAACAACACTGTTTGTTCTCGATCTAAGCTTCCACCCTAGGACCCTGAATTTCTGTCTTAAATCTCCATCTCTCTTCCTAGCTATGTCGTTGGTGCCTATGTGGACCACGACTTGGGGCTGCTCCCCCTCCCCCTTAAAGATCCCAAGAACACGATCCGAGACATCACGAACTCTGGCACCTGGGAGGCAACATACCAACCGTGAGTCTCTCTCGTTCCCACAGAACCTCCTATCTGTTCCCCTAACTATGGAGTCCCCAATGACTAATGCTCTGCTCCTCTTCCCCTTCCCATCTGAGCAACAGAGACAGACTCTGTGCCAGATATCTGACCCCCATTGCTTACCCCTGGTAATTCGTCCCCAGCAACAGTATCCAAAACGGTATACCTGTTGTTGAGGGAAACGGCCACAGGGGATCCCTGCACTGCCTGCTGGTTCCCTCTCCTTCCCCTGGCGGTAACCCATCTACCTACTTCTTTTACCTGAGGTGTGACCTCCACCCCTTAGTTTGCCGTTGTCGTGTCTGATACCTAATCGATGCCGGATTGTTAATCCGGTGTCATTGCTTGGAGACTTGCTTGCAGCCGTTTGATGCTAATGAGTTCTGTTCTCGGTCATTTCAGAGGATATTTAAGAGTCAACTATATTGCTGTATCCTCAAGTCACATATAGAGGAAAGCAGGTGCGAACAACTTTTTTTTTTACCTTCCATTAAGGAGATTATGTTTCCTCCAAATGGCCATATCACACTGCATTAATAATCGCAGTGTATACAGTGCAAACAGAGTACAAAACCAGAGTGTTGAACACTAAGCCCTCATCCAGAATCTGAACAAAAGATTATCAGCTAACCAAATACATGTAAACCGACCTAATGAATGGAAGCTTAGCATGTGACCATCAACTAAACGAACGAATGAGAACTGATACATCACTCATAAAATGACCAAATGGCCATCACTGAAACAAACAGAACAGCCCAAAGACACAGACCAACAAACATTCAACCAGCTCAACTCAATTAAACTCTCTTTGGACCAGAAACCGAACAATCCACCAACACACAACTCAACCAAGATAAGCTGATGCACAATCATGACAGTGACATAATGAGCCCCATCTGACTCCACAAACGTAAAATGACCCATCGGTTAAAAATTGAAGAGATGACCATCAGATAACTCCATTAACCTAAATTCAGTACTCAGCCAGAACCAGAAAAGTGTCAATGACATAACCCATTACACATAAACCGAACAAATTGCAAGATTTGAAAAGATAGGGATGTTGTGTACATCATTCTAAGGTGGGAACATACTTGACATCACAGCAGCTTGTTGTGAATCGACTTTATTGAGATAATGGTCAGCACAAGTTTGTTACGTTTTCAGATGAACCATAGTCACAAAACGAGGCAGTAATTAACAGTCTAACACAGATACAACCCATATTAGAGTCTATTCAGCCGAATGCACGACGCTTGATCTTGCAGCTTTTGGTTGTCACGTTTTAGATTTCTGTCTCTCTCTCTCTCTTGTCTCTGGTGGCTGTTCAAAATTCTCTGCATACAGTGTCAAAGCCAAGACTTCTTTTATCCAGCCAGCTTTCCAATTGACCCTCCCTTTTCCCAATCCGTGATTAATTTTGTATAAAATGATGCCTTTCTTAACCTACCAAGGATCGTTGTATGATGGTTGCTAACCGTTCGGATTTGGGAATGTAGTACCCCTGTGTGTTGACTACTTTATTTCAATATTGTTACATTTAAGGTTCCTTACTTCATTACAAGACAAATCTATGTACACGATGTTTTCGCATTCTGCTCTCAAGGTCTCACATTTAAGCTGCAAGTAAGCATTTTAAAACTTGACATTATCTCCAAAAATCTCTCTGCCTTCTCATCGTGTCCATGCTGTGCCTTATTTCCTAATTATTTTCCACTTTACCTACTGCAAAGAAGGGTTCTAATAAGGAATTAGGGGACCAGTTTTTATGTATAAGCAAAATCTGTGATAATCTCAGGTCAGTATTACTGCATCAAATTTTAATTCGAGGTTTTTATTCATCAATTGCATTTATGTTCCACCAGCTGCGTGTTGGAATTTGAAACATGTCCCCAGAACATTAGCTTAGATCTCCAGCTTACTCGTTCCGTGACATTACTATTCTGTCTCTCTCTCTCCAGGCCACCGACGTCTATACAAGCTACTTAAAAAGGATGCGTCTTCCAAAAACAGACCAAGTGACAATAATCACGCCCAACTCGTAGGAACTGACAGACAGCAGACACTGACGAAGTGAAAACTATCCAGTCCAACAGGCATAAATTAATTCATCAATCAGAAAGTGATAAAATAGCCATGTCTAGGCGAGAACAGCCAAATTAAATAAAAACTCCCCAAAATTGACCAAGTGACCATCAAATAACTAAGCACTTATAAGCTAACCAGGTCACGAGAAACTGAGCATCATCAAATGACCATCGCCTCACCCACCCAGGCAACCCAGGTCCTGGAAACTAATCAGGTGATAAGCATCGATCCCAGGGCATGTAAAGTAATCCTGCACTTTGATAGCGTTCTGGTGAAGTTCACATAAATAAAGAAATGGCACCTGCACAACATCTGGAAACCTGTCATCTGTCCATCATCTAACACAACGCAAGTTAACAGAGGCTGCACCCAGAAACTTCTCCTGCAACAATGAACTGAACCTGAAACGCTATGATGCCACTCAGCATTCTGAGTCGAAATCGTCATTGTTCGGTTAATACTTTGCTGGGGGTTGAAAATTCGAAGAACATTTTCGTCTGAATAAAATTATCACATGCACTCAATAGTAAAAGTACAAATCACGGCATCTCAGCACAAATGTCATGAAAGAGACATCTGTATAAGAAGCAAGTTTGAACAAAGGGGGAAATACTCTGCAGACTGGCAAGCAATGCTGCTGCCATGAGATACATATTTGCACAGTTAGGAACTGCACGGAATACTTAGTCAAAACACTGTTTCATGGTATGAGATAGAAATAATCCAAAGTAGAAATCGTTATGTTATCTGTCTGAACTTCATGTGAGAAATTATGATTCTAGTTCGTTTTAGGGAAACAGATTCTCATTGCACTGCTCGCGTGATTTGCACACTGAATCAAAATCCTGGAGCCCCCTTCCCAGTATACCTGCACCAGATGGACTACAGCAGTTCAAGAAGGCAGATAATCAAAGCATTCTCAATCCCATATAGGGATGAACAACAGATGCTGTACCAATCAGTTCTGATGGACTCAGTCAGTATACGTTATCCAATAGGTGCAAGTCAGCAACACACAACACAACACAAGACACACAATGTCTCATATACCGACAATTGGAGAGAATATGTTTAAATAGAGATGTGAAGCAGAGGCACTGAGGGCAAAACAATAGAGCCACCCTGGTCAGTTCAATCGACAAACTGCTTGATTAGACATTTGCAGGATATTTTTGCTTTCCCTGTACTGGATGTCGGATAAGCAGATTGACAACTGACAGCCAGTGGAAGGTTCTAAAGAGCTGGTGGTTAGGGACAGTTGCAGATTGCCAATGTACATATGGAATGTCTACCTGTGGTTTTAGGTGATATAGCTGAACAGCAGCATGTAGTTGATACAAAAATGAGTCTTCTTCCTCTTCTTTGGTCTCCTTATCTCGAGAGACAATGGGTAAGCGCCTGGAGGTGGTCAGTGGTGTGTGGAGCAGCGCCTGGAGTGGCTATAAAGGCCAATTCTAGAGTGACAGGCTCTTCCACAGGTGCTGCAGAAAAATGTGTTTATCGGGGCTGTTTCACAGTTGGCTCTCCCCTTGCGATTCTGTCTTTTTTCCTGCCAACTGCTAAGTCTCTTCGATTCACCACACTTTAGCCCCGCCTTTATGGCTGCCCGCCAGCCCTGCCGAATGCTGGCAACTGACTCCCACGACTTGTGATCAATGCTCCAGGACTTCATGTCGCGTTTGCAGACGTCTTTAAAGCGGAGACATGGACGGGCAGTAGGTCTGATACCAGTGACGAGCTCGCTGTACAATGTGTGTTTGGGGATCCTGCCATCTTCCATGCGGCTCACATGGCCAAGCCGTCTCAAGCGCCGTTGACTCAGTAGTGTGTATAAGCTGGGGATGTTGGCCGCCTCGAGGACTTCTGTGTTGGAGGTACGGTCCTGCCACCTGATGCCAAGTATTCTCCGGAGGCAGTGAAGATGGAATGAATTGAGACGTCGCTCTTGGCTGACATACGTTGTCCAGGCCTCGCTGCCGTAGATCAAGGTACTGGGGACACAGGCTTGATACACTCAGACTTTTGTGTTCCGTGTCAGTGTACCATTATCCCACACTCACTTGGCCAGTCTGGACATAGCAGTGGAAGCCTTTCCCATGCGCTTGTTGATTTCTGCATCTAGAGACAGGTTACTGGTGATGGTGGAGCCTAAGTAGGTGAGCTCTTGAACCACCTCCAGAGCGTGGTCGCCGATATTGATGGATGGAGCATTTCTGACGTCCTGTCCCATGATGTTCGTTTTCTTGAGCCTGATGGTTAGGCCAAATTCGTTGCACGTGGCCACAAACCTGTCGATGAGACTCTGCAGACACCCTTCAGTGTGAGATGTTAAAGCATCGTCAGCAAACAGGAGTTCCCTGAGGAGGACTTTCCGTACTTTGGCCTTCGGTCTTAGACGGGCAAGTTTGAAAAACCTGCCCCCGGATCTTGTGTGGAGGAAGATTCCTTCTTCTGAAGACTTGAACGCATGTGAGAGCAGCAGGGAGAAGAAAATCCCAAAGAGTGTGGGTGCAAGAACACAGCCCTGTTTCACGCCACTCAGGATAGGAAAGGGGTCTGATGAGGCACCGGTATGCTGAATTGTGCCTTTCATATTGTCATGGAATGAGGTGATGATACTTAGTAGCTTTGGAGGGCATCCAACCTTTTCCAGTAGTCTGAAGAGACCACGACTGCTTACGAGGTCAAAGGCTTTGGTGAGATCAATGAAAGCAACGTAGAGGGGCATCTGTTGTTCACGGCGTTTCTCCTGTAGCTGACGAAGGGAGAACAGCATGTCGACGGTCGATCTCTCTGCACGAAAGCCACACTGTGCCTCAGGGTAGACGCGCTCGGCCAGCTTCTGGAGCCTGTTTAAAGTGACTCGAGCAAAGACTTTCCCCACTCTGCTGAGCAGGGAGATTCTACCGTAGTTGTTGCAGTCACTGCGGTCAACTTTGTTTTTATAGAGGGTGATGATATTGGCATCGCGCATGTACGGAGGTAATGCTCCCTCGTCCCAGCACAGGCAAAGCAGTTCATGTCGTGTTGAGAGTATAGCAGGCTTGGCACTATTGATTATTTCAGGGGTAATGCTGTCCTTCCCAGGGGCTTTTCCGCTGGCTAGATGAGTATGCCAAGGATATATACTTGGGAGAGGGGTGGGGGGGGGGGTTAATTAATGCAACTGCGGAATAGGGAAGATAAATCTATTCAGTCATTTATTTCTCCTTACCCTCAGTCTCTATTGAGCGCTTTCTGCTGAAGCAATGCCAGATCAGTGTTGCATACAAAAAGGAGTAAGGGAATTGAACCATTCTGTGCATCTTTGGTTTATAGTGTTCCCAGAAATCTCTCTGATGGATATCACAGCACAACCAAGCCAGGGCCATCCATAAATTCTCCATTCCAAGTTCTAAGGGAGTGCTTATAACGCAACATTAGTAAAACCCCCATCTGAACAAAGCGGCAATCCAGCAAGTAGACAATCATTTATCCATTCAAATATTAAAGAATTTCGCACAACTCTTCTTCAGCGAAATCAGCATCCAGTTCATAAATCTCCTTGGAAGCAATCAGCATTCAAATAATAAGGAATCTCTATAAATTGTCTTCTGACTAATCTGCAGTATTCCTCTTCGGGATACTGAATTCAATTATTTTAAGTTGTGATCCTTAAACAAGTGAAATCAAAATACCAAACATTAGGTGATTGTGCACAATGTACCTACAGGGGAAATGTCGAACCACAGAAGCTACCACGCATTCATTGCATTTCATGATCATAAGCATCCAAATAATAAGGCACTGTCCCTAAATAAACTTCAGTGAAGTCTCCAGAAAATTAATGTCGAATCCAGGAATCATCTTTTGGATTTTCAGAAAGCATTCCATATGGTGCCACATAACAGAATATTACACAACATAACGTCTCATTAGATTTGGAGAAACATTGAACCGTGGACATTGACGAATGGGCAGAAGCAGAGAGATTTAATACATGTGTCATTTTCATGTTGGCAAGCTGTAAGTAGTGTGTGGCACAAGGATTCGTGCGTGTGCCTCAACTATTTAGGCGGTATGTTAATAATTTAGAAGAAGGGACTGTGTGTAATCCATCCACGTTTGCGGATGATACAACGATGATCGAAAAGTAGGCAGTGGCAAGAACGCAATCAGGATGCAAAAAACAAAATGTACAGGTCCAGTAAGAGGGGACGAATATGGAAACAGGATTGCAATGAGCGAAAGTGTGAAGTTACCCACTTAAGAGCAAACACGGTGAAGCACAATATATTTTAAATGGGAAGAGACTGGGAAATGTTGATTTGCAGAGGGAAATCTGTGTTCTTGTACATGAATCACAGAATGTTGCTATGCAGGTACAGCAGGAAATTATGAAGGAAAATAATTGTTAACCTGTTCTATAAAGGGGTTGGAGAAAAGGAGTGAAGAACCTTTAGTACAATTATACAGCGCCTTGTTGTAGTCACATTTTTTTTTGTTTTATTTTGTTCTTCCTAACAAATGAACAATGTACTTGCATCAAAGGAAGTGTTATACATGCTCATTGGACTGATTCCTGGGATGAGGGGATTGTTCTTTGAGGACAGGTTGAATAGATAAGGACTGTTTTTCCTCGAATTTGTACGAATTTGTGGTTACCTCATTGAAATATATATATATATATATAATCTTAACGGTCTTCACTGGGAGGTTGTTTCCCTGACTAGGAGTCACAATCAACAACACGAACATCCCACATTTAAATACCATCTTTATTGTAATAGAACATCATGAAGTGCTTCGCAGGAGCGATATAAGGCAACATATGACACCGGACCAGATAAGGCGATATTAGGGGAGACGGCCAAGGACTTGGTCAAAGAGGCAGATTTCATGGAGCGTCTTAAGGATGAAATAGAGCTTTCGGGAAGAAATGCCAGAGCTTAAGGCCTCGGCAGATCAAGCAGAGCCACCGATGTTTGGACAAGCATAATCAGGGATGCTCAGGAGAGCAACATTTCATAACTGCTGATCTATTGGTGGGATTTGGGTTGGAGGAAAGGACAGAGTTGAGGCTGGGAGGGGAAGGCCATAGGAGGGTTTGAAAACATGGATGAACATTTTTAAATATAATTCGGCGAGAACAACGAGTGGTGCATGAATGGGACTTTATTCAAGTACATATATACACAGTGAAGTTTTGGATGACCTCTAATTTACAGAGGGTAGAATACGACCATATGAAGTAAATGCACGAGTAGGCCACTTTGCCGCTCGAGCCTGCTCCACTATTCAATAAGATCATGGCTGATCTGATTGTAATCCCCACTACACATTCCCGCCTGCCCTCATAACCTTTTACTCATTTGCTTATCAAGCATCTATCTATCTGTGAATATAAAAATATTCAAAGATGCTGCTATCACTGCCTTTTCAGGAGGAGAGTTCCCAAGACTCATGACACTGAGAGAAACAAAAAGCAAATCCTCATCTCTGTATTAAATGCCGACCCCTCATTTTTAAATAGTGATGGCTAGTTCTAGTTTCTCCCACCAGAGGAAACATCCTCTTCACATGCACTCTGTCAGGACGCCTCAGAAAACCCTTATTAATCACAATCTCAACCTGTCACGCTAGCTTCAATGATTCGTGCATAGATACACGTAGATATCCTTGTTATTGCACACGCTTTAGAATTGTACCATTTATTTGGTATTGCGCTTGCTCGTTCTTCCTACCAAACTGTATCACTTCACACTTCTCTGCATTAAATTTCGTCTGCCATATGTTCTCCCATTTCAGCAGCATGTCTATGTCCTGTTGAGGATCACTGATGACTATCATTCTCAAAGTTCACGATTGATCCAAGTTTTGTGCCTTTTTCAAACAGACCTTCCTGACAAGCCTGTTCGGTGGCACTTTTCTAAATGCCTTTTGGTAGCACATATACACATTATCAATTGAATTGTTTTCATCAGCTATCTCTGCGACGCCATCAAAACACTCAAGCAATTTACTTAAACACGATTTGCCTTTGGAAAATCTGTGCTGCCCTTCCTTAGTTGTTCTACACGTGTCCAAGTGACAGCTACTTTTGTCTTGGATGAACAGTTCTGAAAACTTTCCCACCACTGTGGTTAAATTGACTTGTCTGCAGTTACTGCGTTTATACTTACACTGTTTTTTTTTAGCAAGGATGTAATCACATCTACTTGTTGATGTCAATAATATAGATGCATTTAAGGAGAGGCTAATTTGTTATATGAGGGAGAAGGCATAGAGGGTTTCTGATATATTTAGATAAAAAAAAACCATCAGGAGACTCGAGCGGAGCATAAACGGCAGCAGAGGCATTGTGCTGAAAGGCCTGTTTCTTGGTTCCATATTCTCTGCAATGGATGTTACCAAGGATTGTAATGCGATCAATATTATATGATTTAGTTGTTCATTTTTTCGGGAATGCAATAGGATAAGGGATGATTTGCCTGTGGCTGGTTATGAATCTGAAAGGCATTGATAACGCTTCATGGACAGAACGTTGTTTTTTGCTCTTGAAGGTGTGAGAGCTTCGAGCAAGGGGACAGAACATTTAAACCATAGTCAGTTCCTTCAGGATAGAATTTAGAAAAGAGTTGGTCACGCATACGGTTACAGAAGAGTGACATTCTGACCCACAATACGCAGTGCATGCTGCTGCTCAATCGATAATTTTAAATTGGAGATCAATCGATCTTGGTGGACAATGTTATCAAAGAATATGGAGCCACGGCGCGTGGATGTTGTTAGAGTACATCTCAGCCATGATCTCATTGATTGGCATAAGAGACTCGATGAACCGAATGGTTTCCTACTGTTCCACTGCAGGGAAAATGAGTCCCCTCCATTCAATATTTCTATTACACTGTGTTCTGGTATTATCTTTGTGAATATATTTTAGCACCTTCTGCAATCATGATGGAGTTCACTTTGCATAAGTGTGGTTTCATCACGGTATATGGAGACCAGCAGTCTTGAGATTTAGAGGAAAGCAGACGGAGGCCATCTCAAAGATCTCTGCTTAGACAACATCTGAGTGTTGTGATCCGTTCTGGGCACAACAAATACGGAAGGATTTTGACTTTTTGGTAGTGCAGCATAGATTTACCAGAATGATGCCTGGAGTTTAAGGATTAAATTACGGGGATACATTAGACAAACTCGTTTTGCAATCCCTGGAGTTTAAATGGTGAAGGGTAGATCGGACTTAAAGTTTCAAGACATTAGAGAAGATCAGGAGCAGCTATTGCCACTGCTCAGGAAGTGTATGACTCGGCAGCATCCTCAAAAAATAGATACAGTTGTTTCAGAAGGGAAATTAGGAAACGGATATTCAAGCAAAATGTTGTAAACGTTTGGAACTCTCTTCTGCAATTGCCAATGTTAGATCAATTAAAAAAAGTCAACTGAGCTTGATGGATTTTCTTTAAACTAAAGCTATTATGGGATAGAATCGCAGAGTGATAGAATGGTTACAGTTATGGGGCAGAGGCGGCAATCTGGAGTTAGGTTTCAGATCATTCATAAAGACGTTGAATGCTGGAAAAGACTCAAGGGTCCTAAATGACATACTCCTGTCCCTATGAGTGTGCACAGTGCCCCAAGGGTGGTCCGACCAAGATATTTGGAGACCAGATCAGTACACAGTGCTCGGGGTTTGGTCTAACCATGATTATTATCCAATAATGGTGTCAGTACCCCGGGGATCATCGCTAAGGGAATACTCACAGATCACGAAGATCATTGAATGAGGAGATAATCATTATCACAGAGGATCATCAAACCAGGGAGGAATCACCAACCCCTGGAACCATCGAAGGTGGGAATGACAGGCCGCTGGGGTAATTGATCCATGTGAGTGCGAGTGTTGTATATGAATCACAGAATCACAGAATAATATAGTGCAGAATTGGCCCTTCGGCCCACCGAGTCTGCACCGATGCATTAAAACACCTGACCTGCCTATCATTTGCCTGCACTTGGCCCGTAGCCTTGAATGTCACGAAGTGCCAAGTGCTCTTCCAGGTACTTTTTAAAGGATGTGAGGCAACCTGCCTCTACCACCTTCCCAGACAGGGCATTCCAGACCGTCACCACCCTCTGGGTAAAAAAGTTCTACCTCAAATCCCCCTTAATCTTCCCGCCCCTCACCTTAAACTTGTGACCCCTCGTAACTGACCCATCAACTACGGGGAACAGCTGCTCCCTATCCACCCTGTCCATGCCCCTCATAATTCTGTACACCTCTCTCAGGTCACCCCTCCGTCTTCTCTGCTCCAGTGAAAAAAACCCAAGCCTATCCAACCCCTCTTCATAGCTTAAATGTTCCATCCCAGGCAACATCCTGGTGAATCGCCTCTGCAACACCTCCAATGCAATCACATCCTTCCTATAATGAGGCGACCAGAATTTCACCAGCTGTGGCCTTTCCAAAGTTCTGTACAACTCCAATATGACCTCACTGCTTTTGTAATCTATGCCTCGATTGATAAAGGCAAGTGTCCCGTATGCCTTTTTCACCACCCTATTAACCTGCCCTTCTGCCTTCAGAGATCTACGGACAAACAAGCCAAGGACCCTTTGTTCTTCGGAACTTCCCAGTGTCAGGCCATTCATTGAATACCTCCGTGTCACATTACTCTTTCCAAAGTGTATCACCTCACACCTTTCAGGGTTTAATTCCATCTGCCATCTTTTCTGCCCATTTGACCATCCCATCTATATCTTCCAGTAACCCAAGACACTCCACCTCACCGTTAACCACTTGGCCAATCTTTGTGTCATCCGCGAACTTACTGATCCTTCCCCCCATAGAGTCATCTATGTCGTTTATATAAATGACAAACCATAGGGGACCCAGCACAGATGCCTGTGGTACGCCACTGGACACTGGCTTCCAGTCACGAAAACAGCTGCCTGTCATCACTCTTTGTCTCCTACTGCTGAGTCAATTTTGAATCCACCTTATTAAGTTACCTCGTACCCCATGTGCAATTGTTTTCTTGATAAATCTCCCATTTGGGAAATTGTCAAAGGCTTTGCTGAAATCCATGCAAACTACATCAACTGCACTACCCTCATCGACACACCTGGTCACATGCTCAAAACATTCAATCAAATTTGTTAGGCATGACCTCCCTCTGACAAAGCCATGCTGACTATTCCTAATCAAATTATGCCTCGCCAAGTGGTGATAGATTCTCTCCTTCAAAATTTTCTCCAATAGTTTCCCTTGCGTTCAAGATTGTATCTGAGTTTCTATATGTGTATGTGTGTGTGTATGTGTGTGTGCAGAAATCAACAAGTGCATGGGAAGGCTTCCACTGCTATGTCCAGACTGGCCAAGAGAGTGTGGGAAAATGGTGCACTGACACGGAACACAAAAGTACGGGTGTATCAGGCCTGTGTCCTCAGTACCTTGCTCTATGGCAGCGAGGCCTGGACAACGTATGTCAGCCAAGAGCGACGTCTCAATTCATTCCATCTTCGCTGCCTCCGGAGAATACTTGGCATCAGGTGGCAGGACCGTATCTCCAACACAGAAGTCCTCGAGGTGGCCAACATCCCCAGATTATACACATTACTGAGTCAACGGCGCTTGAGATGGCTTGGCCATGTGAGCTGCATGGAAGATGGCAGGATCCCAAAACACACATTGTTCAGCGAGCTCGCCTCTGATATCAGACCCACCGGCCGCCCATGTCTCCGCTTTAAAGACTCTGCAAACGCGACATGGAATCCTGTGACATTGATCACAAGTCGTGGGAGTCAGTTTCCAGCATTCGGCAGAGCTGGCGGGCAGCCATAAAGAAGGGGCTAAAGTGTGGCGAGTCGAAGAAACTTAGTAGTTGGCAGGCAAAAAGACAGAGGCGCAAGGGGACAGCCAACTGTGTAACAGCCCCGACAAACACATTTCTCTGCAACACCTATGGAAGAGCCTGTCACTCCAGAATTGGCCTTTCTCGCCATTCCAGGCGCTGCTTCACAAACCACTGACAACCTCCAGGCGCTTATCCATTGTCTCTCGAGATAAGGAGGCCAAAGAAGATGTGTGTGTGTGTGAATACGTACCCACGGCTGTCCGAGCTTCTTCTGTAATATCTCCCACACTCACCATCTCCAGCAGCTAAAAAGGACAAAGGCAGCAGGTGCACGGAACGACGCCACCTGCATTTGCCCGCGAAGCCACACAAACAATCCGGAGTGGAAAAATATCAGCCGTTCTTTCATTGCCACTAGTTAATAATTCTGGAACGTTTGATGCAACAACACTGCCAGTGTATCTTGAACACACATTGCCACGGTTGAAGATGGCAGCTTACCACCAGCTGTTCAATGGAAACTCGGAATACGTGACAAAAGAACAAAGAACAAAGAACAGTACAGCACAGGAACACGCCATTCAGCCCTCCAAGCGGGCGCTGATCTTGATGCCTGCCGAAACTAACACCTTCTGCACTTCCGGTGCCCATATCCCTCTATTCCCTTCCTATTCATGTATTTGTCAAGATGCCTCTTAAACGTCGCTATCGTATTTGCTTCCACCAGCTCCCCTGGCAGCAGGTTCCAGGCATTCACCACCCTCTGTGTAAAAGATTTGCCTCGCATATCCCCTCTAAACATTGCCCCTCGCACCTTAAACCTATGTCCCCTAGTAACTGACTCTTCTACCCTGGGAAAAAGCTTCTGACTATCCACTCTGTCCAAGCCACTCATAACTTTGTAAACCTCTATCATGTCACCCCTCCACCTCCGTCGTTCCAGTGAAAGCAATCCGAGTTTTTCCAACCTCTCCTCATAACTAATGCCCTCCAGACCAGGCAACATCCTGGTAAACCGCCTCTGTACCCTCTCCAAAGCCTCCACGTCCTTCTGGTAGTGTGGCGACCAGAATTGCAAGCAATATTCGAAGTCTGGCCGAACTAAGGTTCTGTACAGCTGCAACTTGACTTGCCAATTTTTATACCCTATGCCCCGACCGATGAAGGCAAGCATGCCGTATGCCTTCTTGACTACCTCTTCCAACTGTGTTGCCACTTTCAGTGACCTGTGGACCTGTACGCCCAGATCTCTATGCCTGTCAATACTCCAAAGCGTTCTGCCATTTACTGTATACCTCCCACCTGCATTAGACCTTCCAAAATGCATTACCTCACATTTTTCTGGATTAAACTCCATCTGCCATTTCTCCGCCCAAGTCTTCAACCGACCTATATCCTGCTGTATCCTCTGACAATCCTCATCATTATCTGCAACTCCACCAACTTTTGTGTCGTCCGCAAACTTACTAATCAGATCAGCTACATTTTCCTCCAAATCATTTATATATACTACAAACAGCAAAGGTCCCAGCACTGATCCCTGCGGAACACCACTAGTCACATCCCTCCATTCAGAAAAACACCCATCCACTGATACCCTCTGTCTTCTGTGACTGAGCCAGTTCTGTATCCATCTTGCCAGCTCACCTCTGATCCAGTGTGACGTCACCTTTTGCACCAGTCTGCCATGCGGGACCTTGTCAAAGGATTTACTGAAGTCCATATCGACAACATCCACTGCCCTTCCCTCATCAATCATCTTCGTCACTTCCTCAAAACACTCAATCAAATTAGTAAGACACAACCTCCCCTTTACAAAACCATGCTGTCTCTCGTTAATAAGTTCGTTTGTTTCCAAATGGGAGTAAATCCTGTCCCAAAGAATCCTCTCTAATAGTTTCCCTGCCACTGACATACGGGTCACTGGCCTATAATTTCCTGGATTATCCTTACCACACTTCAAAAAAGGAACAACATTGGCTATTCTCCAGTCCTCTGGGACCTCACCTGTCGCCAATGAGGATGCAAAGATTTCTGTCAACGCCCCAGCAATTTCTTCCCTTGCCCCCCCCCCCCCCCCCTCAGTATTCTAGGGTAGATACCATCAGGCCCTGGGGACGTATCGACCTTAATGCTTTGCAAGACACCCAACACCTCCTCCTTTCTGATAATGAGATGACTGAGACTATCTGCACTCCCGTCCCTCGGCTCATCATCCACCAAGTCCTTCTCCTTGGTGAATACTGATGCAAAGTACTCATTTAGCACCTCACCCATTTCCTCTGGCTCCACGCATAGATTCACATTTCTGTCCTTGAGTGGGCCAACCCTTTCCCTGGTTACCCTCTTGCTCTTTATATATGTATAAAAAGCCTTGGGATTTTCCTTAATCCTGTTTGCCAATGAATTTTCATGACCCCTTTTCGCCCTCCTAACTCCTTGCTTAAGTTCCTTCTTACTGTCTTTATATTCCTCAAGTGCTTCATCTTTTCTAGCCTTCCAGCCCTTACAAATGCTTCCTTTTTCTTTTTGACTATGCTCACGCTATCCCGTGTTATCCAAGCTTCTCGAAACTTGCCAAACTAGTCTTCCTTCCTCACTGGAACATGCTGGTCCTGGAGTCTAATCAGCTGACGTTTGAAAGACTCCCATATGTCAGATGTTGATTTACCCTCAAACAGCCGCCCCCAATCTAACTTCTTCAGTTCCTGCTAGCGACACCCAAATTAAGATATACAAATATGTAGATAAAGAAAAGGTTGGTGCATGAAGTAGCCATTGCGATATTAGGGTTTTTACGACTGGGAAATACTGGTATATTTATTAGACATAAATATCAGGAACTATTTGGACCAAATGGTCTGTTTCTCTGTTGTAAGTATAATGTGATGCCGTTCATGAAATAATATCCCAGTAAATAGAGGGGGTCGGATTCCCGGTTGTTTCCCACCATCTCTGCAATTGCGACTGCACCCTCCCAGAAGTAAAGAGATTCATCAAACACAGCTTTATGTCCATTTCCAGCTTAAAAGGATCAATCCGCCCTTGAGCCTATATTTTGTGAAAGGACTGTGCCAATTTGTGGTGTGACGATTGGCTGTTCCTATTCAGGATGGGCCATTCTGGCAAATACTTTTTTTGGACTCTCTCGCGTCTTCACATCTTTCTAAAAGTGTGGTGCCCAGAACGGGACAGAATGTTCCAGTTGAGATCAAACCTGTCTTGTCACCTTCAACAATTTGTGCACATATACCCCCAGATCCCTCTGCTGCTGCACAAACTTTGTAATTATATCCTTGACTTTATATTTCCTCTCCTCGTTCTTCCTACCAAACTGTACCAATTCACACTTCTCTACTCACAACACCGCCGCCAGTGTTGGCGTGGATAATACCAGGCATGTTCAAGCTGTCAGAATTATAGGAGCACAAATGAATGTGAGAGTTGTAGGCCAGATGAAGTTACAGATATATAGAGGGTTGTAGGGTCTTGAAGAGTTGACCAAGATAGGAATGAGGCCAGGAAGTGATTTGAAAGCAGGAATGACAATATTTTAAAAAACTTTATTGCTTGCATGGGAGCAAATGGAGGTGAGTGAGCACAGCGGGGAATATGTGATCGAAACTTGATGGAAATACAGACATGGGGTGCAGCGTTTTGGATAACATCAAATCTTTTGGAGCTAATATTGGTATACTCACATCTACACGAAACTACGGCTAGGGATGAGGGATCCATTAGCAAATGAGGCGAATCAATGATGAGCTCGGGCAACGTTACACTGTTGGATACAGGCGGTCTTATTGATGGTATGGATAAATCGATGGATTTTCACCGTGAGGTCACATATTAAAGCAAGGTTCAGAGCAGTCTGCTTCAGCCTCAGCATGTTGTCAGGAAGAGGGCTGGAGCCAAGGTTAGATTCTTTGTGGACAGTACAAATAACCGTTGAGGAGTCGAAGAGAAGGCATTGCAAGTGGTAGCCTGGCTAAGAGCAGATAGGAATTGACAAGCTGCAAGCAGTCTGAGTCAACTGGCTGACTGTGGAGAATGTTTGGAGGAGGATGGTGTGGTCATGCATGTCAAAGCTGCAGTCAGGTCGGGAAGGACGAGGAGGGATAGTTTGAATTTGTTGCAGTCACCAAGGATGCCAGTTGTGACTTTCATACGACCTGAGCCGGTACTGTGACGGGGGGAAAAATAATTAGAGAGATTCAAACATGCAGTTCTGGCGAAAATGGACACAGATTTGGGAGGTGACAACACACTCAAGGACATTGGAGAGCAAAGTGAGGTTCGACTTTGAATGGTTGTTTGAAGGACAGTGCGGTAAAACATTGTTTTTTTTTAGGGGAGGGTCGATGACAGCAGATTTCAAAAGAAGGGGATACAGAACACAAGGACCAAGTACCATTGACAAGATCAGCTATTATGGGAGCCAAGAAGGGATTTTGCAAAGTCGATTTGAGCAACTACCGAGCTGAAGCGCCTGGAATATCCTGTCCTGTCTCCATCCAGGCCCCTCTCCCACGCAATGAGTTTCAATGCCCCGCCTGATCTGCTAGTCTGAGCATGACCAGACGCTAGCCCCAACCTCACAAACGTCTAGCTAGGGGAGACAGAGAGAGGCAGTAGTGATCAGGCCTGAAAGACGGAAAGGAAACAGACTCAGTAAAGTGTTTCCAAACGTAAGACAAATAATAATTAACTGGCACGATAAGATATCCAGCATCTGCAACAATTTGCTTTTGTTAGGCGAAGTTTATCAGTTTTGGAATAACTGTAAGGAATGAGAATGGAACGATTGGGAGACTATGGATGTTATTTTTTCACAATTCGATTCCTGCAGGGGGTGCTATGATAGTTTTTCTGTCCACTTTCATCTGATCCGCCACCCTGCTGCTCTTCGGTGCGTGTGAAAATCCACAACGTGCCTCCTCGCTAGTGTTCACCTCTTGCCCGTTGGGGCTAAATATTACATTCATGGACTGGAAATACTGACAGCAGTCTCTGGGCTGCTCTCACTTTCTTTGTTTCTTCATAATTTGAATAACTGAAGTCACCGGATATTTCACCAGGCTCTTGACCTGCTCTCTGAACTTGGACTGAATAGCCCCATAAATAAATGTGTTTGTGCAGCAACTTAAATTCGTCAGCATAAATCCGACTCGTTCAAATATAAATTCAGAATTGTTGTAATCCATGGGGTCTTTTCCTGCAATGTTATAATATAAAAATTCGACTACATACGCTAACCACAGAAGTATGAAGCTGCCAGATATGGTGAAGAGTAAAATCACAGACTTCCTTCTGCTCTCCATCTCTGGGTCACTATGATTCTCTGCCTTGCTCTGACCCCTCAATCCCTTCCGGACTCGACTTGCCACTAAGATGTGTCTGACTGTCAGAACATTGAACAACAGAATTAAAGTGAATGGGAGTAATGGGGTTACTATCACATCACACCAGTTAAATCCCACCCATCCAGCCTGTGTATAATAGTTTGGATTTGTATAACAGAACCATGGTACATTGTCGATTATCTCTGCAGGTTCAAATGTAAAGTAGAAAGGGACGTTTTTTAAACAGAACAGAACACATTCTGTCGCTAGAATCACAACGGCTGTTTTCTCAGTGCAATATTTTGTTTTCAGCTTCTGACAACAAATGGCCACAAACCGATCAAAGGAGAAAGAGACGGTGAACCAGACAGAAAAATCGGTGGCTGCACTACTTAGGGCAGCGAGAACACTACACACAGGGGTGATGTGCAAGAATGATCCAGGGAAATAATAATAACTTATGCGCCACAGTATGACCTCAGTGATAACGAACAGAAGATCTGCCATTGCCATGGTAAGCAGGTAGCGACGAGTGCAGGTAGAAAGGCCGCAACTTCCCCGGGAAAAGATCACAATCGCCAGTAAATTAACTGTAAGAGAGCGAAGGGGAAAAAATTACTGGATATTACTGATCACATTTTCTCCATGCCTCGTCCAGAAGGTACAGGCAGTATTTTAGTATCAAGACTGGATGGACTGGTGTATGGTCAGATGTGAAAAACAAAATCTCAACCCTGAGCCCAATTAACATGGGGGTCAGACAGTCAACCACTGTGAACAGACGGGTTATAAATTTAAATAATTTAATGTTGCTGGAAGTCCCCGACTTAATCTATTTTACAGGTTTAACTCTAGCTGGCATAGTTTCGCCCATTATGTGTAACCTGCTCCTACTTCCTCTATCGACTTTGCTGCTGTTCCCTTGTGTCAAACTGTCTTTGCTGCCTGGAGACCCTCTGGTTCTGTTACCTTGGTTTAAAGTCAAACAGCTACCTGGAGACATTCTGCTGCTGTTGTCTTCGTGCAAGTTGCCATGCTGCCTTAACAGAATCTGCTACTGTTACCCTGGCTTAACAGCCACTGTTGCCTGTTGACACTCTGCTGCTGCAGCCCTGCTTTAACCTGACACTGCTGTCTGGAGACTGCCGCTCTGCCTTTGTGTATACTGGCACTATTGCCAAGCAAAACACTGCTTTTGTTACCTTGCTTTAATATATTCAAAATCACGAGGGGTCTGGACAGAGTATTACCTGCTCTCGCTAGTGATCGGATTGAGAGGTAGAGGGCGCAAATATACATGAATTTGCGAAGAAAAAGAAAAAGCAACATGAAGAAAATCATTATGTTCGTAAACTGAGTGTTAAAGCTCTGGAATGCACGCCTCTGACAGTGTGGTGTAGGCAGGTTCAATCCAGGCATGGAAAAGGCAATTAGATTGTTATCTAAAAAAGGACGAATGTGCATGATTGCGGGGAGAAGACGGAGGAATGGCTCTCGATGAATTCTTCATTTGGAGAGCCAATGCAGACATGATGGGATGAATGTGTCCTTCTGTGCTGTAATTATTCTGCGATCCTGTGTCCTGCAGAGTAGACTCTACTGTTGTTACGTTGCTATAAACTGCCACAGCTGCCTGGAGGGACTCTGCTGCTGTTCTCTTTGTTTAACCTGCCACTGCCGCATATAGACACTGTGCTGTCATTCTTTTTGAGTAATCTGCTACTGCTCCCTCGAGAGGCTCTACTGCTGTTGCCTTGGTGTAACTTGCAACTGCTGCCTGTATATTCTCTGCTGTAGTGGTAAATATGTGAGCTTTCACTGCTCGGTTCAAAGACAGTGCCGCTGTAGCCTTGTGTAACCATTTAGTGCTGCATTGAGATTCCTCGGCTGTTATGTTTGTTTAAACTGCCACTCTTTGTAACTTTCTATTGCTGCCTGGACATATTATGCTGTTGTGTATCTTTCTGTATGCTGCCACTGCTACCTGTCGACAAACTGCTTCTGTTAGCGTCGTTTAACTTGCCACTGCTGCCTGGAGACAATCTGCAGTTGTTACCATCATGTAATAGCCATGCAGCCTGGAGCCTCATCCTGTTGTCAGCTTGGCTTAACTTGATGCTGGGGCCTGCGGAATCTGTGCAGCCGATGCCTTAGTGTAAGCTGTCACAGTTTACTGGAGACACTCTGTTCCTTTTGCTTTGATTTAACCTGCCACTACTGCCTAGAGACATACTGCTGCAGTAGTTTAACCTGCAACTTTGGCGGGTGTCACTCTGCTGCATTTACCTTGGTGTAATCTGCTGCTGCTACCTAGGGATTCATTGCTGAACTTAGTTTGATTTAATCTACTACTGCTTACTGGAGAGGCACTGCAGCTGTAACCTTTGTTTAAACTGCGACTGTGGGCTACAGACAATCTGTTTCTGTTCCCTCGGTTTAATCTGACAATGCAGCCTGGGGAATCTATGATACTTTCTCTACTGCTTAACCTACCACTGCTACCTGGAAACACTCTGGTGCGGTTGCCTTGGTTTAACCAGTCACTGCTGCTGGAAGAAACGCTGCTGTTTTTGAAAAACTGCAACATGCACTGCTTTCCACGCAGAACTGACAGCTGACACAAAGGCACAAGCAGCAGCCTTTCTCCATTCAGCGGTGTTAGCTTAAACTATTGCAACATCAGAACTATGCTGCTTTTACCTTTGGCTTAAGCGCCCAATGCTGCCTGGAGGCACTCTGCTCCTGTTGCCTTTACATAACTTGAACTGCTCCCACTAGAGACTCCTCAGTGGTTGCCTTTATGTTAACTTTCTCTGCTCCTTGCGACACTCTTCTGCTTCTGCCTGGGTTTAACCTGCTACTGCTTCCTGGAGACTCTATTCTGCTGTTGCCCTGGTTTATCCTGACAACGTTACCTTGAGAAATTAGCTTCTGTTGCATGGCTGCCGCTTTACTATGCTTCCTGGAGGAACTCTGCTGCTGTTAAATTGGTGTAACCTGTCATTGAATCCTGGAGCTAGTCCTCTGCTGTTTCCCTGGTTTAACCGAGCAATGCTGCCGAGACAGTCTCTGCTGCTAGTGCCTTTGTGTATACTGCTGTTGCCACATTGATGGATTCAGCTTCTGTTGCATTACTTTAGCCTGCCACTGCTGCGTGGAGACACCCTTCAGTTGTTGGTTTGGCTTAACTTGCAACAGAGCCCTGGAGACACACTGATGTTGATACCTTGGTTTAAGGTGCCACTGCTGCCTGGAGACACTCTACTGTTGTTGCCTTGGTGGAACGAGCCACTGCCTCCTCTACGGTCTCAGATTCTGTTGCCTTTGTATCTTGGCAACGCTATATTGATTCTCTCTGTTGCAGTTACATTGGATCAAACTTCTACTGCTGCGTGGCGGCACTATGCTGTTGTTACCGTTGTTAACGCTGCCACTTCTGCCTGGAAACTTGACGTCAGGATGCTTAGAGGACCTGTTTGGGAGCACCTAGCATCGGGAGCGGATAAGTACAGCTTGAGGCTAGGGCCTTTGCTTAGTTTCAGGGAACTGAGAGGACAGGCACCTGGAGTGGGAGCATGTGGACTCGGGAGCAGATTAATACAATGCGTGCCTTGGGGACTTCACTTGTTTTCAAGGAGTAGAGAGGAACTTGAACTGCGTGGTAACACAGAGAATCAGGACTGGAGTTGCAGGAGTGGGTGCGCGCTCACTGATTTTGGGGGAAAAAACAAATAGTGGCCTTCAAGAAAATCTGTATGATGATTGGTTGGTGAGTAACTGCTGTTGCAGTGACTGTGCAAATCGCTTAGTTCGTAAACTGCTATCAGTGTGCGCGAGTTAATAATTAGAAATTATATAAAAAACATGAAATTAAAAATAAAGTTTATGCAGCTCTCTTATATTTAATTAAGATAGGCAAGCAGAATGGAAATAAGAAGCTGTTGAATCTACTGTTTTTTACTTTTGCTTTGTCATCCAGTGGGAAGGCACATTGCACTGCCAAGGCATAAATTAGTGCACTAAGTGCTGATGAGGAGATGCATTGATTAGAAAAAAAAAATATTTTAATAAAACACTACTAGGATGGCAGGGCAAGTGATATATTGCAGTTGCAGTATGTGGAATCACGAGGACAAAAGTGTGATTCACAACAAGCACGTCTGCAGTAAGTGTCCACAGCCCAATTAACATCAGCTCGCAGTTAATGAGCTGGAGGCCAAGCTACAGACATTATGATTAACGAGGGAAGGAGAAAGTTATCGGCACACTTTGCTGCAGAAGGCAGTCATGTCCCATAGGATAGGACCTCCTGATCTGATCAGTGCTCAGGGGCAGGAGGATGTGACAGCGAGTGAGGCAGGTAATGGGATTGAAAAGTGGAGGAACCTCAGACCTTGCAATTCTCCAACAGGTTTGCGATTCTTGCAGTTTGCAATGATGAGACCGAGGCGACAGGGTGGTTTGAGCATACTGACCATGGAACTATGGTACAGGACGCCATTCAATCAGGAGAAGTCAATTGGAATGTAGTGGAAGTAGGGGGGCGTACAGTAAGGGGGATAGGCACCGTTCTCTACAGCCAAATGCGACAGCCACGACGGCGGTGTTGCCTGCCAGGTTCCCATGTTCGAGACATATGCTCAGGGCTGAAGAGGAAGCTGCAGTAGGAGGTTACCATGGTCAATGTGGGTACAAACGACATATATAAGACGAGGAAAGACGTTCTGCACAAAAAAAATGAGAACGTAGTGGCTAATCAGGGAAAAAGAAACCTCAAAGTTATTAATCTCATGATTATCACCTGACCCATGAGCAAACTCGAGTAGGATAATTAAGATTCGAGTATTAAAGGCGTGGATCAAAGACTTGTGCAGGAGAAATGTGTTTCGATTCATGGCATCAGCACTGGCAAAAGTGGGGGGCTGTACCGTTGGGAAAGTATTCACCTGAACAATGCTCCTCACTATCCCAGGCCCCAAACACTCGTTTCAGGTGAAGCAGCGATTTACTAGTACTTCTTTCAATGTAGTATACTGTATTCGCTGCTCACAGTGTGGTCTCCTCTACATTGGGGATGCCAAGCGCAGACTGGGTGACTGCTTTGTGAAACATCTCCACACAGGCCGCAAGCAGGACCCTGAGCTTCCGGTTGCTTGCCATTTCAACACTCCCCCCTGCTCTCATGCTCACATCTCTGTCCTGGGATTGCTGCAGTGTTCCAGTGAACATCAATGCAAGCTCGCGGAACAGCATCTCATCTACCGATTAGGCACACTACAGCCTGCCGGACTGAACATTGAGTTCAATAGTTTCAGAGCATGACAGCCCCCCATTTTACTTTCATTTTTAGTTATTTTTTCTTCCTTTTTTTTACGTTCCTTTTTACATTTTTTACAATCTTTTTTTGCATTTATTTCATTTCATCTTAGTTTGTTCAGTTTGCTTACCCACTGTTTTTTTCAGGTTGTTTTTCTTCCGGTTTGCACTTGCTACTGTTCAATATTCAGTGTATTCACACCTAATCTGTACTAATGCTTTGTCTTTCAACACACCATTAACATATTGTTTGCCTTTTCTCCGTGACCTTTTGGTCAGCTTTGTGGCCTGGTCCAATCTGCACCTTCTCCTTTGTTATATCTTGCCCCACCCCCACCTCACTTGTTTATAATCTGTGACTTTTCTAATAGTTGTCAGTTCCGAAGAAGGGTCACTGACCCGAAACCTTAACTCTGCTTCTCTTTCCACAGATGCTGCCAGACCTACTGAGTGATTCCAGCATTTCTTGTTTTTGTTTCAGACTTCCAGCCTCCACAGTATTTTGCTTTTGTTATAATGCTGGATCAGTGCTCTGGCGAGTCGTATAACTAGGCATAATGAGGGTTTTCAACTAAATAGTCGGTGAGTGGCATCAAATGAGAGAACGCGTTATAAATTAAAGAGAAAGCACAGGCAAGACAGTTTGCCAGGAATGAACAGAATGTACAAACTGAAAAGTGTGCAAGTAGCTCAGGTGAGAGGTGGTATAAATAGTAAAAAAAACAGCACTAAAGGCTCTGTATTTGAATGTGCAAAGCATTTGTAACTAAATACATTGATAGATTAAATACAAATAAATATGAATGATGAAATAGGGATTACAGAGGCATGGCTGCATGTGGGAATGTTCGCTGAGGATTGCACAATGTTCAGCACAAATCGACACTGCTGAGATACTGAAGCAGTCTGAGTAGGTAGGTAACAAGACTTGGACAATATCCATGCTTGGGCTGATAAGTAGCAAGTAACATTCGTGACACACAGGTGAGAGACAATACCTGTCTTAAACAAGAGGGAATCTAACCATCTCCCCTTGACGTTCAATGGCACTACGATCGCTGAATACCCGACCATCAACACCCTGAATGTTGCCATTGACCAGAAACTGAACTGGAATGCCGATAGATAAATACTGTGGCTACAAGAGCAGTTCAGAGGCCTGGCATCCTGTAGTGAATAACTCACCTCCTGACTCCCAAAAGCCTGTCCATCATCTACAAGGAACAAGTCAGAAGAGTGATTGAATAATGTCCATGGGAATGTATAGTTGAGTTTACAATCAAATGTGCCATGATATTGTTGAATGGCAGAGCAGGCCTCAGTAAGCGAATCGCCTACTCCTGCTCCTAATGTGTATGTTTATATATTTTATGTATCACTGCTGCCTGGAGACACAAGTCTGTTGCTGCATTGTCCGGCAGGGCTTGTCCATATAACTGACAAAAACAAATATCCTGGGTTGGCAATCAGCCGTTTTCCACAGTATTAGACAGCACCCGAGATCCAATCCACCCCGGTGATCAGAACCTGCCCAGGACAGAACCCTCAGCCCAGGTTTGGATATTTCCTGTTGATCAGACCACAATCTGGATCGGTCCAACCTTGGGAAAGGGGCCCACCATATTGCGATGAGTGGAGCGACTGGGATTGGATACCAACCATTATTGAACCGCCCCCACCCCAGTACCGGATGCCTCTTCCAGAATTGAATGGCGGAGCAGGCTCGACCGACTGGATGGCCTGCTCCTGCTCCTATGTTCCTATATTCTTCCTGTGTTCGAATTGGAACTCGCTGTGGGATCAGGCTTGCCTCCTGGGATTGGACCTCCCTTCCTTAGAAACCCATAGGATCAGATTCCCCACGTATCAAATCACCCGTCACATCTTGCATCAGACTGACAGCCCGGCATCCCCTCTTCCTGGACTGAGACTACGTTCCAGGATAAAAGACCCATCACCGGAGTACAGTATCAGACATCACCTTTGCCCTTCCACGGACTCGGAACATGCTCAAGCATATGAGGCTCCACTCCTCCCCGTTCTGATACTGTCGATGTTGCAGCATTGGATTGGCCTCTCCGTGGATGGATGTCAGGCACGCTCCCTACTTTCCCGCTCCCTCCCCATCTGACCCAGACCACAGTAAAGCATATGATACACCTTGCCTGGACTGAGGATCCGGCATTCTGTGGTCCCTTCAGTTCTCCAGACTCGGAACACAATGCAGAATTGGCAACACCTCTCACGGTTTAAGGGTCAGACAATGTCTCTCTCCTTTCTTATTTCCATCCGACACATGCAGGTCGGATCATGCTCCAGAATTGCAAACCCTACTCTGGGTTTGGCGATAAGATACTACCTCTTCAACTCCTCCTTTCCAGAGTTGGGCCACGCTTTAGAATGGGATACCCTTCCCAGGTTTGGGGTTCAACAAGCCAGCTATGTCAATCAACCGTGTTAATATTCAGCCAGAAGTAAAGGAGCAAATACGCAATCCAAAACTTTTGTAAATCTGATTTTTTTTAAAGCGCAATGTTGACAATGTTCAGTAGGTCAGATAACATCTTTGGATAGGGAAACAAAATTAACTATTACAGCTGATAACTCTTCAACAGAACTGTAATGCATGAGAAGTTAACAGATTTCGTGCAATGATAGAGCCAGACAGCAAAATAAAACATATCATAGTTTTTTTTAGAACATCACAGCGCAGTACAGGCCCTTCGGCCCTCGATGTTGCGCCGACCTGTGAAACCATCTATCCTACACTATTCCATTTTCATCCATATGTCTATCCAATGACCACTTAAATGTTCTTAAAGTTGGCGAGTCTACTACTGTTGCAGGCAGGGCGTTTCACGCCCCTACTACTCTCTGAGGAAAGAAACTACCTCTAACATCTGTCCTATATCTATCACCCCTCAACTTAAAGCTATGTCCCCTCGTGTTTGCCATCACCATCCGAGGAAAAAGACTCTCACTATCCACGCTATCTAACCCTCTGATTATCTTATATGTCTCTATTAAGTCACCTCTCCTCCTCCTTCTCTCCAACGAAAACAACCTCAAGTCCCTCAGCCTTTCCTCGTAAGACCTTCCCTCCATACCAGGCAACATTTTAGTAAATCTCCTCTGCACCCTTTCCAAAGCTTCCTCATCCGTCCGATAATGCGGTGACCAGAACTGCACGCAATACTCCAGGTGCGGCCTCACCAGAGTTTTGTGCAGCTGCAACATGACCTCTTGGCTCCGAAACTCGATCCCCCTACGAATAAAAGCTAACACACCATATGCCTTCTTAACAGCCCTAATAACCTGGGTCGCAACTTTCAGCGAATTATGTTCCTGGACACCAAAGATCTCTCTGTTCATCTGCACTACCAAGAATCTTCCCATTAGCCCAGTACTCTGCATTCCTGTTACTCGTTACAAAGTAAATCACATCACAGTTTTCCGCATTAAACTCCATTTGCCATCTCTCCGCCCATCTCTGCAGCCTATCTATGTCCCTCTGTACCCTAAAACATGCTTCGGCACTATCCACAACTCCACCGACCTTCGTGTCATCAGCAAATGTACTAACCCAACCTTCTACACACTCTTCCAGGTCATTTATAAAAATTGCAAACAGCAGTGGCCCCAACTAGTAACTAAACTCCAGGATGAAAATTTGCCATCAACCACCACCCTCTGTCTTCTTTCAGCTAGACAATTTCTGATCCAAAGCTCTAAATCACCTTCAACCCCATACTTCCGTATTTTCTGCAGTAGCCTACCGTGGGGAACCTTATCAAACGCCTTACTGAAATCCATATACACCAAATCCACTGCTTTACCCTCATCCACCTGTTTGGTCACCTTCTCGAAAAACTCAATAAGGTTTGTGAGGCACGACCATGCTGACTATCGCTAATGAACTTATTATTTTCAAGATGATTATAAATCCTGTCTCTTATAACCTTTTCCAAAATTTTACCCACAACCGAAGTAAGGCTCACAGGTCTATAATTACCAGGGCTGTCTCGTCTCCCCTTCTTGAACAAGGGGACAACATTTGCTATCCTCCAGTCTTCCGGCACTATTCCTGTCGACAATGACGACATAAAGATGAAGGACAAAGGCTCTGCAATCTCCTCCCTGGCTGCCCAGAGAATCCTAGGATAAATCCCATCTGGCCCAGGGGACTTAACTATTTTCACACTTTCCAAAATTGCTAACACCTCCTGCTTGTGAACCTCAATCCCATCTAGCCTAGTAGTCTGAATCTCAGTATTCTCCTCGACAACATTTTCTTTCTCTACTGTAAATACTGATGAAAAATATTCATTTAAAGCTTCCGCTATCTCCTCTGATTCCACACACAACTTCCCACGACTATCCTTGATTGGCCCTAATCTCACTCTAGTCATTATTTTATACCTGATGCACAAATCGAAAGCCTTAGGGATTTCCCTGATCCTATCCGCCAATGACTTCTCGTGTCCTCTCCTTGCTCTTCTTCGCTCTCCCTTTAGATCCTTCCTGGCTAGCTTGTAACGCTCAAGCGCCCTAACTGAGCCTTCACGTCTCATCCTAACATAAGCCTTCTTCTTCCTCTTGATAAGCGCTTCAACTTCTTTAGTAAACCACGGCTCCCTCGCTCGACAACTTCCTCCCTGCCTCACAGGTACATACATATCAGGGGCACGCAGTAGCTGTTCCTTGAATGAGCTCCACATTTCGATTGTGCCCATCCCCTGCAGTTTCTTTCCCCATCCTACGCATCCTAAATCTTGCCTAATCGCATCATAATTTCCTTTTCACCAGCTATAATTCTTGCCCTGCGGTATATACCTGTCCCTGCGCATCGCTGAGGTAAACCTAACCGAATTGTGATCACTATCACCAAAGTGCTCACCTACATCTAAATCTAACACATGGCCGGGTTCATTACCCAGTACCAAATCCAATGTGGCATCGCCCCTGATTGGCCTATCTGCAAACTGTGTCAGAAAACCCTCCTGCACACACTGGACAAAAACTGACCCATCTGAAGTACTCGAACTATATTATTTCCAGTCGATATTTGGAAAGTTAAAGTCCCCCATAACAACTACCCTGTTACTCTCGCTCCTGTCGAGAATCATCTTCGCTATCCTTTCCTCTACATCTCTGAAACTATTCGGAGGTCCATGGAAGACTCCCAACAGGGTGATCTTTCCTGTTTCTAACCTCGGCCCATACTACCTCAGCAGACGAGTCCTCAAACGTCCTTTCTGCCGCTGTAATACTCTCCTTGATTAACAATGCCACCGCCACCGCCCCCCCCCCCACCCCCCGGCTTTTACCGTCTTCTCTGTTCTTACTGAAACATCTAAATCCCGGAACCTGCAACATCCATTCCAGACCCTGCTCTACCCATGTCTCAGAAATGGCCACAACATCGAGATCCCAGGTACCAACCCATGCTGCACGCTCACCCACCTTATTCTGGATCGTCCTGGCGTTGAAGTAGACACACTTTGAACCAAGTTCTTGCTTGCCTGTGCCCTCTTGCGTCCTTGTAACCTTATCCCTGACCTCACTACTCTCAACATCCTGCACACTGGAACTACAATTTAGGTTCCCATTCCCCTGCTGAATTAGTTTAAACCCCCCCCACCCCCCGAAGAGCACTAGCAAATCTCCCCCCCTCCCCGGATATTGGTACCCCTCTCGTTCAGGTGAAGACCATCCTGTTTGTAGAGGTCCCACCTACCCCAGAAAGAGCCCCAATTATCCAGGAAACCAAAACCCTCCCTCCTACACCATCCCTGCAGCCACGTGTTCAACTCCTCTCTCTCCCTATTCCTCGCTTCGCTATCACGTGGCACGGGCAACAACCCAGAGATAACAACTCTGTTTGTTCTCGCTCTAAGCTTCCACCCTGGCTCCCTGAATTTCTGCCTTCAATCCCCATCCCTCTTCCTACCTATGTCGTTGGTGCCGATGTGGACAACGACTTGGGGCTGCTCCCCCTCCCCCTTAAGAATCCCAAAAACACGATCCGAGACATCACGGACCCTGGTACCTGGGAGGCAACACACCAACCGTGAGTCTCTCTCGTTCCCACAGAACTTCCTATCTGTTCCCCTAACTTTGGACTCCCCAATGACTAATGCTCTGCTCCTCTGCCCCCTTCCCTTCTGAGCAACAGGGACAGACTCTGTGCCAGAGACCTGTACCCCATTGCTTACCCCTGGTAAGTCGTCCCCCGCAACAGTATCCAAAACGGTATACCTGTTGTTGAGGGAAACGGCCACAGGTGATCCCTGCACTGCCTGCTGGTTCCCTCTCCTTCCCCTGACGGTAACCCATCTACCTACTTATTTTACCTGAGGTGTGACTACCTCCCCATAACTCCTCTCAATAAACCCCTCCACCTCCCGAATGATCCGAAGTTTATCCAGCTCCAGTTCCCTAACGCGGTTCTCGAGGAGCTGGAGTTATGTGCACTTCCCGCAGATTCAGTCAGCAGGGACACTCTTGGCGACCCTTACCTCCCACATTCTGAAGGAGGAACATACAACTGCCTTAACCTCCATTCCCACTATTCTAAATTCCCAACAAATCAACTGAAAAACCAAAAAAAAGTCAAAACGTGTTAGCTTAGCAATCCGAAGGGCAGAACTTTTTAAATAAACAGCTTACCTTAGCAACACACCAGAGTCCTTTTTTTTGGTTAGAGTATGAGAGTGGGTGGGAGACACTACACGTGTTGTGTCCCTGGTACAGCCACCGCCCAAATATATAGTTTTTACTTACCCAGCTGTCCCCTGGTCCTTCGAAAACAAAAGGGAATTAACTTTTAACTTGCACTGAAACTGACCTCCCAGCTGCAAGTTCGCTCCGTACCTCTGCTTCTGTCAAAGCTGCTGCAACCAAAACTAAAAGAAAGTGATTTTAAACCGCCCAAATATATCGTTTATACTTACCCAGCAGTCCCCTGGTCCTCCGAAGACAAAAGGGAATTAACTTTTAACTTACACTGAAACTGACCTCCCAGCTGCAAGTTCGCTCCGTACCTCCCCTTCTGTCAAAGCTGCTGCAACCAAAACTAAAAGAAAGTGATTTTAAACAGCCCAAATATATAGTTTTTACTTACCCAGCAGTCCCCTGGTCCTCCGAAAACAAAAGGGAATTAACTTTTAACTTACACTGAAACTGACCTCCCAGCTGCAAGTTCGCTCCGTACCTCTGCTTCTGTCAAAGCTGCTGCAACCAAAACTAAAAGAAAGTGATTTTAAACCGCCCAAATATATCGTTTATACTTACCCAGCAGTCCCCTGGTCCTCCGAAGACAAAAGGGAATTAACTTTTAACTTACACTGAAACTGACCTCCCAGCTGCAAGTTCGCTCCGTACCTCCGCTTCTGTCAAAGCTGCTGCAACCAAAACTAAAAGAAAGTGATTTTAAACAGCCCAAATATATAGTTTTTACTTACCCAGCAGTCCCCTGGTCCTCCGAAAACAAAAGGGAATTAACTTTTAACTTACACTGAAACTGACCTCCCAGCTGCAAGTTCACTCCATACCTTCGCTTCAAAGCTGCTGCAACCAAAAGTAAAAAATAAAAATAGTGCGATAAATGAACAACGGGGAAGATCTGTGATCGGGCGTAGGGCCTGAGTGATTCGCTGATAGAAAGGCTTGTTGCACAAGGCGAATTGTGCAATTCAATAAATAGAGGACTGCTCCGCAGTTTGGGGTAAACGGTTAAACAACGCACAATAACAGAGGTCGAGGGAATTACATAAAATCTGGCAAGGCGGAGAAGGCTCAAATGTTCCAGAAGAATATGATAGAGCATGGTGGGTACGCATCAAGGGTGTGGAGCAATCTGTCAAATGTGTAACAATAGGGGATCACCACCCCAAGCGCCAGTCCATACCCAGTCCACTCCCGATAACTTGGTTGTGGCCATCCACCAATGCACGCACAGGCGGTCAGAGAAAGTGGGAGCAATGTTAGTAATCTGATTTTGTTTTAACATCTCAGTGTTGGGTCCACAGCAGGCAATAAAATGTGTAATTGTACAAAAAAAGCGCTGTTCCTCATTGACATTAAGGGCAATACTGTAGGAGGTCGACGATGGAAACGTCAGAGTGGCAGTGGGATGTAAAATTAAAGTTACAAGTAACTGGAAGCTCTGCGTCACACTTGCAGTTTGAACCCATGAGTTCATCAAAGCAATCATGCACTCTTTCTGTACATTTGCACCGCACACGAAACTACATCCCGAGCAATGGAAATGGTTAAGAAATTGAAAGAAGTAGAAGCAAATTGCTGTTTCACCTCGGAAGACTGTTTGGGATTTTGGACAGTGGAATAGTTCAAGGAGGGTGATGAAAGGGGAGATGTTTCATCTCATTTTAATGCACAACAAAGTGCTTGGCTAAGAGAATTACAGATGATTGAAGATTGGAACATGATATTTCGCTGTAGGGGGTTATGGGAAAGGAGGAAGAAACTTGTTTGGTCGTGCACTTATCAGTAGATTTTTAAAAAAGTTGGAGGATGTTGTATCAAATGTGGAAGCTGTTATAATGTATGGTGAGGACAAGTGAGCCGTTTCTTGTGTGTGTGCTTCAAGCTGGAAGTGGAAAGAGTGAAAGCTGAACGAGGTAAATGGCATGGACATAGTCGAGATCCTTGTTAATCATAGTGGAGGATGATCCTCGGCTGAGGACAAATGAAGACGTTTCAGAAGCATTGGCAATACTGACCGACTCTCACAGCTGCCGTGTTTTCACTTATCGTTTCCTGGAACAGTTTCATTCTTTTTGTCCAGGAAACGTGAAGGACAATCATGGAGTTGTATTAGTTGGTTCTATTATTGCATATATTGTTGGACATCCAATTCCCTGAAATGGAGGTAGAAATGTAGAGGAAAGAAAGGGCAGTTTCAGAGTCTGAAGATGTGAAGATGAATGAGTAGTGGAAAGTAAAAAAAGAATTACTATTTTCCAGTTCAAATTCAAAGACAGAAATGGCCACAGCAATCATTAACGTATTGGAAAAATTATGTGAAGTAAGGGACCTGATAGTATTGGAAAGAAGAATGCTCCAGGTATCCTACATCAAGGCCGCCTCGCTGGAACCCATGCAGGCTCCCATAGTGACACGAAGTGAGATTGAAATATCCCAATGTTTGCCCCCGAGGTCCACGCGCCTGTATTTTGTGACAGAATCACTGCACAGTTATAAGGACTGGACCAACAGAGTGTTTTTATTCATAGAGTAGAGAAAGTGAGGAAAAGAGGTGTTCCAGTGGGAAAGTGACTAAATGAAAGAAAATTAATTATTTCCCAATTGGGCACTCAGAATGACTATGCGGAGGTTGATAACGGGAAATTGGCCAGGCAAACGTCTCTTGCTTTCGGTTGGACAAGATCCCATTCACTGTGAGTTTAATGAACACTCGCCTTTGCTGGAATTTGCACAAGAGAGGGACAGACTGATACGGAAAGAAATGTAAATGTGCTTCTGGTGTGCTGTTGCGAGCTCAGAAGAGAGGAAATCGCCTCTGTTGTGCGATGGTCCGGGCAGAATGAAGCATTGATGTGGATTCAGAGTCTGCAGAAGGGAGATAAATCTCCTAAGGGATGAATCAGACTGTCAAATAATGATGAATAACTCCATCAAAGCAACAACAACAAAAAATAATCAAGATATTTAACGTTGCCAGTGGGGAAACATTTGATACAGTAATCAAGGAAAGAGTGAAGCCTTTGGTTCAGCAGAATTGCATTATCACATACTAAAAGAAACATATGGATGAGATAGTAACGATAGTATTATCTGTTCATTAATCATCAACAGAATAGCGAATACTGTCAGAGAACTGACGGACAGCTGTGTTTAAAGCAGAATGAAGTTCAAGGAATTGTTGACCAGTTAGCATAACGTCAGTGATTGGAAAGATAATTGATTTTTTTTTTATTCAAAGAAATAAGGGCGAATAAAATCTAGAAAGATAAAATATAATGGAGTAGTCCGGATATATTTCAATAGTAATGTCAAACTTGACCACCCATAATGAATTATTTGACAATGCCAGAAAGAGTAGATACAACTAATACGGTAGATGTAATATAGTTGGATTTTCTAAAGGCATTTAATAAGGTGGCATCTTGCAGGCTCATGACCAATCTCAGAGCGAGTGGAGTCGGAGAGCAGGCTTCAGAATGAATAGAAAGCTGGCTACAAAAACAGAAACCAGCAGTGAATGATGTTGATTCAGATTGGTGGAAAATGAGAAGCGGTGCTTCACAAATTAACGCGAGTAACGTTGTTGTTCACCATTTTCATAAACGATATGCAATCAGGATGCAGATGACTTTATCAAAATTTGAAGACAGATCCAAATTTAGAGTAATCAATAGAGTTAATACAGAGGAACAATGCATCAAAATACATGTTAGTTTAATGATGATTGATAACCTTATACACTTGGCATAGATATGGCAAATTACCTTCAATATAGTTAAATTTGATTAGACAAAATGTGTTCAGTGTAATAAACTTCCCGAATCATCCTTTAAAATGGAAGTCTAAATTGTGTGGATGGGGAAAAATAAAGGTTTTGTGGCACGGATCCATAAAATAATTAAAGCAACCACGCTGGATGCAAGGTCATAAAAATACAAATAAATACAAATTGGAGTTCATTTCTAGAGGAAAAGAAATGAAAAGGCAAAGAGCTCTTATAAAAAAAACATAGAAACGTGATTATACCACAATTAATGTGCTATGCAATTACTTGGTTTCCATATTGCAAAAAAAAATATAACGATATCGATGCACTGGAGAAGGGGCAACTATTGTAACGAGGGATATGCCAGAGATGAATGAAATGCTCTATTTATTTCATCATTTGCAGTTTGCAACCGTTATTATTTAGACAGGAGAGCGACAAGAAAACAGATGGTAGGCATAAAGACGGCATTTTCTGGTTGACAAGCTGTAACGAGTGTTGTGCGACAGGGATCAGTGATGGGGCCTCAACTTGCAATTGATATAAATCACTTGAATGAAGGGACCAAATGTATGGTTGCTAAATCTGCTCATGACAGAAAAATAGGTAGAAACGTAAGTAATTAAGAAGACATAAAGTGGCTGCAAAGGAATACCGATAGGTTACTTGAGTGGGGAAAGATCTGGCACGTGGAAAATAACTTGAGAAAATGTGCAGTTCTCCATTTTGACAGGCAAAATAAAAAATAAGCATATTATCTAAACGGTGAGAGATTGCAGAGCTCTGAGATTCAGAGAAATCTGGGTTCCTAGTGCATGATTCACAAAGAAAGTTAACATGCACTCTCGCAATTAATTAGGAGAGATAATGGGATGTTTTCGTTTATTGTGAGGGAAGTGAATACAAACGTAAGGCGGCTATACTTAATTATAGCAGGCATTGGAACGACCACATTTGGAGTAATCGGTCCAGCATTGGTCTCTGTATTCAAGGAATTATGTACATGCGTTGGAAGAAGTGCAGAGAAGGTTTACGAGACTAACACCTGGAATGGATGGGTTGTCGTATGATGTAAGGTTGGACAAGCTGGGTTTGTATCCTCTGGAGTTTAGAAGAGTAACAGCGACTTAATGGAAGCATATAAGATCATAAGTCGTCTTGACAGGGTGAATATGGAAATAATGTTTTCTCTTGTGGGCGAATCTAGAACTAGGTTGCCACTGTTTAAAATATAAGGAGACGTACATTTAAGGCAAAGATGAGGAGATTTTTGTTTCTCTGGGAGTGTCATGAGTCTTTGGAACGCTCTTCTGCAAAAGGCGATGGAAGCAGATCTTTGTTTATGTATGGCAGAGGTTGAAATATTCTTAATAAGCAAGGAATTGAAGGTTATCGTGGGTATGCGGGGCTGTGTAGTTGCGTCTGAAATCAGATCAGCCATGATCTTGATAAATGGTGGAGCAAGATCGAGGTATCGAGTCGTCAACCCCTGCTCCTGATACGTATGTTTGTATGTCTGTATGTAGTGTTCTCGGTATGATCTCTATATTGTGAAAACACGATGTGTACGCTCCTTAGTTATAGGTGCTTCTCCTGAAAGGGGCGCAATTCACTGAGCATAGATGGAGATTGGGACAGGTTACATGTGTTGAGACTCTGAATTATAGATAAGAACGAATCCATCAAACCTTAACCAATTTCAGAACTGCACCATTCAAATAAACGCAGCCCAATATTCGTCCTGTGTAATAGCAAGGTAATAAAATGCGTACTCATGAATCTCACGACCGTGTTGGGTAAGAGTATTTATCAGGACTAAAATACCCAATTTGTTAACTTAAACTATAATCAATGTAAGAAACATTATTACACTGTAGATTTGAATACTATAACAGTGCTCTTCTGCCGTTTAACTGCATTAAATGGGAAATATCTGACCCTGTTGAAGTAGCTAAATAGGAAACAGAGCAATATCAATGCATTTCAATTCATTCACTTTTTGCCAATCGTTGAAAACGTAAAATATGGAGGCAGCATCGTGGAATGATTAAATCTGAAGTAGTGGTTTCCAAATAAAACTGGATTGCAAAAGTGTGCTCTATAAATATCTGCAGTGACAGCCAATCCAGGTAATACTTGCTAACGGGAATCAGGTGTTCTTTTCCAGTTAGTGGCCCACAGTCGATATCGAACTGCAATTACAAATAGTTCCACTAATAAATAGCCACTGGGGCCAGCTGTTACACTCTGGTTGGTGACCCACGCTCATTACAGTTTTACATTGTCAGAAAGTAGCATGAGATGAGTACTCAACACTGCACGACAGTCCCCGAAATGCAATAATGTAATCATTCAGGGAGCTCGCTAGTTACAAACATAAGTTTATTTTCATTTGAGAACATATCGCAGAGATAATATTAGACGTTTAAAATAATTAAATAACATATCTCCTCCTCGGGGCCACCAGAAACTAAACTGGATTGGCCATACAAATGCCATGGCTTCAAGAGCAGGTCAGAGGCTAGGAATCATATGGCGAGTAACTCATTTCATGACACCCCAAAGCATATCCACCATCTACAAGGCACAAGTCAGGAGTGTGATGAAATACACTCTGCTTGCCTGGATGGGTGCAGCTCCAACAACACGCAAGAAGCTCGACACCATTCAGGACTAAGCATCCCGCTTTATTGGCACCCAATCGATAACAACGCACTCCCTCCACCACTGACACACAGTGTAGCAGTGTGTACCGTCTCCAAGATGCACTGCAACAATGCACCAAGGCTCTTTAGACAACACCTTCCGAACTCGCGACCGTTACCACCTAGAAGGACAAGTGCAGCAAATGCATAGGAAAGGCACTATCAGCAAGTTCCCCGCCAAGTCACACACCATCCTGACTTGGAACTATATCTCCGTTCCTTCACTGTCGCTGGGTCAAAATACTGGAAATCCCTTCCTAACAGCACTGCGTGTGCAGCTACCTCACATGGACTGCAGCGATTCAAGAAGGCAGCTCATCACCACCTTCTCAAGGGAAATCAGAGATGGGCAACAAATGATGCCCCCATCCCATGAATGAATGAAAAAAAAATCATCGTCACTATAACGGCTTCCACGAAATTAAAATGCAACATTATCAGACACGGAGTAAAATTCAGAAACCGGCTCAAACACATATTTGCAAACCTTCAATTGTATTGTCACTTACCAGGTACGCCTATGATGGCAAGGATCAGGTAATATATTTTCTGGATACTGTCAGTTGGTTGATGCATTTTCTGTGTGAAGTGATCTGTCCCTTCGTGCTGAAAAGAATATTGCTGTATTGCACAATGAGGCGCTGCAGTCACACGTCATTTAATTTATACCATGTGGGATCTCCACGGGGATATTCAGATTGCAAAATTTTTCGAATGGTTTGTTTTTTTTCTTTCAAATTTGAACAAACAGGTTACGTCTTCAAGTTCAGTCCATGTTATGATAGAATACAATTAGATCAGATACTGAACTGGAAAGCACCTAATCCACGACAATTATGATCACATTAAATAACTACTGAAAAGTTAATTCTCTGTACTGTAGCAAATAGTTTGTTCTTCCAAATATCACCAGCCCAATCACTTGATCTCATATTGTTTCATTCATGTCCTTCACACGACTTTGATAATTCAGTAATTCAGCTTGATTGAAACATATAAGATCCTGAGGTGTCTTGACAGGGTGGATATGGAAAGGATGTTTCCCCTTGTGGGAGAATCTAGAAAAGGGAGTAACTGTTTAAAAATAAGGCGCACCCATTTAATACAGAGTTGAGGAGAAATGTTTTCTCTCAGCGGGTCATGAGTTTTTGGAATTCTCTTCCAGAAAAAGGTGGTGGAAGCAGTGTCTCTGAATATATATTTATATATTTAAAAGCAGAAATAAATAGATTCTCGTTAAGCAAGGTGGTGGGAGGTTATGGGGCTGGGTGGAAATGTGGAGTCATCAGTTCAGCCATGAAGTTACTGAATGGTGGAGCAGGCTCGTAGGGCCGAGTGGATGACTGCTGCTCCTAATTCAGATGTTCGTATGCTCCAAATAATAGGGTCTTACTCAGGGATTCTATACTGCACTCTGGAATTTGGCTGCCCTTTTTAACAGTGAACATTTGCTTAAGTGATTAAAGTGCGTTGTTTGTGTCATGCATTTTCAAAGTCAATAATAGAGCATCTGGAAATAATTCCAACTAAACAAACTGTACAGCATCTCAATCTAATACAGCTCAGCTAATGAATGCAATGCCAGTAACTGGTAGAAAACTTGAAATCATACGATATCTCCATCAATTACAGGCCGTTATTTAAATACAGCCCCTTCAAGCGATACAGCATCACCAAGTGACACAGCACCTCCAACTTCAAAAAATCCAACAACCAACAGAGACTCGCCAATTGACACAGCCCCTTCAACTGATACAGATAGTCAAACTGATGTAGGCCTTCCGAATGAGACAGCATCACAAGCAACTACAAAAAATCAAGTTTATAGGTGACCTGAATCTAATATCTTCCTCAAACTAATACGTTCCTTCAAATTAGTACTGCCCCTCATACTAACAAGGCAACTCAAAATAATACCACACCTCAAGCTCATGAATCAATTTCAGGTAATACTGCATCTTAAGCAATTGCCTGCAATTAACTAACACAGTATCTCAAACTACTACTTTTCAGAAAACTAATACAAGGAATCAAATTAGTACTGCATTCAATTATATAATGATTGTAATAGAAAGCACAGAATGACGCCATTCTGCTAACATGCCCGTGCCAACCAAAGAAAAGGGCTCTTGATCCTAATGCCACTTCGCAGCTCCTTGTCCGAGCTTATAGCACGTCAAGTGCTTTAGTCAGATCGCTTTTCTTTTTTTTATATGATCAGGGTTTCTGCAGCTCACCACCCTTTGTGGGCGTGAGTTCCAGACAACCACCAGGTCTGGATGAAAATATTCCTCCTCAACTCCTCCAATGTGTATTATTTCATGGGATGCGTGTGGCGCTGGTGAGGCCAGCATTTGGTGCTCATTTCTAATTACCTTTGACAACTGAATGGCTTGCTAGACCATTTCCGAGGGCAGTTATGAGCCAAACATATTGTTGTGGGTCGGAGTCACATTTAGGCCAGACCAGGTGAGGACAGCGGAGTTATTTCTCTGAAGGACACTAGTGAAGTAGCTAGGTTCTTACAAAAATTGCTGAACGTTTCGTGGCACAATTACTGAGACTTCTATTGCGGATGCTGAGCAAATAGGTTTATTTATTCATTAAACTTAAACTACATCAGATGATATATGTGAATTGAGCCGATGTCCCCAGGAGATTCGACTGAGTTTTTGGATTGCTAGCTTAGTGTCATCGACACTGCCACCCCACTAGTCAGAGCTTTATGAGTCGATGTTAAGTCAATTCCTTCTGATTAGTTACCTCTCTGTTAAGGGTAATATCATCTTCCCAACTAAATTAAGTGCATTCATAATTCTAAACACTTAAAATAAAGCTCCCCTCAGTCTCTCCGTTCATTAGAGAGAACCCCAAGTCCAGCCAATCGTTCCTAATTGCTAACATTTGCCAATTCCAGCAACATCCTTTGCAAATCTCCTCCATACACCCTCTCGTGTGATTCCATGCTTCCTGCAATGTCTGGAACTGCAGAAAGTACTCGAGCATTCGTCAAAAGTGCTCATCGCATTGGAACCATAAATGGAATGCATTGCAAACAGAGTGTAAAGTTGGGAATTTGGTGCATGGACATTCGGTGCTGAAAGGAAAGTTGTTTTTTGCCTCCAATCAATTAGTGTTTTGTGTTGCACGTAAATAGCTAACATAATCTACCAATAATTTAAACTATATCAGATAATTACATTTAAAATAAACCTCTGCTGTCATGTTCTACGTTTTTTGATGAGTTTTCTGTGTGCTGTCCTTGATACAATAATTATGAGACTAAAAACTATAACTTGCATTTCTACGACATCTGATGTAATACACCGGGTGACCAAAGTACTTCACAGCCAATGAATCACATTTCCAAGCAACTTCATTGTTGTAAAGTTGAATATGATGCCACCAATCTATGCATCACAAATTGTCACAAATAGCATTGTATTAATGACTGACAGGCCGCGAGGAGGGTACAGCATGTGGGGGCTTTGTTGGGGCCAGCAGAGATTACAAAGATAAGGAGGGCTTTAATACTTGAGAAGATTACATACGTAGGGAGGGTGATAGGGGTTGGATGAGGTTACAGAGATAGGGTAGATTGCAGGGCTGGAGGAGGTTACAGAGATAGGGAGGGACAAGGCCATGGAGGGGTTTGATTAAAGGAAGAAAAGGGTTAAATTAAGGTGCTATATGAATACAAATGTTGTTCCCATCATTGGACAATCAAGATGTGGATGAGATTAATCTTTACACCAAATCTCTCTCAAACGTAAGTCCAACTCAAACTATCATGACTCCTTCTCCATCATGAAATGAGAGAAGGGATCATACAGACAAGACTGCTGCCCAATCACCATTGGACTCCCGAGATGTTAACAGTCAAGATTCCTTGGACAATGCTGGGAGGTTCACTCCTGCAGGTGAGTTTCTATGCTTCCTCTATTGTTGGCTTTATAAGAAGATACGTTTTAGGAGAACGAGGAGAGCATTCAGCTCATTGAGCTTGCTGAGCATTTCATAACATTGTGGCTAATGTTCTACCTTAACTTTACATCCCTGCCCTATCCTCATAATCTTTAATTACCTATGTTTTCAAACAAATCTGTAGATCTCAGTTTTGAACACACTCAACGACTAAGTATCTACAGCTCTCTGGGGTAGGGAATTCCAAAGACTCATAACCGCCTGCCTGAAGAATGTTCTCTGCACCTCAGTTTGAAAAGGCTGACCCCTGATCATAGAGAGTCATAGCCAGAGAGAGACACAGCACTGAAACAGGTCCTTCGGCCCACTGAGTCTGTGCCGACCAACAACCACCATTTACACTAATTATACATTAATCCCGTATTTCCTACCACATCCCCAACATTCACCTACCTACACCAGCAGCAATTTATAATTGCCAATTTACCTATCCACCTGCACGTCTTTGGCTGTGGGAGGAAACCAGGGCAACCAGTGGAAACAACCACGGTCACAAGAAGAACTTACTAACTCCACATATACAGCACCCAGAACTGAACCCGGGTCGTTGGAGTTGTGAGGTTGCGGTGCTAACCACTGCACCACTGTGCCACCCTTAAGCCTCCTATCAAAGTTCCTCAACCAGGCGAGAAACAACCTCCCAACTTCTACCCCTTTAATCCTTCTGTAATCTATACATCTTACTGACATCGCCTCTCATTCTAAACGCCAGAGGGATAGGCCCATTCTACACAGAGGCGATAGAAGGAAGGCTCCACGTTGGTTTTCTGGTTATTTAGTTAATATGCAAAAGGCCAATTTAATGAAATAGTTTGAGTAAAATAGCAACGAAATAGTCAAAAACGATATTAGCACCTGCTCTAGTTACAATCCAAACATAGTCCCTTTTCCTTCTATTCGACTCTGCATCACGACTTCCAGCATTCACACATATTCAATCCCGCCAACTCGTTTCTTTCCATAAATTGGCAGGAGAGTGGGGTATCCGAAATGAGCGATTCCACGATAACTTCATTCCTGTAATTTCTGATTTATATTACACGCTAACCTCACTTGTGTATTCTGCAAGCTGGCCTTCATGACGTGTGAAGTTCACAATTTGTACCCAGTTGCCTTCATTCATAGAACGCACACGCTCATCGATGTTCCAGGCAATGACCAGAACCAACAAGGGAAAATCCAGCCATCTCCCCTTGACATTGAGTGGCATTACCATGGCTGAACCCCTACTATCACTGTCCTCGGGTTTACCATTAACAAGAAAATGAACTTTCTTCATCGTACATTCCAGCATTTTCACGACGATTGACGTCAGGCTGCCTACCCTGCAGTTCCTCGTTTTATCCCCCTTTCTTTCTTCAAGAGCGCGGCTGGATTTATTAATTTCCAATCTGCTGGAACCAATATAGAATCTAAGGACTTTTAGAAAATCTGAACGAGCACGTCCAATGCATCTGCAGATACCTCTTTTAAAAGCCCAGGATGTAGGCCATCAGGTGTCGTGAATATGCCAGATTTTAACTTTAATTTCTCCAATTCTTTTCTCTCGGCTGGTTTTAATTACCTTAAGCTTCTCACTCATCAGCCATTATGTTACCTTCTATTTTTCGTGTGTAATATGTGTATTGCTCTGTTAAGCTGGCCAAAAAAATATTTGTTCAATGTTTCTGACATTACCTCATTCAACATGGTAATTTTCTGCGACACTGTGTCTAAAGGAACATCGTTTACTTCAGTGATTTTCCTTTTTTAATTACTTGCAAAAGATGTTACAAGATGTTTAATATTCCTGGCTAGTTTCTATTCATATTACATTTATTCTCTTTTTGTCAAGTCTTCAACCAGGTGTTTTGCACATTCATGCAGGGCAGCATCATCATTGAGAGTGGCCATGCTTATGGAGCCGCAACCTCGAGCCTTTTTGTTCAATTGCACAGAACCAACCACGACTCGCTGCGGCAGACTGAAGAGCTTTGAAGTGAACCATTAAATTCTTATTCGTTATTGGGATGTGGTCGTCACTGGATCGGCCAGAATTTATTACCCACTCATATTTCCACCTGAGAAAGTAGTGGTGAGCTGCCTTCTTGAACTGGTGCAGTCCATGTGGGGTAGGTACAGCCACTGTACTGTTAGGAAGTGAGATCCAGGATTTTGACCCAGCGACGGTGAAGGAAAGGCAATATAGCTCCAGGTCAGCATGGTGGGTCGCTTAGAGGGAAACCTGCAGGTTGTGCTCTTCCCATGCATCTGCTGCCCTTGTTATTATACATGGTAGAGGTTGTGGGTTTCGCAGGTGCTGCCTAAGGAGCCTTGGTGCGTTGCTGCAGTGCATCTTGTAGATGGTACTCACTGTTGTTACTGTGCGTCGGTGGTGGAGGAAGTGAATGATGTGGATGGTGTGTCAATCAAGTAGACTGCTTCGTCCTGGGTGTTGACAAGCAATTGGGGAGTATTTCATCACACTCCTGACTTATGACTTGTAGATGGGGCCAGGCCTTGCGGAGTCAAGAGGTGAGTTACAAGCTGCAGGATTTCTAGCCTCTGACCTCTTCTTGAAGTCACAGTATTTTTATGCCAACCCAGTTCAGTTTCTGGTCAATGGTAACCCCCAGGATGTTGATAATGGGGCATTCGACGATCTTAATGTCATTGATTGTCAAGGGACGAAGATTATAATCTCTCTTGTTGGAGATGGTCATTGCCTGGCACTTGTATGGCGTGAATGTTACTTGCCACATATCATCCCAAGGCTGGATATTGTCCAAGTCTTGCTGCATTTCAACACGGACTGCTTCGGTATCTGAGGAGTTATAAATGGTGCTGACCATTGTGCAATCATCAGCGAACATCCCCCCTTCTGACCGTATGAATGAAGGAAAGTCATTGATATAGCAGATGAAGGTGGTTGGGTCCAGGGCACTACCCTTAGGAACTCCTACAGTCATGTCCTGGAGCTGAGATGATAATTCTCCAAAAAAATACAACCATCTTCCTTCGTTAATGGTGTGACTCCAACCAGCGGAGAGCTTTCTCCCTGATTCCCATTTAAACCAGTTTTGCTAGGGCTCTTTGATGCCATACTCGGTCACATGCTGCCTTGATGTGAAGGGCAGTCACTCTCACCTCACGTTGCTTGAGGTATCGCTTGGCTCTGTCCATAGCATGTGCTTCCAATGTTTAACATGTACGTAGAACTATGCTGCAACATCACCATAGGACCATAGAATGCTTAAGGCACTTAAATAGGCCAATTGGTCCATCGTTCCTGTCGTGGCTGAAAAAGCATCACCCATTCTCACCACGCCTTCCAGCATTTTATCCGTAGCCCTGTGGATTATGGCACTAAAGGTGCATATCCAAACTGATTTTGAATGAGTTGAGGGATTCTGCCTCAACTATCCATTCAGGCAGAGTTCCTGATCCCCACAACCCTCTGGGTAAAAAAAAATCTTCATCATCTCCTCTCCAATTTTTCTGCCAATCACTTTAATTCCATGACGCCTCGTCAATGACCTCTCTGATAAGGCAAATAGGCCCTTCACCTCCCCTTTATCCATGCCCCTCACAATTTTGTACATTTCAATCAGATCTCCCATCAGCTTTCTCCGTTCCAATGCGAACAACACCTGTAGTCCACTCATTCATCATCGCTGCATTTTTCTTGTCCTGGTAACATCCTCCTAAATCTCCTCTGAACCCTCTAGAGTCCAATTGCATCCTTTCTGTAGTGAGGTGACAGGAACTGCACACAGTACTCAAGTTATGGCCTAACCAATTATTTATACAGTTCCAGCATAACATCCCTGCTCTTCTATTCTATACTCAGCTAATAAAGGAAAGGATGCCATATGCTTTCCTGACAAGCGTTTTGCCTTGTCCTGCTACCTTTAGGGATCTGTGGACATTCATTCCAAGGTCCCTCAGTTCATTTATTCTGCTCAGTATTTTCCCATTAATGGTGTATTGCTTTACTTTCTTTGACCTCCCCAAATGCATCACCTCACAGTTCTCTATGTTGATTTCTATTTGGCAGTTTTCTGCCCAGCTGAACAGGCCATCAATATTTCCTTGCAGCCTGCACCTATCCTCATCGCTATATACCACACGGCCAATCTTTGCGTCGTCTGCAAACATCCTGATCATTCCCCCTGCAGTTACATCCAAATCGCCTAACAGTTTTGGTAAACCCAGTCCTCTATTCCTGGTTTTTGAATATAAAAAACCATCAGCAATTTCTGATGGAAAATCCCCTTAACCGCTTTTTAAATTACCCTATCCACAAAGAAACAGGGCTTGGTATCTCATTTCTACGTGTGCCTGATTCTGCTTCTAGCATGCTCTCTTAATCTCTTCTTTGTACTATTATTTTATTTTAATGGTAGAATAGGGATATGGTGGCTAAAAGGTTAATGATGATGTTTGAATCCAGAGGTGCTGCTTCTGAGGGCTCAAAGTGCCACATGGAGCTGCTAGACATATTCAGAATTTATCTAATTTAGCACACTGGTAGGACCACATAACTTGGTGGAACGTATCCTCAGTCTGAGAACAGAGCATCGTCTCCAGAATGACTGGGCAGTACTCACTCCTACCGATACTAGTCATTTAGATAGTCACCTGTAACTGGTAGATTCACTAAGGCAAGCTTGGTAGGTATTTCCCTCTTATTGGTCTGCTCATCACCTGCCACCGGCACAATCTGGTAGATATTTCCTTTAGGAATAGGACAGGTCTGTGCGTAGTGGTGCTGCGAAACCATGAATGGTATGGATATTGTAATCTAGTGTCCAGAGCAGATTCCATGCCCTTGCCAAACTCTGCGTGTTCCAACTTGTTTACAACGTGGAGAAGAACTGATTTGTCAGCATTGGGAGTAGTTAGTTTCCTTGCCTACGTTTGCAATGCTGCCTTGAGACTTCATGGCATCCATAGCCAATCTGGAGGATTCCCAGACAACTCCCTCCCGAGTCCCCGTGCCACCACCTCTGGCTGGTGTGATTTAAGGATGGTTTTGGAAGATTTTTGGACATTGCCTTCAAGGCAGAATTCTATGTATATGAACAGGTCAGGCGGTTGCTTGTCTCAGCTGCCGGACAGCTCTGCCAATTTTGGCACAAGTACCCAGATGTTAGTGAAGACGATATTGCAATGTTCTTAGAACACTGTAGACCTTTGACTTTTCTGTTGCATAGGTCAATGCCAATCCATCTGTTTTATTTTTATTCTACTTTTCTATCACTGTTTTATTCAATTGAGTGTCTTGATAGACAGTTGCAGAGGCTGGTAAGAGTCATCCACATGACAGTGCGTCTGGAGTCGCCTATATACCAGAACAGGTAAGGGCAGCAAATTGGTTTCCCTAAAAGCCATTACCGAGCCAAACTTTTTTTATTTGTTTTTATGGCAATTGTTTTATGATCATTACTACTGAGTCTAGCTTTTTTATTCACAATCATTTCAAATTCCACCAACTGCCTTGATGGTGTTTGAAGTCTTGTCTGTGTATTATGAGTTGGGCCTCACGCTTATTAGCCCGGTAAAATTGTCACTATGCTACTATTGCCGATAATTATTAAATCTGACATGATAAACAATCTGCAACAGAATTAAGTTCTTGTTAATTGTTCAATTTCACGTGTAAATGGCACTGTCTTTCTTTTACATTGATCCATGGAGATACAGTTAATTGGTTTTGCACTTGTGAAGTGCAGCGATTGAAAATACAAGACCTCAAGCTGCAGAATAAAATAAATGACTTCATTTAAAAAGTGGAAACTGTGCCACAACAATGGCCGCCAGGTGTCAGACGTTATATTCAAACTGTCTTGCTTTCTGCTAACGGCAACAAACCATATTCCAATGTAAGAGGTGTCAATTATGTCAATCCTGGCCCGATCAAGAATTATATTTTAATTAAATGGATTCTTCTGAAAGAAAGCATGTATGAAGTAGCCACATCCCAAGCCAGTGCCACAGGGAGGGGAATTATGCCTCCCATCAGATAGAGAGAGAGAGAGAGAGAGGTGTGGATGTGTGCGATAGAAAGCTTGTGTGGGTGCAGTTGCAACCATTTTAGTAATTAACATTGCTCAATGAGTAGTTAATCTTCTGTTTTAAATCCACCTGTCTTTTTACTTGACAAATGAAACTCAAATGTATTCAAACCCTTGTGAGGAAAAGTTGTTGCAGTCAGTCACATGTTGAACAGTGAGGATCATGCACATCCCTGAACACTGATCCCTAACAATTGTTATGTTGTGTTTGATACTCCACAGGTGAGAAAACGATTACATTTAGTTGTTAAATTGGTCCTGCTGTCCGCTGCAAAGGGAAATAGGATTGCAGCTAATTGTGTAATTGGACATGTTAACCAAAACATGATGGAATTAGGTACAGTCATTTTATTATTATTATTATTAATAAAAGGGACCCTAATAGCTAACGCACAGGGTATAAGTTTACTGGTAATTGCCTTGTGTGCTTGATAACTGATGAACAGGAAACAAATTTGCGCTTTATTGGTATCTTGGGCTTGACACTATACAACGTATTTATATTATAGATAATGTTTCAGTTGGTTTAGGTAGCCGATACAAAGTGTATTGAAGTTGTAGTTAATTTTACATTGCATATCATAACCCAAACAAAGAGAAATAACATTACTATTCATTATTTTTTATCCAGATGAACAGTTTAGTTTAGTTTAGAGATACAGCACTGAAACAGACCCTTCGGCCGACCGAGTCTGTGCTGACCATCAACCAACCAATTCTACTAATCCTACACTAATACCATATTCCTACCATATCCCCACCTATCCCTATATTTCCCTACAACCTACCTATACAAGCGACAATTGCTAATGGCCAATTTACCTAGCAACCTGCAAGTATTTGGCATGTGGGAGGAAACCGGAGGACCCGGAGGAAACCCACGCAGACACAGGGAGAACTTGCAAACTCCACACAGGCAGTACCCAGAATTGAACCCGGGTTGCTGGAGCTGTGAGACTGCGGGGCTAATCACTGCGCCACTGTGCCGCCCCAAACAGTATGTTGATGGGTAAAATTGCAGTTATTCATAAGATCATAAGAACTAGGAGCAGGAGTAGGCCGTCTGGCCCCTCGAGCCTGCCGCGCCATTCCATAAGATCATGGCTGATCTTTTCGTGGACTCAGATCCACTTACCTGCGTTCTCACGGTATCCCTTAATTCCTTCATTGTTCAAAAACCTTAGCTTTAAAAACGTTTATTCACTTGAACATAAAAAATGCACTGGTTAATATAATTAGTTAATTGTAACTTTTTTTTTTCGTGATGACACGAACATTGATTATAACATGTCCGTGGTCAAAAAAAAAGTTTAAATTGATTGGCAATTTCAGCGGTGCAAAATTCTAGCCAAATAGCGGATTTCCAACATTGGCATGGCAGAAATCTACAATTGGATTTATTTTTTTCTGACCAGATTGGCTCCAAAAACGAAAATCTCAACTGTCAGTTTCACAGCTGATAGGTGTTCAGAGCAGTAACAGCCACTTGTGAACCATTGTCAGCTTTGTGGTATCTTGTCGGGTTTCGTTATTTTCTTAATCAGAATGTTGTAATGATAATAGATTGTCTATGCACTTTATGTACAGATTAGTTGCCCTCATGTTCATGACTGAGTCAATAATTTAGGCAAATCATCTTTGTGCAACATATCAATGCCTATTCCTGCTATAAAGCTAAGTTAGCTGGGAGATTGGACATCATAATAATACACAGCTTAAGAGATTTGCAGTTAATTGTAATGCTGGACATATTAAACAATAAACGGGGGGCCACGTTTATACTCATTAAAATTTGGTATGATAACTTATACATGGATGCAGACAATCATTATTATTTTTTTTATTATTCATTCATGGGATGCGGGTGTCGCTGGCGAGGCCAGCATGTACTGCCCATCCCTGATTTTCCTTGAGAAGGTGCTGGTGGTGAGCTGTATTATATTATGATAATCTTAGTGAAACTGGTCCATGTGTTTACAGTTAATTCTACATTTGGTTACACACTGACTAATGAAATGAGTTATCAAATTGGTCAAGATAATAAGTTAACATGGATACAAAGCTGCAAAGCTATAGGTACTTGTAAAATTGAGCTTCAGAAACAATACACTTGGAACTAATGATGTTATTACAAGTTAATTTGCGCATCATTAGAATTAAACTGGTACACAAGATCCATTTTTAATGTGGCCTTGATAATGAATATGCTGTGGGAATACATTTATTATTGTTTTTATATTGGGATTGATAACTCATTCATCAGTGAGTAAAGTCACACGTATTTGTTCAATTGGACATGATAACAAATATACCATTAAATACAAGAAATGCTGGAATCACTCAGCAGGTCTGGCAGCATCTGTGGAAAGAGAAGCAGAGTTAACGTTTCGGGTCAGCGACCCTTCTTCGGACCCTTCTTCTCTTTCCACAGATGCTGCCAGACCTGCTGAGTGATTCCAGCATTTCTTGTTTTTGTTTCAGATTTCCAGCATCCGCAGTATTTTGCTTTTACCATTAAATACAGTTACTGTTAATTATGAAATTTGTCCTAATGACAAATTCAAAGGGTATATGATTATATTTTATATTGTGCTTGATAACTAACGCACAGGAATAAAACTATAGTTGATTACATGTTGGCCTTGGCACCATACACATGGAAAGATAAATGCAGTTAATTGTGAATTGGCTTTGACAGATAATACACAGAAGAATACACTTACAGGGCAATTGTTTTATTGAACATGACAGCAAATATCCAGAAATACAGTTATATTTAAATATTAAATTGGCATTTAAAATAATTTGCAGGTGAATGATGTAAAAATCAGTTAATTAATTGGACATGATTACCAATGCACATTGATTTAAATGCACAATTAATTGTGACATTGGGCATAAATAGTGGGCATGTCAAAAAGTTGCAGTTGATTGCTGAATTGTAACCAAACACCAATACACAGGTGAATATGGCCCATTTAATGGTATAATTGGTGATCATGGACCATAGGCATAATTAATTAATTTAGAGCTAACTGTTTCAGAGTCATAGACTCATCCAGCACAGAACAGGCCCTTCGGTCCATCCTGTCTGTGCTGGCCATCAAGCACCTATCCTAATCCCATTTTCCTGCACTTGTCCCGTAGCCTTGTATGCTATGGTGTTTCAAGTGTTCAGCTAAAATACTTCCTAAACGTTGTGAGGGTTCCTGTCTCTGCCACGTCTGCAGGCAGTGCGTTCCAGATTCCAAACACCCTCTGGCTGTTTTTTCCCCTAAAATCGCCTATAAACCTCCTGACCCTTACCTTAAATCTATGGCCCCTGGTTATTGATTCCTCAGCTAAGGTGAAATGTTTCTTCCTATCTAATCTAGCAATGCCCCACATAATTTTGTATTCCGCAATCATGTCCCCCCTCAGTCTTCAGTGCTTTAAGGAAAACAACCCTAGCCTATCCAGTCTCTCATCATAGCCGAAACGCTCCAGCCCAGGCAACATCCTGGTGAATCTCCTCTGCATCCTCTCCAGTGCAATCACATCCTTTCCATATTCTGGTGCCCAGAACTGTACACAGTACTGCAGCCGTGGCCTAACTAGCATTTTATACAGCTCCATCATAACCTCCCTGCTCTTATATTCTATGCTCGGCTAATAAAGACACGTATCCCATATGCCTTCCTAACCACCTTATCTGCCTGTGATGTTACCTTCAATGATATATGGGCAAGTGAACCAAGTCCCTCTGACCTTCTGTACACATAGGAATAGGTTGAAAGTTGATTGTTAAATTAATATTGATGAAAAATAATCCACATCAGAATAAGTTGACTGTTAAATGTCTGTTTGGGCTTGATAACTGATACGGCGTGGAATAGCGTATTGGTTCTTACTAAGTTCGGATTGATAACAGAGGCAGAAAGAGATACGTTTCAGCTAATTGTTAATGTGTGCACAATAAACAACACACAGGGGAATGTCATTTTGGTTTTGTGTTCTAATGCACCTCTGGAAATAAATTAAGGTTTAATTGTTGAGTTGGGTTTAATAACCAATGCACAAAGTAATAAAGTTACACATATTTGTTAAATTACGTTTCGTAAGAACTCACATCAGAATATTTATTTCAGTAAATAGATTAACTGGACATGATAACCAAAACTCAGGGTAATAACATAAAGCCAAACGGTTATATCAGTCTAATTACTGATACACATGGCATAACATTAAAACATGCTATTATATATAACTTCACAACAGTACGACAGTGGAACACAATGCAGTTTACTGTGACATTGGGCTTGATTAGTGATCCTCAATTGAATACATTTCCAGCTATTTTTAGATTCGTCTTGATAACTCAGTTACGTGGATAAAGTTACTGCTAAATGCTATTCTTTGTTTGATAACAGTTCACAGGTGTATAAGATTGCAATAAATTGCTGAACTAAACATTATACCGGAAGCACATGAGAATACAAATGATGTTAATTCTAAAAATGGACACTGTAACTAGTGCATGCAAGAAATATTACAATTTATTAATTGTTGCATTACACCTGATTTTTTAAAAAAGTGAATTAAGTCACAGTTAATTGTGAAATTGTACATTAACAGCAGGGTACAAACCAACAATTAATTCTTAAATTGGTTTTGACAAAATATACAGGGGAATAATATGATAGTATATATAAAAATTGACAATGATAGCCAATGGACAGGTTAATTACAGATAACCATTACAAGAGCATATGGTTACAATAAAGCGTACATTGGACACAGTAACACAGCTATTCAGAGCATTATGGTAAATTATGAAAAGAAAAAGAAAATCGGACAAATTAAGCAACAAACAGGTGGGAAGTCACATTTATTTATATTTGATATAAGTCATAGACTAGTGCATACAATTAGGCAATTGTCTTATTGGATTGTGGTAAAAAAGTACTTCGGGATATGAAGTTACATTTCGGTCATTGTTGTTATGTTTTGAGTATTGAAATGCATCAATTGTTCACTTGGCCATGAGATGAATTGCACATGGGTTCAAAGTTCAATTGGACATGACAAACAATACACAAGGGAGTAACGGCAGAATTGATCTTTTATGTGTTTATGCGTAATAAGGTTAATATTACATATTTGTATATAACTTGAGAACAATGCACAGGGGTGTAGGGTTATAGTTAATTATGAAATAGCGCTGGATAAAAGATGGACTGTCGAATAAAGCTGCGGTTATGGTTCAATCTGCATCAAAATGTCCATATTGCCACACCTTGCAGCCTCTGCCAAAATGCATTTCCACTATTCCCTTGTCAGTATTCAGTTCCAACTGCCACTTTGCTGACCATATTGCTCACCCATCTACGTCATGTTGCAGGTATCTCCTAGCTTACTCTCTGATTACCACACCTCCAGATTTAAAAGCAGCCACAAATTCTGAAATCCTACAACATATTCCAAAATACAAGTAATTTACATATTGCAGAATAAAAAGCATTTGATGATGCAAAAGCGATAAAATATTGCCAACCTATTCTCAAATTATATCTTTGCCAGTCTTAGTTTCCTCTTCACCTCCCCTCTCAACGTTTTGGATTTGCATTGTTCTCACTTGAATACTTTACCAGACAGGCATAATAAATGGCCTTTTTTGTGTTAGAAGCAACAGTGAGATGATGAATGATTGTTTGACCCAGAGATTGGTTCACGTCTGGAGTGCAGTTCCTGAGAATGTGGTGGATGCAGGCTCAATTGAATAATTCAAAACGGAATTAGATATTTGCTTGACAATGAAGATGTTGCAGGGTGAAGGGGAGAAGGCTGGGGATGGAACTGAGTGAATGGCTCATTCAGAGAGCCGCTGCAGATACGATAGGCCGAATGGCCTCCTTGTGTACGATAATACTTCGGTGATTCTGTGATTCTCTAATCCCGTGTCACCATAATCCCTATCTATCTGGTCATTCAATGAGCCCTGTTCTTAGTTCTGCTACCTTCTGTCCTTATTGGAATGGACCTCGCCTGTACCTGCAGTGTCTCCTCCTGAAGGATAACACAAATGTTCCGTTACAGTATTACCTGTCAACCTTTGTTTCTATTTTTCCTGACTCGATCCCTTCTCATTGCATTGAAATTAACCCTCTTCCAATCTGGCTGTTTTACATAATATTGTTCCTTGATTTAACGATCTGGAGTCCAACCATTATACAAAGAACAAAGAACAAAGAAAATTACAGCACAGGAACAGGCCCTTCGGCCCTCCAAGCCTGCGCTGATCCAGATCTTCTATCTAAACATGTCGCCTATTTTCTTAGGGTATGTATCTCTTTGCTTCTTGCCCATTCATGTATCTGTCTAGATACATCTTAAAAGACGCGATCGTGCCCGCGTCTACCACCTCCGCTGGCAACGCATTCCAGGCACCCACCACCCTCTGCGTAAAGAACTTTCCATGCATATCCCCCCTAAACATTTCCCCTCTCACTTTGAACTCGTGACCCATAGTAAATGAATCACCCTCTCTGGGAAAAAAGCTTCTTGCTATCCACCCTGTCTATACCTCTCATGACTTTGTACACCTCAATCAGGTCCCCCCACAACCTCCGCCTTTCGCATGAAAATAATCCTAATCTACTCAACCTCTCGTCATAGCTAGAGCCCTCCATACCAGGCAACATCCTGGTGAACCTCTTCTGCACCCTCTCCAAAGCATCTCCATCCTTTTGGTAATGTGGCGACCAGAACTGCACGCAGTATTCCAAATGTGGTCCCAACCAAAGTCTTATACAACTGTAACATGACCTGCCAACCCTTGTACTCAATGCCCCGTCCTGTGAAGGAAAGCATGCCGTATTGACTTCTTGACCACTCTATTGACCTTTGTTGATACCTTCAGGGAACAATGGACCTGAACACCCAAATCCCTCTGCACATCAATATTCCCCATGACTTTTCCATTTACTGTATAGTTCACTCTTGAAATGGATCTTACAAAATGCATCACCTCGCATTTGCCCTGATTGAACTCCATCAGCCATTTCTCTGCCCAACTCTCCAATCTATCTATATTCTGCTGTATTCTCTGACAGTCTCCTTCACTATCTGCTACTCCACCAATCTTAGTGTCGTCTGCAAACTTGCTAATCAGACCACCTATACTTTCCTCCAAATCATTGATGTATATCACAAACAAGAGTGGTCCCAGCACGGATCCCTGTGGAACACCACTGGTCACACTTCTCCATTTTGAGAAACTCCCTTCCACTGCTACTCTCTGTCTCCTGTTGCCCAGCCAGTTCTTTATCCATCTAGCTAGTATACCCTGGACCCCATGCGACTTCACTTTCTCCATCAACCTACCACGGGGAACCTTATCAAACGCCTTACTGAAGTCCATGTATATGACATCTACAGCCCTTCCCTCATCAATAAACTTTGTCACTTCCTCAAATAATTCTATTAAGTTGGTAAGACATGACCTTCCCTGCACAAAACCATGTTGCCTATCACTGATAAGCCCATTTTCTTCCAAATGGGAATAGATGCTATCCCTCAGTATCTTCTCCAGCAGCTTCCCTACCACTGACGTCAGGCTCACCGGTCTATAATTACCTGGATTTTCCCTGCTACCCTTCTTAAACAAGGGGACAACATTAGCAATTCTCCAGTCCTCCGGGAGTTCACCCGTGTATAAGGATGCTGCAAAGATATCTGTTAAGGCCCCAACTATTTCCTCTCTCGCTTCCCTCAGTAACCTGGGATAGATCCCATCCGGACCTGGGGACTTGTCCACCTTAATGCCTTTTAGAACACCCAGCACTTCCTCCCTCCTTATGCCGACCTGACCTAGAGTAATCAAACAAATGTCTTTAACCTCAACATTCGTCATGTCCCTCTCCTTGGTGAATACCGATGCAAAGTACACGTTTAGAATCTCACCCATTTTCTCTGACTCCACGCCTAACTTTCCACCTTTGTCCTTGAGTGGGCCAATCCTTTCTCTAGTTACCCTCTTGCTCCTTATATATGAATAAAAGGCTTTGGCATTTTCCTTAACCCTGTTTGCTAAAGATATTTCATGACCCCTTTTAGCCCTCTTAATTCCTCGTTTCAGATTGGTCCCACATTCCCGAGATTCTTTCAAAGCTTCGTCTTTCTTCAGTCTCCTAGACCTTATGTTTGCTTCCTTTTTCCTCTTAGCTGGTCTCACAATTTCACCTGTGATCCATGGTTCCCTAATCTTGCCATTTCTATCCGTCATTTTCACAGGAACATGTCTCTCCTGCACGCTAATCAACCTCTCTTTAAAAGCCTCCCACATATCACATGTGGATTTACCTCCAAACAGCTGCTCCCAATCTGCATTCCCCAGCTCCTGCCGAATTTTGGTATAGTTGGCCTTCCCCCAATTTAGCACTCTTCCTTTAGGACCACTCTCATCTTTATCCATGAGTATTCCAAAACTTATGGAATTGTGATCACTATTCCCAAAGTAGTCCCCTACTGAAACTTCAACCACCTGGCCAGGCTCATTACCCAACACCACGTCCAGTATGGCCCCTTCCCGAGTTGGACTATTTACATACTGCTCTAGAAAACTCTCCTGGATGCTCCTTACAAATTCTGCTCCATCTAGACATCTAACACTAAGTGAATCCCAATGTTGGGAAAATTAAAATCTCCTATCACCACCACCCTGTTGCTCCTACATCTTTCCATAATCTGTTTACATATTTGTACCTCTATCTCATGCTCGCTGTTGGGAGGCCTGTAGTACAGCCCCAACATTGTTACCGCACCCTTCCTATTTCTGAGTTCTGCCCATATTACCTCACTGCTCGAGTCCTCCATAGTGCCCTCCTTCAGCACAGCTGTGATATCCTCTTTGACCAGTAACGCAACTCCTCCACCCCTTTTACCTCCCTCTCTATCCCGCCTGAAGCATCGATATCCTGCGATATTTAGTTGCCAATCATTCCCTTCCCTCAACCAAGTCTCAGTAATAGCAATAACATCATCCTCCCAGGTACTAATCCAAGCCCTAAGTTCATCTGCCTTACCTACTACACTTCTTGCATTAAAACAAATGCACCTCAGACCACAAGTCCCTTGCAGCCATGCCTCTGTAATCCCAAGTAGATCATACCAATTTACATCTATGTGCGTGATTAATTCATCCGCTTTTTGCGAGTGTCCCGCGCATTAAGGTAGAGATTTAAGGTTTGTTCTTTTGACATTACATGCCCTCTTCCCACTATTTTTCGATGTGGCCCTCTTTGATTCTGGCCCTTGATCTCTCTGCCTATCACCTTTCTTATCCAGCACAATCTTCCTGAAACCAGGATCTCCGTTAAAAAGTCGGGGCTCACAATTTAGCAACCTCACTAGTAATAACTTGAGGCGATTAAAGCAGATCCCATCCTGCTACTCCAGGAGCCATGTGAATTCATCTCCAAAAACGGTGCAGGAATCCTGAAAGAATCTCACCGCGTGCATCCGCTCCCTGAGGACTGAATAATCTTGAAATCTGTGGCGAGACCTGCAGCTGCCGTTGATTGTGAGGCTGGCTACAGTTATTTTCGTGTAAAAATTAATTTTATTCCATCACCAAAGCACCTCATCATAAGGAGAAGACATTGTCATTGACTACTCCCTCAGGAGCTCAATGAGCCAGGCTTTGGACCAACGCTGCATGGTGCTCTGACAGCTGCACGCTTCTCCTTCATTTTGAGGGTGGTACTGACAGACTCGATGAGCAGCACCAGTACCGACGACCGGTCGCACCTCAGCCGGTGGAACTTTATTGCAGCAACCCTTGCTAACAGCAAGAATGTACTGGAGTTCCACAATTGAGATAACAGGAGGCTCAACGCAGGGAACGAGCTTGTCCAAAGTGTCAATGGTGATGGATTACATATCGTTATCCATGCCACCCACTGATACCCCATCCTCGTTCGCGTAGTCACCGCTGGAGACTAATACAATCGCCACACACCGTGTGGCAAGAATCTCGGCTATGCTGGCTGGACCCGCCTCTGTCATCATCTCAGGGATAAAGGGCACAGAACTCCTTCTTGGACTCCACTGGGGGAACAAGACCAGTGGAAGCTAATGGTTGAAGAACGCCCTCAAGCTCCATTTGTGAGTCAGTAATTGATGTTGATGTTCATAACCCTGGAAATCCAGTCGCTGACAGGTCCTGAGGTGGAGAGAGAAGGTCATCGACCTACCTGCCAGCGGCCAAAAGCTCAGCAGGCAGTGCGACTCGGCCGTGTACATACAGTGTGGTCAAGTATTTGGCTGGAATGAACGACCCTTGTGGGCCTCCCTCTCTCTCATCTAGGGCAGTTAAACCAGCAGTAGATGACAAGGCTTCTCCAAGAGCAGTCACAAGCACCTCCATCATAGCCAGGGCTCTACCTATCCCCTAGGAGGGGCTACATGTATAGGGACATTTCCCACCCCTTCATCATTCGGAGCCGCAAGCTGCTGCTCACGCCTTACTAACTTGATGGTGGTGGTGAGAGTGGGAGCCTTGGGACCCGAAACAGGAGACAGCTCCCACCAAGAAATGCACCCGACATCTCAGGGCTGTGATTTGCCATTGTGACGGGCTGTGTCCTCCGCTTTGTTTTTTTTTTCTTCCAGTACATGAAGTCTCAAACATATCCACATCATCAGAGGCGCACACTTCTGCAACATCATCCTGTCTGGTTGCGTTGGAACTGAGCCCAGCATTGAAAAAGGTGGACTCCTCGACAACAGGCCTTTGTCTGAGTGCCAACCGGGTTGTGCCTTCATTTCTAAGGGACCCGCCTCCCTGTATTTCTTCTCCTGTGCCATACCGCTACTCAGACTCCTTGCCCCACCCTCTCCACCTTCCAGCGAGAGGCTGTGAAAAACACTACCTCCAGTAATACCTTGGATAGCTACTACAGATGTGGGTGAGTAGAGGCATGTGTGGCGGGGCCACGCTGGGTCACCAAGGTGAGGCAATGTGTTGCGTCATCTCTTCAGACATGCCCAAGACCATTCACGATATCGCACAGCACCCCGGCTGAGGCCCAGAAGATGCAGAAGGATGTCATAAGAGCAAAACATCAATAAGAACTAGGAGCAGGAGTAGGCCGTCCAGACCCTCGAGCCTGCTCCGCCATTCAATAAGATCATGGCTGATATTTTCTTGGACTCAGATCCACGGAACGCAACACTCAATTGGCCCTCCATCATGGCCTTGCACGCAAGAGGAATAAAGATCTGGCAATCAAAGGGATGGGCATGTCAGAGTCTATTCTCCTAAAGACCGGTGCGATTGGGGTGACGTTTATCTTTACCTCACCCAGATGATGCGATGTGTGGAGGGGCAGCTCACATGAAATGTAGGGCAGGAGATCTGGCAGTTGTATTTACTCAGAATGGACTCCAGGCCGCCGAGTATTAGAAAAGAAAATCCAACTAAGGTGAGTCAATTTTTCAGGGTAAGAGGCGCCGACCGCTCGATCATCAGGAAAGTATAGCTTTCCAGTATATTTTGGAGAGAGCAACAATGGCCGAGAGGCAGAACCTGTCCATTGTCAGATTTAGGTGAAAGTAAGTCTTGCCCACCATGCTTTAATGTTGTTAGCCAAAATGATGAGGCAGAGGGGGCGGGGTGGTACATTTGAAGCTGCTACAGCTGCATTTGAGCCATAGGGTTCCATCACTGATGATGATGAGATTGCATTGCGGTTCATGAGCTCTGCCCACTCTTGGAAGAGGTTTTTGCTTGAAAGTGGGAGTCCATGCGAATAGGTGCACAAAGCCAATAAAAAAAGTTTGAATTGGTGGCCTGCTGGTGGAAGAGAGAGAAGGGCACTAAGGATGTTCCCTTCAACAGCTGGTTGGAGCGTATTAACATCTCCAGACCAAAGATCAACTTTGATTTGTCTTCCAGTTTCTTCGCAGTTGTCTGCTGGAGAAGAATGGACTCTCCTCTTCCACTGTTGGACTAATACTTTCATCACTCGAACAACTATAGCTCACCAGAGCCAGGCACTGTGGGTCGGGATGGAGCTCGCTGTGCGCAAGATTGAAAGAACAAAAACAGGTAGAAATGCAAGGACTCTCCCATCAGATGATGGTAGTCCACGTTTGGATCTCCTGGCCTCCTCTTTCAAGACTTCCAACACGCCTCTCCAAAAATGGTTTGCAGCCTTCTTTCCTCGACAACATATGCCATCACTTCCACACTCGCAGGTGACTCCTCTCTGAAGTTGCATCTTCAGCAGGCTGCATTAAGTGCAGCTCCGTCCCGTGATATCAGATAGTAAATGCTAAAACAAATCAGAGCTGTAGCTGTTGTGGGAGTGTTTGATGCGACAGTGCAGAGGGAGCATTGCTCTATACCTAACCCCGTGCTGTACCTGCACTGGGAGTCTTTGAAAGGGGCAGTGGAGAGGGAGCATTATTTTGTGACTAATCTCTGTGGTACCTGCGTTGGAGTGCTTAACGGTGCAGCGGAAAGGGGGCATTACTCTGTTTTTGAGCCGTGCTATATCTTTCCTGGGACTGATTGATGGGACATTGCTGAAGCAGATTTCCTTCCTATGAAATAATGTGCGTATCTGTCCTGGGAGTGTTCCCTGGGGCAGTGTACAGGGGACTTTACTTTGTATCTAGCTCGTGCAGTGCCTGCACTGGAAGAGTTTGATAGGACAATGTAGAGGGAGACGTACTCTGTATGTAGCCTCTGCTGTACATATCCTCAGAGATTTTTTTTTCTTAATCAGGGCAAGTGTCGGCGCTGACAATTTGAGAATTTGTTCTCCATACACAATTGTAATTGAGATGGCGATGATAAGCGGCTTCTTGAACTGTTACATTCTATGTGGTTTTGGTAATTCCACAGTGCTATTAGGGAGGGAAGTCGAGGATTTCGACTCGTTGAAAATGAAGCAACAGCGATAGAGTTCCAAGGCAGGATGGTGTGTGATTTAGAGGTGAAATTCCACGTGATGATGTTGCCATGCATCAGCCGCCCTTGATTTTCTAGTTGCAGGAGGTCCTGAAGAGGTCCTGAAGCGGACCTGATGCTGCTGAAGGACTTGGCGATTTGTCGCAGCACATCTTGCAGATTCTAAACATTCCTGCCATTGTGCACCGTCATGGGAGGGAGTCAATGATTAAGGTGGTGGAAGTGGCGCTGATCAAGTAACCTGAATTCTCCTGATGATGTCGAGCTTCTTGAGTATGTTGGAGTTGTACTCATCCAGGCAAGTAGAGAATATTCCATCACACTCCTGACGTGTGGGTTGTCAATGTTAGATGGGATTTGGGAGTCAGTAGGTGAGTCAGTTGACGCAGAATTCCCAGTCTTTGACCAACTCTTGTAATTTAAGCATTTATACGGATGGTACAGTTAAGATTCTGCACAATGCTAAGCCACTGGGATGGTTACAGTTTTGGGGATTCAACGATTGTAATGCTGTTGAATGTCAAGGAGAGATCGTTAGATTCGGTTTTGTTGGAGATGGTCTTTGCCTGGCAGCTGTGTGACTCGAATTTGTTTGCCACTTACCAGCCCACGCTGAAGGATGTCCAGCTGTTGCTATGGCATGGACTGCTTCAGTACTTTATGTATCATGATTAATGCTGAACACTGTGAAATCAGCAGCAAACATCCGTAATTCTGACCTTTTGACGGAGGAAACGTCATTTATGAAGCAGATGAAAATGGTTGGGCCCATGACACTACCCTATGGAATTCCTGCAGTGATGACATGGAACTAAGGCCTCCATAAACAACAACAACCTTCCTTTCCTACGAATGGAGATCTCCCCTGGTTCGAATTGACTTCAGTTAAGCTCGCTCTACTTGATGCAACAATCAGTCAAATCCTACTTTCATGTCAAGGACAGTTATTTTCAACTTAACTCCTGAACTTTTGCTTAGTAGTCAATGTTTGGACCAAGCCTGTAATGAGGTCAGGATGTGAGTGGCTGTCGCAGAATTTAGGCGAAGAATTAGTGAGCACATTACTTTTGAGTAAGTAGCACTTGATAGCACTGTCAATGACACCTCCTATTACATTGCTGATGATTGAGTATCTGATAGGACAGTGTAGAGGGACCTTTATTCTGCATCGATATTGTATTGCATATGTTGGATGCTGCATGTGACAGTGGAGAGGGTGTTTTCCCTGTATCTAACCATTAATTTAATTCTCCTAGCACTGCTAATGGGGCAGTGTAGAGGGTGCTTTACTCTGTTTTTAACCTGTGTTTATATGTGTTTCATGGAGCAGTCTAGATGTATCTTGGCTCTGCCTCTACCCTTTGCTGTAACTACCATAGGAATATTTAATGGAGCTCTGTAGGGGCAGACTTACTTTGTGGCTAACCCACGCTGAGCCTGACCTGGAATCCTTGACAGGACAGTGCAGTGGAGATTTTACTCTCGATCTTACTCGTGATGTAGTTATGCTGGGAGTCATTGTTGGGGCAATGTCGAGGGAGCCTTACACTGTCTTAAAATACAAGTTCTCCCTCCCGAGAAGAGATAAACGGGACAATTAAACGGGAGCTCCCCACTATATCTAACCCTATATCTAAACTGTAACAGAAATGTGTAAGAGAATAAGTGAGGATGAATGCGAGACAGAAATTGTAAGGCAGGCAATTTAAGTAAATATTGGGAGATTTTAACAGAGATTATGAGAGAGAAGGGAGATAGAGAAAGAGCAGATAACGTTGCACCCTAAACGGCAGCCATGACCTGTCAGTCTGCCCAGTGACGAAACTGTTAATCTGGGAGCTGCAAATGTATTATTGCACTAAATAGATGAACAGACTTATTACAGAAGAGCTCACATAGAATGTCACAAACTAATGATCCTGCATGAAAGACATTTGAGTCATAATAATGCGGTGTCCTCATCACAGTCTTGCTCTGTTGCTGGATGCCTTTTCAGATCAACAGCATTTCCTGGTGAATTTCAGTTGATGCAAGTCATGATTTAAAGATTACATCATGTAATGGAAGTACTGAGACCCGCGTTTAGGCTACACTTAGTTCTTTTGTTTATTAATTAACCTAATAACTGATGTAACCGGATATTTTACCACATGCTTGAACTGCTCTCTGAACATGGATTGGGTGACCCCATAAATAAATGTGTTCGTGCAGCAACTTAAATCTCGCAGCATAAATCCGACTTGGCGAATGATATACAAGGAATCATTGTAATTATTGGGATCGGTACCTGTAACGTTATAATATAAAAAATCCAAAACATTTGTCAACCAGAGAAGTATGAAATTGCCGGATATGCTGAACAGTAAAATCATAGACTTCCTTCTGCTCACCATTTCTGGGTCACTGCGATCCACCCCCTTTCTTTGGCCCCTCAGTGCCTTACGGACTCGACTGGCCACTAATATATGTCTGACTGTCAGAGCGTTAAGCAACAAAATTAAGGCAAATGGCAGCAATGGGGTAAGTATCTTATGAAACCAGTCAAATCCCACCCATCCAGGCTCAGTATAATAGCTTGCCTTATCAGAACATAACCATGGTACATTGTCGATTATTTCTACTGGTTCATATATAAAGTAGAAGGGGACGTTTCTTAAACAGAGTAGAATCGATGTTGTTGTTAGTACCACAACTGCAGTTTTCTTGGTGCAATATTTTGTTTTCAGCTTATGGCAACAAATGGCAATGAATCGATCAAAGGAAAATGTGACGGTGAACCAGACAGAACAATCTGTCGCTGCAGTAATCAAGACAAATATGGTACTACACACTGGTGTCATGTCCAGGAATGATCTCGGGAAATAATAATAACTGATCTGATACAATATGACATCAGTGATAATGACCAGTAGATCCGCCATTGCCATGGCCACCAGGTAGCGTGTGGTGCAGGTGGAGAGGCCGCACTTGCCATGGGACAGGATCAAAATCGCGAATACATTCACTGTAAGGGAGAGAAGGGAAAATAAACTGGAAATTACTGATAAGAAGTTCTCCGTGTCTGAGCCGAAATAGTAATGCCCGGACAGTAGCCTCCAATACGGGTAGTCAAATGTTAAGTAGTATATCTCATCCCAGATCTAATCCGCATTAAACCCACCCACTTCCGGGTTTAACCACTGCGGGACAGTGGGCTGGCAAATACCCCCAGGATGTGGGTTGCCCAGTTAAATGAATTAATGCGGGCGGGATGCAGGGGTTACTCAGATATAACTTGGTTTATTGATTTAACTTTGATCAGCCAGCTTTCTCCAGCCTACCTGCCCACAAAGACACTCTGAAATGTCTATCACCTGCTGTTACCCGCTATGGGAATTCTTCCATGCTCTGGGAAAAAGCGGAACCTCCAGGATCGGGCACAACCACAATTTGGTAGTGGATTGGAAATCCCAATGATTGGGCAATTCCAAGACTTGAAAAATCCCTGTAATTATCATTGATTTTTGTAGATTCGGAATCCCTCAGCAGAATCATGACATTCTACCAGGACAGGTGAACAAACAGGTGTTGGGTTACATAGTCCCCGGTCACCCACTTTTAGACATCAAACACCCCAGATATTGGACATTTCCTCTGTGGGGTTCCTCATTCAGATCTACATTACTGTAGACCTTGCTCTAGTGTCCGCCTTTCTCGACTGGAGACCAGGCCTGTCAATCAGGCTGACTTCCACGGGGCACTTTTTCGAAGACAAAAGACGCACTTTCCAATTGCAAGCGTGCAGGGAAACTAGAGCTTCCAAGTTTGCAGTTTTAAACTCCGCCCTCACTCAGTCACCCAGCGTCCATATCTTTGCCTGTTAACATCCAGGTCTAATTATTTGTGGAAATGAAAATACTGTGTTGGCTGTAAATCTGATAAACAATACTGAATACTGAAACACTCAGCAGGTCATGCAGCATCTGCGGAGAGAGAAAGAGAGAGACAGAGTTAACGTTTCAGGCCAATGACCTTTCATCAGAACTGCAACATATTCACGATTAAGAGTTTGAAAGCAATGCCACAGTCAGAGAAATGTCGGTCTTGGAGGGGAGGAAACAAAATAAAGTCTGTGATCGGGTGAAGGGCAGGAGTGATTCAATGAAAAAGGGATAATGTTGCGAGGCGAAAGATACAGGTAATGTTGATGAATATGGTTGCAGAGCAGAGGACATGATCACGGAAGATTAGCAAAGGCGGTTAAATTCATACAAGGTGATGGATACACACAGGTAGACTCCAGCAGTGAGTACCGAACAGTCGAAGGTGCACCAATAGGGGAGCGGGGTTGTGCGGGTTGTGGAGGGGGTGGGCGGCGGGGAGGAGGGGCGCGGTGGGTGGCGGTGGTATTACTCCAAACACGAACCTACACCACTTCCATTCCCAGCTCTGGTTCATTCATCCTCTATGGTGTCTGGTAAAATTAGAGTGATGATAATCATCTGAAGCTTTTCATGTCTGCCTTAGTTTTGGCAGTTTGGAAAGGGCCCAGTTGAATAAGATAGTGAGTTTTGCGTTATAACTCAGTAGAACAGTCTAATAGCTTGCCGATAGACAAATCAGAGTGGGAAGAAGACGTAGCTGTAATGTGCAAAGCGACCAGAATTTCACAGTTCGGCATGTAGAGCACAGGCAAGTGCTCAGCAGATCAATCACTCAATCTGCATTTAGTTATCTCCAAGTTACGTGAGGTGGCATCGTGATCAACAAATACAGTAGAAAAACTGGAAGAGTAAATCTGTGTTTCACCTGGATTAAGTGGTTTTCTCCCTGCAGGTTGGGAATGAAGGAGGTGAAACAGCAGATGTTGCACCTCGTGTGGTTGCATAGACAAGTTCCGAGAGCAAGGGGAATGGGTTTTGAAGGTGACAGAAGTGTGAACCAGTGCCTCACCACAAGCAGGGAATAGTAAAGGAGGGGGAATGGGTTTAGTTTTATCTGGACATGGTGGAAGTGATGGAGGATGATATTTTGAGTGTAATGGTGGGTGGACGAGAACAATAAAAGCAAGGAGAAATTTGCTTTAGTGCTCATGGGGAGGGGTTGAGGCGAAGTCAGTTACAAAATGGGAAACGAAAAGCACAGCTGAGCCCCTCGCAGCCACTTGGGAAGTGGTCATCGACTGAACAAAAAAATGAAGCCATTTGGACACATTAGTGTGGAAGGTGGTATTGTCGGAAAATGCAACATTGATGGAAAGCTTGGAGAATGGAATGGAATCCTTTCAGGAAATGTGTCTGAGTGGAAGTGCTGTCACCATAGCTGTGAGGGTGTGTGCGCTTATAATAGATATTGGTGGAGAGTCTGTTCCATGAAATAAAGACTGAGAAATTACGTAATGGAAGGGAATTGACAGATGTGAACCATGTGAAAGTGAGGGAGGGGCAGCTATTAGAAGAAATGTGATTACATTTTCCAGTTCAAAATGAGAGAAAAAGATAATGACATCAATGTGCCAGCAAAAAAAGGTGAAGCAGAAAACCTGAGTGGCCTTGAGCTGGTGAGGGAGGGAGGAATGCCGTTGGGAATGTCGAACCAAGGTAACCGAATGCATTACTTCCAAATTCGGCCTTCAGAATGTATCCGTAGGAAAAGGTCAACTGACATTGATCAGAATATAACCAACTACTGTGGGCCAGGAAAGTGCCCATCTGCTGTGAGCTTAAAGGTGTTGTGTAATTTCATTCTGAGCAATAAGGTACCAAACAGGTTTAGGTTGAGTAGGAAGTTGAATGAAGGTTGCTTCATTGCAAAATAACAGATTTATAAGAGAGCTCTGTAATACACATGCTTACTGTATACTAACACTCCACCAACTGCTATATAGCTTGACATCACTTCCTCTGATGATGCAAGCAACAGTCAAGACGTTAAAGTGATATCACAACAAAAGCCGGCTGGGGTTTACTGGACTTTGGACCAAACAGGCGAACTGACATGGACAGAAATATAAATGGTCATCTGAAGCGCAGCTCCGACATCAGAAATAAGGAAGCCACAGTTGTTATGGGACAGGAAGTTCTGCATGGAAGAGGTGTTGATAATTCGGAGGCTGAAAAAAAGAAGGAGACCTGCGAAACAGGAACTCACTGTCAAGTATTAACAGAATACATTCATCAAACATGTACTGCAGCTGGTCAGCAAGGCACCTCACCACCACCTTATCAAGGGCAATTAAGTATGGTCAATAAATGGTGGCCTGGCCGGCGACATCCACATTCTTTGGAAATGTAAATAATAATAATAATAATAATAACAATAATAATAACAATAATAAACGCTCATATATTTAAACTAGAAAAAGGAACAGAACATAATAAATTAATCAAAGGAGCAAATAGATCTATGGGCAGAGTTCACAAATGATTTAAATTGGCAACAAAGGTTAACAAGACAATGGTAATGCGATCAAAGCACGCGGAGCAATTCAAAAGGAAGGGAATTCACAGAATTACATAATTGTTATAGGGCAGAAAGAGTCCATTTAGCTTATTGCTTCCGCACCAGCTCTTGAAAGAGAAATTTACTCAGTTACATTCCCCCACCTTCTCCCCATAACCATGCACATTCATGCTTTTCATATAAGAGTCTAAATCACTTTTGAATGTTTTAGTTGAACCTGCCTCCACCACATTCTCAGACACTGCATTCCAGACGTTAACCACTCTCTGCGTGAGCGACAGAAAACCCTCTTGTCACTTTTGCTTCTCTTACCAATCATTTTAATTCTGTGCCCTCTCCTTCACGAACATTGCATTAGCGGGACAAGTGTCTACTCTGCGCAGATGGCTCATGATTCTGAATACCTCCATCAAATCACCTCTCAGCCTTCTATTCTCCAAGGAAAACAGTCCTAACTTCTACAGTCTATCTTCATAACTGAAGTTCCTCATACCTGGAACCATTCTCTTGAATCTGTTCTGCACTCGCGCCAATGCCCTCCCATCTGTCCTATAGTGCAGCGCCCAGAACTCCAGCTGAGGCCGAAATAGTCCTTTATACAATTGCAACATAACATTCTTGCCTCCTGTCCTCTATGCCACTATTAATAAACCCCATGATACTTTCTGCTTTATTAGCCGTGCTCTCAACCTGTTCTGCCCCCTCCAATGACTTATACACATACAGAATAAAGGTCCGTCTGCTCCTGCACATCCTTTAGAATTGTACCCTTCGTTTTATATTGTCTCTCCATGTTCTTCCTACGGAAATGAATCACTTCACATTTCCATGCATTGAACTTCATTTGCCACCTGCCTGCCCATTCCACCAACTTCTATATGTCGTTTTAGAGTTCTACACTATTCTCCTCACATTTCACAGTAATTCCACGTCTCTGTCTATTCTGAAAACATTGAAATTTTTCTCTGAACACCAAGGTCTATGTCATTAATATAGGTCAGGGCAATCAAAGGCACCACAGTGGTGCAGTGGTTAGCACTGCAGCCTCACAATTACAGCGACCTGGGTTCAGTTGTGGTTACTTCCTGTGTGTAGTTTCCACGTTTTCCCTATGATCACGTGCGTTTCTGCGGGGTGTTCTGGATTCCTCCCGCAGCCAAAGACTTGGAGGTTGGTTGGTTAACAGTCCCTAGAGTAGGTGGTAAAAATATGGGATTAATGTAGTATTAGTTTAAATGGTTGGTTGTTGGTCAGCAGAGACTCAGTGGACCGAAGGACCTGTTTCAGTGCTGTATTTCTCCATGACACTGACACTAAGGAACTCCACTACAAATTGCCCTTGCCACCCCGCAAAAGAAAAAAGCCATTAACTGCTACTCACTGTTTCCTGTCACTCAGCCAATTCTGTACCCTGTTGTTGCCTTCCCTTTTCTTCCAGGAACTATAGGTTTGCTCACATGTGTGCTGTGTTGCACTGTATCCAACGCCTTTTGAAAGTTTCTGTACACCATATCAACAGCATTGCCCTTATCATCCCTTTCCGTTATCTCCGCAAAAAACTCCAGCAAGTAAGTTAAATATGATTTTCTAATAAAAATACATGTTGACTTTCTTAGTTCACTCGCAGTTGTCCACGTGACTATTAATTTGTACCTTTTTTCGAGAGGTTTCCCCACTACCAAAGTAAAACTGACTGGTCTGTAGTTCCGAAGCTCATCGTTACAGCTTTTTTTTTCAATAACGGTATAACGTTTGTAATTCCCCATTCCTCGACACCACACCCGAATCCAAAGAAGACTGGACAATTATGCGCAGTGCGTCCACGATATGTAACCTCACTTCCCTCAGTATGCTTGGATGTATCGTATCCGGTCCTGGTGCTTTATTCACTTTAAGTGCAGTCAGCCTACACTATACGTCCTCTTCATCAATTTTAAAGAATTCTGACTGACCTCCTCTTTCACCAGTACCTGCATTGCATCTTCTTCCTTGTTAAAGACAGAGGTAAAGTATTAATATAATACCTCAGCTATGCCCTCTGCCTCCATGTGTAAATCCCATTTATGATCCCAAATCGCCATCTTTTCTCCTGTTATCAACTTTTATTTCTATTTATATGTCTGTAGAGTACTTTGAAGTTTCCTTTAATAGTAGCTGTCAGTCTATTTTCATGCTAACTCTTTGCTTCTCTTATTTGCATTTTCACTTCCCCTCTGAACTTTCTATATTTTCAAAAGTATTTTCCACCTGGCATCTTTAATAAGCAAATATTTTCGTATTTATCTTAATCTCTACCTTTTTTGTTATCCAGGTAGCTCTGGATTTGTTTGCCTTACCTTTCTCCTTCGAGGGAGCATACCTTGACTGTGCCTGAACAATCTCTTCTTTGAAGGTAGCCCATTCTTCAGCTATTAGTTTTCCTGCCGAACTTTGACTGCAATTTATTCGCCCCTGCCCCATTCTTAACCCATTTAAGTTAGCTTTCCCCCAGTTAAGTATACTTACTCCAGATTGCTATTTGTCCTTTTTCACCGTCAGCCTAAATCATATGATGCAATGATCACTGCACCTTAAGTGCTCTCCTTCTAATACTTGATCCACTTGGCCAACTCATTCCCAAGAGCCAGGCAGAGCTATGCCTTATTTCTCGTTGGACCATCAATAGATTTCTGTAGAAAATTTTCCTGAACGCACTCTCAGAACGGTTGCTCTTTACTGCCATTTACAGGACTGCTATGCAGTCTGCTTGGATAATAAAAGGCCACCATTGTGAGCACCCAGTACATTTTGCACCTTTCTGTAATTACAACGCATTTTTTCCTCCACCTCTTTGTCACTAGCTGGTGTCCTATAGACAATGCCAAACAATGTAGCTGCACCTTTTTTGTTCCATCGTTCCAGCCAATTTGATCCTGTCCTCAACCACTGTGAGACATCCATTTCCTCCTGTATTGCAATCCTCTCCTTAACTAATACCTCTACATCTCACCTTTTGTTTCCATTTCCTATCTTCAATCAACAACTTGCATCCAGAAATATTTAATACCCAGTCCTGCCCTTCTTTTAGCCAGGTCTCCGTTATAGCTATAACATCATACTTCCAAGTGACAATTTGTACCTGTATATCACCAATATTATTAGGCCCACTCCGTGCCTTCACTTGCATGCACATTAACCCTGATATAGACTTTATTACTTTAATATTGCTGAAAATAGACATGGTCTCGAAGCCTTTCGTCTGGCACATATCTGCACAATCGCAAGAATAAACAATCTAAGGGAAAACAACAACTTATACTTCATGAGAGGAGAGTGCTGATTGGTTGGCAAATGAATTCTGATTGCTCCAAGTGTTGCCATGGCGAATTCACCAGTTTACGCTGACTGACATTGAACTGAAATTTACATCAGGCAGCTTGGCTTTGATTGGTCAAGGCATTGCCCACTGGAATGAACCAGCGAATGGCTTCACTTATTCTGTTCGGATGAAACAGGGACAATGTACATATCCTTTTCTGCCGGCAAAGAACCGGACCCTGTGTATTTATATATTTTGCTTCCAGTACGCACAAATGCGCCACACTGCGAGCCCCCATGGCAATCTTAAATTAGTTCTCACTGTTATTCTTGGCACACTATGAATTATTCAGAAAATGTGGTCCAATTGTAGAATCACATCTAATGTTGGACACTGTGTTTGAGTTTTGCAAGTTCGGATTGGGTAACAGCCCATAACGTGTCCATTGCGAACAGCAGAAGGCAACATCCTGTTAGTTGCGAATACCACACGTGTTTCTACTGCATAGTAGCAGTGTGAACCAGCTAGCTTTACTTGTTGATCATTTTTTTTGTTGAGCGGAGTGGGGGGGAGGTATAATTTGGCGTTACAGGGTAACTTGAGGTTGACTGGGCACATTTCAGGGCCAAAAAAGCGGCCTTAGGCCCATTTATAGGTTTCTGCGATATACAGCGGGACATGATCTGGTCAGGGTAGCCGTTGTCACGCAGGATGTCTTTGATTTGCCCGATTTCAGCATCAAGATTGCATAGTGAAAGAAAGGGGCTTTGACGTTATTTACGAGGTTGCTGATCAGGCTAATTTCGTAGTGCATTGTAAATGCAAGAATCCCAATGCATGCATTGACCAGTGAATACAGGTTTGCAGTAGACCATGGTGGAGAGCCCCTTAACAGTTTTGCCTACTGGTGCACCAAGGAAAGGGAGCTCATTTGATAGCTACATTTCAACGGAGAATTTGCATGCAAGCCCAGCTCTGGCAAACATCTTTGCTGGGTTTCATGAGAAACCTGTATTTGATGGAATGGCACCTGACCTCCTACCTGTTGCATATTTCTAATATGTAGATCATTGTTCCTACATTTCAATCAGCAGCTGCAAGCAATAATTTCCTTACTCCTCTTAATAGGCTCCATCCTGCACTCAAATTCAATTTTCACACAAGTAAGTACTGGAACATGTGAACGTCAATGTGAAGCTAGGTAGATAGGCCACATGTCCCAAAGACTTATGGATCGAATCAAACCGCATGACTCTTCTGCTGCTCCCAACGGGTAAGGCATAGGCTGTACCCAAACAGCCCGTGCTTGCCAACCCAAAACATAGTGTCCAACAGTAGATGTGATTCTGTGATTGGACACGATTTGCTAAAAAATCCGCAGCGTGATAGGAATTACGCTGACAACCAATTTAAGATTTTCAGTCGGACTCACTTTGTGGTCCATTTGCGTGCAGTGGAAGCAACATATATTAATACAGAGAGCACTGCTTTCAGCAGAAAGAAATGATTTGTAAATATTTTGTGCCTGTTTCAGCTGAACAAAATAAGTGACATCCATTCGCGTGTTCGTTCCTCAGAGCAATGCCTTGACCAATCAGAGTCAAGCTGTGTGGTTGAAATAAAAGAAACAAATTCGCAGTTAACTGTCAGTCATCGTAAACCAGTGCATTCACCATGGCTACGCCTCTATCAATCAGTGTTCACTTGTCAACCAATCAGTACTCTCTTCTCCTGCAGTTTAAGTTGTTGTTTCCCCTTACATTGGATATTTTTGCAATTGTCCTGATGTCTGCAAGACGAAGAGCTTCAACAACATGTCCTTTTTTCAGCAATACTCAAGTTCTGTACTACAGTCATGGTCCTACAGTTTTTTTAAGGAATATACAAAGGATCAGTAGTAACTTAAGAACCAGCAAGCCTCAGGAGCTGGAGAAAATGCATTTTTGGTTGCCGTTGGATGCAACAATTCAGAAACTGCGATTCAAAGAGTGCATTCTCGTGACCATGGATGCATCCACTCGGATTGAGCATCATGCAATGCATTTGTTACAATTCAATTTTGAACTGGCTTTTAGTTGAAGACAGTCTGTTCTAACAGAGAACTCAGACAGTCAGCTAGGGTAAGCACCTGAAAAAAGAACACTCAACCATTTAAATTGAAGGAAGAGAATTTTAGTCTGTTTAGTTATTATTATCTCTCAAAGTTCAAAAAAAAAAGTCAAGCCAAAACAGACATGTCTGGCAACTTAAACTGAACGAAAGGAAGTTAGACTGTGATAAACCGTTATCCCCAACAATTCTAAAGTCAACATGATTCATTTAAAAAGTTGCTAATTGCTGAAATTCGCTGGAGAAGAAAATCAGCATTTATTGCTGGCGTTAGACTACAGACTGTTCTACTGTGGAACAACTTTTCCCCCATTGGATGTCTGTGCGGATTTCAATTTGCAACGACTGTATTTTCTTTTCTATTTTAAATGTTGTTCATGTCTTAGCAGTGTTAAATAATTTCGGTTGTTTTTCTAATTAAACAGTTAATTTTGTTGATTTAAAGACACCTGGTTTTGGGTAGCCTTATTCGGGGGGCAATAGACTGTACGATTTGGCTGGGTCTTTCTTTAATTTGGAAAGTTTAACATGATATGTTTGGCGATCTGTGGAGGGACGGGATTGAATTATCAGTGCGTTTCTGCCACCTCAGTCAGAATTGTATATCTTTTTGGGGGCTTTGACTGGAGCCGTCGTCCATAACATATTTATTAGGTTTCTCATCCGGGTTTTGAATAACATATTAATTGGATTTGATTCACATATCAATTAGGTTTCACGGGATTTGAACAACATCATAATTGGGGGCTCGCTCGCGGTTGAATCATTTTTATTTGGTGGCTCACGCCTGGGATCATAACAATTGGAAACTCTATTGTTGGGATATAATTCTAACACCAATTACAGATATATTAAAAGAACCAGGTCGCTTGTATAATAAGCGACAGTCTATACATTTGTTATGGCAATAGTGGTTGTAGCAGAGTTTTGGGGGAAGCAGAAAGTTTCCCTGAGTGATCTGATAACTTTAACTACGAACAAATTAAACGAATTGGCAGCGAAATTGGGGTTGGAATTGAAAACGGGTGCAAACAAGGCAGGAATAGTTGACATAATGGACGAATATCTGAAATTAGTAGAAGAATATAATGATGATGCAGATGAAGGGCAATACGAGGAACAAGAAAGGGAATATGAGAGACAAGAAAGTAGTTGGTCCGAGAGTGATACAGTGGAACTGGCTAGAATTCAGTTAGGAATGAAAACAAAAATGGAGCTTCAGCAGGGAAAAAATAAGAAAACTTGAACTTCAGAGAGAGAGAGAGTGAAAACGAAGACAGGGAATTTAAGTTAAAAGAGATGGTAGTTTGAATCCTGGGAAAATCCAGGTCAGGAAGAATCTGACTTTCGATCAAGACCCAGCGAGAAGTTGTTGAAAAGTGTACAGGCTCTTCCTAAGTTCGAGGAAAAGGACATAGAGGCATTTGTCATATCTTTTGAAAAAAATAGCAAAACAAATGCAATGGCCAAAAGATAGCTGGACATTGCTTATTCAGGTCAGGTTGGTAGGCAGAGCTCATGAAGTTTATTCAATGTTTTCTGAAGAGGCTTCTGCAGATTATGACATCACAGAAAAGGACTATTCTCGCTGTCTATGAGTTTGTTCCTGAAGCTTGCTGCCAGACGTGTAGGAATTTACGGAGATTGGCTCGATAAACAGATTTAGAATTTGAGATTGAAGCAAATGAATTATGGCCGTTGGATACTGGCATGGAAGATAGAAACCACATATGAAGACCTTTGAGAATTGATTATCTTACAAAAGTTTAAAAACTCCATTCCTTCAGTATTCAGAACACATAGAAATAATCTGAATGTTTTGAAAGCTAGGCAAGCAGCAGAAATTGCTGATGCTTTTCAGCTTGTGAGTAGGCCAACCTATTTTGTCCGTCACCCCCATACACCCAAGAAGGATAGAAATTGGGAGAGTAAAATGAAGGCAAGTAGTCGGAGATAAGAAAAAACAGCTGGGAATGCTCCAGGACCTCCCCAGGTCAGAAAGGAAGGTGAAGAGGACAGAAGTGAAGTTCGCAAGCCAAAGTGTTATCATTGCAACAACATGGATGATCTTCGTCCAGAGTGATGGAAATTGCGAGGTAAACCCATAGGGGTTGTTAGGGTACGCAAAGTTAGTGCAGAGGAAAATACTCTGACTGACAGTATAGCAGACCAGTCTATGGGTTTAACAACAGCTGTGAATGTGAAACCAGATACTGAAGTTAGGAGGAGTGTAGAGTTTCAGAATAAAATACCTCAGAGTAAAAATGCTTTTTCTTTTGTTAAAGTGGAGAGTAACTCCGATCCCTATAAGTGTGACAAGGAAACCTATCATTACACTCAGGGACACAGGAGCATCCCAAACAGTCTTGCATAAAGAATGCCTAGTGAGTGACTTAATATCTGCGGTAGGAAATGTAGGTGTTGCCCACACTTTACCAGAAAAGGGAATTGATCTACTCCTAGGAAATGATTTGGATGGATCTAAAATATCAGTCCATGCTATGGTTACAGAGGAATCAAAAAAGGAAACAGAGCAATTTCATGAAAAAGTTCTCGGAATATTTCCTGCATGTGTAGTTACCCGAGCAATGGGTCAACAGGATCCGTTGTTGAGGCAAAAGGCGCACCACAAATAGATAGCCAGGCATCTTAAACTGAATTTAGGGATTTAGATAAGCCAAATGAGTTGTTTAACAGATCGTCTAACATTGCAGCACAGCAAGAAATCTTGAGATAAAAACAAGAAATGCTGGAAACACTCAGCAGGTCTGGCAGCATCTTTGAAAAGAAAAGCAGTGTTAACGTTTCGGGTCAGTGACCCTTCTTCTTGAGATATATCGAATAGCAGAGATGGCTCTGTCAGAAGCTGATGTGAAAACAGTTCTGGAAGGCTATTATATGGCAAACGGGGTTTGAGGAGGAAATGGAGACTGCCTCATCGACTTGCCAATGAAGACTGACCAGTTTTTGAACAGATAGTGGTACCACCTAAATTTCGGCAAGGATTATTAAGGTTAGCACATGAAATTCATTTTGTCGGACATAGGGGAATTCGGAAGACAAAATCTCACATAAACAAGCATTATTCCTAGCCAGGCCTCACAAAGGATGTGATACAAGTTTGTAAGCCATACCATACCTGTCAAGTGGTGTTAGAACTACAACCCACCATAAAACCAGCACCACTAGATTCCATACCAGTGGTTGAGAAACAAATTAACGCAGCATGAACGATAACCCAGTAAACGGATGTAAGGTAATCGGGACTGTGGGGAAGGAAAAGGACAGTGAGGATGAGGCAGAAGTGGGCTTAGGAAATTCTCAGATTGACCCTCCAACTATCCAATTAGCAAATGCAGAATGGCTAGGAAAGATAAGCAATAGGCTTTTACACTTAGAGGCAAAACAGTGTGACGTCCTATCCATTGTTTTCACAACGTTTCAAAAGGTTTGTAGGGATAAACAAGGATGTACAACCTTAGCCACACATGATGTATGTATAGGGGGAACAATTCCTTTAAAACGACATCCTTGTCGCTTTGGTGCAGAGAGACAGGCCCAAGTGGAAGCAGAGGTACAATGCATGCTGAAGGGCAGCTTAGTTGAACGTTGTCAGGATAGCAGGAATTCGCAGACGATTTTGATGTCTAAACCTGGCAGGTCAGCTTAAACTTGTTTAGAGTTTAAAAACGTCACTGTGGTACAGAAGGCAGACTCCTCCCCAAATTATCATTTAAAGGAATGTAAGGACATAGCGGGCAGCAGAATGTGTTTTCAGAGACAGATGTGTTGGAGGAAACCTGTCACATTCTTTTGACACCCCAGGGTAAGAAAAAATCTGCTTGTGTTACACCAGACAAGGTTCCTCAGTTTCATGTGATACCACGTCGGTTGAGGGGTACTCGAGAAACTTCTCAGAGTAAAATGAATTCAATAGTGATTAGTGCTCCTAACTGTGCAGTTCACCTGGCTGAACTGATGAACAAGAGGGGCACTTGGAAGCAACACACAAAACAATTGGGAGACTATGCTTGGAAATTTAAAATGGGTTAATTGGAGCAATCTTTTGAAAATTTAAAGCCGAAATGTTCTGATAGAACTTGTTGCTGTAGTATAACCTTTTTTTTTAGGGAAGTGAAAATCTGCGAATGCAGGGAAAAAATGTGTTAGCGTTTTTTCAATTTGTATTTATCTATACCCGTTGTAATGAAACGCATTTCATGAATGGCGTTTCATTCCGCTATGGGCGGAGGTACCATTGTGCTGTCGACTTTCTTTTCTTTTCTGGGGGCATGCGTTTACCTTTAAGGCTTGCAAAGGATCAGTACTGCTTTAAGAACCAGCAAGCCTTAGGAGTTAGAAAAAAATGCATTTTCGGTTGCCGTTGGATACAACTATTCGAAGACTGTGATTCAAAGGGTGCATTCTCGTTATCATGGATAAAGCCACTGGGATAGAGCATCATGTGATATATTTGGTACAGGTTAATTTTGAACTGACGTTTCAGTTGAAGATAGTCTGTTCTAAAACAGAACACAGGGAGACAGCTAGTGTTAGCAACTTGAAAAAGAACGCTCAACCATTTAAAGTGAAGGAAGAGAATTTTAGTCTGTTTAATTGTTATTATCTCTCAAAATTCAAAACGAAACGTCAAGCCAAAACAGAGATGTCTGGTAATTTAAACTGTGACAATATTTTATCCCTCACCAACTATAGCGCCAAATTGATTCATTTAAAACGTGTTTGCAAGTTGGTAACTGTTTAACTTCGCAGAAGAAGGAAAGCATCACTTACTGCTGGATTTACATTACAGACTGTTCTACTGTGGAAGAACCTGTTTTTCCCCATCGGGCGGCTGTGAGCACTTCAAGCAATATTGGACTGCAAATTTGCAAGGACTCTATTGTTTTCTATTTTAAATGTTGTGTATACCTTAGTAGTTGTTAAGAATTTAGTGTTTTCTTTCTAGTTAAATAAACTAATTTGTTGATTTAAAGACACATGGTTGATTAGCCTCATTCGGGGTTAATAGATCGTACAATTTGTCTGGGTCTTTCTTTAATTTGGAATGTTTAAACTGATCTGTTCGGCAATCTGTTGAGAGGTGGGATTGGATTCTCAGTGCGTTTCTCCCATCACAATCAGAATTGCATATTTTGATTGGGGGCTTTTAATGGAGCGGTTGGTCCTAACAACTACTAAATGACTTTTCTACTTTCTTCTTTACTCTGACCACAAATAGTAACTTGCTATTCCCTACTGCAATGTTAGCTATCACCCCAAGTATTGCGTGAACCTTGGCATTCCTCGGTGATGTTTGCTGCAGTTTCCCACACCCGTGGCAAGTTGCCATCTTTGCCCTCCTTCAATCCGAGCTCCCTCTCAGGTTCCCACCCCCTTGCCAATCTAGTTTAAACCTTCCCCAGTGGAACGAGAAAATCTCCCTGCCTGGATATTATTCCAGGTCCTGATCAGATGTAACCCTTCCATATTGTAAATGTCCCACATGCCCCAGAACTGGTTGCAATGCCTCCGAAATCGTATGCCCTCCTGCCTACACCAGTTCGCTCAATTCTCCTATTCCTATGCTCACTCACATGTGGGACTGGGAGTAAACCTGAGATTACTGATTTTGAGGTCCTGTATTTAAATCATTTCCCTAGCTCTCTAAAGCTGTTTTAAGGATCTCATTCCCCCTCCAACTTATGTCATTGGTGCCAACGTGGACCACGACATTTGGTTGTTCACACTGCCCTAAAAGAATGTCATGACCTCCTTGACCCTGGCACCAGGGAGGAAACACACCATCCTGGAGTCACGTCTACGGCCGCAGAAATACCTGTCTTTTCCCTGAACGAATGTATTCCCGATCGCTATTCCTCTTCCACCCTTCTTTCCTGCCTCCTGTGCAGCTGCGCCACTTGTGGTGCCACAAACCTGGCTTTGATTTCACTCCTCTGAGGAACCATTGCCGTCATCAATATCCAGAATGGAAGACTGATTAGCAAGCTAGATCGTCTCAGGAGACTCTTGCACTACCTTCCTGTTTCTCCCAGACAGCCTGACGGCCATTCATTCCATATTTACTTGCATGCTCCTAACGTGTGGAACAACGATCTCGTTAAACGTTCTGTTCACGTGGTTCTCTGTCTCACAGAATCGCCAATGTCTCCAGTGCCGCCCAAGTTCTGGAACCCGGAGTTCAAGCTTGTGGAGTTGGTCACACTTCCTGCAGATGTGTTTGCCTGCGACACATGGTGCATCCATAGTACATTCCACTCGGATAACGAGCCATGCCATACCTTAACTTTGCAGACTGTTATAAGCAGAGTAGCTTACCAGTTACTCACCAACCAGCTCCTTCCACGGCAGCCAAACAAGAACCAAATACCGGATGGCAAAAAACAGTAGAAAAAAGGAGCACCTCCTGGCCCCTTCACCGAACTCATAGCTCACGAAGCTGGTATCTCCACAGTGTGCTTGCAATCGTCACCCTGTTTACTGGTTGCACACAGACCTCCTAAAGCTGAAACTGTAGCAGCCAGATTGGACTTGTCAGCTGCTTAAGTAATCAGCTACTCTGCAGTACAGCCTGTTAATCCCTGCCTCAGACTAAAATAAACTAACTTTACTTTCTTAATCCTACTTTACGTTCTGAACCGTACTTTACTTTCTCAACTCTATCTCGAGTATAAATCCCAGATCAATGCTAACTGCAAACCAGATTTTTGGAAATATATTGACACTTACAATCCCCACTCAGCAAGTTGTTATCTCCATACACGGCTTGTAATCTTCACTAAGTTACAAGAAGAATGATTATATCAAACTTATATAGAAATTTGGTTATAGTACACTCATTGTACTATGTATAGGTTCTGATAGTTATATCACAAAACTGAGTCATTGTAATTTTTCCCCTCTTTTTGTAGGAATGTAACGGATCTGAAAGATTGCATCTTTATAGCTGTCAGGAAAGTTTGAACATGCTGAGGCTCTCTTTTGTTTTTCTAGAAAAGAGAAGGCTGTGGGGTGACCGCACAAACACATTTAAAATTATAACGTAATTTGACAGGGAAAACGTGGAGAAGATACTTCCACTTGTGAGGAGTCCAAAAGTGGATTTAATCAATTTAGGATAGTGACAAATATATCCAATAAATAATTTGGAAGGACCTTCTTTACTCACTGAGCGTGAGAATGTGGGATTTTTACGACATGTAGTGGTTCAGGTGAATTGCATTTAAGGAGAAACTGGATAAGTACGTGAGAGAAAAATAACAGAAGAGTATGCTGATGAGGTTAAATGGACTGGGATGGCAATCAGCTCCTGCGGAACATAGAGACAGATCTAACGCAGTCCCGTTAATTGTCCAGTTTCTGTGCCTTAACTTTGATGTGATTCTCTTTAACTTGAATATTAATCCTTCTGACGAGCTCCATATAAATGTGCAGATACTAACCTGACACACTTACAGAAGCAGAGCACTATTTATTTGATGCTTAATGTTAAAATATTGCTACTGTTCATTGGAGTATAAAAACGAAATTTATGTTACACAGTTATATGTATTTCTCCTCGCAGCGCCACAGCTCACTGAGTTAACGGCAGAGATCCCTGCACGTGACATGTGTAGAGATTCTGAATCATAAATAAGAACTGATTCATCAAACCTAATCAGTTACAGAAGTAGAATAGTCAATATCCAGAACCCATTTTTCATCCGATGTAACAACGATATTATAAAATTGAAATACAAACAAGAAATGCTTAAAATATTCATCAGGTCTCGCAGCATCTGTGGAGAGAGACGCAAAGTTAACGTTTCAGGTCAGTGACCCTAATTCAGAACTGGCAAATATTAGAAATGTGAAAGGTTTTATGCATGTAAAGCGAGGTCTACTAATATCGATTATAAGCACACCAACTCCCACAGCTACGTCGACTACACTTCTTCACACATTGCCTCCCTTAAGGACTCCATTCCATTCTCCCAGTTACTCCGCCTCCGACGCAACTGCTCTGATAATGCTACCTTCTATGTCAATGCTTTTCATGTCTTCTTTTTTCCTCAACCGAGGATTCCTCCTCACTGTGGTTGACAGGGCCCTCAACTGTATCCTCACCACTTCACTCCCGCCCTGAACCGGGACAGGGTTGCCCTTGTCCTCCCTTTCCACCTCATCAGCCTCCATATCCAAAGGATCATCCTCTGCCATTTCTGCCACCTCCAGCATGATGCAACTACCAAACGCATCTTCCCCTCCCTTCCCCTGTCAGCATTTCGAATGGATCGTTCCTTTCGTGACACCCTGGTCCACTTCTCTATTACACCCACCACCTCGTCCCCTTCCCACGGTTCCTTCCCCTGCAATCGTAGGAGATGTAATACCTGCCCATTTACCTCCGCTCTCCTCACTATCCCAGACCCCAAACAGTCCTTTCAGGTGAAGCAGCGATTTACTTGTACTTCTTTCAATTTGGTATACTGGATTGGCTGCTCACATTGTGGTCTCCTCTACCTTGGGAAGACCGAATGCAGACTGGGTGACCGCTTTGCAGAACACCTCCGCCCAGTCCAAAAGCATGACCCCGAACTTCTGGTTGCTTGCCATTTCAACACTCCCCCCGCTCTCATGCTCACATCTCTGTCATCGGATTTCTACACCAGTTACTGAGCCAGACTCAGTGTATTTCTACAGTCACGGGCAATCCGAGTACGACAGGACGACTGGAATGAGGCTTTCAGAATCATCTGTTGACTCACACTTAATAAAATCTTACCATCACTGATGCTTCCAGTGATACATGACACTGTTTTGCGGTGTTCCACTCATGTTAGTGACACACTATAAGCACATGTCCACAATGACAGATGCTCCCAGTCATACATAACCACTGGGATCATATGTTCCACCCTGGTTAGTGAGTCACACTCAGTGTATTTCTACTGTGTCAGTGATGCCCTCCTTCAGAAAATTGTCTGCACTACAATCTGATTCAGCAGTATACAATATTCCACTAAAATTAATGACATGATAATTCAGTGAGATTATGAGCTATGAACATACGATTGTTTTCTATCGAAGTAACCAAATAAAACCACATACATCATTAAGGGCTTTTGAATTGACAATCAGGTGAGCGTATAATGGGAAGGACTAGACCAGCATGTATCATAATAAGTGACAGAGCAAAAGCAAAGACCAGCTCACAAACACATTTATACATTATTGATTATTTTCACTTACCAGGAACACCAATGAAGGCAAGGATCGTGTAGCTTATTTTATCAATAGTGTGAAATGTTTTGAGCATTTTCTTTGCGAACTGATGTGTCCTTCTTGCTGCTGGAAAACTCTCCGAACTAGAATCTGAGACAGTCCATTCCCAGAAAGTTTAATTTATACCCTGCCAGCTCCCCACGGGGAGATAGATAGAAGTTGCAACATCATTCAATTTTTTTTTTTTTTGGTTTTTGTTTTGTTTTTGACAATTGAGCAAACAGTTTGCAACAGCCCAGGTAAGTCTCAAATTAAGTTTAATAGGATATATTTACAGCATAGATTGACCCCCACCCCCCCAAAAAATTATACAAACGAAGACTGGACAATTCTGGTCACATGATTTTACTGTTGTAAATCAGGAACTGTGTTAACCAGAAATGTTTAGGTCCATTCAAACACCATCAGGCCCATCTCTTGAATTCATGTTTTTTTTTCTCTGTATGCTCTGCACTCTTCAGTGGCCATTCTGAAATAAATTCCTAATGTTAGAATGTAGTCTCAGGGTTGCACTATTGCACTCTGTGATGTGAATTCCCTATTTAATTCCAGTCGTGCAGTTGAACATCTGATGTGATAAATTGTGTCTCTGTATCCTCAAACTAATACAGCCGTTCCACCTAATACAGCACATCAAACTAGATCACCCGTCAATCAAAGGCTTCAGCTCAAACTAATATAGCCCTTTAAACTAATACAACAGCTCAAAGTGATACAACCTCTCCAAATTGACAACGCCGATCAAACTTACATAGATAGTTCAACTTACATAGCACGTCGAACTGATGCAGTACTTGAATTTAATAATATTCCTCAAAATGTATGCAGCCCCTAAAACTATTACAGAACCTCAAACTAATATAGTACCTGATGACAAATTAGCACCTCAAACTTATGCAACCTCTCGAACGAACGCAAAGCACCAAACTAATATAGCACCTCAAAATAATACAGCATGTCAAACAAACAAAACACCTCAAACTATTGTAGCACCTTAAGTAAGTTCAACACCTCAAACAAATAAAGTAACACAAACAAATAATAATTCGCAAAATAAAATAATACAGGTCCTATACATTGTAGAGCATGTCACATTAATAAAGTTCTTTCAAATAACACAGCTCCTGAATCGAATATGGCCCTTGAAAGTAATTCAATTCCTCACATTAATACATACATTTAAAACAATATTTCAATCTAATTTTACCCTTCACATTTATAGGGCGAGCGCAGTGCCTGAAAATAATGCTGTAACTAAGGCGGTTACAGTCCTCATCCTTGCACTGCACCTGCAGATAATACGCCCTGTCAGTGCAAGAGGGACATTATTACTAACACTGCCCTCAGATTAGCAAAGTCCCTTAAACTAATAGAATCCCTCAAAATTATACAGCACAACAAAATGATACAGCTCCTCAACCACTCTATCAGACAAAAAAAACTGCGCTAAGCATAGCCAGCCTTCCCAATGCCCAATCCATTCCCTCCAATCTCTCCGCTTCTACCAATATTTTTTGTCAGATGTTTCCTCCTGAGTAAACACCGATGGAAAGTAGTTATTAAGTATCTTAGCCTTGCCCTGTGCTTCTAAGCATATATTATCCTCATCATCCGCAACAGGCTACACTCCACCTCTTCCTAACATTTACGATTGCTTGTTGGTAGAAGATTTTGGTGTTTCCCTTTATGTTGACTGCCATTCTATTTTCATGTTATTTCTTTGACAGTCTTATTGTCCTCTTCAGCTTCCCTCTCAACTTAATGTATTTGGACTGGTTCCCACTTGAAGAGTTCAATTGGCATGCATCATGGCCTTTTTTCTGTTTCATCATAATCTCTCTCTCCTTTGGCATCCAAGGAGCCATGATTTGTTTTCCCGATACTTGGCCCTTGTTGGAATATACCCAACGTTTAGCTAAAGCATACTCTTTCCTGCAGATAACCCAACTTTTCTGTTACAGCTTTACTTGTCCATCTTTGTTGCCATTTTTTTCTTGGCTAGATCCCTTATCTTCGCATTGAAAGTAGTCCTCATCCAATGTGCTGCAGGCTATTCCTTGCTTTTCAGCATTACGAATCTAAACACTACGATACAATGATCATGCTTACCTAAGAGCTCCCCACAGACACTTGTTCGATTTAGCCCACCCCATTTACAGTCACCAGCAGTGCTTCCATTCAAGTTGGCCGAGAACATAGTGAACAAAGAAGTTCTCCTGAAGTCCACCCCACTTCTTTCTAATTACTCTAAAGTTATCCCAATCAATAATTTGTTAATTAAAGCCCCCAATATCACGACTCGATAGTTCTTGCTCAATGTTGCGATTACCAAGTAGATTTGCTCCACTATCTCCCTCCCTGTGCCACTATTTCGGGCGGCACGTGGCGCAGTGGTTATCACTGCAGCCTCACAGCTCCAGCAACCCGGGTTCAATTCTGGGTTACTGCCTGTGTGGAGTTTGCAAATTCTCCCAGTGTCTGCGTGTGTTTCCTCTGGGTGCTCCTGTCTCCTCCCACAGCCAAAAGACCTTCAGGTTGAAAGGTAAATTGGCCATTATAAATTGCTGCTAGTATAGGTAGGTGGTAGGGAAATATAAGGACAGGTGAGGATGTGGTAGGAAAATGGGATTAGTATAAATGGGTGGTTAATTATCGGCACAGACTCGGTGGGCCCAATGGCCTGTTTCAGTGCTGTATCTCTAAAATCTAAAAATTTGGATTCGTTTGGACTACCCACAGTAGCGTGATAGTATTTGCCTATCAACTCAAAGCAAAAGGATTCTGTTGTTGCCACCTCAAGGACATCCCTTCTTTCCAACACTAACATTGCTTCCCTAATCGGGGCTGCCACCCACTTCCTTTTCATTTCCTCCTGCATCTTGTCTGAATATGCAGCAGTGGCGCAGTGGTTTGCACCACTGCCTCATAGCTCCAGCGACCCGGGTTCAATTCTGGGTACTGTCTGTGTGGAGTTTGCAAGTTCTCCCTGTGACAGCGTGGGTTTTCGTCGGGTGCTCCGGTTTCCTCCCACAGCCAAAGACTTGCAGGTTGATAGGTAAATTGGCCATTGTAAATTGTCCCTAGTATAAGCAGGTGGTAGGAGAATTGAGGGAAGGTGGGAATGTGGTCGGAATATGGGGTTAATGTATGGTTAGTATAAATGGGTGCTTGTTGGTCGGCACAGACTCGGTGGGCCGAAGGGCCTGTTTCAGTGCTGTATCTCTGAAATAATAAAATAAAAAGAGCAGACCTTACCATGTTTAGGCACTTTTCCATTTGCAATACTACATCACAATCCCATGTCGATACTGCTACATTTGAGGTCCTACTTTTCAACTTGCCCCCTAACTCCTGAAAATCTGACTGCAGGACATGTATCCCTGTCCTTGCTATGCAATTTGTACCAACGTTGAGCACAACATTTGGCCCGCTCCCTTGCCGCTGCAGAATATCCCGAACACTGTCTGTAATTTCCTTACCTGGAATTAGGGATGCAATTCGCCATGCGGGACTCAACATGACAGTTACAGAAATGCCTACCTGTAGAACTGCCTATGCAATTTAATATAACGACTGAATTTCTACACTTTGCTGCTCCATCGGGTACAGTTGCTTGCCCATAGGTGCCATGGTCTGGACTGCATTCCTTTAAGGCGCCGTCTCTCCCATCAGTCTCCAATGCTGTGTACTTATTTGTGATTGGCATACACCCCTACGTTGTGTACGTGCTGCTTCTTCCAAGTTGCCCGCATGGCTACCCACCTGAACTCTTACTGCCTGTGGGATGGCCTCCGCCTGGAAGGTATAATCTCGGAAAATCTTGCCACTTTAATTATCCTTCCCACTCGCACTATGCTGTATCCCCTAAAATCTTACACTGAGGCTCAATGAGGAGCGGCATCATACTTTGCAATTAGGCATTGTCAGAATCAACCCTGCGTTTAGCGAAAGGAAAAACTGATTATGATCATTCTCCCACTTTCTCGAACGGGCTGTGCTGGTATTGAAAGATGGCTACACCCGAGTCACTGGGAGTGGAGGGATCATGGTCTCGCGCTTGTGGTGGGGAGAAAAGTAGAGATAAAGTTACATTCTGATAGCTAAACAGCTGCTAGGCTGTTACACACCCCTGGCCTCTACTCACCATTGTCTGGTAGTCTCCCTGGCCACTGATGCTTTTGCTATTTGCCCTATTTTCTATGCTCCCTTCTCATTATCATATTCTGCTCTAACCATTTGCACCTCCTTTGGACCAGTTCTCTGTTTTTCACCTTGCAACATCATCCCATTTGCACTTTAATTACTCCCGTCCACCTCTCGATCACAGGATTTCTCATTTTGTTGCTTCTCACTATACAGCCCTTTTCTCCGGTTCTATCATTTTTTTCAACAGCTTCTCCCATAAAACCTTACAGTTCTGGTGATTGGCTATCAGCATGGAACTTCACCTATAATTCTCTCTCCGCAGTGCTTAGTTCTGAATGCTAGCATTTGGTGGGTGGGGGTTGTTGGGGGTGGTGAAGACTATGTAGGAAGAAGGTGGAATCACGTGTCACCTGGCATGCTGCAAGTGTTGATCTCCATGGCGTGCATCTTTTGCCCGTGGCAGCTTCCCCGGACTGCTGTGAACCTGATTGACAGGTTTGGCTTCCAGCCAAACATAGAGAACTCCAGAGCATATATTTCTCATAGAAAATAGGAGCCTGCACCATCACTCAATACGATCATGGCTGATCATCCAAACTCAGTTCATTGTTCCCGCTTTCTCCCCATATCCCTTGATTTATTTATCCCTAAGAGCTATATCTAACTCTTTCTTGAATATATTTAATGCTTTGGCCTCAACTGCTTTCTGTGGTGGAGAATTCCACAGGTTCATCACTCTCTGGGTGAAGAAATCTCGCCTCATCTCTCTCCTGAGTGGCTTACCCCTTATTGTGACCCCGCGTCCTGGACTCTCCAGCCATCGGGAACATCCGTCCGACATCTAGTCTGTCCAGTCCGATTAGAATCTTGTAGGTTTGTATTAGATTCACTCTCATTCTTCTAAACGCTCGCGAAAACAAGCCCATTCGATCTAATCTCTCTTCATATGTCAGTCCTGCCTTCCAAGGAATCAGTCTGGTGAACATTCGCTGCACTCCCTCCAAAGCATGAACATCGTTCCTCAGACAAAGAGACCAAAACTGCACACAATACGCCAGATGTTGTCTCACCAAGGCCTTGTATAATTGCAGCAAGACATCGTTGTTCCTGTACTGGAATCCTCTCGTTGTGAAGGCCAACAGACCCTTTGTCTTCTTAATACCATTTCCCTCCTGTCCAAGAGGATGTCCGCTCCTGGGAGGGTCCGAGTCCCAACTTGGGAATGAGTCACCGATCTGGGTGAAGATCCCGGGATATGGGGCTGGTCCATTCAGAGGGATACTGTACGACTTGCAAAGAAGAGCGACAAGGCGCTTCCAATCCCGGAGACAGTGTCTCACCAGAGGAGGGGAGCCAGTACTATCATATCCAGATAAGGAGGGCACAACCCCGGAGAGTGTCCAGTCAATATGGTGGAGGGATGTGTCTGAACCCAGGATGGGGATACTCTGCTCCCAGGTAGATGGACAGATCCACGTTGGGTGTAGTAATGTGTAATCCTGTGATCCGATACCAAGAATATTCTCTGATCTGTGCTGGGCAGCAGGGTGTGTGTTACCTGGGATAGGGTGGTCCGATCCCATGTGAGGGTCTGATTGCGGGCACAGAGCATGGTGTCTGATAGTCAGATGAATGGTAAATTTGGTGAACCATTATTATTACTCCTGTTCTTCCTTGCCCACAGGCAGTTCTGTAGAGACACTAACCTTCTCACTGAAGCTGTTCTCGTCTCTATCAGCTACGGCAGCACAAAGCTCTCGGCAAAGCGGAAGGCCACAATTAAACCTGTAAACCAGGTTAAATCAGAGGCTTCCAGCCTAACTATAATCTTTATAGGCAAAATTCGCCCACTGCGAGCAGTTCTCTGCCGCCCCGTGCGCCAACTCCATGAAACGCCAAAGTTGGTGGGTTGTTGGCATCGTTGAGATTTTTTTTTATTTCACCTTCAGACGAAATTTCAACCCACCTGCTTTGGAGCTAAAATGCTGTCCGTAGTGCCTGGGCTCTGGCACAGAGAATATTTGATTCGTAATGTCCAGTCTTTGTTCTCTTCTCTCTTTTTCATTTAAGCTGCAGGCGATTGTGATCCTGTCCCGTGCAAAGTGTGGCCTCGAAACCTGGATGGAGGAAAATGCTAACATTCTCCCAGAAATAATGCAGAGTCAGCCAGCTAGTGTAAACGAGGAACTGCAAGATATTATTGGTAAAGAAAGATAGAACGAGAGACATTAATGGGGCCTGATGATCTACATCCCATACGTTTGCAAGAGGTAGCTGTAGAGATTAGAGACGTATTGGTGCTCATTTTTCAAAATTCTATGGACTGCTGAATGATTCCTACCGATTCGAATGTGGAAGATGTAACCACGCTATTTAAGAAAGGAGGGACAGAGGGATTGAGGAATTCCGGACCTGTTGGGCTGGCATCAGCTCTAAGGAAAATGCTAGAATCTAACAGAAAGAATGTGATAGCACGCCATTTAGATGACAAAGGTAGGATTGGGCAGAGTCAACATGGATTTATGAAAGGGAAATCACGTTCAACAAAACGCTTGGAATTTTGAGAATGTAACTAGCAGAATAGATAAGGGAGAACCGGTGGATGTGGTATATGTAGATTTTCAGAAAACGTGTGATAAGGATCCACACAAGAGGTTGGCAAACAGAATTAGATCACATGGTATTGAAATGAATATAATTGCATGGATTGAGGGCTGCGTAACGGACTGAAAACAGAAAGCATGAATAAATGGGACATTTTCAGGTTGGCAGGCTCTGACCAGTGAGGTATCGCAAGGATCAGTGCTTGGGTCTCAGAAATTCACAAACTGAATCAATGGTTTGGATGCGGGCATTAAAAGTAATATTTCCAAGCTTTCAGCAAACATATAACCAGGTTGAAGTGTGACTTGTCAGGACGATGCATAGAAGCTTTATGTTGATTTGCAGAGGCAAAAATTGGCAGATGGAACATAAAATGGAGAAATGTGAAGATTTCCATTTTGGAAGAAGAAACTTAAATCCAGCATATTTCTTAAATGGTGAACGGCTAGTAAGTGTTGAAATTCAAAGAACTTGAGTGTCCTTGTTCATGAGTCACGGAAAGCTAACATGACGGTACAGCAAGCAATTAAGAAAACAAATGGTATATTGACTTGTATTGCAAGGAGATTTGTAATTGCGTGTAATGAAGTCTTGCTGCTAATATATCAAGGCTTGTTGAGACCAGACCTGGTCAATTTGGTGCAGTTTTGTTCACCATACCTAAGAAAAATGTACTTGCCATAGAGTGAATGCAACGATTGTCCGCCAAACTAATTCCTGGCTTGGAGGGATTGTCCTATGTGGATTGACGAAATAGACTGTGCTTTTACTCGCTGGGGTTTAGAAGAATGAGACGTGATCTCATGAAAATGTACACAATTCTGCTAGGGCTCGACAGGATAGTTGCAGGATGGATGTTCCCCCTGGTTGGGTAGTCAGGAACAAGTGGGCACAGTTTCAGTATAAAATGCAACTCATTTAGGACTGAGATGAGGAGTAATTGCATCATTCAGAGGACAGTGAATGTTTGGAATTATCTGCCCCAGAGGGCTGTGGAGGCACAGTCGTTCAGTATGTTCAAGACCAAGATTAATAGCTTTTACTCATTTTTTTTAGTACAAGGGATATGGGGCTTGAGCCGGAAAATGGTGTTGAAGCAAAAGATTAGCCATGATCTCATTGACTGAAGGAGCAGCCTCGCAGCTCCAGGGACCCGGGTTCAATTCTGGGTACTGCCTGTGCGGAGTTTGCCTGTGTCTGCGTGGGTTTTCGCCAGGTGTTCCGGTTTCCTCCCACATCCAAAAACGTGCAGGTGATAGGTAAATTGGCCGTTGTAAATTGCCCCTAGTGTAGAGAGGGGATATGGGATTACTGTAGGGTTAGTATAAATGCGTGGTTGTTGGTCGGCACAGTCTCGGTGGGCCGAAGGGCCTGTTTCAGTGCTGTATCTCGAAATAAAATAAAAATAAATAAATCACAGACAGTATTCGAAAACACAACGTAGGTTTTCATATGTACACAGACGACACCCGTCTCCACTGCACCACCCTTTTTTGCTCCTCTATTGCCTCTAATTGTGCCGACTGCATTCCTGACATCCAATAATGAATAAACTGATATTCCCTCCAAATATATATTCTGAGGGCTCCAACCAATAACTTTTGCCCTCACCACAAAATTTGCTTGCTCCCACCAACTGCATTCCTCTGCTGGAAAGTCTCTAAGGCTTCAGATTCTGTTCATAATTGTGGAGTTGTATTTGACACAAAAACGAGTTTCTGACAACACATCTGCACGATGCATAACATGAACCGCCTCTACTCCGTGTCCCTCTGCTGTTGCTGAAACCCTCGTCCCTTTCTTTGTTATCTCTAGATGTGACGTTTCCAGCACACTTCTGGGCAGCCTCCCACAGCAAGATCATTCAAATCTCTGATGCCCTGTGTCTTGACATACACCAAGTCCCATTCACATATCACCACTGTGCTCCCTGAATTATATTATCTCCCTGTCAAGCAACACCTCGATTTTTTTTTTAAAATCTCATCCTTGTGTTCATATTCCTTATGGCTTGGCGTTTCCCAATGTCTATAATATCGTTTCATCTATCCAACCCTTCCTATCACTGTAACGTCCAACAGTCCCTATCGTCCTCCTTATATCTGCAGCCTCCGCCAGCCCATACATGCATCCCAGCTCTGAAACTAACTATAGCCCCTGCAAACCTCAGAAATCTCTTCACTCCACCAATGATGACCTTTTGTGTAACCTCGAATTTTATCGCTCAAGAATTGACGGTCGTGTCGTCAGCTCCATGCGTCCTCAGCCCTGGAATTTCTTCCCTAAACCTCACGATCACCTCTTATCACACAATACGCTCCTTAAATCCTACCTCGTTGGCCAAACGATTTGTAATGAAATGGACCGATGCATGGCCAATGCATTGATCAGGATTAAAAGGAAAATGATTCATTTTGGTAGTTGATTGGGGAAAGGCCAGAAAGACTACATGATACATTGTTCAAAGGTGGTTAAGGAACAGAGATAACTGTGGTTGCATGCATACTCATGGTTGACACCATAAGGATACGTTGCCAAGGCTAGTAAAGAAGCATACAAGAAAAACAAGGTGCGTGGGATTAATTGAATAGCTTGTTCAAAGCGCCCATACAGGTTCAATGGTCTGGATTGCACCCTCCTGTTCTGTATGATTCCATAATCAGAGAGCAATAAATCCAAGATTGCCGATGATGCAAAAATTGGTGGCATAGTAAATAAAACAGACCATGAAATCATGAAATTGCCAACATACATTACGAGAGTAGGTAAGTGGGTGAAACTGTGTCAGATGGATTTCAACTCAGTTAAGCATGCAATCATTAATTTTGGACAAAGGAAATATAGATCCGCCTGTTTATAAATGGTGAAATGATGATAACAGTTACGGGACAAAATGATTTCAGGATTCATGGACACAAATCGCTGAAGTTCAGGGGTCAGTTACAAATCAATATCATCAGACATGCTAATAGAATCTTAATCTCTATGAACAGAGTAATACGAATATAAATGCGGAGAATGTTTTGCTACAACTTGTCAAAACACAAGTTAGGCCACATCTGGACTATTGTGTACAGTTCTGTGCACTCTCGAAAGGATCTAATGGCTTGGAGTTAAATGCAGGCAAATTTATCAAAACATTGTCAGGACTTTAAGCGTTCGATTTTCAGGAGCCATTCCATAAACTGGATTTGTATTCCAGGAATATAGAAGGCTAAGGGACGTTTAGGATATAGAACATGATCTCATTAACTGCTAGAACAAGCCTGAACGGCTGGATAACCTTCTCTTGGTTCTATGGATGAAACAGATCGTCGGCCAACACAGTCTTGCCTGATAGTTATAACTTCATGTATTTGTATCGTCCTTGTAAATTTTCTCTTACAACAGCACGAGTAATGCTGGAGACTAGAACTGTGGCAAGGACTGCAAGCGTGGTCTGAACAACGTGTCTTCTTCTTATAATTTGACCTCCTTGTCTCGAGATATAATGGGTAAGCACCTGGAGGTGGTCAGTTGTTTGTGAAGCAGCGCCTGGAGTGGCGAGAAAGGCGAATTCCAGAGTGACAGGCTCGTCCACAGGTGTTGCAGATAAAATTGGTTGTCGGGGCTGTCACACCGTTGGCTCTCCCGTTGCACTTCTGTATTTTTTACTGTCAACTGCGAAGTCTCTTCGACCTTTATGGCTGTCTGCCAGCTCTGGCGATCACTGGCAACTGACTCCCACGACTTGTGATCAATGTCACAAAACTTAATGTTGCGTTTTCAGAAGTCTTTAAAGCGGAGACAGTAGAATGTTTTTCTAGAACATTACAGCGCAGTACAGGCCCTTCGGCCCTCGATGTTGCGCCGACCTGTGAAACCATCTGACCTACACTATTCCATTTTCATCCATATGTTTATCCAATGACCACTAAAAGCCCTTAATATTGGCGAGTCTACTACTGTTGCAGGCAGGGCGTTCCACGCCCCTACTACTCTCTGAGTAAAGAAACTACCTCTAACATCTGTCCTATATCTATCACACCTTAACTTAAAGCTATGTCCCCTCGTGTTTGCCATCACCATCCGAGGAAAAAGACTCTCACTATCCACCCTATCTAACCCACTGATTATCTTATATGTCTCTATTAAGTCACCTCTCCTCCTCCTTTCCTCCAACTAAAACAACCTCATGTCCCTCAGCCTTTCCTCGTAAGACCTTCCCTCCATACCAGGCAACATCCCAGTAAATCTCCTCTGCACCCTTTCCAAAGCTTCCACATCCTTCCCATAATGCGGTGACCAGAACTGCACGCAATACTCCAGGTGCGGTCTCACCAGAGTTTTGTACAGCTGCAGCATGACCTCGTGGCTCCGAAACTCGACCCCCCTATTAATAAAAGCTAACACACCATATGCCTTCTTAACAGCCCTATTAACCTGGGTAGCAGCTTTCACGGATTTATGTACCTGGACACCAAGATCTCTCTGTTCATCTACACTACCAAGAATCTTCCCATTAGCCCAGTACTCTGCATTCCTGTTGCTCCTTCCAAAGTGAATCACCTCACACTTTTCTGCATTAAACTCCATTTGCCATCTTTCAGCCCAGTTCTGCAGCCCATCGATGTCTCTCTGTAACCGACAACATCCTTCGGCACTAACCACAACTCCACCGACCTTCGTGTCATCCGCAAATTTACTAACCCACCCTTCTACACCCTCATCCAGGTCATTTATAAAAATGACAAACATCAGTGGCCCCAAAACAGATCCTTGCGGTACACCACTAGTAACTAAACTCCAGGATGAACATTTGCCATCAACCACCACCCTCTGTCTTCTTTCAGCTAGCCAATTTCTGATCCAAAGCTCTAAATCACCTTCAAACCCATACTTCTGTATTTTCTGCAATAGCCTACCGTGGGGAACCTTATCAAACGCCTTACTGAATTCCATATACACCACATCAACTGCTTTACCCTCATCCACCTGCATGGTCACCTTCTCGAAAAACTCAATAAGGTTTGTGAGTCACGACCTACCCTTCACAAAACCGTGCTGACTATCGCTAATGAACTTATTCTTCTCAAGATGATTATAAATCCTGTCTCTTATAACCTTTTCCAACATTTTTCCCACAAGCGAAGTAAGGCTCACAGGTCTATAATTACCAGGGCTGTCTCTACTCCCCTTCTTGAACAAGGGGACAACATTTGCTATCCTCCAGTCTTCCAGCACTATTCCTGTCGACAATGACGACATAAAGATCAAAGACAAAGTCTCTGCAATCTCCTCCCTGGCTTCCCAGAGAATCCTAGGATAAATCCCATCTGGCCCAGGGGACTCATCTATTTTCACACTTTCCAAAATTGCTAACACCTTCTCCTTGTGAACCTCAATCCAATCTAGCCTAGTAGTCTGAATCTCAGCATTCTCCTCGACAACATTTTCTTTCTCTACTGTAAATACTGACGCAAAATATTCATTTAACGCTTCCCCTATCTCCTCTGATTCCTCACACAACTTCCCAATACTATCCTTGATTGGCCCTAATCTAACTCTGGTCATTCTTATATTCCTGATATACCTATAGAAAGCCTTAGGGTTTTCCTTGATCCTATCCGCCAATGACTTCTCGTGACCTCTCCTTGCTCTTCTTAGCTCTCCCTTTAGATCCTTCCTGGCTAGCTTGTAACTCTCAAGCGCCCTAACTGAACCTTCACGTCTCATCCTAACAGAAGCCTTCTTCTTCCTTTTGACAAGCGCTTCAAATTCTTTAGTAAACCACGGCTCCCTCGCTCGACAACTTCCTCCCTGCCTGACAGGTACATACTTATCAAGGAGACGCAGTAGCTGCTCCTTGAATAAGCTCCACATTTCGATTGTGCCCATCCCCTGCAGTTTCCTTCCCCATCTTACGCAACCTAAATCTTGCCTAATCGCATCATAATTTCCTTTCTCCCAGCTATAATTCTTGCCCTGCGGTATATACCTGTCCCTGCCCATCGCTAAGGTAAACCTAACCGAATTGTGATCACCATCACCAAAGTGCTCACCTACATCTAAATCTAACACCTGGCCGGGTTCATTACCCAGTACCAAATCCAATGTGGCATCGCCCCTGGTTGGCCTGTCTACATACTGTGTCAGAAAACCCTCCTGCACACACTGGACAAAAACTGACCCATCCAAAGTACTCGAACTACAGTATTTCCAGTCGATATTTGGAAAGTTAAAGTCTTCCATAACAACTACCCTGTTACTCTCGCCCCTGTCGAGAATCATCTTCGCTATCCTTTCCTCTACATCTCTGGAACAATTCGGAGGTCGAAGGAAACTTCCACCAGGGTGACCTCTCCACTCCTGTTTCTAACCTCGGCCCATCCTTCCTCAGTAGACGAGTCCTCAAACGTCCTTTCTGTCGCTGTAATACTCTCCTTGATTAACAATGCAACACCCCCACCTCTTTTCCCATCATCTCTGTTCTTACTGAAACATTAAAATCCCAGAACCTGCAACATCCATTCCTGCCCCTGCTCTACCCATGTCTCCGAAATGGCCACAACATCGAGATCCCAGGTACCAACCCATGCTCCAAGCTCACCCACCTTATTCCGGATGCTCCTGGCGTTGAAGTAGACACACTTTAAACCAAGTTCTTGCTTGCCAGTTCACTCTTGCGTCCTTGTAACCTTATCTCTGACTTCACTACTCTCAACATCCTGTACACTGGCATTACAATTTAGGTTCCCATTTCCCTGCTGAATTAGTTTAAACCCCCCCGAAGAGCACTAGCAAATCTCCCCCACCCCCCACCCTCCCCCCCACAGGATATTGGTAGCCCTCTGGTTCAGGTGAAGACAATTCTGTTTGTAGAGGTCCCACCTCCTCCAGAAAGAGCCCCAATTATCCAGGAAACCTAAACCCTCCCTCCTACACCATCCCTGCAGCCACGTGTTCAACTCCTCTCTCTCCCTATTCCTCGCTTCGCTATCACGTGGCACGGGCAACAACCCAGAGATAACACTAAAATAAAAGCAAAATACTGCGGATGCTGGAAATCTGAAACAAAAACAAGAAATGCTGGAATCACTCAGCAGGTCTGGCAGCATCTGTGGAAAGAGAAGCAGAGTTAACGTTTCGGGTCAGTGACCCATCTTCGGAACTGACAAATATTAGAAAAGTCACAGATTATAAACAAGTGAGGTGGGGGTGGGGCAAGAGATAACAAAGGGGAAGGTGCAGATTGGACCAGGCCACATAGCTGACAAAAAGGTCACGGAGAAAAGGCAAACAATATGTTAATGGTGTGTTGAAAGACAAAGCATTAGTGCAGATTAGGTGTGAATACACTGAATATTGAACAGCAGCAAGTGCAAACCTGAAGAAAAACAACCTGAAAAAAACAGTGGGTAAGTAAACTGAACAAACTAAGATGAAATGAAATAAATGCAAAATAAATTGTAAAAAATGTAAAAAGGAATGTAAAATAAATGAAGAAAAAATAACTAAAAATGAAAGTAAAAAGGGGGGCTGTCATGCTCTGAAATTATTGAACTCAATGTTCAGTCCGGCAGGCTGTAGTGTGCCTAATCGGTAGATGAGATGTTGTTCCTCGAGCTTGCGTTGATGTTCACTGGAACACTGCAGCAATCCCAGGACAGAGATGTGAGCATGAGAGCAGGGGGGAGTGTTGAAATGGCAAGCAACCGGAAGCTCAGGTTCCTGCTTGCGGACTGAGCGGAGATGTTCCGCAAAGCGGTCACCCAGTCTGCGCTTCGTCTCCCCAATGTAGAGGAGACCACACTGTGAGCAGCGAATACAGTATACTGCATTGAAAGAAGTACAAGTAAATCGCTGCTTCACCTGAAAGGAGTGTTTGGGGCCTGGGATAGTGAGGAGAGAGGAGGTAAATGGGCAGGTATTACACCACCTACGATTGCAGAGGAAGGTGCCCTGGGACGGGGACGAGGTGGTGGGGTTAATGGAGGAGTGGACCAGGGTGTCGCGATCCCTTCGGAATGCTGACAGGGGAAGGGAGGGGAAGATGCGACTGGTAGTGGCATCACGCTGGAGGTGGTGAAAATGGCGGAGGATGATCCTTTGGATATGGAGGCTGGTGGGATGAAAAGTGAGGACAAGGGGAACCCTGTCACGGTTCTGGGAGGGAGGGGAAGGGGTGAGGGTAGAGGTGCGGGGAATGGGTCGGACACGGTTGAGGGCCCTGTCAACAACAGTGGGGGGAAATCCTCAGTTGAGGAAAAAGGAGGTCATATCAGAAGCACCGTCATGGAAGGTAGCATCATCAGAGCAGATGCGTCGGAGACGGAGAAACTGGGAGAATGGAATGGAGTCCTTACAGGAGGTAGGGTGTGAAGAAGTGTAGTCGAGGTAGCTGTGAGAGTCAGTGGGCTTATAATGGATATTGGTAGACAACCTATCCCCAGAGATGGAGACAGAGAAGTCGAGGAAGGGAAGGGATGTGTCAGAGATGGACCATGTAAAGGTGAGAGAAGGGTGGAAATTGGAAGCAAAGTTGATAAAGTTTTCTAGTTCGGGGCGGGAGCAGGGAACGGCACCGATACAGTCATCAATGTACCGGAAAAAGAGTTGGGGGAGGGGGCCTGAGTAGGACTGGAACAAAGAATGCTCGACATATCCCAAAAAAAGAGAGGCATAACTCGGATCCATGCGGGTACCCATAGAGACACCTTTTACTTGAAGGAAGTGCATGGAGTTGAAGGAGAAGTTGTTCAATGTCCCATTAACATATTGTTTGCCTTTTCACCGTGATCTTTTGGTCAGCTATGTGGCCTGGTCCAATCTGCACCTTCTCCTTTGTTATCTCTTGCCCCACCCCCACCTCACTTGTTTATAATCTGTGACTTTTCTAATATTTGTCAGTTCCGAAGAAGGGTCACTGACACGAAACGTTATCTCTGCTTCTCTTTCCACAGATGCTGCCAGACCTGCTGAGTGATTCCAGCATTTCTTGTTTTTAACCCAGAGATAACAACTCTGTTTATTCTCGCTCTAAGCTTCCACCCTAGCTCCCTGAATTTCTGCCTTAAATCCCCATCTCTCTTTCTACCTATGTCGTTGGTGCCTATGTGGACCACGACTTGGGGCTGGTCCCCCTCCCCCTTAAGGATCCCAAAAACACGATCCGAGACATCACGAACCCTGGCACCTGGGAGGCAACACACCAACCGTGAGTCTCTCTCGTTCCCACTGAACCTCCTATCTGTTCCCCTAACTATGGAGTCCCCAATGACTAATGCTCTGCTCCTCTTCCCCCTTCCCTTCTGCGCAACAGGGACAGACTCTGTGCCAGATACCTGTACCCCATTGCTTACCCCTGGTAAGTCGTCCCCCGCAACAGTATCCAAAACGGTATACCTGTTGTTGAGGGAAACGGCCACAGGGGATCCCTGCACTGCCTGCTGGTTCCCTCTCCTTCCCCTGACGGTAACCCATCTACCTACTTCTTTTACCTGAGGTGTGACTACCTCCCCATAACTCCTCTCAATAACCCCCTCCGCCTCCCGAATGATCCGAAATTGATCCAGCTCCAGCTCCAGTTCCCGAACGCGATTCTTGAGGAGCTGGAGTTGTGTGCACTTCCCGCTGATGCAGCCAGCAGGGACACTCTTGGCGACCCTTACCTCCCACATTCTGCAGGAGGAACATACAACTGCCTTAACCTCCATTCCCACTATTCTAAATTCAAAACAAATCTACTGAAATCCCCCCCACCAAAAAAAAGTCAAAACTTGTTAGCGTAGCAATCCGACGGACAGAACTTTTTAAATAAAAAGCTTATCTTATCAACACACCAGAGTCCTTTTTTTGGTTAGAGGAGGAAGGTGGGTGGGAGACATTACACGTGTAGTGTCTCGGGTACAGCCAACGCCCAAATATATAGTTTTCACTTACCCAGCAGTCCCCTGGTCCTCCGAAAACAAAAGGGAATTAACTTTTAACTTACACTGAAATTGACCTCTCAGCTGTAAGTTCGCTCCGTACCTCTGCTTCTGTCCAAGCTGCTGCAACCAAAACTAAAATAAATTGATTTTAAACCGCCCAAATATATAGCTTTCACTTACCCAGCAGTCCCCTGGTCCTCCGAAAACAAAAGGGAATTAGCTTTTAACTTACACTGAAATTAACCTCCCAGCTGTACGTTCACTCCGTACCTCTGCTTCTGTCCAAGCTGCTGCAACCAAAACTAAAAAAAACATGTACGGCCGGTGGGTCTGATACCAGTGACGACCTCGCTGTACAATGTGCCCTTGGGTATTCTGCCATATTCCATGCAGCTCACATGGCCAAGCCATCTCAAGCACTGCTGGCTCATTAAGGTGTATATGCTGGGGATGTTGGCCACCTTGAGGACTTCTGTGTTGGAGATTCGGTACTGCCACCTGATGCCAAGGATTCTCCAGAGGCAGCGAATATGGAATGACTTGAGACGTCGCTCTTGGCTGACAAACGTTGTCCAGGCCTCGCTGCCATAGAGCAAGGTACTGAGGGCACAGGCTTGATGCACTCGGTCTTTTGTGTTACGTGTCAGTGCGCCATTTTCCCACACTCTCTTGGCCAGTCTGGACATAGCAGTGGAAGCCTTTACCAAGCGTTTGTTGATTTCTGCATCGAGAGACAGGTTACTGGTGATGGTTGAGCCGAGGTAGGTAAACTCTTCAACCACTTCCAGAGAGTGGTCGCCGATATTGATGGATGGAGCATTTCTGACGTCCGGTCCCATGATGTTCGTTTTCTTGAGGCTGATAGTTAAGCCAAATTCGTTGCAGGCAGCCGCAATCCTGTCGATGAGTCTCTGCAGACACTCTTCTGTGTGAGAAGTTAATGCAGCATTGTCAGCAAAGAGGTGTTCCCTGATGAGGACTTTCCGTACTTTGGTCGTCGCTCTTAGATGGGCAAGTTTGAAGAACCTGCCACCTGATCTTGTGTGGAGGAAAATTCCTTCTTCTGAAGACTTGAACGCATGTGAGAGCAGCAGGGAGAAGAAGGTCCCAAACAGTGTAGGTGCGAGAACACAGCCCTATTTCACGCCACTCAGGATAGTAAAGGGGTCTGATGAGGCACCGCTATGCTAAATTGTGCCTTTCATATTGTCATGGAATGAGGTGATGATACTTCGCAGCTTTGGTGGACATCCGATCTTTTCCAGCAGTCTGAAGAGACGAAGTCTGCTGACGAGGTCAAAGGCTTTGGTGATATCAATGAAAGCATCTTAGAGGGGCATCTGTTGTTCACAGCAATTCTCATACAGCTGGCGAAGGGAGAACAGCATGTCAATGGTGGATCTCTCTGCTCGAAAGCCACACTGTGCCTCAGGGTAGACACGCTCAGCCAGCTTCTGGAGCCTGTTTAAAGCGACTCGAGCAAAGACTTTCCCCACTATGCTGAGCAGGGTGACTCCACGGTAGTTGCTGCAGTCACCGTGGTCACCCTTATTCTTATAGAGGGTGATGATATTGGCATCGTGCATGTCCTGTTGGTACTGCTCCCTCGTCCCAGCACAGGCAAAGCAGTTCGTAGAGTGCTGAAAGTATAGCAGGCTTGGCATTCTTGATTATTTCAGGGGTAATTCCGTCCTTCCCAGGGGCTTTTCCGCTGTGCAAAGAATCAATGGCATCACTGATATGGGCACCATAACTGTCTACAATGTTTCAAGTGCGACCAGACAAAGTGCCATGAACAGGTGAACTGTGCCCAGCACTCCAAGTGCCGTCAAAACTATCCATTGTGCTCCAAGTGTTGTTAACCACGGGCTTTGGAGACCGGAAATGTGTAAAGTGGTCAAAAATTTCGGTGCAACTCAACGATTCAGAAACCAGAACTGTGCACAGTCCTCCACGTGTGGTCCAAACAAGATTTTGTACAAGTTTAAAATATCGTCTCTACATGTCAATTCTATCCCTTTTGAAATGGGCCCAGTATTTGGTTTGCAGCTATATTAATTTGCTGGACCTGCCTCACCATTTTGTTGATTGATTTGAGTGGCCACAGATCCTTCTTATTTTATAGTTCATTTAGAGACTTAGTTCCAATCAAAGCATTGTTTCCTTATTCTTCCTACCGAAATAAACCAGCTCATACTTTTGAAAATGTATTTTAGTTTCTGGAGTTGGACATACCCATTCCTAAATGCATGTCCCTTTAGGAATAACGGATTGTACCGCCACTCCCTTTAAGAACCACTGATCAGTTGTCATGCCCATTTAAGAACCCCTGTTTAGGTGGCCTGTCTATTTAATAAAGACTGGTTCTCTGGTTCTGACCTGGGAAATAAACTTGCAACAGGCATCAGACTCGTCAAACAGCCTCAGGGGCAGGGCAAGAGTGGGCAGCTGAAGGTCCAAAGGAAAGGGTGAAAGAGGAGGGTCAGGGCTCCCCTGCATGCCAGATGGTGGAAACAGCTTATAACGACTCTCATCCAGCTCCACTGGTTCGATTCTCAGCTCTTCACATTTGCTGATAAATAAATCAACGTGTTCTTCTAAAAGCAAAATGTGGCAGATACTGAAGATCTTTTTTTCTTTTGCTCATTTTTTACTTTCTTTTCCTGCACTTTATTGAGTCTGTCGCTCTTCCTTTTCCCCACATGGTCGCTTTGGCTCTTGCTTTTACCCCCCCTCCAACACCACCACCACCCGCACCACATCAACCACCACCCCCCACCCCCTGCCACCACCCCCCGCCCGACCAATATCAAACTATTGACAGTGGGGAAACTTTCTGCATGGATAACACTAGCAGAGGGCTCCAGTGGGGAGGAAAGACACGGGGCGAAGGAGCAGTGACAAGATTAGAACAGGAACCGGCAGCCCTCTGCACTTCAACTTCATGGCTACTCAGACTGCTGAGGTCCTGGCTCTTCCTGGATCCCATGTTGGCTGATGTTTTTAACAGTTCTCCCTCCACAGCTCCTCAGTTACATCCCTTCTAGCTGTCAAATCTGCCGTTCATCATCCCCTTCTCCAAAATCAACCCTTGGCCCCTTGCAAACCGCTGCCTAATCTCTACCCTCCCTTTTCTCTCCAAAGTCCTTGTCAACATCCACATCTGTGGCTGTCATTCCCGGACTCCATATTTGAATATCTGCAATAAAATTTCTGCCAATGAGAGATCCCTAAGCCACTCTTACCAACGCCATAAATGGCATCCCATGTTACTTGGACAAAGACAAACGATCTCACTTCTTCCTTCTCGACCTGTCTTCAACTCTGAACTGTTTTGGCCACAAAATATTCCTCCAATCCCCTTTACTTTCCTCCAGCAGTGCGGGACAGTGACCACCTAGTTCCATTCTTTTCTCCCAAATTGTAGCTAGAGAATCGAGCTAGTTTTGGTGACTGCAGCTTGACAGTAGCGGAGGTGCGGGAGCGAACTTGCAGCTGGGAAGTCAATTTCAGTTTTTGGTGAATGCAGCTTGACAGTAGCGGTGTGTGGGAGAGAACTTGCAGCTGAGAAGTCAATTTCAGTGTAAGTTTAAAAGTTAATTCCCTTTTGTTTTCGGAGGACCAGGGGACTGCTGGGTAAGTAAAAACTATATATTTGGGTGGTGGCTGTACCCGAGACACTACACGTGTAGTGTCTCCCACCCACCCTCCTCCTCCAACCAAAAAAAAGGACTCTGTTGTGTTGATAAGGTAAGCTTTTTATTTAAGAAGTTCTGTTCGTTGGATTGCTAAGCTAACAAGTTTTGACTTGTTTCATTTGGTTTTTCAGTCGATTTGTTGGGAATTTAGAATAGTGGGAATGGAGGTTAAGGCAGTTGTATGTTCCTCCTGCAGAATGTGGGAGGTAAGGGTCGCCAAGAGTGTCCCTGCTGACTGCATCTGCGGGAAGTGCACCCAACCCCAGCTCCTCGAGAACCGCGTTAGGGAACTGGAGCTGGAGCTGGATGAACTTCGGATCATTCGGGAGGTGGAGGGGGTTATTGAGAGGAGTTATGGGGAGGTAGTCACAACTCAGGTACAAGAAGTAGGTAGATGGGTTACCGTCAGGGGAAGGAGAGGGAACCAGCAGGCAGTGCAGGGATCACCTGTGGCCGTTTCCCTCAACAACAGGTATACCGTTTTGGATACTGTTGCGGGGGACGACTTACCTGGGGTAAGCAATGGGGTACAGGTATCTGGCACAGAGTCTGTCCCTGTTGCTCAGAAGGGAAGGGGGAAGAGGAGCAGAGCATTAGTCATTGGGGACTCCATAGTTAGGGGAACAGATAGGAGGTTCTGTGGGAACGAGAGAGACTCACGGTTGGTGTGTTGCCTCCCAGGTGCCAGGGTTCGTGATGTCTCGGATCGTGTTTTTGGGATCCTTAAGGGGGAGGGGCACCAGCCCCAAGTCGTGGTCCACATAGGCACCAACGACATAGGTAGGAAGAGAGATTGGGATTTAAGACAGAAATTCAGGGAGCTAGGGTGGAAGCTTAGAGCGAGAACAAACAGAGTTGTTATCTCTGGGTTGTTGCCCGTGCCACGTGATAGCGAAGCGAGGAATAGGGAGAGAGAGGAGTTGAACACGTGGCTGCAGGGATGGTGTAGGAGGGAGGGTTTTGGTTTCCTGGATAATTGGGGCTCTTTCTGGGGTAGGTGGGACCTCTACAAACAGGATGGTCTTCACCTGAACCAGAGGGGTACCAATATCCTGGGGGGGGGGGAGATTTCCTAGTGCTCTTTGGGGGTGGGGGGGGGGGGTGAAACTAATTCAGCAGGCGAATGGGAACCTAAATTGTAGTTCCAGTGTACAGGATGTTGAGAGTAGTGAGGGCAGGGATAAGGTTACAAGGACGCAAGAGGGCACTGGCAAGCAAGAACCTGGTTTTAAGTGTGTCTACGTCAACGCCAGGAGCATCTGGAATAAGGTGGGTGAGCTTGCAGCATGGGTTGGTACCTGGGATCTCGATGTCGTGCCCATTTCGGAGACATGGGAAGAGCAGGGGCAGGAATGGATGTTGCAGGTTCCAGGATTTAGATGTTTCAGTTAGAACAGAGAAGATGTGAAAAGAGGTGGGGGTGTTGCATTGTTAATCAAGGAGAGTATTACAGCAACAGAAATGACGTTTGAGGACACGTCTACTGAGGTAGTATGGGCCGAGGTTAGAAACAGGAGAGGTGAGGTCACTCTGTTGGTAGTCTTTTATGGACCTTCGAATAGTTCCAGAGATGTAGAGGAAAGGATAGCGAAGATAATTCTCGACAGGGGCGAGAGTAACAGGGTAGTTGTTATGGGGGACTTTAACTTCCCAAATATCGACTGGAAATACTATTGTTCGAGTACTTTAGATGGGTCAGTTTTTGTCTAGTGTGTGCAGGAGGGTTTTCTGACCCAGTATGTTCAAAGGCCAACCAGGGGCGATGCCACATTGGATTTGGTACTGGGTAATGAACCCGGCCAGGTGTTAGATTTCGATGTAGGTGAGCACTTTGGTGATAGTGATCACAATTCGGTTAGGTTTACCTTAGCGATGGGCAGGGACAGGTATATACCGCAGGGCAAAAATTATAGCTGGGGGAAAGGAAATTATGATGCGATTAGGCAAGATTTAGGTTGCGTAAGATGGGGAAGGAAACTGCAGGGGATGGGCACAATCGAAATGTGGTGCTTATTCAAGGAGCAGCTACTGCGTGTCCTTGATAAGTATGTACCTGTCAGGCAGGGAGGAAGTTGTCGAGCGAGGGAGCCGTGGTTTACTAAAGAAGTTGAAGCGCTTGTCAAGAGGAAGAAGAAGGCTTATGTCAGGATGAGACGTGAAGGTTCAGTTAGGGCGCTTGAGAGTTACAAGCTAGCCAGGAAGGATCTAAAGGGAGAGCTAAGAAGAGCAAGGAGAGGACACGTGAAGTCATTGGCGGATAGGATCAAGGAAAACCCTAAGGCTTTCGAGAGGTATATCAGGAATAAAAGAATGACTAGAGTTAGGTTAGGGCCAATCAAGGATAGTAGTGGGAAGTTGTGTGTGGAATCAGAGGAGATAGGGGAAGCGTTAAATGAATATTTTTCGTCAGTATTTACAGTAGAGAAAGAAAATGTTGTCGAGGAGAATACTGAAATTCAGGCTACTAGGCTAGATGGGATTGAGGTTCACAAGGATGAAGTATTAGCAAATTTGGAAAGTCTGAAAATAGATGAGTCCCCTAGGCCAGATGGGATTTATCCTAGGATTCTCTGGGAAGCTAGGGAGGAGATTGCAGAGCCTTTGACCTTGATCTTTATGTTGTCATTGTCGACAGGAATAGTGCCGGAAGACTGGAGGATAGCAAATGTTGTCCCCTTGTTCAAGAAGGGGAGTAGAGACAGCCCTGGTAATTAGAGACCTGTGAGCCTTATTTCGGTTGTGGATAAAATGTTGGAAAAGGTTATAAGAGACAGGATTCATAATCATCTTGAAAAGAATAAGTTCATTAGCGATAGTCAGCACGGTTTTGTGACGGGTAGGTCGTGCCTCACAAACTTTGTTGAGTTTTTCGAGAAGGTGACCAAACAGGTGGATGAGGGTAAAGCAGAGGATGTGGTGTATATGGATTTCAGTAAGGCGTTTGATAAGGTTCCCCACGGTAGGCTATTGCAGAAAATACGGAAGTATGGGGTTGAAGGTGATTTAGAGCTTTGGATCAGAAATTGGCTAGCTGAAAGAAGACAGAGGGTGGTGGTTGATGGCAAATGTTCATCCTGGAGTTTAGTTACTAGTGGTGTACCGCAAGGATCTGTTTTGGGGCCACTGCTGTTTGTCATTTTCATAAATGACCTGGAAGAGGGTGTGGAAGGGTGGGTTAGTAAATTTGCAGATGACACGAAGGTCGGTGGAGTTGTGGATAGTGCCGAAGGATGTTGTAGGGTACAGAGGGACATAGATAGGCTGCAGAGCTGGGCTGAGAGATGGCAAATGGAGTTTAATGCGGAAAAGTGCGAGGTGATTCACATTGGAAGGAGTAACAGGAATGCTAAGTACTGGGCTAATGGGAAGATTCTTGGTAGTGTAGATGAACGGAGAAATCTTGGTGTCCAGGTACATAAATCGCTGAAGGTTGCTACCCAGGTTAACAGGGCTGTTAAGAAGGCATATGGTGTGTTCGCTTTTATTAGTAGGGGGATCGAGTTTCGGAGCCACGAGGTCATGCTGCAACTGTACAAAACTCTGGTGAGACCGCACGTGGAGTATTGCGTGCAGTTCTGGTCACCGCATTATAGGAAGGATGTGCAAGCTTTGGAAGGGGTGCAGAGGAGATTTACTAGGATGCTGCCTGGTATGGAGGGAAGGTCTTACGAGGAAAGGCTGAGGGACTTGATTTTGATTTCGTTGGAGTGAAGGAGGAGGAGAGATGACTTAATAGAGACATATAAGATAATCAGAGGGTTAGATAGGGTGGATAGTGAGACTCTTTTTCCTCGGATGGTGATGGCATACACGAGGGGACATAGCTTTAAGTTGAGGGGTGATAGATATAGGACAGATGTCAGAGGTAGTTTCTTTACTCAGAGAGTAGTAGGGGCGTGGAACGCCCTGCCTGCAGCAGTGGTAGACTCGCCAACTTTAAGGGCATTTAAGTGGTCATTGGATAGACATATGGATGAAAATGAAATAGTGTAGGTCAGATGGTTTCACAGGTCGGTGCAACATCGAGGGCCGAAGGGACTGTACTGCACTGTAATGTTCTAAAAAAAAAATAATCACCATCAATATCTTCTCCTCTGCCGAGAACCATTGCTTCTGTTGTCCTCTAAGCATCTGCCCTTGGCCCACTTTTCTTTTATCTATATACTGCCCCATGGTGGCATCATCAGAAAGGACAGCGTTTCTTTTTGCATATACTCTGTTGACAACTTACACTATTTCACCACCACCTTACCTGACTCCTCCCCTGTTATTAAGTTATCAATCTCCTTATCTGGCATCGGCACTGGATGTGCATGGATTTCCTACCGTTAACTATTGGGAAGACTGAAGCCATCGTTCTCTGTCCCCTGTCCAAACCCCATTTACTTGGTCCCAGCTCGATCTTTCTCTCTTGCAAAAGCCTAACAAAGCCAAATTGTTCACGACCTTGCTGTCACATTTGACTCTGAGATGGTCTTACAACTTCTTATTCACACGCATACTAATACTTCCTATTTAAACCTCAATAACATCACACGACTTTGCCTGTCTCAGATCATCTGCTGCTCAACAGTCATTCATACGTTTCTTACCTGTAGATCCGACTTTTGGAATGTTCACCTGTCTGGTCTCCCACATTTTAGTTTCCATACCCTTGAGATCATCCAGATCTTTTCTGCCCATTTCTTAGCATTCACGAAGTTCCCTTTACCTATTCACCCTGTGATACTTGACCTCCATTGGCTGCCAGTCAAGCAAACACTTGATTTTAAAATTCACAGCGTCCCCTCCAAATCCTTCCATGGTCTCGCCAGTCTCTATCTCTGTAATTTTCTCCTACCCCTCAATCCTCCCAAATGTCTGTGCTCATCTAATTCTGCACTCTCGAGGAGTCACGATATTAATCACTTCAGCAATTCTGGCCATGCCTTCAGTTTCTGAGGCCCTGAACTCGGGGATTACACCCTGATACCTCTCTGCCTCTCTACCTCGCTTTCCTCCTTTCAGGCAGGCCAGAACGGTACTTCTTTGATGAAGCTGTGTTCATCTGACCAATATTGCATTAGGTGGTTCAATGTCACAAATTGTTTTTTAATGCTCCTGTGAAGAGCGTTGCGACGTTTATTTTTATTAAAGCCACTATAAAAACACAAGTTGTGGTTGTACATTACTTATATTTTACTCATTCTTGGGTTGTGTTGCGACGCTGTCAAGGCCAGTATTTACTGCCTATGTCTGATTACCTGTCAGAAGGTGGTGGCGAGCCGCCTCCTGAAACCGGTGTATGCATACCTCCAGTGCTTTTGAAGATCCAGCATTTTAACACAGCAAGAGAGAAGGAACTGCATTATATTTCTAACTCAGGATGATGTACCCGGAGGAAACTTGCTGGTGATGAATGTTTCTACGGATCTGCTGCCATTACCCTTCTAGGCAATAGAGATTGCAGATTTAGAATGTGTTATCGAAGGAGCAAATGCAGCACATTAACAGATTATTCTGCCCTTGTTGGTTCTGCCCCCATTTACAGTGCACATCAACTGACACATACCCTTCTTTATCTCACCCGACAAGCATGCCCTTCTATTCTTTTTGACTGTAATTTGATTTTCTTCCTCCCCATTAGGATATTAATTTTCTTAGGAATAACAACTGGAATGAATCTGCATCATAATGTTAATAATGTCTTTGTACATAATTACAATTTTCTGCAAGGTGTCTTGAAAGTAAGCAATTGCTGTTTCAAATGTCTTCTCCTGAAGAAGAAACAAAACCGCAAGAGAAATATGTTAATATCACATCCATTGTTTTTGTTTTTTCTATCTGAATTCCGGTTTTGTTTACTCTTTTGCTTTATCCATCTGTCTGGACCCTCCCTGCCTCACCGGTACTTCCCTTGCACTTGATCGTTGGTTCGTATGAGGACTGATAACCATCCGTTCAGGATTCAGTGAAGCCTTTTTGTTCTGCATAACGACTGGACATGCAGAAGGAAGTGGCTCAGACATTAATATGCCAACATTTTGCTTAATAGCGACTAAACACAATTCATGGGGATATTATATTGCGAAAATGGCGATTTATCACATTAGAAACTAGCTTCGGCCCAATCTATAATTCTACATTTCCAATTCAGTACTTTCTATTTGAAGTTTACATTATAAAACAAACTTGAGAAGCATGTCGGTTTTACCAATCTCTTTCTGGAAATTGCAATATTTCTGTTAATACAACCCGAAAAACACGAGGCCTTTGAAGGGGGAATCCTTACCTAGTCTTGAAGTTTAGATGGGGAATGGATTTGGGCTATAATATTTCAGCATAATATTGGTGTATCCTATTTTAATACACCTGGTATCGGTCCCGAAATTGCATGTCTTTTGATTTTAATTGGGATTTATCTGTGTTTAATAGGCAGAACATATGCTTTCCAGATAATAATTAGACCGATTTTACATTTGATTCCAGCAAAAAGAAAACGTATCATCCTATTTACATTATCTCCCCGGGTATGTCCTGCCCCACTGGCAAGGCAAACCCAGCAGAGGTGGTGGCACGGTCATATACAGTCGGGAGAGATTTGCCCTGGGAGTCCTCAACATCAGCACCAGACTGCACGAAGTCTCATGGCATCAGGTCAAACATGGACAAGGAAACCTCCTGCTGATTAGCACCTACAGCCCTCCCTCAGCTGATGAGTCTGTACTCCTCCATGGTGGACTCTGTTTGGAGGAAACACTGAGGGTCGCAAGGGGGAAAAATGTAATCTGGGTGGGGGACTTTGATACCCATCACCAAGAGTGGCTCGGTGGCACCACTTCTGAACTTGCTGGCCGAGTCCAAAAGGACACATGGTCTGCAGCAGGTGATGAGGGAACCAACAAGAGGAAAAAAAGACATACTTGACCTCGTACTCACCAATATGCCTGCCGAAGATGCATATATCCATGACAGTATTGGTAGGAGTAATCACTGCTCAGTCCTTCTGCAGACGAAGTCCCGCCTTCACGGTGAGGATACCCTCCATCGTGTTGTGTGGCACCACCACTTTGCTAAATGGGATAAATTTCGAACAGATTGAACAATGCAGAACTGGGCATCCATGAGGCGCCGTGGAACAGCAGCAGCACCAGAATTGTACTCAAGCACAATCTGTAACCTCATGGCCCGGCATACCCCCCACTCTACCATTACTATTAAGCCGGGAGACCAACCCTGGTTCAATGAAGAGTGCAGGAGATCATGCCCGGAGCAGGACCAGGCACACCTCAAAATGAAGTGTCAACCTCGTGAAGCTACCAATCACGATTACCTGCGTGTCACATTGCATAAACAGCATGCAATAAACAGAGCTAAGCAACCTCACAACCAAAGGATCAGATCGAAACTCTGCAGTCCTGCCACATCCAGCCATGAATGGTGCTGGACAATTAAACAACTAACTGGAGGAGGTGGCTCAACATATATCTCCATCTTCAATGATGGGGAGCCCAGCACATAAGTCCAAAAGATAAGGCTGAAGCAGTTGCAACAAACTCCAGCCAGAAGTGCATAGTTGATGATCCATCTCGGCCTCCAGCTGAAGTCTGCAGCATCACAGATGCCAGACTTCAGCCAATTTGATACACTCGTGTGAAATCAAAAAACGACTGAAGGCACTGGGTGCTGCAAAGGCTATGGGCTCTGGCAGTATTCCGGCAATATTACTGAAGACCTGTGTTCCACAATGTGCTGCACCCCTAGCCAAACTGTTCAAGTACAGTTACAACACTGGCATCTACCCGGCAATGTGGAAAATTGCCCAGGTATGTCCTGTACACAAAACGTAGGACAATTTGAACCAGGCCAATTACTGCCCCATCAGTCTACTCTCAATCATCAGTAAAGTGATGGAAGGTGCCATCGACAGTGCATTTGCTGAGTAATAAGTTGCTCAGTGACGATCAGTTTGTGTTCTGGCAGGGCTATTCAGCTCCTGGTCTCATTACAACCTTGTTTCAAACATGGACAAAAGAGCTGAACTCAAGAGGTGAGGTGAGGGTGACTGACCCTGGCAACAAGGCAGCATTTGATTGAGTATGGCATCAAGGCGCCCTAGCAAAACTGTGGTCAATGGGAATCAGGGGGATAACTCTCCGTTGGTTGGTCTTATACTTATCTCAATGGAAGATGGTTGTGGTAGTTGAGGGTCAATCATCTCAGCTCCAGGACATTTTTTTTTACTTCGTTTCGGGAAGTGGGTGGCGCTGGGAAGGCCAGTATTTAATACCCATCTTTAATTGTCCTTGAGCAGAGTGGCCATTTCAGAGGACATTTTAAGAGTCAACCACATTGCTGTGGAGCTGGATTCACATGAAGGCCAGACTAGGTAAGGAAAGCAGATTTCCTTCCTGAAAGGACATCACTGAATCAGATGGGCTTTTACAACAATCGGCAATGGTGTCATGGCCACACTAGATGATTTTAATTCTAGATTTTTAAATTAAATTTAAATTACACCACTGCCCTGGTGGGATTTGAACCACGTCCCCACAGGATTAGCCCGGGCCTCTGGGCAATCAGTCCAGTAACATTACCACTACGTCACGGTCTCACTGCAGGAGTTCGTCAGGGTAGTGTCCGAGGCCCAATCATCTTCAGCTACTTCATCAATGACATTCCCTCAAGCATAAGGTTTGAAGTAGAGATGTTCATTGCTGGTTGCACAATGTTCAGCACCATTCGCGACTCCTCAGCTATAGAAGAAATATGTGCTGAAATGCAGTAAGTCGTGGACAATATTCAGGCTTGGGATAACTGGCAAGTAACTTTCAGGCCACACAAATGCCAGAAAATGACCAGCTCCAACAAGAGAGTATCTAACCATATCCCCTCAACATGCATTGCATTATCATTGCTGATTCAACCACTATCAACATCGGGGATGTTACGATTGTGCCAGAAACTGAACTGCAGCAGCCAAATAATACCATGGTTTTCAGAGCAGGTCAGAGGCTAGGAATCCTGCGGCGAGTAAATCACCTCCTGACTCCCCAAATCCTGCCCATCATCCACAAGACACAACTGGGAGTGTGATAGAATAGTCTCCAATTTCCTAGATCAGTGCAGCTCCAACAACGCTCAAGAAGCTCCACACCATCATGAAAAGAACAGCCCGCTCGATTGTCACCCCATTCACAGCATTCACTCCCTCTACCACCGACGCATAGTGGCAGCAGTATTTACCTTTTATTTTAAAAAAATCGTTATCTATCATAATAATGACAATAATGCCCTTCAAAAACCTGACTGGTGTTAATGTATGAGGTTGCACTGATCGTTCAGCTAAAATAAACTTAATTCTATCAATGTAGAATAGTGTCTTTATTCAACTGAACATATAGATGGTAAGGTAATTACATTAATTCAACATTGTGTGGAATGAAGTTGAATAATCACTTTCAAATAAACAAACGGGTTAATCAAAGCAAAATACTGCGGATGCTGGAAATCTGAAATAAAAACAAGAAATGCCAGAATCATTCAGCAGGTCTGGCAGCATCTGTGGAAAGAGAAGCAGAGTTAACGTTTCGGGTCAGTGACCCGAAACGTAAACAAACGGGTTAAGTTCCTTATGTTTACTGGACCGGCATGGATTGTGGTGCGAGTAGTTTCATTCCCTTCTAATTTCAAAATGCAACATTACTTAACGTACGTGCCTTAATTTGCTTCTGGCCATACAAACAACACTCATGCAACCACCAGATATATAAATAGAAAGAGGATTTTTGAATAGCATACGAGAAAACAAGAAGTTGATCTGAAGAGTCCTGCTGGCGTTTAACCTCTAAGTGAGGAAATTTGTTAAAATGCATTTGGAGAAATTAAAGGCCATAAAAGAAATTCCATTACCTACAATCAGGACATTGCCGTTTGTGAATTGTTCAACCATATCTTCAAACTGCTTTATAAATGCTCGCACAGAAAAAAAAATCGTATGAGTACACAGTGGATATTTTATGTCATCATGGCATTACAGTTCAGCATACGAGCTGCACAGAAACTTTCAGACATAAGTTATCTGTCAATCCATGCAGATGCTGTCATGTCTATGCAGTAAAACTTATCATATTTCTTTATACTTTGAACTTGGAGCGACAGCGTACAATGGGCATGGTAAAACTGCTGTAAGTCCATGGCTGATTTTTTCTTCCATAGACTTCAATGGACCGTAATTCTGGCATGACATAATCGGATGCCTAGTGCCAAACCATCCATTTCATGCCATCCCACAATTCTAAAAATAGTCTTGTTCCCAATGAAATATGCGATTCATTGTTGAAACAGCACAGCTAACCAATGGTTTTCATTACTGATCAGTACTTTCTCCTGTTTCAAACCTCGGGAGTCTTTATGCTGAGACACTCAGGGAATATTGCTGGTGGAATGAAAATGAATGATTGGCTCGCACTCTGTGGCAGTTAAAGTCAAATTACCTGATATTGTGACGTGGATTCACTGGGCTGACTGGCTGTTTTCCGTTGTAAATGCCATGCATTTTCTGTTACCGGCATCACACAGCATGCGTCCAATCCCTTCATAGTCCCTGGAACTGTCCTACGCAGTTGGATTCCGAGAGGAAAAGCAGAGATTCAAAAGAAACATCAATGGAAAACCTTGCTGTAAAGTGAGTCTAGAAATTACACTTGGCCCTATCAGAGTTGGAGTCAGGAGGGGGGTGGTGGTGGGGACGGTGTGTGGGCGCTTCTCCGATGAAATAGGATAATGAAGGATGACATAAAACAAGTTAATTCCATTTCTGTGCTGTTCTGGGACAGGCATGCTTCTAAGTTCTACTGAAGAGACAGTAACTGAATTTCAGTTGATACAACAGGGGACTCAAGTTATACTATTTACTTTCCATGGTCACCCCAGGCCAATTCCACACCACCCTGTTTCTGCTATTCCATATTTTTTAATCATAGGTTAAACATTTCAAGCGAAGTATTAAGTACCCACACTAAAATTGGAACCTTATTTTCAAATGAATGAGCGCAATCATCATCTGCCATTGCTCACAGATCGATTTCACCGGCATTGTGTTCTCGCCTGCATCCAATGTCAAACACGGAGTGTGCTACTGCTTAATTTTGATTTTCGTACGACAGAGAATTCAGATTCAATGTCCTGTCACTTTCCAGTGCATTAAACCTGCACAAAATCAATCTTCCGCTTGTCTTTTTTGTAGTAACCTCCAAGTACAGATAAAATACGTGTTCAGCACTGCAATGCGAGAACGTTATTGTCGTCTTAGTTTCCCTGGTTAGTTTTCCATCACAATATGTGACATATTTAGTTCGGGGAAACAGCTGACTATCAAACAGAAGTGAATGTTCCAAAGAGGGCATTGTTGGAAAATGCGTGCATGGCAGACGAAATAAACATACATTTACTTTTTTTGGTTTCATGTTCTCACACTCAGCTCGAACATGTGATCCCATTTTGGTTTATGTGGCGATCAGCAATATGCGTCAAAAACACCCACGCTTGCATGAAATTATCTGGGTCAGCGCTGTGCTTTACAGCAGGTGCTGCACATTGCTAATAGCAACGAAACCACAGCCAGTAATTTCAGCAGCAGCAAGTGTTGTTGCAGGTTGGGATTATGGCAAAATAGGACTGCTCCCGCTTGATTCCTCACTTACGTATCCAACTGTCGCCAATATATCACCAGCAATAGCTGCTCTCCATGCTCATTTACCACCCTTTCTCCTTTTCTCATCCACAACTGCTCCTTGGTGACATCAGTCGAAGGATTTGGCGTCAAATGAATATTTTATTATATTGAAACGATTTGATCTGGTAGATAGAAATAAACCATGTAAGCTGGTCCACAAATAAGGAGACCCTATAATTAGAGTTAGGCCATTCAGGAGTGATGCCAGGAATCATCTCTTCACGCAAAGTGTAATAGCAGTATGGAAGTCTTTCTTTTTAAAAGACCTTTGGGCTATGCCACCTGGTATTGTCGAAACTAAAGCTCATAGATTTTTGTTTGCAACGGTATTAAGGACAAACAACCTTGGTGGATGGGTAGAGGTAAGGCACAGATCAGCCAATATCAACATGAATGGATAAATAGGCTCCAAGTGTTGAATGCCTAAACCTTTCCTTATGTTCCTGGATTCAAAATGTTGCTGGTCTTTTTTCATTACCTTATCTGCCTGCACCATGCGTGCAAGCATTTATAACATAGAACTTGTGGTTTTTCGATTCAGTGACTACATTCGGTGACTTTATGTTGAGAATGAGCCTGAGTAACTCTGTCACTAGAGCATCAGCCTTTTCATCTGACGGTCTCTGGGTGTCAAATCCCTGTCCAAGCGATGCTCTTAAATGCAAGTCCTTAAATCCCAACATCATTCAACCGCAATAACGCGACCGATTAAGAATGGTCCTTCCAGCTGTTGCAATAAATCACATTAATTGTTGAGACATTTTAGTCATGTGGATAGATTGGAGAAGTAGGATCTGTTCATCCTAGAGAGAATAATGTTGAGAAGCGATTTAATAGTAGTTCTAAAAATCATGAGGAGTGTAGGTAAATAGAAACTATACCCCCTGGGAATGATACATGGACTACAGCGGTTAAGTTCCGATCAGAGATTACAGAAATTAGGCCTTTTTTCGCTAGGATTTAGAAGGGTAAGGGGTGATCTGATCGAAGTCTTCAAGACATTAACAGGAAAATACAGGCTAGATAAAGATAAACTATTTCCACTGGTTGGAGTGGTTAGCACTGCAGACTCACAGCTCCAGTGACCTGGATTGAATTCTGGGTACTGCCTGTGTGGAGTTTGCAAGTTCTCCCTGTGTCTGCGTGGGTTTCCTCCGGGTGCTCCGGTTTCCTCCCACATGCCAAAGACTTGCAGGTTGATAGGTAGATTGGCCATTACAAATTGCCCCTAGTATAGGTAGGTGGTAGGGAAATATAGGGACAGGTGGGGATGTGGTAGGAATATGGAATTAGTGTAGGATTAGTATAAATGGGTGGTTGATGGTCGGCACAGACTCGGTGGGCTGAAGGGCCTGTTTCAGTGCTATATCTCTAAACCAAAACATAGTCTAAAAAATAGGACCAGACCTTTCAGGAGAGATGTTAGGAAGCACTTCTTCACGCAAAGGGAGTAGAGATTTGGAACCCTCGCCCATAAACAGCAAATGAAGGTCGAACAGTTGTTAATTTTAAATCTGAGATAGATTGATTTTTGTTAAGCAAAGATATTAAGGGATATGGGCCGAAGGCAGGTATATGGAGTTATGCCGCGGATCAGCCATGATCTCAGTCAATGGTGGGACAGGCTCGAGGGGCTGAATGGCCTACTACTTTTCCTATCTTCCTATGTTTCCCTGGCAAATGGGTAGCGAAATAAAGGACACAAATTAAATGTGATTGACAAAAAAAATCAACATGAAGAAAAAACTTGTTTACACAGTAAGTTGTTATGATCTGTAATGCATTGACTGAAAGTGTGATGCAGGTAGATTCAATTGTGGCATGCAAAGGGGAACTGGATAAGCTCCAGAAAGGAAAAGAAATGCATACAAATTCGGAGTGGTACGAGGCAAACTGCTCCAACAGAGAACAATAACAGTTTGGACTGGACAAACCGCTTCCGCCTGTGCTGCAATCGTTCTATGATTCTGTGATAAGCGACCGAACTGCATCAGTTATGCCACATCTATCCAAAGTAAACAGCATCATTGATTTCTATTCAAATGTTCCTTCTTGGCGAGGCCACCATTTATTGCCTCGCGTTCAAAGCCTTGGGAAGGTGGTGGTGAACTTTCTGTGCTGTGAGCTTTCTAGATTTGCATGAAAAGGGAACGGGCGTTGGGGAGGCGGGAGGGGTGGAGGGGCGGTTGGGGGGGAGGCGTGGTGAGGTGTGCAGTGCTGGCAATCGATAATTACAAAACTGTGATTGAACAAAGTTATTAAGGTTTATGAAAGTGAAGCAGTTACAGCCAGTTAAAATACGGATCAGAACTGAATGACAGAAAAGGTTCGAGGAGCTGTGTGGCCTCCTCCTGTTCTTTTTTTTTTAAATCAATGAGATTTTGAATGAATATCACTTGACTTACAATTTAACATTGGAGAAGGCTATTCGGAGAACATGAATCGGAGCAACGTGTATTGTGGGTAATTGCAAATACTGTAGAATTAAAAAGAATGCAATATAGAAGCCATACAGGTAAAAGAAAATTGTCTGTACAAAACGGATTGAAACGACTGACTAAAATACACATTTAGGATAACCACTTTTAACATTCAAGAAACGAAAATCAAGCAAAGAACATACACATCTGAACTGCAACTTTATTGCCCTACGACAGCTAATATCCACCGTCTATTGATCAGTTCAATATTTGTCATGTCAATCCCTCCATAATCTCGCATCTCTTACTTCTGTAGTGTCCTTCCGCCCTACAATCATTCATTATCTCTGCATTCCTCCAATTCTGGTCACTTTATTTGTTCCTGATTTCGTGGCGTTTTAGCTCCATAGGCCCCGATGTACCAGATTCCCTCTAAAATCTTTCAGCTTCTCTACGTTGAAAAAAATATTAAATAGTCGTTTGGTTCTGTATTAACAGGAGACTAAAATTTTAGATTTCACTTTAATAGGAGAGTTCGAGAGCTATAACAACATTTAAGATAGAAAAGGGAAAATAATTGTGAAACTAATCAATGTTCGAGATGATAAAGCCACCTAAGTAAAAATGGATTGCATCCTTGCATGTGAAAACAAATTAGATAAAGTTGCAAAGGCTCTATTTTACGCATACACACGCAGACACAAGCATATATATATAAATATATAAATATATATATAGGGAGACAGAGCAATTGCAGAGCTCGCTGGCTAAACGTCAGCATTAGGAACAATTTTGGTATCTTAATTTAACAATTCAATAGTAAATCAACTAAACCATACGATAATAAAGGCTGGCCATCACTGATTTCAACGTGGAAGGCTATACTTGTCTAGCTATATTGAATTCTTACCGAAAAATTAAAACAAAGAGCAGGCGTGATTAATGTAGTAGATGTAATATGCTTGGAATTTCAAAAGGCGTTTATTAAGGGATAACAGACGCATGACTAAGGTCACGGAATGTGTAGTCAGGGGACAAAAAGTCGCATGCATTGCACGTTAGCTGCAGAACAGCAAAAAAAACAGGGAATAGGGTTTTGGGGGTGGTTACTTAACGTGGAGAAAAAGTGATAAGTTGTATTCCAGAATGATTGTTGCTAGAGCCACAGTTGTTCACAATTCACATAAACGTTTCAGACTCAAATATCACTGGTACAATTTAAATATTTGCGGCCAATAACCCGTTTCAAGGGTATATTAAACACCTCAAAAGTTGCAGCTTACAAGACTCTCGTAAGAAACCCCCCCCTCCCCCAATTTGGTTGTGCGATTTCAATGCAAATACAGTATAGGTAAGGGTGATATCTTTGATGTTGGTAGGGCGATTAAGGAGGCCAAAAACTGCTTGGTTATTAAGTACCTAAATGGGATAGAGTATCAGTGGGATTTGGGGAAATGGGGGAGCAAACACACAAATTCCTAATAATTTTATCACAGGTTAATAAGAATAACTATAACAATTCGCTGGGGTTCGTTCCATGACGGATATAACTGAAAAATATAAAACTTTCTATTAATCTTAATGGAGCATTGGTTAGACTCCACATGCAGGAATATGCACAGTTCTGGTCGCCATATTATTGAACGAAGCATATATATATATATATATAGTGAGAGAGACAGGGTGAAGAATGCACGGTACGATTTGTAAGGATCATACCAGAATTGAGCTGGTACAGTTATCAGGAAAGGCTGACCATAGTGTAACGCTTTTATCTAGAAAATAGAATCCTAAGCCGTGAACTGATAAAAATCTTTGAAATAACAAATTTTCTTGCTGGGATAGCAGGAGTTGTTTCCATTTGTGGGGAAGTTCGAAACATGTGATCACAAATAAAATGAATTTACAAATCAAACTAGTTGGGAATTCAGATTTATTTTTGCAGCAAGAGCTTAACTAAGTGCAGCAGACGACCACGAGGAGTCGTTAAGGGGAACGTCATCGTTGCGAGATAGCCACCTGAGAGAGAATGGAGTATGAGGATATGTTGAGCTGAACAGGGATGTAAGGAGCAGCGTGTAGAGCAAAAACACAGGCATAGACATGATGGGCCAAAAGACCTGTTTCCGTGCTGTAGACTTATTATAACTCTATGTAGCTCTCCCTCCTCATTTAAGATGCTCTTTAAGATAAGTTTGTTTTGAATCAGGCATTTGTCAACTATGTTATCATATCCTTATGTGGCTTGCTTCAAAACTTAGTTTAATAACGACCGTCTGGTGTGCTTGTGGATTTAAATATGTCAAAAGTGCTGAATCGATACACATTGTTATTGTTGCCCCCTAACCCCCACCCCCTTCATTTTTAACACCACCATTTGCTGTGTGTTCGGGTAATAACTACTTCCAAAAGTGGCACAGAAACAACCCCGCAACCTCATCAGAAACCAGGCCTCAAACCGCCAGAGAGTTGCAGATTTTGACTGTGCAATGTTAGAAACTTAGTGATAGCATGTTGGCTGTCCGTTTTGCATGTCACCGGTTTTATGTTTCGGTGACTTTAATAAAAAAAAAATGCCATGGGAGGTGTGACGCAGGCGGCCAAATAGGTATCACCCGGTTCACGCATTGGCACACAGATGAGATTAAACATTAGGTACACAAATGGCAGAGAACACAAACTAAGATGTCAGATCAAAATGGCCGGCAGTCAGAAATTCTTGCAGAGTCTTGCAAGGGACAAGATCCCCAAACTGACTCAACTACAGAGAAACGTACAAAAGTAGTAAGCAATGCTCTTTTGTGCTGATTTTTCTTTAGTAGGACATCTCCAACACTAATGAACTCGTCAGAATACAAATTCAAATTGCTAAACTCCATCAGATATGCAGCTGCTGGAACGTATGGCTGTGTTTCAGTTGAATCTGCTGCAAAGCACAGTCCTGACCCAGATAATGTCATATGTGGGCATAAACCACCGCCTTTGATTTATGCTTTAGGCCACCATCTAAACTGGCTTATCATACTGATTGAGTGAACTTGAGAATAAGAAGCAAAAAGAAAAAGAATGGCACGTTTCTCCTTCTTACAGCCGAACAATCATTTGGTGAAAACTATACATTGTCCTGCGTCTGCCACACAAACGTGATCAACATGATTTTCCAAACTAAATTTAGTCATAGGATGATATGGAACTGATGGGGGCCATTCGGCCCATTGCGCGTTTGATGACAAAATTGTCTATTTGTTATGCATACTAAATAACACAACTAACACAACACACATGGTCAATATCAGTATGTTGACTCAATTGAATCCACCGCTATACAAAATGGAGACTGACACTCCCAACGCCAGTACTAAGGGTGTAATGCACCTGAAGAAACGGCCTAAATATTGTTTCTAAAAGCTTCATAACCAGCGACATTAAACTGACTGGCCTGTAGTTGCCAAGATTCTCCGTCTCTTTTTTTATGAAAAGGGATGTAAAATTTACAATCCTTAAGTCCACTTGCAGCACCATTCCATCCAATTCGGTTTGGAAGACTGCAACCAGCAATCTATTCTCGCATTATCTCTTTGCGTAGAATATTACTTTCACCACCTTGTCTCTTTATTTTCATGTTTAGGCTGATTCACCCCTGAATAAACATGTTGACACCTGTCAGACGCTCTTTTCCTCCTGCTTAATTCTATTTTAACCGCTTCGTCATGTCGGGAGCTTTATCTTTCATTGCCCCAGCCTTCCTTCCTGTGGAATGTATTGACACTGCACAAAGACCACCTCCTTTACTGCATTATATTTCCAACTGCTATTTTTTTTACTCCAATTTCCTTTGGTCATATCCCTCCTGAATTTGCTGCAATTAATTTTCTGCAATAAATTGCATTAATTCTGGCTTTCAGCTTGTCTTTGTGCATAACTAATCTGATCCTTATGATACTATGATCACTAAGCAATATGCAGCAGCTTTATAGGCAGTCCATATCATTGAATAACATTGAAATAATGAACCATGCAAAGTCAGGCAAGGAGAAACTAACTTCGGGCACCATCCCGTGCAGAAAGAAGGAGGGAAAGAAATTCGACAACTTTAATTGCCGTCTTCCATCCAGGTCCAAAACATAAACACACTGATCAATCTCATTTACATTTCTCTCAAGTTGCTTTACAAATCTGTGCAACCTTCCATTCACATTGACACCGAAAGAGGTAATTTCACCTTCTGGCCGTTGTCCTCTTTAGGGCAGACCCCAGGCATCGCTGTTCTGCACTGGATCATTAGTGAGAGGGGTACTGTAACATGCAATTGCCCAAAGTATCTTCGGAATCGTTGTTCAACCGTCTTTTAGACAACAAGCTTGGAATGTATCTACACATAATGCATAGCTCAGAATATCGCAATTTCATGAGTTCAGACAAGAACTAACCACGAATTCTATTGCTTGATGAGTAACGTCACAATCATATTAATATGATGGTTATGTTACTGGTTTACTAACTTGCTGCTCGCGACTAATAATTTAGAGAAATTGAGTTGAAATTTCTCGATGACAGTTTGTGCAGCTGAATTGAAATCCTGAAAGATTATGGATATAAAACGCAAACATCGGTAAAACTAGATATGAGGCTGTTGGGTTGATGTAAACATCAAGCTCGCACTCTGAAATTCTTTGAAGAACGAACGCTGCAGTACTTAACTGCTCTCGGCCTATGTGTGATACCAGTCTGTCTGAAATGAAAGCCTCTTAGCTGCAAACAATCCGGCAGGGCATGAACAACAAACAAAGACATTTACAGTGATACCCACATTCCAAAGAAAGGCCAAAAAAAAAACTGAATGATATGTTATTTTATTACTCATTTTCATGAAAGAATGGAAAATAAAATATCACCTGGCGATTACTACTTGAATAATTGAGTTATTATTAAAAACCCAGTGCATAATGTCTGGGCCTATTCTTTCCCTACACACTTTTATACTTCTGACAAAATAATCATTGGTCGGAATGTACGAAGGTTCCATATACCTTTGGGAACAAGTTCACTATCTAGACACGCATCTCAGACCAATATTCCCGCATGCTTTTCCTTTTTCAAGTATCACGTTTTTAGACCCCGTGGAAACAGCAGCAGAGAGGATAAAAGGGTGGGACTCATACTTTCAGAAGCTAATGAAAAAAAGAGCCAAACTCCACCTCCTCGCTCATTTTTTACTCCAGACACAGCCAGTAGTATTATTTATTTATTCCGCCATAAAGAATTGTGATATCTAAATGATCACACATAGCATCGACCAGTGAGCAGTAATCACAGGTACGTTTTGCCGGCTTCATAATGTAGCTAATTTACTTTAACAACGAGGCATATCTCCTGTTGCAGACAATTGGGGCAATTAAAACTCTAGGCGAATGTATAAGATTGGGATATGGAGTTAGCCACCTGGTATACTTCCTGCCAGTGAATGAATTGAAGAGAAAATCTGGCACGGTCAAATAACATCTTGTTCAATAATGCCACTTTTATCACTGTTGATCTAAGCTATAATTGCCACAGTGCATGCGGAATTATCACAATTCTAAATGCAATAATCGAGTATCTTCTCTGATTGTTGGATATCTTCAGTCCGAGAATGTCACTTGAGATGATGCCTTGAAATGCAATCCAGACATTACATAAAATATGCAAACATAGGAAATTGATGGAACGGAAAGCTTTAGCTTCTCTTTCACAGCATGGTGGTCAGGCCAATATGGCTGAGCACTGCTCCAAGCCACGCCAGCATCCATATACTTTCCTGGGACAGGATAAAAAAATAGAGTAAATGGAAAGTGCCAATTAAAAAAAAGAGGTGGAAATTCCCTCTGCGCCACTCATCCCACCCCAGCCGACCAAAACAAATGTAGGAGATCGTATAGTAAATACTCTGTGTACTGATAGGAATTTATTGCACTAACAAGTTTAGGTAGAATTCCAAGCAGTGTTTGTATACTGCACAAGCAGTTGTAGTATCACAGAATGGCACAAAGAGGAAGAAGATATTCAGTCTCTAGAATTATCAGCAATAACCGAATGCATGTTTCAGATGTTTGCATGTTGAATGCATGATTCAGATTTGAAGCTTGTCATTTCACATAATTTTTTTCCTTTGTTTGCTATCTTGGAGGTTAAATGCAGACAAGAGCCTGTTAATCCAATTTTTTTTGTCATAACATATATATATATATATATACATTTCCATAAAACATCTGGTTATTGTAGTATTGTACTTTGAAATGAACGATGTCAATTAAAATTCATGCTTGGGTTAATGGTGCATTTTGAAGTTAGACGACACTGAGTACCAAAATTGGTTTATGTTCGGCAAACAGGAGGAAATAGTTTAATTCAAATTCTTTTAACCACTGATTAGTCAATTTGCATTGACCACAATTTATAATGAAAACAATTCACTTAGCTAGTATACCTTTAAGAGAGATAAGTTAATAATACTTAAATTCATACTATCAGCCGTCTTTGGAATTCCCTGGACAATGCAGCCTCCGGTATTAATCGTCTAAAATTGTTGTGAAAGTGTTGTATATAGTTATAGGAAACGAGACGTAGCTAACTGATGATAGTTTCATCAGGCTGCATTGAAAGATTAGACTGCATAGATCTGGACAATTTGGTTTGCAAAATTCACTTTAAAATATGCTGGCAATTTGTCGGCGAATAACGTGATAAGTAAATTAAAATGCATTCCTGAGGAAGTGTTGTATTTTGAAATTATAAATCCGTGAAACTATTACTGAAATCTATGTCTGTTATGCAAACAGAAGGAACTTGTTTGTTCAGATTTTTTTTCCAACAACTCGTTAATAAATTGGCATGTCGCGCAATGCAGAATTAACACAATGCCTTAGAGTTCAACTGAATTAAGGCAATAATGCTTGCATTAATCCAATTGTGTTGCTTTTTCGTAAAATATCCAGTGTCATATCACACATTATATTGTGTTTTGCTACGTGATTTAACATTACAATGGCAGCATATAGAATGGAGCTTAAGCGGGAAGACTTTCACTGGGCCCTATTAAAAGAATTACCTAAATTTGCCGAGTAAATTGAGATTCCTTGATTATGTTGGCGAAATTCTCAATTAAAATAGTTGTTTCCGATTTTAGAATGAATATCATATGGAAGAAAACACTTCATCATCACAGGGAAAATATGGTCATCGATTTGGCATAAATTCATTACTCCAATAAAGTTCCTTGACTCGATAGAACATTTCAGTGGTTTTCAACTTTGTGAAAGGTAATGTTATATATGACTAGTCAGAACGAAGCACGTCTCAAAATACAAAAACGTATGAAAATTTCATATTAATCACATCAATCGAAATTAATTGAATTTTGAGAAATAATTATATATTAGCTGCCAGGATAGTTAAGTTGTCACAAATTTCCCTTGACAGAACACAATATCACAAGCTGTACTGTTTGCTCACTGTTAACTGAAAAGTCGGCATACTAATGTAATTGAACGACCTTCTTATTCACTAAGGGTTTATTGTCCACGCTTTGTTTGGAACATGTCTACCTCCCTGACCATAGAAGAGAGCGTGTTCAGTCCCCATATTAAGCCACTTTCTGATACAACGGAAATCGTATTGAAACCAGGAGGCTCCCAGATGCATTCACCAATCGAAAGAGTAAACAGTCCAGCTGTTCAGATGGGAAAGCCAAAAAATCTCGGTGTAAGATGAAACGATTTCTGATCTTCTCTTGTTTTTCAATACATCACAATAGTAACATGGAATATTTTGTTTTCATGCTAGCTTGAGTAGAATACGTTCTATAAATATGTTTAGGACTATCGTAAATTAGCTGAAAAAAGATTATATTTCGTCGCTATCCCTCACAAAATTTCAATATATTCATTATGATCATATATCACAGTGGTATACAGGAGGGAGGGAGTTGTGCTGGGAATCCTTAACATCGACTACAGACCCTATGAAGTCTCATGGCATCATGTAAAACATGGGCAAGGAAACCTCCTGCTGGTAACACCACTTGGAGGAAGCACTGAAGGTGGCAAGGGCGCAGAATGTACTCTGGATGGGGGACTTCAAAGTCAATCAGCAAGGGTGTCTCGGTAGCACAACTACTGACCCAGCTGGCGCAGTCCGAAAGGACATAACTGCTAGACTGGGTCTGCAGCAGGTAATAAGGGAGCTAACAAGAGGGTAAAAGCATACTTGACCTCGAACTCACCAATCTACCTGCCACAGATGCATCTGTCCATGACAGTATTGGTAGGAGTGACCACCGCACAGTCCTTGTGGAGACGAAGTCCCATCTTTACATTGAGGGTACCGTCCATCGTGTTGTGTGGCACTATCACCTTACAAAATTGGAACGATTCCAAACAGATCTGGCAGTGCAAAACTGGACATCCATGAAGCGCTGTGGGCCATCAGCAGCAGCAGAATTGTACTTAACCACAATCTGTAACCTCATGGCCCGGCTTATCCCCACTCTACCATTACCATCAAGCCAGGAGACTAACCCTGGTTCAATGAAGAGAGCAGGAGGACATGCCTCAAAACTAGGTGTCGTCGTGATGAAGATACAACAGCGCACTACATGCGTGCCAAACTGCGTAAGCAGCATGCAATAGACAGAGCTAAGCTATCCCATAAAAAAGGATAAAATCTAAGCTCTGCAGTCCTACCACATCCAGTCGTGAATAGTGGTGGACAATTAACAACTAACTGGAAGAGGTTGTTCCACAAATATCCCCATCCCAAATGATGGGGGAGCCCAGCACATCAGTGTGAAAGATAAGGCAAAGACATTTGCAACACTCTTCAACCAGAGTACCGAGTTGATGATCCATCCCCCTCCTCCTGAATTCCCCACCATCACAGATGCCAGTATCCAGCCAATTCGATTCACTCCGTGTAATATCGAGAAAAAACTGAAGGCACTGGATACTTCAAAGGCTATGGGCCCTGATAATATTCTGTCGATATTACAGAAGACCAGTGCTCTAGAACTTGCTGAACCCCTAGTCAAGATGTTGCAGTATAGCTGCAACACTGGCATCTACAAGGCAATGTGGGAAAATACCCAGGTATGTCCTGTACACAAAAAAGTAGGGCAAGTCCAACCCAATCAATTGCTGCCCCATCTGTGTAATCTCAATCAGCAGTAAAGTGATGGAAGTTCTCAACAACAGTGCCATCAAGCAGCACATGCTTAGCAATAAACTGCTCAGTGACAGTTTGTGTTCCGCCTGAGCCACTCAGATCCTGACCTCATTACAGCCTTGGCTCAAACATGGAAAAAAGAACTGAGCTCGAGAAGTGAGGTGGGAGTGACTTCCCTTGCGATCAAAGCAACATTTGACCGAGTATGGCATCAAGGATTCTAGCAAAACGGAAGTCAATGGAAATCAGATGGAAAATTCTCCGCTGGATGGAGTCATACCTAACACAAAGGAACGTGGTTGTGGTTGTTGGAGGTAAATCATATCACCCCCAGGACATCACTGCAGTAGTTCCTCAGGGTAGTGTCCTAGGCCCAACCATCTTGAGCAGCTTCATCATTGACCTTCTTTAAATCATAAGGTCAGAAGTGGGGATGTTTGCTGATGATTGCAAAATGTTCAGCACCATTCGCGACTCCTCAGATACTGAAGCAGTCCGTGTCGAAATGCAGCAAGGCCTGGACAATATCTTGGCTTGCACTGATAAGTGGCAAGTAACATTGCGCCACACACGTGCCAGGCAATGACCATCTCGAACAAGAGAGAATTTAACCATCTTCCCTTGACATTTAATGGCATTACCATTGCTGAATTCCCCACTATCAACATCCTAGGCGCCACCAAGGACCAGAATCTGAACTGGAGTTGCCATATAAGTGCCATGGCTACAGGGGTAGGTCAGAGGCTAGGAATCCTGAGGCGAGTAACTCATCTCCTGACTCGCCAATACCTGTCCACCATCTATACGGCATATGTCAGGAGTCCAATGGAATACTATCCACTTGCCTGGATGGGTGCGGAACCAACAACACTCAAGAAGCTCGATACCATCCGGGACAAAGCAGCCCGCTTGCTTGGCACCCCATTCACAAGCATTCACTCCCTCCATCACCGACGCACACTGGTAGCAGTATGTACCATCTACAAGATGCACTGCAGCAACGCACCAATGCTCCTTAGACAGCACCTTCCAAAACCACAAACTCTAACGACTAGAAGGACAAGGGCAGCAAATGCATGGGAACATCACCACCTGCATGTTCCCCACCAAGTCAGACACCATCCTGAATTGGAACTATATCACCGTTCCTTTACTGTTGCTGGGTCAAAATCCTGGAACTCCCTTCCTAACAGCACTTTGCGTGTACCTACCTCACATGGACTGCAGCGTTTCAAGAAGACAGCTTACCACCACCACGTTCTCGTGGCCAATTAGGGATGGGCAATAAATACTGGCCTAGCCAGCGACGCTCACATGCCATGAATTAATAATATATATATTATTATTGGAAATGTAACCAGGTAATATTTTCCTGGGTCCGTTTAGGAGCTTTACATTTCAAATTAATTCTTGAGGTTTGGGCATCGGTAGCAACGCCAGCCTTTATTTCCCAGGCCAGTTCCCCTTGAGAAAATGTTTGTGGATTTCTTCCTGAACAGGCAGTAAACCATATGGTGAAGTTGCTTCCACTGTTTTGCTGGCGAGTGCGTTACAGGTTTTTGACTCAGCACCGGTGCAGGAGCGACTGAAATATGCTCATGTTGTGACCTGGAGTGGAACGTAGAGATGAAGGTATCCCCATGTGCTCGATGACCAGTCTTTGTGGGTTGTTGATTTCACCGATTTCGCTGGTACTGCTGAAGAAAACATGGCACGTTGCTGTCTTCAATCCTGTAGCTGGGAAATCCTGCAAACGCCCTGTGTCAGTGGTGGATAGGATGGATCTTATGTTGTTATCAGGGTGTCTTTGTGTATGTGTGTTGGTCAATTTGCTCCGTGGCTACTCTTACAACAAACGGATATTACTCGAGCAACAATAACTGTGCTCAGGGTAGAAGCAGAGATCTCCGACAGCCAGGATAACCTTACAGCTCCAGGCCATTTAGGCGGCGTATGAATTCTGACCTGCTCGAGAACTCTCTGCTCAGGGTAAAATCTTTTTTTTTTAGCGTTCCATAATGCAATTTTGGCTTTGCCGACATATTGAATTGTTGCCCACTTTTCAAAGTTCGCAGTTTTAGATGTTAACTCTGCTTATAATCTCAAATGTCTTTGTCTCTGATCGACAAGCTTTGTTTATCATACAATAGGAGAATAGAATAATCTTTTGCTTGCTGTGGGATGTCAGTTCTTGGTAATTAATCTCTTATGAGGGCATGAGATTTAGTCTCGACGTGGTTATTTATCATTCGTTTCCGTTGTGTTTCAAAAGCAGCCTGTCGTGTATGTGTAAAGACAAGATTAAAATTCTCCTTCCCGCTCCGTTTGTGCTAAGTGAAAGTATGCTGGAATTGTTTGCACATTTAAATCATTTAAATCATTGTAGCGATGTTCTAATTAAATGACCTCAATAATCATTTATCAGAGTTGTATTTGTATCGTTCGTTTATCTACCTCTCTCCCCATCACTCGCCTTCTTTCACTTTCCTATTCTTTCTCTCATTCCCTACCATCTGTCTCTTTCTCTCACTAAATTACATGTAATTGCATTTGTCTGATTTTGAACGCATTACCTTACAGTGCAATGCTTATTCTGTTTTAGATCACACAGATTGTTTTGGGAATATTATTTATAATATTCTGGGCGCCATTAATTCTGAGTCCGATATCCGTGGCAGGAGGGCACAGAACTCATTTATGTGGCGGGTTATCGGTGAGTTTCCATTGTTTGGAGTAGAAACTGTTTCAAGGAATTTCAGTGTGACTGGAATTGTTTAGCTGAAATGGATACCCTTTCTTTTGCAATTCTTTGCACGGCAGCTCAACACTCTGCTGCAATGTATTTCTGGTTGTTCTAACATTATCCAAGGAACCAGGTTTTATATACTGGCTTATGTTCTGTTAAAATGATGGCTCAAGCAGATGTCAGACAATCTAAAGGTCAGTTTCCAAAGGTTATGTAATGAAATCGTTATGTGATTATTGCTGTGCTATTCATAGTTTAATTGTTTGACAATAGTTGGACAGCAACTATTTCCTCTGCTGATGTAACAAGGGGGACAATTGTACAATAAAATATGCACCATGCAAGGGTATTGAGAGGCAATACTGATTCATGTAACGGTATTGTAAATGGAGCACTCGTTCTCTGATAACTGTTGAGGGTAGGGATTAATTGAACATTTCAAAACTGAGATTGATTGATTTATGTTGCACTAGTTTACCAATGCTTATGGAACTAAAACACTTAGATCGACTTGATATCCAGATCAGCCATGATCTAATTGAAAGGTGTAGCAGACTAAAGGAGCTGAGTGGGCTCATCGTGGTCTTGTCTTCCAAAGACTTTACAAAGGCTTTAATGTGTGGATTTGACATATCACATTTCTTTCCTAGTTTATAGTTTCCGGATGTTTGTGGTGTATTTTGGAAAAGACATTAACTACAGGCCTCGTAAGTATTTCCACAGCAGCATTCATTCTTCTTTTAGTTTTAAAAAAAGATCAGTCTTTCATAAGGAGGACTGCTCTTGTTTGTAATTATTCTTGTTAAGCTGATTATGGATGCAGTTGCAAAGTAACTATTCACTGAAAAAGTTGAGACATATGATAAGGCCTATGATGGTCTAAATTTTGGGTGTCTTAAAATAAGTGGTATTGCGTAAATTATCCTTTACATGCCGAGTGCAGTATTCAATTCAATTGATTTCAATAGATTTCAAAATGAGTCAGAGTATATAATGGGAGCATGATTTGATATGTTATATTTTACCCTCAATAGTTGTGAATTTTGATTTTGTGTAAGACTGCAAACTGGATGATACTGAGTCGGCAGCCCGTTTTATTATATAGCCTAATGTGTTTTACACGCCAGATCTAGTTGTTATACTAAAAGTGGTTCACAGTACATTTTGGACAGGCAAGCGTATTAATGGTTATGGAGCAAAGGCGGGTAGATGGAGTTAAGAGATTGAACAACTAAATATCCCAGGATATCGATGCTGCAGGTGGAATAGAGAGGGAGGTAAAAGGGGTGGAGGAGTTGCATTACTGGTCAAAGAGGATATCACAGCTGGCTGAAGGAGGGCACTATGGAGGACTCTAGCAGTGAGGCAATATGGGCAGAACTCAGAAATAGGAAGGGTGCGCTAACAATGTTGGGGCTGTACTACAGGCCTCCCAACAGCGAGCGTGAGATAGAGGTACAAATATGTAAACAGATTACGGAAAGATGTAGGAGCAATAGGGTGATGGTGATAGGAGATTTTAATTTTCCCAACATTGACTGGGAAACACTTAGTGTTAGAGGTCTAGATGGAGCAGAATTTGTCAGGAGAATCCAGGAGGGTTTTCTAGAGCAGTATGTAAATAGTCCAACTCGGGAAGGGGCCATACTGGACCTGGTGTTGGGGAATGAGCCTGGCCAGGTGGTTTCAGTAGGGGACTACTTTGGGAATAGTGATCACAGTTCCGTAAGCTTTAAAATACTCATGGACAAAGACGAGAGTGGTCCAAAAGGAAGAGTGCTAAATTGGGGGAAGGCCAACAAGACCAAAATTCGGCAGGGGCTGGGGAATGCAGATTGGGAGCAACTGTTTGAAGGTAAATCCACATGTGATATGTGGGAGGCTTTTAAAGAGAGGTTGATTAGCATGCAGGAGAGACATGTTAATGTGAAAATGAGGGTTAGAAATGGCAAGATTAGGGAACCATGGATCACAGGTGAAATTGTGAGACTAGCTAAGAGGAAAAAGGAAGCATATATAAGGTCAAGGTGGCTCAAGAAAGACGAAGCTTTGAAAGAATATCGGGAATGTAGGACCAATCTGAAATGAGGAATTAAGAGGGCTAAAAGGGGTCATGAAATATCTTTAGCAAACAGGGTTAAGGAAAATCCCAAAGCCTTTTATTCATATATAAGGAACAAGAGGGTAACTAGAGAAAGGATTGGGCCACTCAAGGACAAAGGAGGAAAGTTATGCGTGGAGTCAGAAAAAATGAGTGAGATTCTAAACGAGTACTTTGCATCGGTATTCATCGAGGAGAGGGACATGAAGGATGTTGAGGTTCGGAACAGATGTTTGATTACTCTAGGTCAAGGCGGCGTAAGGAGGGAGTTAGTGTTGGGTATTCGAAAAGGCATTAAGGTGGACAAGTCCCCAGGTACCGATGGGATCTATCCCAGGTTACTATGGGAAGCGAGAGAGGAAATAGCTGGGGCCTTAACAGATATCTTTGCAACATCCTTAAACACGGGTGAGGTCCCGGAGGACTGGAGAATTGCTAATGTTGTCCCCTTGTTTAAGAAGGGTAGCGGGGATAATCCAGGTAATTATAGACCGGTGAGCCTGACGTCAGTGGTAGGGAAGCTGCTGGAGAAGTTACTGAGGAATATGATCTATTCCCATTTGGAAGAAAATGGGCTTATCAGTGATAGGCAACATGGTTTTGTGCAGGGAAGGTCATGTCTTACCAATTTAATAGAATTCTTTGAGGAAGTGACAAAGTTGATTGATGAGGGAAGGGCTGTCGATGTCATATACATGGACTTCAGTAAGGCGTTTGATAAGGTTCCCCATGGTAGGCTGATGGAGAAAGTGAAGGCGCATGGGACCAAGGTGCACGAGCTGGATGGATAAAGAACTGGCTGGGCAACAGGAGACAGAGAGTAGCAGTGGAAGGGAGTTTCTCAAAATGGAGACGTGTGACCAGTGGTGTTCCACAGGGATCCGTGCTGGGACCACTGTAGTTTGTGATATACATTAATGATTTGGAGGAAAGTATTGGTTGTCTGATTTGCACGTTTGCAGACGACACTAAGATTGGTGGAGTAGCAGATAGTGAGGGGGACTGTCAGAGAATACAGCAGAATATAGATAGACTGGAGAGTTGGGCAGAGAAATGGCAGATGGAGTTCAATCAGGGCAAATGCGAGGTGATGCATTTTGGAAGATCCAATTCAAGAGTGAACTATACAGTAAATGGAAAAGTCCTGGGGAAAATTGATGTACAGAGAGATTTGTGTGTTCAGGTCCATTGTTCCCTGAAGGTGGCAACGCAGGTCAATAGAGTGGTCAAGAAGGCATACGGCATGCTTTCGTTCATCGGACGGGTTATTGAGTACAAATGTTGGCAGTTCATGTTGTATAGGACTTTGGTTCGGCCACATTTGGAATACTGCGTGCAGTTCTGGTCGCCACATTACCAAAAGGATGTGGATGCTTTGGAGAGGGTGCAGAGGAGGTTCACCAGGATGTTGCCTGGTATGGAGGGCGCTAGCTATGAATAGAGGTTGAGTTGATTAGGATTATTTTCATTAGAAAGGCGGAGGTTGAGTGGGGACCTGATTGAGGTGCACAAAAACATGAGAGATATAGACAGGTTGGATCGCAAGACGCTTTTTCCCAGAGTGGGGATTCAATTACTAGGGGTCACGAGTTCAAAATGAAAGGGGAAAAGTTTAGGGGGGATATGCGTGGAAGGTTCTTTGCACAGAGGGTGGTGGGTGCCTGGAACGCGTTGCCAGCGGAGGTGTTAGACGCGGGCACGATAGCGTCTTTTATGATGTATCTGGACAGATACATGAATGGGCAGGAAGTAAAGAGATACAGACCCTTAGAAAATAGGCGTCATGTTTAGATAGAGGATCTGGATCGGCGCACGCTTGGAGGGCCGAAGGGCCTGTTCCTGTGCTGTAATTTTATTTGTTCTTTTCTTTGTTCTTTGAACAGACATGCTCTAATTGAATAGAGTAACAGTGTCGAGGAGCTTCACATCCTACCGCTGTTCCTATCTTCCTGGATTCCTAATGGCAGTCCAGAAGGAATTTTCTGTTCACCTGCCAAATGCACATGCTGCCATATTCGGTCAATTCTTTTATTTCCTGAATGAAAACAAAACACGCTAATTTCTTGGCTTCTCCCTTTTCAAGCTCATTCAGATAGTCGGCATAGACAGTACTGACTACCATTATGCTTTAGGATTGTATATTTATTTCCATGTAAGAAATGCATTTCTTTTTCGAATGTGCTATTCTTTGAAGTCTTTACACAGGTGTATGTACGTGATGTTCTACCTAGGCAATACTACTAAGATTATACATATTGGTAATATTTTGCTTATTCTTCGAAGGTGGTGACATGTCTGGTGCTGAATCTGCTCAGTGCGCTTCTTGGCATTGCCAACATTGTCCTATTTTGCATTTACTTCGAGATTATGACCCCACTCACTTTCTGCCCCTCTGGAAATGTCTGTGATTCTTGGACGATTAATTTAGCTGTGAGTAAAGATTTAAAATTGTAATCGTCGAATGCTAGAATAATACTGCACTGAACGAAGGTATTCGTCTCATTGTGTCTGTGCTTTCTGTTTGAAAGAATTATCCCATTAAACTCACTCCCCTGCTCTATCCCAATAACAAGCATGTTCACATTCCATTATTTATCAAATTCCCATTCTATAGATATCACTGATTCTGATTCCATCACCCTTTCAGGCATTGTATCCCAGATCATCAATCGTCGCTGTGTATTTTTTTCCTCATGTGGCCTCTGATTAATTTGCAAATTACCTTAAATTTGTGTCCTCTGGTTACCCTTCTGCCACTTATTAACTTTATAAAAATCGTTTTGGGTGTTGGACACTTCTATGAAAACTGTCCTAATCTTCTCTGCTCGAAGGAAAATAACCCAATTTTTTCTAGTCTATGCAGTTTTCCAACTCCAGTACCAGACTATAAAACATCACATGCACCCTCTTTAAGGATTTGGTGTCCTTCTAAACCTACGGCGTCTAGAATTTGCCAATACTAGTCGAGCCAACCCAGTGTTTCATCCAGGGACGACATAACTTTTTAAATAGATTGATAACACTTTCAAATCATTCCTCTCCCTAGAAATATTCCAGTTGAATTTACAATTAAGTACTTTCCTACAAAAAAAGAGAGTGCGAGCTCTACTGTACAGCTTGGCATCATATTTCATTTGTCAGTTAAAACAAATGCCGGCCGACCAACCTGACAGGGGAGCTGTGAGTATCTTTTTAGGAGGCATTATATGGTCGTGTATTGGGTTTCCATCTTAAGAAATGTAACCACAATACATTGCCAAATCAGCATGTCTTGTGCAGAGGGATATCTTTGAAATTGTGTCCACTGGAAACAAGCTTGAAGTTGTTTTTTTCTTCATTCGTGAGATTACGGCGTCGCTGCCTGGGACAACAGTTATATTTAAACCCTAATTGCACTTGATAAGTCAGTGGTGAGCAATCTGCGTGGTGTTGCTACACCCACAGCGCTTTTAGGAATGGAGTTCTTGAATTTTGATCCAACGACAGTGAAAGAAAGGTGAGAAAGTTCCAAGTCAGAATTGTCTGGGACATTGTCTGTGAAGTGTGATTCCGGGTGCATGACTTTGTCTGCATGCTGCTTGGCGAGTCTGTGGGACATCTCTCCCAACTTTGGAACAAGCACCGAGATGGGTTGGATGTGCCATTGTCATTTCCAATGCCTCGCTCAACGCCAGATCATTCGTCCGGTATCATTCCTTACTGACTTTATAGCAGTTTGTTAGGCCATTTCAGAAGGCATTTAAGAGTCAACCACATTGCTGTGAGTCTGGAGTCCATACCAGGTAAGGCCAGCAGATTTAGTTCGCTAATAAAGGAGATCAGTGAATCTGAAGCGCTTTACAACAATCGCCAATGGCTTGATTGTCATCAATAGTCTGACTTTTAATTCCAAATATATTAATTGAATTTATATTTCATCCTCTGTAATCGTGGAAATCGAATCCATGCCCTCATAGCAATATGCTACATTATTAACGTAGTGACAATAGCATTCCGTCACCGCCTCTCCACGTCAATGCGACATTTTGGATAGGCAACATAAAATTGTTTAAAGTAGCCAAATAACGAACAAATAATGTTTTTGTTTCAAAGAGAAAATCCAGAAAGGTTTTGTTTTGGAGCAAACAATAAAAGCAACTAATTCCGTGGAAGAACGGTCACTAACCAGAAGGTGCAGCTATAACGTAATTAGTGAAAGAACCAGTGGAGAGGCATGGAAAACGTGTTTCTTTCCATCGTGATTTATTATGATTTGAAATGAACTGCCTGATAGGGTGATGGAGCAGATTCAATAATGTTTTCTAAGAGAGAATTGAATTAATGCGTGAACAGAAATACATTGTGGGCCTCTTAGGAATAGCCAGTCAAGTGAATCTCATTGGTAAAAAATAAGGATCAAGTACAAGGGCGGTAGTCCAATAACTTCCTTCTGTACTGTATATTTCAATTGAGTCTATGAATTGCGTACTGCTGATATTTCCACAATATCCAGTTGGTTTGTATTTTTTGTGTACATTAACCTTCGTATGATAATGTCATATGCTCACATATCTAATGATAAATTTCCGTTGGGAGTTATGTTATAATTACACCAGATGACGTGTGGTGGCGCTGCAGCGCCAGTGTGTTGTGGCTGTTCTCTGCCCAGCCTGGTGCAATTCATCCAACTTGGGCTCTTTCCAATGTTGATTTCCAGTGAAGTCATTGGGTATGGGGCGGGGGGGGGGGTGCGGGTCGGGAGGGGTGGGGGTTCACAATCTGGAAGAGCGCACAAAGATCTCCCAATGCCAGCTTAGTGCTTCTGGCAAAGAATAACTTAACTGCCATTAAGCTTCCTTGTCCCAAGATTGAGTAATTTGTTCGGTTTTTTTTAGTCTTTCACTGAATGAAGCTTTCGCTTTAAGTATGGCAGTCAATGCTGTCAGAAGCTGTCGCATTTCGTTTATTCTAAACATATTCTTGAAACTGATCCACAGAGATACCGTTTCATCTTCATATCCGTTCTCTACCTGCTTGCCATGTTGGAACTGCTGATCTCAGTTTTCGTTGTCATTTCCAGAGGCAAGAAGTTGCTAACTGTTCCATCATAAAAGTCAATAAGGTTTGCAGGTACATGGACAAATTGTCGATCTATGAAAGCAGTTCTGCTGAAAAGTTTTGTTTTATTATTAAATATACAAAAATATTTCTCATAACCGAAACGTATTGCAATCAAAGTTCTTTGGCCCACATTTTCTATACCCAGTGCATGAACAGTGTTCTCTGTTCATTAAACGTGCCTATTCACATTTAATTTCTATAACTCATTCCAGTAAGCTAAATATCCAAATGTTGCAGCGACATCTACAGGGGACCTGAGACTGATATGAACAGGGCTACCAAATGCATCGCACTAAAAAACAAATCATATTAAAGCATTGAATATTGAACCGTGCAGAATGAATTAAATGTCACAGCTTGCAAATTTGTTGAAGCAAAGATAGGGAAAGAAATACCAAAGAATTATAGAATGCTGACTACCTGCAAGGGCAATACATTAGTTCCAGTCCCACATGCTGTCCTCGCTATCCTGTAATATGTTTTCTTTTTTCTTATCTGTATGTTCTTATAAAATTTCCTTTTGAAATCCACAATTAAATCTGCTGGCACCACCGTCCCAGGCAGGGCATTCCAGATCCTAACCACTCTCTGCGGGAAAGAAATCTTTTCTCATGTCACTTTTTTCTAATTACCTTGAATCAGTGTCCTCTGGTTCGCGACCTTTCAGTCAAAGGAATCAGTTTTACTGTCTAATCTATCTGGACGTCTCAAGATTCTAAATACATTCATCAAAAGTTTATTTTTTTCAAACTTCTTATTTCAAGAAGAAAAACCTTCTCCAGTCGATCCTCGCAACTGGTTTCACTCAACCCTGGGACCATTCTCGTTCATCTTTTCTGCACGCTGTCTAAAGTCTTCAGATATTCCTAAAGTACGATTCCTGCAATTGGACAAAATACACCAGTTGCTATGTTATAAACGTTCAGGATGGCTTCATGTCTTAATACTCTAAATACATCTATTTATAAAACCTAATATCCCTCATGGCTTTGTCGCCCCTTTCTCAGCCTACCCTGCCACTTTAAACGATTTCTGCACATATACCCACATGCCTCTATGTTCCTGCATATCACTTATGCTTGCACTCTTAAGTTTATCGTGTGCCTACTCGTTCGCTGTGTCAACATCAATTAATTCACATTTCTCGGCATTTAATTTCATATGTCACGTTGTCTGTCTATTCCTCCAGCATGTGTATGTCTTCTTGAAGTCTTTCATTATCCTCCACGCATTTCACAATACTTGTACGTTTGGTGTCATCTTCAAATACTGAAACTGTGCCCAGTACACGCAAGTCTCTGTTGTTACCATATCTCAATAGAAAGTTGTCTTGGTAACGATTCCTTGGGCACTACTCGATATATTTTCCCGTTCCAAAAGAAGTCAACCACCACTCCACTCTGTTTCCTGCCACTCAGCAATTGGTATCCATGCTAGCACTTTTCATTTTTTTCCCATGGGCCTTAACTTTGCTGACAGGGCTATTATTTGTCAGGTGAGAAAACGGCTTTTGGAAGTACATAAACAACTGGTAAATCGCATTGCCTTCAGCATTGCTCTCTGGTATCTCATCCAAAAGCTCAATCAAGTTATTCAAACACGGGTTGCATATAGCAAAACGGTGCAGGCTTTTCTTAAGTAATGTACTCTTGACAATTGACAGTTAATTTTGTACGGGATTATAATTTCTAAACAAACGAAAATCACATTATCGAGAATATTGTTAGTTTTTCCTTACACAGATTTTTAAACAAGGATGTAATATGTGCAGTTCTCCAGACCTCTGGCACCAGCAGTGTATCTAAGAACTATTGGAATGTTATGGCCAGTACCTCCCCAATGTCTGCCCTTAATTCTCTTAGCATTCCTGGGTGCATCCGTTTCGTTCTTAAATGAAAGATCAGTTATTTTAAACTGTGCACCCTAGTTTGAATCTCTCTCACAAGGGGAAACATCCCTTCAACATCCACCTTGGCAAGTCCCATCAGAATCTTATATGTTTCAATACGGTCACCTCTCATCCTCATAAACTCCAATGCATGCAGACCCATCTTGTCCAACCTATCCTCATACGATCACCCTCTCATCACAGGAATCAGTCGAATGAGCCTTCTCTGAACTGCCTCTAATACAATTATATCATTTCTTAAGAATGGAGACCATAGCTGTACACAATACTCAAGGTGTAGTCTCACCAATGTCCTGTACAACTGCAGCAAAACATCCCTACTTTTATGTCCCATTCCCCTTGCAATAAACGGCAGCGTTACCTTTGCCTTATCAATCACTTGGTTGACCTGTATACTAACTTTTATTGTGTATTTCGCGTACTAGGACCCCCAGATCCCCCTGCACCTCAGAGGTTTGCAATCTCTCTCCATTTAGATAGTGTATGTTTTTCTATGTTTCCGACTAAAGTGGGCAAGATCAGACTCCCCCCCCACTTTTATACTTCCTGTGCCAATTCTTTGCCCACACACTAAACCAATCTATATCCCTTTGCCACCTTCTTATGTCCTCTTCACAATTTATGTCCCTACCTCTCGTTGTGTCATTAAAACATTTACTAACCATACATGATGCTCTTTCATCCAATTTATTGATATAGATGGTAAGTAGTTCAAGTCCCAGCACTGATCCCTGTGGCTCCACTAGATACTGCTTTGCAACCCAAAAACAACCCATTTATTCATACTCTAGTTTGCCTGCTGGATAACCAATCTCTATATAGGATAATATGTTGCACCTGACACCAAAGGCTCTTTTTTTCTTAGAGTAACCTTTGATGTGGCACCTCTCAAATGCCTTTTGGAAATCCAAATACACCAGATCCACACTGACCTTCATCCATGCTGCTGCTTGCGTTCTCAAAAACTGTAATAAATTAGTGAAACACGATTGGCCTTTCACAAAACCATGTTGATACTTCCTGAGTGCACTAATATTTTCTAAATGACCTGCTATAACCGCCTTTATAATAGTTTGCAGCATTTCTCCGATGGCAGATGATAAGCTAACTGGCCTGCAGTTTCCTGCTTTCCCCTTTTCCCCCTTCTGGCTAGTTTACTCCCTCCCTACCAGACAAGTACGGGTAATGCACGTAGACAAGAATATGCTATTTTCTAGCAGTTTACAAAGAACATTATAAACTTTATTGTTTGTTTTTAACTGCGTGTTTGCCCTGCCATGGATTTGCTGCCGAATTTATGCATAAATGCCAGTGAGTTTCGTTAGTCTTAACGTTATGTTTACACTAAATTCTGGCCCAATGTAGTGCATACTTGATTTCCATTTTCTGCAGATTTTCACACATTATGCGAAGGAACATATCATCACTGACGCCAGTTTGTTTGTTTATTTATTTATTTGTTTTTTGCTTTTATTTTATGCTTTTTTTCTGTGTATTTATTTATCTATTAGAATTAGAATTAGAATATTACAGCGCAGTACAGGCCCTTCGGCCCTCGATGTTGCGCCGATCATCTGACCTACACTATTCCATTTACATCCATATGTCTATCCAATGACCACTTAAATGCCCTTAAAGTTGGCGAGTCTACTACTGTTGCAGGCAGGGCGTTCCACGCCCCTACTACTCTCTGCGTAAAGAAACTACCTCTGACATCTGTCCGATATCTTTCACCCCTCAACTTAAAGCTATGTCCCCTCGTGTTTGCCATCCTCATCCGAGGAAAAAGACTCTCACTATCCACCCTATCTAACCCTCTGATTATCTTATATGTCTCTTTTAAGTCACCTCTCCTCCTCCTTCTCTCTAACGAAAACAACCCCAAGTCCCTCAGCCTTTCCTCGTAAGACCTTCCTTCCATACCAGGCAACATCCTAGTAAATCTCCTCTGCACCCTTTCCAAAGCTTCCACATCCTTCCCATAATGCGGTGACCAGAACTGCACGCAATACTCAAGGTGCGGCCTCACCAGAGTTTTGTACAACTGCATCATGACCTCGTGGCTCCGAAACTCTATCCCCCTACTAATAAAGGCTAACACACCATATGCCTTCTTAACAGCCCTGTTAACCTGGGTAGCAACTTTCAGGGATTTATGTACCTGGATACCAAGATCTCTCTGCTCATCTACACTACCAAGAATCTTCCCATTAGCCCAGTACTCTGCATTGCTGTTACTCCTTCCAAAGTGAATCACCTCACACTTCTCCGCATTAAACTCCATTTACCATCTCTCAGCCCAGCTCTGCAGCCTATCTATGTCCCTCTGTACCCTACAACACCCTTCGACACTATCCACAACTCCACCGACCTTCGTGTCATCCGCAAATTTACTAACCCACCCTTCTACACCCTCATCCAGGTCGTTTATAAAAATGACAAACAGCAGTGGCCCCAAAACAGAACCTTGCGGTACACCACTAGTAACTAAACTCCAGGATGAACATTTGCCATCAACCACCACCCTCTGTCTTCTTTCAGCTAGCCAATTTCTGATCCAAAGCTCTAAATCACCTTCAACCCCATACTTCCGTATTTTCTGCAATAGCCTACCGTGGGGAACCTTATCAAACGCCTTACTGAAATCCATATACACCACATCGACTGCTTTACCCTCATCCACCTGTTTGGTCACGTTCTCGAAAAACTCAATAAGGTTTGTGAGGCACGACCTACCTTTCACAAAAGCGTGCTGACTATTGCAAATATTCATTTGTTTATTTATGTGTTTGTTTGTATGTATGTTTGTTAATTTGTATATTTACTGTTTTGCAAAAATTACGTTTTCCCTCTCAGCTTTTCCATTAGCGTTCTGATCAGTACAACATGGATATCCAAATTTGAATTGACAACAGTTCAATGCTGCCACCACCACGACAAAGGGTGCCTTAATAATACAATCACAGAAGATGCAATGGAACACGTTGCTGATAAAATTTAATCCAGAGAAGTGTGAAGTGGTGCTCTTTAGAAAGAAGAATGAGGAGAGGCTTTATAAACAAAATTGCACAATTTTAAAATGGGTGCAGGAACCGAGAAACCTGGGACTTCAAAGGGACATATCTTTGAAGGTAGTTGGATAAGCTGATATAGCTGTCTCAAAGTTCACGGATCTTTGGCGTTGTAAATAGAAGCATAGAGTATAAAGGCAAGGAAGACATGCTAAAGCTTTATAAATCACTATTCAGGACTCAGATGGAGCATTGTGTCTATTCTCGGAAGCAGACTTTAGGAAAGATGTCAACACATTAGAGATGCCGCAGAGGACATTGACTGAAATCATTCCTGGGATGAGTGATTTCATTTAAAAGAAAGAAAGAAAAAAAGGAAGGAAGGAAGGATGGAAGGATGGAAGGATGGAAGGAAGGAAGGTAAAAAAAAATGACTTGACTCCACAGAGTGCTTTCTCACGGTCGTTGGGTATCGTAAAGCATTTTCCTGCTTATGTGAAGAACTTAGGTGGAGAAATAGGAGAAACTGCCTTTTGTTCCATTGGAGCAGAGAAGGATGTAGAAAGATTTAATAGACATGTTCCGCACATGAGGAATATTGATAAAATAAATCAAAAGAAAACTTTCTCATTGGTAAGATCAGTCAGAAACCATCGCTTTCCCAATGTTAATTATGGATTGCCAACAAATGATGGCTTTGCCAGTGACGCCCATTTCTCACGAAGGAATAAAGAAAGGACACAGTTTTAAGGTAGTTGGCAGATGTGTGACAGGGGAGATGAGGGGAAAAGCAATTACATAGCTAGTTGTTGTGATCTGAAATGCATTGCCTGAAATGGTTGAAGCAGATCCAACGGTAAGTGAAGTAATGGAAAGTGAAGTGCATTTTCTTTACCCCAAATAAAAAATCTTGGCTATGGTGAAACAGCAGGAGGCACTGAGTGAAATTGAACAGTCTTTCCCTAAAGTCGGCATCGGCATGATGGGCCGACTTGCTTCCAGCTCCACTATATAATTGCATGATTCTACGATTCAACAAGAAAAAACACTGGAATTGTAGCGTCTAAATCCCATTCATGCGGGCCGGCATTTTCTTCCATCATGCAGCATATGAGAAGATAAGAACTTTACCTGAAAAATGCTCATAAATATGCAGAAAAAGGCCGTATATAACAGCAGTACTAAGCGTGTGTAAATGTAAAGTGAAAACTTGATGCACATACCAGCTGACTCTTTGTTTCTTTTCTTTAGTGATTTGCCATCCATCTACTTACCATGCATTTATGTTTTATTTGTAAATGATTGAAATAACTTTCTTTACTTAAGAATACATTTTTTGCTTCCTTCTCCTGTCATTTCCAACAACATCATCTTTCACCCCGAGCAGCTTCTTTTTATTTTGTGGATAGGCGATCATTTTGAAATTTGGGTGGATATCAACTCCTTGGGCTGGATTTTACGCTCGGTGGGCGGGAATTCAAAACCGACGCAAAAGTCGGTGGCAAACCCGCTTCTGCCTAGTCCAGTATTTTACGGGTCCCCAGGCTTTAATTGTCACGGGGCGGGAGTTCCACCCACTTCAGGGAAGAGACCCCACCTCAGTGAGCTGCCGGCCAATCAGCGGGCCGTCAGCGTTTAGTCCAAGCAGCGCCGACGGGAGCGGTGGCCATTGCTGGGACTGCAGCCCAGCCGATGCCATGGACCTGAGAGAATGGGTAAATTGGGCATGCTTCACCAGGGGGATCGGTCGTGCCCTGGTGAGGCGAGGGTGGTCGCTTGGAGGGAGAGGGTGTCTTGGGTCCTGGGGATGGGTTGGAACGTGGGTGCGGCCGTGAATCGGGCACCCTGTGCCCGACTGCCATGGCCCCTCCTCGGGGCGCAGAAAGGTCAGCAGCTTTCGCTGGGCGGCCTTTCACGCCCCCAGCACGCCCACTTGCCATGAATAACATATCCGTGGAGGCGGACGAGGTCCCTCAAGTGGCTGTTAATTGGCCACTTAAGGTGTTGATTGCCCTCAGGCGGACGGGCCGTTTCCTACCCACACCCTACTACCGTAAAGTTCAACGGAAGAGGGAGCGGGGTGGGTAGGCCTCCCGGAACCTCCCACTAAAATTTACGCCACCCCCTCGCCATTATCCGACCCGCTGGGCGGCGTAAAATTCAACCCCCGGAGTATTTTCAGCATTTATTTTCTTTGGCTTGAGGTTGAGCTGCCGTCCCAGCAGTGGCCACCGCTTCTATTCGGCGGGACTTACTGTCACAAGTGGGTCGAGCTAAAGCCTCATACCAATTAAAGCTCGGATACCCGCAAAATATGGGTTGGATGCCCAATGAGGCGGTAGCAGGTACGCGAACGGCTCCTGTCCGCCCAGGGTTAAATCCCGGCCACTGTGTGCCTCAGCAACAAGCTGCCTAAACAGACTGACGCACATAATCAGAAGTGCAGACAATGCTGGTAAACGGGCTGTGATCATTTTTCTGTATCCAATATCGCAGTTACACAATCGATTACATGGAACTGAGGCGGATTTTGTTTTTTTAGTTCGAAACCCTGAGGGCCTATGCACTCGGAAAGCACTTCATTATGAAAAGAGGCACTTTTATTTCCTTACGGAAATATTCAGTATTTCCTTACTAAAAATGTGGATTCGTAAAGGTTGCATTCTTTGGCTGAAATCGCATTCACTGACTTCTGGCTCACATAAATATATAAAAATACACGGAAGGATTCCAGCTGTTCGCCCAGAAATGTAATGGCTTGAACGAATTTAGTCGGAATTTCCCAATCAGTCAACCGATATTTTAACAACGAGTGATGTTGCACTGGTGTTCTTTGAGAAAGTATTGGATAAGGCACCAGGAGGTATGATTTAACCTATCCAGTTGGACGATATCCAAGTGGGTTTCACAATCTACACAATTTGTTTTCTTCAATGATCTAATGTTAGGGTGAGGCCTATCTCTCTCAGATATTCTCTGCTGTTCAGTTTTGCTATCTGAAATATAAATGCGTACATTAGGAACAGCCTTGCGTGCTATTCACAATATAAGCGCAGTCATTAAAATGTGGATGAATTCTACTAGAGGTAGTGCTATTAAATCTGTTAATATTGCAAATACTAATGTTTAGACTCTCAACATTCAGTTGTGCCTATTTATTCAGTTGCTGTGTGATCGTGTTTCAACTTCATGCGGGACCTAAAATAGATTTTCAAGCACCAATTAATGGTGTTGTTATATTCAGACTCAACAATTTGAATGTTCGGATAGCTGACCATATGCCTACACTCATCCAAGAATCTGCTGCCCGCATTCAAACTCGTACCAAGTTCTCTTCACACGTTATCCTATTGGCTCAATGAACTGTATTGATTCAGTCCAATAACGTCTCGTGTTTTTTTTTAAAATTGAATCCATGTTTTTTATGTCTTCCTATCTCTGTAACATTCTGCACTTATGCAATCTGTTGACTTACCTGGAGTCTTCCAACTATGGGCACTCTTGCATCCCCGATTTCTAACACTCCATCATTGGCGATTGAGTCTGAAACCTTGGCTCTGTGCTTCGCTAACGCCTCGCTAACACTGTGTGACATTCTACTTTGTTGACTCTTATGGCACTGCATAAAGACCACCTCAATGAGCAATCTTTTGCACACCTGCCCTAATCTTATTTTACGTGGCTGTGTCAAATTATATTTAATGACCACGCCCGTGAAGCACCTTGGGACATTTTGGACATTTTACAACGTTCCAGGTGCTATATAAATATGCATTCTTGTTGATACAAATGAGCCACCCTTCATTCGTACCGCTGTACGTCTGTTCCCACTGTCTTGTCTGAGAGAGAAATCGGTCTGTGCCGATAACTATCACCAAGTGGGAATGTTGATTATGAGCTGAAATGTGTGATCCTGACGCTGTCACAGAATTAGGCTTCTAGATTTTTCTGCTTAAAATCTGCAAGCTTTAGATGCTACTCAACCAGTGCAGCGAAACGAAAAATTCAGCTGGCACCAACACTGGTCCAGCCACTGGGGAATTAAGGAGTGTGAATGGTAAGAGGGTGAGACCAATTCCCAGTCAGGTTGCACCTGTTTCCACATTAAGGCTAGTTAAACACGATTTTGCTTACATTCAGGGGGTTACTTCCCGAGCTCCCTTGAAATACAGCTCCTTGTGCTATTACATAACTATAGAAACTAAGCCATCAATTTTCTCATCAAGGTCCGAGTACAGGCATTAGCCAATGATTCGCATATCACCTTCGTGAGAGAGGGGTTGTAGCAAATACTTGGGAACACTTCCAGGCTTTGACTAGCACGAATGCATTGAGACCCATAACTCAGCAGATAAGCACTCAGTTCCGCCACAAAATAGGTACGGCAATGTACAGCTGTTTGCCATACTGCCTAAGTCGCTGTTACCTGGAGATTCCTGGGTGTTTGTTGAATCTGCCATGAGCTTTGCCAGAAACTCATGAAGAATGACAGCGCCAACTAGCCACGTCTCCGATGATTTGTTGTTATCTTCCACCAAAAGAATGCAAGATGCCGAGGAAAATGACAACCATGTAGTTCTGTTTTGTTTGTTATTTCATGGGATGTGGCCGTCAACGGCAGTGCCAGCATTTGTTGACTATCCCTAATTACCATTGAGAAGATGGTGGTGTTCCGTCTGCTTGAACGGCTGCAAGTACATTTGGTGTGTGTACACATATTAGAGCGGGCGTTCCAGAATGGTGATCCAGCGACAGTAAAGGAACGGTGATATATTTCCAAGTCAGGATGGTTGCTACCTGTCTGACGTTTCTCTCTTCTGTTTTTGCAGCATTGGCATTTTTCTCATTTTTGTTGCTTTCCTGTATCTCTCCACATTACTCATTAGTGAAGCCAGAATTGAGTTATAAAACCTCTAATGCAGGAAATTCAAACACTCAATGAGGTAGGAAGTTTGGTCTTTCCAGGCAAAATTGCACTCTGGCATGTGTGGCTGGTTATTATGTCGCCAAACTTTGCATCTCTCTATCTCTCTTGATCGCTCTCTCTCACACACACTTGTTTAAGTTTCCCTCTTGCTGCATCTGTGTCTTCTTTGGATTCTGACTCTTTCTCCACCTATGTTTCTTCTTTTATTTCTCTGGCTGCATCTCTGTGGAACACTTTCACTTTAGGCATCTCCTGCCTTCCGACATCTTATGCATTCATCCTCTCTCTCTCTCTCTCCCACTCTCTCCTTCAATATTGTTCTTCATTTACTTCATACTTGTGTAAAATTGTGCTGTGCAAAACTATGGGCTCAATTTTACAGGCCCTTCGACGCGGCGGGTCACAGCGTGGGGCCAGTAAAATGCTGCGTGGAGAGGCCCGCCTCATCCGGCGACGTAGCATTTTTCCGGCGGCGGCAGGACCTCGATGCGGCCCCCTGCCACATGGCGGCGGCACCACAATCAACATATGGTAATGATACTTAACTTTGCTGATTATGCAGCCAACCGCCTCTCCAGAGACACTTTCAGATATTTCGTTGAATGGGCAGCCGTCACATGCCACCCCATTCATGATCTGAAAAGCCGACGGGTCCTCACTCTGCATTGTGGAAAGGAGGGGGGGGCGGGTAGATACACAGGGGTCGATCTCTGCTTTCTTAAAGGGAGAAGGGACGTGAGATATGTAGGTGCCTAACTCAGCTTTGTTAAAAGGGAGGAGGGAGAACAGATTTGCATGCTGGAAGGGAGGAGGGAGGGGGGATACACAGGGTTTGCTGTCTGCATTCTGAAACGGTGAGGGTCTGGGATTACAGGAGGGGAAGCTGTTCTGAAATGAAGGGAGGAACCATGTACCATCCCTCCGTTAGCAGTGTACCCTCTGTGTTTGTGAGGGGCCAATGGCACACCAGGCACCCTGTATGTGGGGAGGGTGCCAAATAGGGCAGTAGCATGAAGGTGTTATGGATGTTGGGGGCAATCGGTTCAGCTACTGGTTTCTTTGTGTGGTCATGTTGTGCCACTCTGAGTGTTGGCCAAGTTGGGAAATGCCATGGCACGCTACACAATTAATCCCGGAAAGCAGCTGATGTACCCATCAACATCAATCCATGCCCTGTTAGGAAACTTCGAATACATGCAGGGTTCAACTTTATTTATCACATTGAATAATAGGAATGGCTCATCCTACATTGTGTGATCCTCTGCACTTGAGGATCCATATGCGCCAGAGGCAATATCATCAGGAGGGCGTGACACACAAAGACGTCCACAGTCGTGAGTAGCAGCCAACGAGGGAGGCCTACCATTGCGGTTGCCTTGCATCTGCAGGCCCCAAATGACATGCCATCGGACGTCAGAGTACCAGTGTCAAAGGAGATTGCGTACATAAAGAGGGTGGTTACCCGTCTGTGTGCCCTGCTCAAGGATGAACTGCATCCCATGGGCTCTGGTGCACATCTCATGCCTTTGTCCCTCATAGTACAGCAGTTCTCAAGCCTTACGCCTCTGCAGCCCTTTAGGGGCCTGCCGGAGAGCTTTGTGGGGTCACACAGTCAGCAGTGCACCACAGTATCAGGGAGGTCACCAACGCCCTGCATTGGAGGGCTAGTGAGCTTGTCCACTTCAGGACGGACTTTCACAGCTAGGCCCAGAGGGCCATAGGTTATAGAACATAGAACAGGACAGCACAGTACAGGCCCTTCGGCCCACGATGTTGTGCCAATCATTTAACCGACTCTAAGATCAAACTAACTACCTACCCTTCATTCTACTACCATCCATGTACCTATCCAAGAGTCGCTTAAATGCCCCTAATGTATCTGCTTCTACTACCACCGCTGGCAGCGCATTCCACGCACCCACCACTCTTTGGGTAAAGAATCTACCTCTGACATCTCCCCGAAACCTTCCTCCAATCACCTTAAAATTATGCCCCCTGGTGATAGCCCTTTCCACCCTGGGAAAAAGTCTCTGACTATCCACTCTATCTATGCCTCTCATCATCTTGTACCCCTCTATCAAGTCACCTCTCATCCTTATTCGCTCCATTGAGAAAAGCCCTAGCTCCCTCAAACCTTCTTCGTAGGACATGCCCTCCAGTCCAGGCAGCATCCTGGTAAATCTCCTCTGCACCCTCTCTAAAGCTTCCACATCCTTCCTATAATGAGGCGACCAGAACTGAACACAATATTCCAAGTGTGGTCGAACCAGGGCCTTATAGAGCTGCAGCATAACCTTGCGGCTCTGAAACTCAATCCCCGTTAAAGAAAGGCAACACACCATACGCCTTCTTAACAACCCTATCAACTTGGGTGGCAACTTTGAGCGATCTATGGACATGGACCCCAAGATCCCTCTGTTGCTCCAGACTACCAAGAATGCTGTATTTAAGCCTGCTTTCCGCATTCAAATTCGACCTTCCAAAAAGAATCACTTCACACTCTTCCTGGTTGATCTCCATCTGCCACTTCTCAGCCCAGCTCTGCATCCTGTCAATGTCCCGTTGCAACCTACAACAGCCTTCCACACTATCCACAACTCCAGCAACCTTCGTGTCATCGGCAAACTTGCTAACCCAGCCTTCCACTTCCTCATCCAAGTCATTTATAAAAATAACAAAGAGCAGAGGTCCCAGAACAGATCCTTGTGGAACACCACTGGTCACCGAGTTCCATGCTGAATACTTTCCATCTACTACAACCCTCTGACTTCTATGGGCCATCCAATTTTGTATCCAGGCAGCCAACTTTCCCTGAATCCCATGCCTCCTTACTTTCTGAAAGAGCCGACCATGGGGAACCTTATCAAACGCCTTGCTAATATCCGTATACACTACATCCACTGCTCTTCCTTTATCAATGTGTTTTGTCACATCTTCAAAGAATTCAATAAGGCTTGTGAGGCATGACCTGCACCTCACAAAGCCATATTGACTGTCTCTAATCAAACCATGTTTTTCCAAATAATCATAAATCCTGTCTCTCAGAATCCTCTCCAATAATTTGCCCACTACCGACGTAAGACTGACTGGTCTATAATTCCCAGGGTTATCCCTATTCCCTTTCTTGAACAAGGGAACAACATGTGCCATCCTCCAATCATCTGGCACTACTCCAGTGGACAGTGAAGACGCAAAGATCACGGCCAAAGGCGCAGCAATCTCATCCCTCGCTTCCTGTAATATCCTTGGGTATATTCCGTCTGGCCCCGGGGACTTATCTGTCCTCATATCATTCAAAATTTCCAGCACATCCTCCCTCTTAACCTCAACCTGTTCGAGCATATCAGCCTGTTCCACGCTGTCCTCACAAACGACCACGTCCCTCTCACCAGTGAATACTGAAGCAAAGTATTCATTTATGACCTCCCCGACCTCCTCCGACTCCAGGCACAAGTTCCCTCCGCTATCCCTGATCGGCACTACCCTCACTCTGGCCATCCTCTTGTTCCTCACATAAGTGTAGAACGCCTTGGGATTTTCCTTAATCCTACCCGCCAAGACATTTTCATGTTCCCTTCTAGCTCTCCTAAGTCCATTCCTCAGTTCCTTCCTGGCTACCTTGTAACCCTCTGGAGCCCTGTCTGATCCTTGCTTCCACAACCTGAAGTAAGCTTCCTTCTTCCTCTTGACTATCTGTCCCACCTCTCGTGTCATCCAAGGTTCCTTCACCCTACCATCCCTTACCTGCCTCATCGGGACATACCTATCCAGCAGTCGCAGCAAGTGATCCCTGAACAACCTCCACATTTCTGTCGTGCCTTTTCCTGAGAACATCTGTTCCCAATTTATGCTCCCCAGTTCCTGCCTAATAGCATTGTAATTCCCCCTCCTCCAATTAAATATTTTCCCATCCAGACTGCTCGTGTCCCTCTCCATGACTATAGTAAAGGTCAGGGAGTTGTGATCACTATCACCGAAATGCTCTACCACCGAGAGATTGGCCACCTGGCCTGGTTCGTTGCCAAGCACCAAGTCCAACATAGTCTCCCCTCTAGTCGGCCTATCTGCATATTGAGTCAGGAAACCTTCCTGGCCACACCTGACAAAAACTGCTCCATCCAAACAATTTGCACGAAGGAGGTTCCAATCAATATTAGGGAAGTTGAAGTCACCCATGACAACAACCCTGTTACTTCTGCACCTTTCCAAAATCTGCCTCCCAATCTGTTCCTCCGTGTCTCTGTTGCTATTGGGGGGTCTATAGAAAATTCCCAACAAAGTAACTGCTCCTTTCCTGTTTCTGACTTCCACCCATAATGACTCAGTAGACAAACCCTCCCGCCGACCTCCCTTTCTGCAGCTGTGATACTATCCCTGATTAACAATGCCTCTCCCCCACCTCTTTACCTCCCTCCCTATTCCTTTTGAAAGATCTAAACCCCGGAACATCCAAAATCCATTCCTGCCCCTGTGATATCCACGTCTCCGTAATGGCCACAACATCGTAGCTCCAAGTACTGATCCATGCTGTAAGTTCATCACCCTTATTCCTCACACTTCTTGCGTTAAAATAGACACACTTCAACCCATCATACTGGCTGCAACTTTGCCCTGTCAATAGTCTAACCTTCCTCACAGACTCTCTGCACTCTGTATCTGCCTGTTCAACAGGTACCCCATCCACTGATCCGTGGCTCCGGTTCCCATCCCCCTGCCAAACTAGTTTAAACCCTCCCGAAGAGCTCTAGCAAACTTCCCGCCTAGGATATTGGTGCCCCTCCAGTTCAGATGCAACCCGTCCTTCTTGTACAGGTCCCACCTTCCCCAGAAGGTGTACCAATGATCCACATATCTGAATCTCTCCCTCCTGCACCAGTTCTGTAGCCACGTGTTCAGCTGCACTCGCTCCCTGTTTCTAGCCTCACTAGCACGTGGCACCGGTAACAATCCTGAGAATCCTACTCTGCTCGTCCTGCCTTTCGGCTTCCAACCTAACTCCCTATATTCGCTTTTCAGGTCCTCATCCCTTTTCCTAGCTATGTCATTGGTACCGATATGTACCACGACCTCTGGCTGCTCCCCCTGCCCCTTAAGAATCCTATAGACTCGATCCGAGACATCCCTGACCCTGGCACCTGGGAGGCAACATACCATCTGGGAGTCTCGTTCGCGACCTCAGAATCTCCTGTCTGTTCCTCTAAACATTGACTCTCCTATCACTATCGCTCTCCTATTCTCCCCCTACCCTTCTGAGCCAATGAGCCAGGCTCAGTGCCAGAGACCTGGCCACTGTGGCTTTCCTCTGGTAGGTCTCCCCCCCACCCCCCAACCGTATCCAAAACGGTATACGTATTATTGAAGTTCTGGTGTCATTGCTGGAGAAGCTTAGGTTGTAATGTTCATAGACTGCACTCATGTGGCCATCAGGCCTATTGCCAAGCTGCCACCTGCAGACGTCACCATTAAAGGAGCCCTCTCAATTCTAGGTGAAGCTGGTATGTGAACACCGCCAATGCTTGCAGCGAATGTGTGACCGCTTCTTTGGCACCAATGCACCTGCATCTGACGCCAGTCCCGGCTGCCACAGCTGTTCACTGAACTGGCTCAGATGCAGGGGTGGCTTTTTGGAGATAAGGGCTATCCTTTTCAGACACGGCTCCCGACACCGATGAGAGACTCTACCGCTGCTGCGGAGGAGAGAAACAACACCAGCCACAGAACACCATTAGCCACAATTGAGTAGGAGATCGGCATGCTCAGAGATCACCTCCAATGCCTGTATAGATAGGGTGATGCCATGTACCACGGGCAGAGAATGCCAGCTACTTTCTTTGCTGTTCCACACAAGTACGCACCCAATAGGCCTGGTATTTTGAGGATAGACGTCAATAGGAATCCTCCTCGGATTATGAGGACATTGAGGACCTACAGTATGAAAGATGTAAGGGAGTGCAGATTGCACCAAGGCTAGCAGTGAGGTAGGGATGTACAGAAGTGGCTGATCTGTCAAAAGCTATCTGCTTTATAGGAACTGACATGAGCTCTGCTAGCCACACATCACCCTCGCTCACCTGCTGTGCACCCGTCCACATCTGCAGCATCCTTGTGTCAACCATTAGAGGCAACAGCTGACTGAGCCAATCTCCATGTCACTGCACCCGTGGCGATGTAATGGTGACATGGCAATGATATTATTGCAAACGTTGGCTCTTCTGAAGGTTCAAGGGTGCAAAGTTATGTGACATTGGTGCTACATGCTGGCACTCATCATGCTCACAGGGCACATATGTTGGTGAGGAACATTTAGTGAAAGATATATATATATATATATATATATTGCTGTGACACCCATGCATTCGCATTTGTGTCAGTTTGTTCTCTGTAAATCTCTGTCATATGTTTTATGGTCTATTTAATTCTCACGTCCTGGAATGTACAAACTTAAGATTATTCTCCCAGGTGCAGCACGCCTACACAGGGCACTGGGACACAGCAGGGTAAGTCAGTGGCAGCAAAGCGGAAAGTGCAGGGGTCAATTAGGAGTTCAGGCAGCATTTGCGGAGAGAGAAGCAGAATTAACTTTCAGGTCTGTAAACTTGGACAAGTTAACTATGCTTCTCTCTCCACAGATGTTGCCTGTCCTGCTGGATTTCTGCAGGACTTTCTGCTTTGCTGCCAGTGTGACGGTAGCCCCACTCTTCAGCAGTGAGGTATGTATTCCTTGACAGCTGTCAGCAAGCAGGTATTGGAGCGCTTAAAATAGTGCCCCAGAACTGGCTGCACAACTGGCAAAGGGTTCCTCACTGCGCCAAATATCTCACCTCACCCCACGTAATGTCGGGCGACGGCTCGGCGAGGGATGCTAATGAGCTCCCGCGTGCAATATCGCGGGGCTCTGCGTCGGCTGCTAAATGCGGCAGCTGCGCTGAGTTGAAAGGGTGCCGATACGCCTCAATAAAGTACAGCCCTAAATTTGAGTTGGGTTCTGTCAACTGTTCGCCGGGAGCCTTAGATGAACATACCTATTATCGGTCCAAAAATAACAGTTCTTCCAATTTTACTGCCAATGTTTTCCAGTTTTATTTCAAACATCAAACAATTGCTGCTCCACATTCAGTTTCATATCACGTTGATCAATTATGAGACTTAGACAAGTGTAGAAACTCACTCGCTGTCCTGTGCATGCGTGGATTCGCTCAGCGATATGAATTGCGGCTTTCCACCTGAACAGAAGTGATTCCTCCTATCCCTAAATCAGATGAAAACGATTAAATAGACAACTGCTGGATGGGGCCAATATGACAGAATAACACACAGCATTTCAACCATATGAGTGAAAATCGCTTTTAAAATTTGAAAAAGAAAATGGCCACAGCCATGTTGAGGGCTATAAAGAAAACTATAGGATGAGAGAGCCCTTTCATGCACAGACTTTCATATAGCTCTGTCAATTTCCTGCCACAGGCATGACGTGCCAAATGGCTTTCACTGTGCTGCAAGAATTTATGTGGTCAAAATTTGGACAGCGATGTGCAACCAGCATAGAGAATCATTTCATATGTCTGCACGATATTCTGTTCCACTGCTAGCAATTTTATTTGGGTAACTGACATGATTGGCTTTAATGCTGATGTTACACCCAAACTGATTTTACTGCGCATTGAAGTTCATGGAGAGCAATACTGTGCGTGGTCCAACTCTGTGCATCTGATCGAATGGATTTCCGACTTGGTGCATTAAGATAAAATTATCCTCTATGAGGCAATGGATCTGCCTATCTCCACAGGAATAGAGCAGGGTGCCGTGCAAAATAACACCCTATTCGGTATACTGCCGCAGAGGAATATCTAACCCATATGATTTTGTAACATTAAGTATGATCCACAAATAATTTAACAATTCAACATTCGTTCAAGCACTCACTGGATCAGCTCAACCTTTTTCCCGCTTCGTATGTGTTTTTTTTTTTTGCAGATCAAACACATGTTCGTCATTTAACTGATTTCCATCCAGGTACAGGATAGTTTAGTATTGGTTCATTCTGAATGCCAGTCGAAGACTGTCCTTGCAAGCAGCTGCCAGATTTCATAATTGGGGCTAAGTAGAAACCGAAGAGGAAGCAAGATTTTCCATTATGCTCAGAGGAAAGTACTTCCAGCTTGTTTTCCTTTCCCATTCAAATCGGACTTGGATGATTGGCACCTTGACTCAATTTACTCGTATTGGTTTCCGAATCGTACAATGCTATTGACCTAAAGTACCAAATATCCGTTTTGAAAAAGCCTCAAAACCTTTTATTTATTTTTTGTGTGGGGGCGGGAGGGGTGTGGTCTAGCAGGGGGAGGAGCTATAACCAAGGCAGGAGCAATGAGCTGTTAATTCAGTTCACTACTCCACAGCTCATAGCATATTAGTAAAGTTTCCCAGCTACCAGGCAATATTAAATAGGAATGAGAAAAATCTAGATTTGAAAACATGTTCTAACGCCTTATTCTTCCTAACCCTCATGCGCGCACACACACACACACACACACATACATTCAAAAACTGGTTTACTGCAGAAAAAATATTTTACCTTAACAAAAGTTTCTGAGGAATAATAAAATAAGTATGTTGAAACGTTTTGTTGGCATATTGCCGGGTCGGTGAGGTGTCCCAGTCTCGAATAGCGGGATGCCACTCGAAGGCTCTCCAGGCGAGGTTCATGAACAGTCGGTGATGGGTAGACTTTCAGCAATTTGTATGCAACAGGCGTCACACACCCCTTTCAGCGAAGGGTGGAGTAACAGGTTTAGCTGTGTTGTAAATGGGCTGCGCACCAGACTTCAGTGCTCTCCCTGAGTCCCCTGCCCGATTGTTCCCGCTCCTCGCTTCGCGCTCGCTCCTCACTCCCCCACCAATGACTCCCACCCCCGCTATCTCCAGCCGCTATCTCCATGCCGTACCACGTCCATCCGCTCGGCCATTCTCACCCACGTTCGATCAGTGCCAGCGCGTCGCCCGAAGAAGCAAGGGGTGATGGTGCAACACAACAGAATGTGGCCGTGAAGAGGGAATTGGCATGGTCCTGCATGGCAGAATGGTGCAAAATGTGAAGTCACACGGGATCAGAGGTGAGCTGGCAAGATGGATACAGAACTGGCTCGGTCACAGAAGACAGAGGGTAACAGTGGATGGGTGTTTTTCTGAATGGAGGGATGTGACTAGTGGTGTTCCGCAGGGATTACTGCTGGGACCGTTGCTGTTTGCAGTACACATAAACGATTTGGAGGAAAATGTTGCTGGTCTGATTAGTAAGTTTGTGGACGACACAGAGGTTGGTGGAGTTGCGGATAATGATGAGGATTGTCAGAGGATACAGCAGGATATAGATCAGTTGGAGACTTGGGTGGAGAAATGGCAGATGTAGTTTAATCTGGACAAATGTGAGGTAATGCATGTTGGAAGGTATAATGCAGGTGGGAGGTATACAGTAAATGGCATAACCCTTAGGAGTATTGACAGGCAGAGAGATCTGGGCGTACAGGTCCACAGGTCACTGAAAGTGGCAATGCAGGTTGGAAATGGTAGTCAAGAAGGCATTCGGCATCCTTGCCTTCATCGATAGGGGCATAGAGTATAAAAATTGGCAAGTCATGTTGCAGCTGTACAGAACCTTAGTTAGGCCACACTTAGAATATTACGTGCAATTCTGGTCGCCACACTACCAGAAGGACGTGGAGGCTTTGGAGAGGGTACAGAGGAGGTTTACCAGGATGTTGCCTGGTCTGGAGGGCATTAGCTATGAGGAGAGGTTGCAAAAAGTCGGATAATTTTCACTGGAACGACGGAGGTGGAGGGGCGACATGATAGAGGTTCACAAAGTTATGAGTGGCATGGACAGAGTGTATAGTCAGAAGCTTTTTCCCAGGGTGGAAGAGTCAGTTACTCGGGGACATTGGTTTAAGGTGCGAGGGGCAAAGTTTAGAGGGGATGTGCGAGGCAAGTTTTTTTACACAGAGGGTGGTGAGTGCCTGGAACTTGCTGCCAGGGGAGGTGGTGGAAACAGATACGATAGCTACCTTTAAGAGACATCTTGACAAATATTGAACAGGAAGGGAATAGAGGGATATGGGCCCCGGAATTGCAGAAGGTGTTAGTTTTGGCAGGCATCATGATCGGCGCAGGCTTGGAGGGTCGAATGGCCTTTTCCTGTGCTGTACTGTTCTTTGCTCTTTGTTCTTTTTTGGCGCGGCATGGAGCTAACGGCTGGAGAGTTGGAGTGGGGGGAGCCAGCGGCCGCACTGCGGGGTGGCGCGAAGCGGGGGATAATCGGCCAGGGCAGTGGGGAGGAGCAGCGAGGTCTGGAGTGAGCGGCTGAGGGGAGGAAACATCGAGGCCTGGAGCGAGGGGGCAGAGCTTTAGGCCTCATAGGCTTCCATACAGCCGCTCGCTCCAACCGAGTTGGGGTTTGAAACCAGATTATGCTGAGGCAAACATGCGCGATACATGGAGCAGGCGTGGATACGCGATGACATAATCCCAGGCATGCGCAACTTAGTCCAAGTGCAACTTGGCGCACTCTGATGACGTCATCGGGAATCACTCATTGTCAGGAATTACTCTGTTTCAAGTAGCAGTTTAGCAATAGAGGCTTCATTGAGCTTTCAGGTTCCCCCAAACATAAGAGGTAACAGGAATTAGTCCTGAGCCCGGGATTTTTCAGAAACTGGAGACAACAGGAATCTGCTATATCTAAGTTGCAGGACTTCCTCTCAGTAAAGGAGCCTTTCTCGTCAGAGAGCAGCAACATATCTTTTCTTGGGTCTTCTCCTTTCCAGGAATTATACCTCTTTTGAAGGTTCCACGGTCTGGGAGGCGGAACCGGGTGCTGAAGCCCCACAAGCTCCTCGCCGAGTTGCCGCGCCGATCGAGTACTAACTAACCAGTTGGCGATTAGGTGGTGTATTAATGTCAAAAAGGACGTGCGCGGTCGGGAAGGTAAGCGTCGTTGGGGGCCGGACATAAGCTATAGGAAGGTGCTGAAAGCCATTTAAAAGGGCTTTCAGTAACGTCAGTGCCTCTGACAGATCGACATGGATCAAGCAGGACGTTGGTAGGAGCGACATCCGAGCAGAAGCAATACAACTGGATGAGGGGGAAAGGACTACAATTGGAATTAAAGGGGCCGAACCATCCAGTACATATTAATATGCCAGGGACATTAGAGGACCAGAACCCGCTTGTGGCGATGGCAGAGAGAGGCAACCGCATGGTGCCCATGTTATCAGAAGACTCCCTGCATGTCCTCTTTCAGGCAGCTGAGGCAAGGCAGGAGGTCCTCTTCCCAGCAGACATAAAGTGCAAGCCACCCCAAGTAACCAGGAAGGCCTGGTTGTAGGTTGCAGAGGAGGTCAACAGCCACTGGGCTGTGAGAAGGACGTGGCTCCAGTGCCACAAGCTGGTTAATGGCGTGGTATGTTCTGCCAGGGTAAGGGTAATTTCCCATTTATTGCAGTTTCAAACTGAATCAGGACAGTCTCCGGGTGTTGATGCTGTAAAGTCAAAGCAATCCATCTGCACTGAATGGCTGCAGTCCTGTCGTGGACCTTATGCTGGTCCATCTGAGATGCATAATAGTTCAGAGGTGTGTCAATCGTGCATTACAATGACATTGGTTCCAGATGCTGCATGCAGCACAAGGAGTGTGTGGGTGCTCCTTCCAGTCAATGAAATTAACTCGGGTCCGATCCGGCAGCACCGTGGAGAAGCCTGCAATTCTCACCAGTGTGGTGGAGGGGGCATTGCTGTTTACAGGGAAGGACAGGATGCTCAGTAGCTGACGTTGAGGCACAGCTCCTGGTTGGGAGAGTGAGTTCCGTGGAGCCTGGTGGAGGGGGAGCTGGGGGTGGGCTGGTTTGTTGAAGCAACGGGCCGACGAGTCTACTCATTTGGCATTGTCTAACGCCCGCGGTTGTACTTTCTGCAGATGTCAGCGAGCCAGTTCCGAAGAGGACTTTGGCTGCCCCGAGAGACTCTCTCCTCTCTGTGCGATGCTGGCAGTGGAGATCGTTTCCAACCTCATGGCTGGCTATCCAGTGCTGGCCCCTTTAAAGGTCATAGTTGCTCTTAACTTCTTTGCATGATGCTCCTTCCAGTCTTCCACAGGAGAGAGGTGCTGAATCTCACAATCATCAGCGTAACACTGCATCAAGGTGGTGACTGATGCCATATTCACGCGTGCCAACCAGCTCATCAAGCTCCAGATAGACTCTGCCAGTCAGGCCAAGGGATCCAGAGGCTTCAGCATCATCGCTAGGGTCCCCATGGTCCAAGTCGCGATTAACTGCACACGTGTGGCAGTTAGTGCACCTACAGTTTCATCAGGGGACTCCATTAATCGAAAGAGGTTTCACTCAGCGAATGTGAAACGTGTTTGTGGCCACTGTAAGGTTATGTTGCAGGTGTGTGTTCAATATCCAGGAAGAAGTCATGATGCATTCATTCTCTGGAACTCCCAGGTCTTGCAGGTGCCAGCACTATTCAGACAAACCCAGACCCCCACTCCGAGTCTCTGCAAGCATGGATAGTTGGCGACAGGGTTACCCGCTGAAGACATGACTGAATGGCTCATGGCACGGGTGAGGTACTCACGAAATGATGAAGCAGAATGGTACAATGCGGGTGATGCGACAACTCGCTACTTATAAAGAGCATTTATGGTCCATTGGTATTATGCTTAGAGTGTGCAATGTTATGAAGTTGGATGGTCAAATCTTCAATGAATGCTGACATTTCGTAGGATATATGTTAGTTCCCTGCACATAGTGATTCCTCCTGCCACGTGAAATCAGTGAACAAACGAGGCCCAATAATTAGCTTTGAAATTTCTTGCTCCGTGCATGGAGCTATCTTCACAATGCGGAATGAAACATTGGGCCAGATTGAAACATATCCCCTTCCTGCTCTGTGTGGGGAATTTGCTCTAACGCTTTGTGAAAGACACTTGTGCGTCTCGGTGCCTCACCTGGTGAGATCGTCCAACTTAGCATATGCCAGGCATGGTGTCTGTGCCCTTACTGTACTACCTGTGGCACTGAGTACCACATGAACTGAGGTCAAGTGAAATATGGGAAATCTGGCAAAGAGGAGAAAGCTCCCATGGCACATAAGAAAGGCAGGGAGACTACAAGGAGATAGGCATTGTATTTCGGGGAACAGAATGTCAGGTGCATCATGTAATGAATGACCAATGGCACATCGCCTGTTTTGCGTCACACCCCTGTCCAATTTCACCCACGTTAACAAGTATCTCAGAACCTTGCATGTGTGCATCGCTGAGTGGGTTGCTTGAAACTCCTGAATGTGGCTTTCCTCCAAACTTAGCTCCTCCATGGTGTCACATAGTTGCAGTATGTTGAATAGGATGGTGAAATCTAGCGGTTTCAATCTCAGTGTATTCCGTGGATTGGTGCCTCAAAAAATTCAGCCACTTAACAGAACCAATGGTCTTCTGGGCTACAGCTCTTATCTGAGATTCGTACAAGTAGTAGAATCTATTTAGGAGCAGCCTCTTGCCCGCATTTCCCTTTATATGTTTTTGAACCATGCCTGGCCATTGGTCTTCAGCCAGTCTATCATCTGACAGGTGCTGTGTTGAGCCACCAACACTGCAGCTGCTGGGATGAAGTGCTTTCAAGACTCAACAGAAACGGACAAAGACGTCGAATCGACCGTCATCTTTCTTAAAAGCCAGACAAGGTGCTCCAATACTTTCTCGTGGCTTGGTGCCAAGTACTGAGCGAGGACTGCCAAATACTCTTGGATGGTAAGATGGAGTAGCGTGTGCATGCCGCTTTTTAGTGCAGTATCTCACTCTCGAATCTCCATCATATGTTCAGCAATGAACTTGCAGGGCTCCAGACGATGTTTATATCAGTGGTCTTCCTTTTAAAAATGGCCTTTTTTGAAATTTCCTGGTAGGCCAACTCCCTTTTTTGGAGTATGAGCACCTGCTGGTCCTCAACACGTTGCTGATGTTTTTTCAAGAGGGTGTAAAACTAGCTTGAAGAGAGCTAGGTGATAGTTTTAGGAAGAAGTCTCTTACACTCTGATTGACTAAAGAGCGGGCCCAAGGAGGAGCACATGACCCAGCAGGAGGAACGATTGTAGCACATGCTGTAAAGGATAGCATTCTACTCTACATGAATGGAGAGGTTGATGGCCAGTTTCTTATTTCCATAAAATGTAAAACTTCTGAAATAACACGTCCTTTCGTTGGCCAGAATGACCAATTTACCTGCCCAAATTTTGATGTTGGCCTTTTCCACTGAGTCAATGCGGATGGCCGATATGTGACCAGCACAGAACAAAATTGTAGGACCTGTGGCTGTATCAGACAGCAGATAATCTCTGGGGACGCTGCACATCTGCTCTCGGGCCCTTTTCAACTGTTCCCAGACGCCTTACTCTCCTCACGATCTGTGAAATCAACCATACGTTTCCCAGCCACAAAAAACCAAGAGCAGATATTCCTGCCTCATGCATATATCTCCAAGTAGCCTTTCCAAATAAGGATAGGAGTTCAGCGCTATTACTTTCAGATGCTTGATCCCTGTCTGGAAATGACGTTTTGGAATGGGAACTGAAAGAATCATTGAAACTGAGGATGAATGCCCCCCGCAGTCCATTCATCGAGCATCTTCTACACCATGGTATTTTTAGAATCCCAGCCACTCTGCTGACCGTTGATGTTCCAGACTGTCTGGTGTGGCTGAAACTGCTCCTGATTAATTAATCAGTGTGGATTCTGTCCAGGTCGCTGGTGACATGGTTCTACTGCCATTCCCGTCCGTTTCTGCTGTTGGTCATAATCCAGTGTTCCATCAGTCTCCTGTCACGGAAAGAGGAAATGGCTATAGTTCAGTTTCTTAACCAGCGTTGGAAAATGTATTTGTTTTCCCCGTTCCATGAATCATGTCACAGCTCAAGTTCTAGTTTTGGAAGAGATGATGTTCCTTCTGTTGCTATTGGACAATTTTTTTGGAACAGTCGTAATGTTGATCGCGTTGTTCCGATGTAGGATGGTTGGACACAGAATATACAAGGAAATATATAGAGAATTTAAGTTTAATTGCTAAGGCAAAACAAGAGGATCTGACTCCCATTTTACATTGCAAATTATAGACCTTCATCTTAAAGACATTCAATACCATTTAATGCAATAAAAGGCAGGGCATCTAACTGGTGCCATATGCAATGATGGCCAGTCTGCGCTACTGTAGAGAAAACATTTCACTCATAACTATTTTCTTACTCATACCGGAATGCATTTGGCTCTCTGCAAATGCTTAAACAGTCTGTATCTAATTGATTGTCCACTTATATGCCCTGATCAATTTTCCCATCCATTGTCTTCAGTGGCAATTAACTCGAATGGGTGTGAAAATGGCGACTAATTTGACATCATCTAATTTATATCATTGCCAAATGTTGAAATAACACACACAGGAAAAGATAATTGGCTGGAGAACAAAACGAGCTAAGATCCAACGTGACCCCCTTGCATGACCACACATGATGATCTTGATATCCTAATAGACTAGAAATGACTTTTTGTAATATTCGGGTTCCAATACTTAACGTCGGCGGCAATGAGGCAAAGGAATATTACACCGACTGAGGCTGATTATACCCTAAGTGTCAATTAAAAATGTTCTGTTTTCATATTTGTTCAAATACTGGGTCAATATCAGTTTTCAAGAGCAAAACTCAGTTTTGTCAACCTCGACTCATAGCTTCAATGTTCCAATACATCCAAAAACCTATGACTATGCTAGCCTTCAATTGAGTATTTGCTAATAGATATAAACAGTGTCAGTACATATTCACAGGATAACGATCAGGAGCGATTTGATACCCCATTATCCTTTTAATTTCAAGTGACATTGGTCAATGTTGTTGCCATCGGCAGTCCCTCTATTTACACATGGCAGCTAAACAAGATTGTGAGTTTCTGCCATTGGTCTTCATGTGACTGAAAAGCAGACCTTTGGGCACATCAGACAGTACATCACACGAGATAGTGGGATCATGAGGGCAGGATATTCTTCCTTTTCTTTCCATCTCTGCTGCTGCTCTACCTGATCAATAAGGTGACTGGACGAAAAGCACGGTGCAGTTAGATGGACAATTTGCAGCCATTTTGATCAATTGGTAGCAAGTTCCTGTCACCCATATAACGTTGATGCTGTTGCACATCAAAGAGAGGCTCAGATTGTCTTTTAAGCATTTTCTTTGCCTTGCCCTGGAATGGTGGCCATTTGAAATTTGAGCGAACAGGACCTGTCAGGGGAGACAGTTTATGTCATCCGGACGCACTGTCCATTCCATCGAATTTGGTTTTGCAACCATTTTTCCTGAATGCTTGTGGAGCTGGCTTCAAGAAGTACACAACCTTTTGCTCAACGATCATCCTATTGAATACAGAGAAGGCAGTGGGGAAATGGCCGATGGAAAATTTCTCGCGCTCTTCAGTGACACTGATGCACAGTTTAAGTTTTAGTGCATTGCATGAGTGTGGTGACAACAACTGCTGTGCATCCACAAACTGTTGGTCGTGCATGTATATGGTGGTCAGTTTACTTATGGCACGGAACTGCCTGAGGTTAAATAGTTTGCAATCCAAAAGTTTTTTAATGCACACAATAGAGGGCAGCTGATTTATGATGAGATGAATAGCCACTGTCAGCTCGATTGTATATAGTATGTGTGTGATCACACAGCTTTGCTTGACCCCAGTTCCAGATATCCAACTCAATTCAGTTGCAGTCATAATACCATGGACTAATTGCAGGATTCTGATGAGGATTGTGATGTATCCATATCTTTCGAGTGCAATCCACAGAGTCTCGCTTTGTCAAATCCTTTGGTCAGGTCGGTGAAGAGCTCCTGCCATTGTACTCAACATTTTTTTCTTGGATTTGTCCTTCAACAAAGACCTTGTCACAGGTTCCTCTGTAAGGTCTTAACCACACTGAGCTTGTAATACGATTTCTTCGGCCACAGGAAACAGATGATTCACGAGAACGTGTGTTAGGACTTTCCCTGCAATGGGCAATTGGAAAATACCTCGATAGATTCCACAGCATGGTTTAATCTCCCTTCAGGAATATATTTAAAATTGTCACATTCCTGTAGTTGGGGAGTAATGGGGGTTGTTACAACAGGTCACAGATTCCAGTATCGTGTTCGTCAAACCAGGGAGGGTCGGCGGAAGATGGAGATATTAAGGTAGACAGAAAAGTGATTATAGAGACAGAGGAGTCGCAGAGTAGAGTTATGGAGTGGAGTGGGGAGATGGCTGAAGAGGTGAGAAGTGGGAGTGCAGATATGCAGAGGCGGATAGAGTGACGATTGAGAATTTGCTGCAGTGGGAGCGTGGATGTGGGCAGTTGGGCAGGGAGGTGAATAGCTGTGGGAGTGGGATTGCAAATGTATTCATGTGAGCAGAGAAGTATTTGAGGAGGGTCTGGATGCAACGGTGAAGGTATGAGGTCAGCAGGGAAGTGAGTGAAGAGCTGAAGGAGTGAAATCTTGGCGGTATGGATTTGGGCATAGAGGTGATCGAAGAGATGGAGTGTTAGGAGTGAGTAGATATGGAAGGGATAATTAAGGTCATTGAATAGGTGGAGTGAGAGTGCAGATGGATGCAGCTGCCTTGAGAGGTGATAATAGATTTGGAGAATTAGGAGCGTGGAGTTATGGTGCTGGGCAGGCAATTTATTTAGAAGGTAGTGGAGTTGGCTGGTAGAGGTATAGAAGGGTGCGTTGAAAGGGCTAGTGATAGAGAAGATGTGTGTAGGGACGGGCTAGGGAGATGACTGAAGAGTCGGAGGAATGGGAGGATGGAGGGACAGAAGTGGCAGGGAGGTGACTGTAGGTTTGTGAAATGGAAGGGTTGAGGTATAAATGTGGACAATGACGTCATTGAAGAGATTGTTAAGTGGGAATCTGGATGCATGGAGATTAACAGGGACGTGATTGTATATGTGGTGAAATGGGATGGTGGACATATGGAGGGAGACAGCGAGGTGATTGAAGAGGTGATGGACTAGGAGGGAGGATGTATGCAATTGGATAGGAAATCCTTTTGAAGAGGTGATGGAGTCTGAGGGTGGAAGTAAAGAGGTGAGCAACGACAATATTGAAGGGGCGTCGGAATAGGAGTGTGAAGGTATGACGTTGAATACTAACGTTTTGATGAAATGGTGGATTGATTGAGCAGATGAATGGAAGTGAACTTGGAGGTGATTGAAGAAGTGGCAGATTTGAAGAATGCAGAAATGTGGGTGGATAGGGAGTTGAGTGAAATCGTTGTGTCATGGGATAGTGGACATATGGAGGTGGCAGTGATGTGCTTGAAGATGTATTAGACTGAAAGTGTTTTAGTTATGGAGGTGGGCAGCATGGGATTGGAAGAGGTGCAGCAGTCAAGGTATGGAGGTGATTGACAAGGCAGAGGAGTTGGAGAGTGGAGGTTTGCAGGTCCGCCAACAGGGAATTGAAGAGATTGAGGAGTGCAAATCAGTCACAATCTGTATACTTGGTGAAACAGGTTCGATTGACTGAATATGCAGCTCTTGTTCCTATGTTTCACACCTCTGTTGAGCCCTGGATTCAGTGATAACGTCCATGTTTGGATTGTGTTTCTAATCCTGGGACTTGCAGAGTATGGCAACAATTTGCGCGACAGTTACCTGGAGTAACTACTCAATAAGCCAGATCTAAATGTTGATCAGACAGTGAAATTGACAATGCGCGAAGTTCAATGGGAGAGGTGGGGAATGCCATTTGTCTTCTTGTGGAGACTGCAACCAGGCATTTTTTTGTGATCTGGCAGACTGTGCTTTTACCGTTCAATGATAAGGTGAGCAGCGACAATCTGCAACTTTACATCATATAAAAATAAAAAGCAGGAGGATTCCTTGGATGTAACAGAAGCCCCTTATATGCATCTGGACAAAGCACTAGCCCTAGTTGTAAAGAAGAGGAAAGGATGCTGAATCTTTAGTAGGTGTGTGACATTGCATACTGGAACCTCATATTATCTGTTTCAGACCAAAAACACATAACAAGTAATATTTTGAGGCTGTGCTCCCTGAGTTCCGCATTATTAGACTGGAGCTGCAATCAGAGTCTGGAAAAAAAAACAAACCAAAACAAAAAGGATGTACTGATACAGCAATCTGAGCGTCATTCCAGTGAGACTGACCGGAGACTGAGCGTGCCCATATGATCCTGTATTACCATGAGTGGGTGGACTTGGAAGAGCTTCGGTATGATCGGTTCCTGGCTCTATGGTGATGTCACCTGGAGAAAAGATTTTTGCCCCTTGTTACAATTCATTAGTTGTATTAATTGTGGGAAGAAGCTTAATTTAGCAGCTGGCACGTCATTGTGGGCAGGTGGATTGATCGTTGGCACAGGTGTAGGCCCCTTTATCCCTCTTCAATGCTTTGTTAAAGGATACGATGGATAGGACAAAGATATGGAGAAGACTAATGTTCTCCATCCAAACATGGGACAGGCAAGGCTTATCCTGGCGAAGTGGTTGGAGCATCACTGCATATTCTCCAAAAAATTATGTGCGGTTTTACGTTGAATTCTACCCATTATCAGCATGACTCAGTATATTCTTGCAGGGTGATGGATCCATCACTAGTCTGCTATTTCTCACCTGCAGATAGTGACCTGACGTAAGAATAAACATTCAATGAAAAACGTTAATCAAGAAAAAAGACACCACAAATGCAATTAAACATTCTGCCGCCTATCCCAAAGACGAAAAACATGTGATGGAGATTGATCTTTGGGCTCAGTAGTTTCCTTTTTGCTTTGAATTACGTTGAGAGATTCACTGACATCTTCAGTGACCATTTCATGTACGTCACTGATCAGAAATCACAAAAAAGTTCACACATTCCCAGAGATCGACACAGGAGCACGAAACATCCCAATTACAGTAGCAAAGCGTGTGAAATTGCTGCCCGAAATGAAGCTCCATTATCAATATTTAAAGATCATCCCCTGTAAGCTTCCATTGTACATTATGATTTTCTTGACATTCCTGTTGTAATATAGCAGGTGTGTAACATCAGCCGTAAGGATGTTCCCCGTTTAACCCCTTAAGTGCTTCATTTTAGTTGATATTTGAAGACCAGGACTCTCCATCACGGGTCCTGCATTTCTCGTCGTCTCATTTGCAGGGCGGTAAAAAGGAGAAAACGAGAGCGACGCCAAAGAAGTAGGGAACATTTTAAAAACCTGCTCACATTTATGTGCGTGGATAATGAAAAACTTTTTCAGCACTGGGATATGTGGGAGCCAATGGGAGAGGCATGGGGAAGAAATAGCAAATAGGATTTGAAATTAGGAAGCCAGGAGACATGAATATTAACTTCATAGATCATAGATTCACAGAGTCAATTGCAGCAGAGAGGAAAGCTATTTGGCCCAAACAAGCCATGTCGGATCATTTCAGAAAAAGGTAGTGAGTCCCACTGCCCACTGCATTCCCCAGCATCGAAAGTTTATTTCATTCAAGTGCCCTTCAAATTTTCTTTTGAATTCATTAATTGACTTTCTTCCACCAGTCTCATAGATAGTGTGTTCCTTGGTGCATGAAAAGTTTTGCCTGAAATTTCCCCTGCATCTCTTGCCCACAATCTTCCATTTGTGTCCTTTTCGATCATGTAGCAGCAATTAAAGGGAAACGTTTTCTCTTGTCTAACATATCTAGTACACCTGTACCAAATGACCCCTCAGCCCCTTTTGCCCAGGGAGAAGAAGCCTAACTTTTCCAATCTAAATTTGTAATTAATATCGCCCATCAATGGAACCATTCTTTAAAATCTCCTCTGCTCCCTCTGAAAAATAAAGTGCAACATTTGAAGCCTGTACTCCCTGAATCGGACGTAGGTAGACTGTAACTGTAGTCGGAGACAGGGCCATAACACTACAGAGCTGATCTTGCAACCAAGGCTCGAGTCCAGGGAGACTGACCAGGCGCAGAGCACTGCGACTGAGTTTAGATTGCACACATATGGAGAAAGGAACAATTCAATCTAAAACAATTAAATGAATTACCTTAAATAAAACAATATTGAAATTAAATAGAATACGAATAATAGATACAGCCCCTTTCTATTCAAGGTAGAGCCTCTCTAATCTAAGGAGCCTCTAGCAGTTGTAGAACAGCAGCTGTAGATCGCAATTCATGCGATTGTTCCTCTCTTCCTCTGGGTAAGGACCTTTCCAATGTACCTTCCACAAAGAACCTCATACCCCAGAATGGGGAGCATCAAGAAAGGGTGCCCTGCACCGTACTTGGTGCCTACTGCAACAGTGACAACTTGCATAGACACAGTTCTGCAGATGCAGAGAGACAGCTCAGAGCACGTTACAGAGCAGATAGCACAGGCAGAACACAAAGTGGGAGAGTGAAAGTGTAAAGAGGGGCAGAGGGGTGAGCACGTTATGATGGGCAAAAACATTGAAGTGGGCTTCGAACGCAAGAAGAAAGGGTAATGCATGAAGAGCATGAAGGGTAATGCATGAAGAGGTATGGTCAGTAAGTTCGCTGATGACACAAAAATTGGTGGCGTCGTAAATAGTGAGGAGGAAATCCTTAGATCACAGGACAATATATATGGGCTGGTATGATTGGTAGAGCAGTGGCAAATGGAATTTACTCATGAGAAATGTGAGGTGATAAATTTTGGTCGGACTAACAAGGCAAGAGAATATACAATGAATGGTCGGACACTAGGAAGTACAGAGAGTCGGAGGGACTTTGGTGTCATTGACCAGAGGTCACTGAAGGCAGCAGCACAGGTAGACAACGTGGCTAGGAAGGCATATGGAATACTTGCCTTTATTAGCCGAGGCAGAGAATATAAGAGTAAGGTGGTTATGATGGAGCTGTGTAGAACGCTAGTTAGACCTCAGCTGAAATACTGTGTACAATTCTGGGCACCACACTAGAGGAAGGATGTGATTGCACTGGAGAGGATGCAGAGGTGATTCAACAGGATCTTGTCTGGGCTGGAGCATTTCAGCTATGAAGAGAGACTGAAAAGTCTAGGGTAGTTTTCCTTAGAGCAGAGAAGGCTGAGGGGGGACATGATTGAGGTATAAAAAATGTGAGGAGCATTGATAGGATTAGATGGGAAGAAACCTTTTCCCTTAGCGTGAGGTCAATAACCAGGGGCATAGATTTAAGGTAAGGGGCAGGAGGTTCAGAGGGGATTTTAAGATTTTTTTTCACTGGGACTCTGGTTGGAATCTCGAACACACTGCCTGAAGGGGTGGTAGAGGCAGGAACCCTTACAACATTTGAGAAGTATTTAGATTAACAGTTGAGACGCCATAGCATACAAGAATACGGGCCAAGTGCTGGAAAATGGAATTGGAACATTTAGGTGCTTGATCGCCGGCACAGATAAGAGCGATCGAAGGGTCTGTTTCTGTGCTGTATAACTCTATGACTCTAAGAAATCCTTGCAGGAGCTTTCCCCTTTAATGGCTTCCTTTTCATCCTAAAACTTAAACTGAAAGGAAACAAAAAATGCAGCTCTGCTGCATCCACAGCATGGGTCTTCAGCCAGTGATCAGGGAGACTCCACCCAAGAAGCATTTCTGGTAGAATAACCACAATGCATAATGGCAGTGCCAAACCGCAGCTACAACTTGAACTGAAACTGTCTGCATTTTATGCGCCTTATTATGCCCACGTTTTGCCCATTCTGCCGGCCCTCATCCAAACAAAAAACACCCTTCCCAAATTCATGCTCTGTTTTCATACGGATCCCTGCTAATGGTCGTTGAATCTGACAGTGCCCTTCTTATCCACCAACAATGTGCCATGCATTCCCAATGAGTTGCTCGAGATTGCTGTCCAGCACAAGCACCGTTACTGGCATGCTGCGCCTTTCTGAACTATTGTTATTCTGATCTGTGCTGCTGAAGCCATATTGTGATGTTATCATTCTCAGAAATATGGCGCCAATCAATTTTAGGCTGAACGTTAAGTTGAATGAACGGTTCCTCTTGAAAGAATACAGATTTGCAAGAGAGCTCTGCAACACACGTGCTGACTGTAGACTGTGAGAACTCCAAACTCTTCTCACATGTTGCTTGAAATCTCTTCCTGTAATGATGCATGCTACAGGAATGTCGGTAAAGTGATATCACAACAGGAAGATTCAAACAAGGAGTCCTGGGAAAATTGCTGCAGATTTGGAAGGTGACAACATCTTGAAGGATGTGATGGAGAGAGAGACAGAAACTGAGGGGAGAAACCTGTTAAAATATCAGGTAACATGCGGAACAAAACAGCCTTCGGCCTCCTCCATCCGAGCAGCTGACAAGCTGAGATGTTGAGTCTGTAATTTCTTGCGTTAGCCCAGCATCGCCCCCACCCGCCCCCACTGCGTGTCCTGTCTCCACTCTCGAATCACCCAGCTGGGGTACCCAGAATCAAAACCTGGGCATCCCCTACCCAACAACTGCCTGACTCGGGGGTGGTGGGGGGGGGGGGGGGGGGGGGGTGGGGTGGGAGTGTGAAGAGAGATCATCGTATCAGGCCGGTGTTTGCAACCATAATAACGATATAATTAATCGGTACAAGGAGGGTTCCTGCATCTACAACATTTTACTTCAAAAAAAATAGCAAGCTTTTGGCTTTCCGAGCACATGTGAGGAGCTGAAAATAGATGTGGGATGGTCCAGGAGAGATTACAGCTGCTGCATTCCTCCAGTCCCGTAGGAGGTACTCTGACTCTGCTCCTGTCTCCTTTCCATCCGATCCTGCACAGGTCACCTCCTGCCCGTTGGGGATAAATAGTGCATTCATAGACTGGAAACACTGTGTCCCACCTCGGGGCGGCTCTCAGCTGTTGTTTTTATTCATTAGTTGAAGAATTGATGTAACTGGATATTTCACCGCACTCTTGAGCTGCTCTCTGAACTTTGACTGAGTAGCCCCATAAATAAATGTGTTTGTGCAGCAATTTAAATTGAGCAGCATTACTCCAAATTGTTGAAATATATATTCAGAATCGTTGTAAAGCTCTGGATCATTTCCTGTAAAGCTATAATATAAGAATTCTATAACATACACCAACCATAAAAGTATGAAGTTGCCAGAAATGGTGAAGAGCAATATCACAGACTTCCTTCTGCTTTCCATCTCTGGGTCACTGCAATTTTTTTCCTTGCTCTGACACTTCAGTCCTTTACACACTTGATTGGCCACTAAGATATGTCTGACTGCTAGACCATTGAGAAACAGAATGAATGCGAATGGGAGTAATGGGGTTAAAACTGTATCAAGCCAGTCAAATGCCACCCATCCGGGCTCAGTATAATAGCTAGGCCTTACACTGCAGCCCCACGGTACATTGTTGATTATCCATAGAGGTTCAAATGTAACGTAGTAGAGGACGTTTTTTAAACAGAGGAGAATGCAGGTTATTGTTAGAACAACAGTCGCAGTTTTCTTGGTGCAATATTTAGTTTTCAGTTTCTGGCAACAAATAGCCACAAATCGATCAAATGAGAAAGTGATGGTGAACCAGACAGAACAGTTTAAGGCTGTATAAGTCAGGCCAATGATAAAGCTGCACACAGGGGTGATATACAGGAAAGATCTTGGGAAATAATAATAATTGATCCGCCACAGGATGACCTCAGTGATAATAAACATAAGATCCGCCATTGGCATGGCCACCAGGTAGCGAGTGGTACAGGACGAGAGGCCACACTTTCCTCGGGACAGGATCACAATTGCAAGTAAATTAACTGTAAGAGAAAAAGGAAAGGAGACTGAAAATGAACTGATCAAATATTCTCGGAGTCTGATCCAGGCAACAAATGCAACCTTGAAGCCCCACAAATGGAGGCTTTGTGTTAACAACGGATGGCGGGTTACACTCTGGGAATTTTTTCTTTCTCGTTGGAATGTATCTATTCTGTGTATTCTGAAATAACCCCTAAAATGTCTGCCACTGCATCTCGATTGACATATCCCTTAACCTGATTTGCCAGTTCACTTTAGCTATCTCTGTTTCCATGCACTAAAATTTCCCATAATTAACTGTTCCCTCCCTCAAACTGAAAGTAAAATTCTTACATATTGTGATCGATGCTACCTTGAGGCGCCTTCACTACGAGGTCATTAATTAACACTATCTTGTTGTGCAATACCAGGTCTCGTATAGTCTTCTCTCTTATGGCTCCAGAATATGCCATTTGAAGACATTATCCCGAAAATATTCAATGAAATCATCAACTAGGCTACTTTTACCCATCTGATCTTTAAATCCTATATGTAGATTTAAAATTCCCCCTGACTATTGCCGCACCTTTCTGAAAAAACGCCCACTATTTCTTCCTTTATACCCCTACTACTGTTTGGTTAATATTAGGGGGCATGTACACAACTCCTCCAAGTGACTTCTTGCCTTATCATTTATTATCTCTACCAAAACCACTTATATATCCTGAACTCCTGAACGTAGGTCATATATCTCTTTTGCCTTAATAACTTAATTAATTAATAGAACCACCCTCTGCTTTTTCCAAGCCTCCTGTACTTCCTTAATGTCGTGTACCCTTCCATATTCAGGTCCCAATATATGTTATTCTGCAGCCATATCTCTGCAATGGATATCTGGTCGTACTTAATTATTTATATTTCCCCTGTCAGTTCATCTATTTTGTTTTGAATACTACCTGCAAATAGATACAGAAACATTAATTTTGTCCTTTTAAAAATTATTTTGCAACCGTTATCTGCTGATTTGTACTTAGATTTGCTCTCTCTGTTCGTTCCTGTCACGTTTGGTTTATCAGAATTGTCTCTCTTGCATTGTCTCTGCTCTTTGATTTACCATATATTCCCAAGTATGATTCCCTGCCCTAACTATTTAGTTTAAAACCTTCTCTACTTCCTTTGTTATGTGGCTCATTAGAATACTGGTCCCAGTACGGTTTCGGTGAAGTCTGTCAAAATAGTACAGTTCCCAATTTCGCCAGTACTGATCCAGTGTCACACATACCGGAAACCACTTCTACCATACCATTCTTTGAGCCACACGTTCATTTCCCTAATTCGAATTGCCCTGTGCCAATTTTCACGTGGTTTCAGAAGTTAAACCTGCAAGTCTCAATCTCCAACTCCAACTGACATCAAACACGACACCTTCTGGGATAACTGAGCCGGGATATGGGACAGACAAATATTCTCCAGGAGGCGAGTTGGCAATTTATTTATTTTTTGATAAGGCTTGATGAGTTGATTTATTCTAATTTACAAGGATATCTGCTTTCAACAGGTATTACTGTTAGATACCACGTGTCTCACCCCCCCCCCCCCCCCCCCCCACCTCTGGGTATCCAAACCCCCCGGGATCAGAACGCACCGTTTTCCACCTGCCCTCACAACATCAGTCACTGCTCTGAATTGGACCAGCATGGAATCCGAACCTGCGCAAGATCGACCCCTCCCTGACATTGTATTCACTTGGCTTGGACTTCCTGGGGTCGTTCCACTCCGGCGTTATCATGTCCCCAGGATCAGAGCTCGACATGCATCGGATATTCCCGGGATCAGACTACCCCCGGGTTTAGTATAAACTGGGATCGCATCACCATGGAATCAGAATCTTCAAGGAGTACACTCTCCACTGGATCAGACCCATGCAAGTACCGGACCCCAGCCTCTCACCCTGCCTCAACCCCCCGAATTCAAACTTTTCTGGTATTAGGCCAGCACCGTGATCCAAACTGACCTAGGATCCGACCTCGACTGTGATTGGACAGCTCGGGATTCGACCTGGCGCAGGTTTGGACTCCCTTGCCTGGTTCACAGCCCCTATAAGGAATCAGATACCCAGCAATACGATACCCTTCCGCCAGGATCGGCATCTCCTGCGGATTATACCCAGCAGCAGCAAAATCTCCACCGGATATGGACGCCTCCAAGGATTGGAACCCACCCAGAATCGGACGTGCATGATCTGAACGCTTAGTGATCAGAGTCAACCGCAGGATCATGCCACCATCCCGGGAACGAACACCCGTCCAAGGTCGGATCCCCAGTGTTTATCTGTACCACCCCTGCCCCTCTCGAGGTTGAACTCCTCCTCTCGAGATTGGACTTTCCCTGGGGATGAGCCCATGCATTGTATACCACGCCCCCTCCTCTTCGACGAACACAGACTCTGCTCCAGGATAGGCTGGCCTTCCGTGTGGTTTTTGATCTGATGCTCCCCATCCCTGGTTTCGGACTATGCTCCAGAATGGGTGACCCCTCCCTAGGTTTGTGGAGCTACAGCCCAGTTAACAGACATGTCATCACTCTCTGCCACTCTGGAGTTGCGGTTCGGAAAATTCAGACTGTGCGATCCATACCCTGTTTTCATGGTTAGGATCCCCCCGGTCTTGAAGCATGCTCCAGAGCTGTCCACGCCCGACTGAAAGACAAACCTGCCCATCAGGCTGACTTCAGATTTGGGTAACTGGAAAGGATAAAAGACGCAGTCTGTGGATATTGATACTTCAAAATTTCCATCCCCAACAATATAACACACCCCTGTTAATATCCAGAGCTAAGCATCTGTGCAAAAAACGTGAAGTGTCTGCAAATCTCATTTAAATAGTAGTATATTGCAAACACTCAGCAGTTTAGGCAATAACGGTGGAGAAAGAAACAAAGTTAACGCAGGAGGTTGGGAAACTTTCATCAGAACTGGAAGATTTTAGAGATTAACTGTTAAAAAGCAATGGTAGAGCCAGAGTAAGCTGCAACATTGGGGTAAAAAACAACAAAGGTAAGTTTTGTGATCAGGTGGAGACCAGGAGGTATTCGATGACAAAATGTATAATGGTGCAAGGCAGGTGGGACAATTATGCAAACTGAAGAGGTTCCAGAGGAGGTGCTACCGGTTACAGCAGTGCAACAAGGCAATAGGAAGCACGGAAAAGCTAGCAGGGGTTATAAGGCTTTACTGGAGAAGTGACACAGAGTATGGCTGTGGAGCAGCCTGGCAATTTGTAGCAGTAGGAGATCCCACACCAGGCACCAGCCACACTTTCAGTGACTCTGGGATAGCAATCCTCCATGAGGAGCAAGGCCATCTGAGAAAATGGTAACAATGGTTATGACCTGAAATTCTAAATCTCAGTGTTGACTCCAAAACAAATAAATGCCCATTTGAAAAGAAAAAGTACGTTTCCTCAGTGGAAGTAGGATGTCGAGGATAGAGAGTCCAGAAAGGGAGTGAAATGCAGAATCAAAGTGACAAGTGAACGGAAGCTCCGAGTCACACTTGCCAACTGAGTGGAGGAGTTCAGCAAAGCAGTCACCGAATCTGTGTTTGTTCCTCTCCCAATCTATAGGAGACACCACCATCAGCAGCGACTAGAAGTACATCACTGTTTCACCTGAAATAAATGTTTGTAACCAAAGATATTGGGATGGTAAAATGTAAAGGAGAAGATGTTACATCTCATGCGCTTGCATGGAAAGGTGCTGTCGGAAAGTGAGTTGATTGAGGATTGTACCAAGGCATCACGAATTGCAGGGAAGGTGTTGACGGGAAGAAGAAGATTATATATTTGTTGATGCATTTAACAGGATATAGGAAAAACATTGGAAGATGGTCTGTTGACTATGGAGACTGATTGGGTGGAATGTTAGGAAAAAGGGAAATTCATGTTACCGGCAGGGAGAGGAGGTGGTGAAGGCTACACAGAGGGCTCCTGTCATGGTTCCAACAATGAGGGTAAGGTAGAATGGAAGTAACGTGGGAAATGGAATGGCACATTCGAGGAGTTTGTACACTACACTGGAGGGCAATCCTCGGCTGAGGAATGATGAAGAGCACTGATGTGGAAAGTAGCATCGTTTGAACAGCAGGAATGTAGATGGAGAAACCGGTAGTGGTATCCAGTCTTTCTAGGAAGCGGGGTGGGGGAAGTATAATCCAGGTTGCTATGGGAGAAGGTTGACGTATAATAGATATAGGTGGATAGTCAATCTGAAGAAATGGAGTTAGAGATGTCGAATAAGGGAAGTAAAGTGTCGCAGATGGATCATGTGAAGATGAGGGAGGTGTTGAAATGATAAGCAAAAATGATGAAACTTTCCATGTCAGGATGGAAGAAGGAAATATCACCAGTACAACCATTACAGTACTTGAAACAAATATGCCTAATACGTGTTCCAAAGTAGGAGTGTCAAAGGAATTATCTGCGTATCTGATGGAAATGCAGTATAGCTAGAAAATAAATGGCCTTCCATAGCAAAACCATTTGAACGAGGAATTTTCCAATGCTTACATCCGAGGAGCACACACTTGTACTTTACAACAGTTCTAATTCTACATCAATTCTATTTAATTATATTCAGGTGGATGTCAGTAATTAGGATTTCACTTCAGGACATATAAAGAGATACTTATTCAACCTTCGTGTCATTGAGTTAGGGGTTGCATGCTTGCAATGCTTCACTTTGCACATAAATTTTAGACCTAGTACTGATTGGCTGCAATACTCTCCTTCACCAAATGGCTTTCTGGAATATAACATGGTAACAGCACATAGTTGCCAGAAGGCGATGCAAAAAATTAAGAAAACAAAATGAGACAGAAGACGACAATCCCAGTAGCCATTTTGAGAAACGGCAGAAAGCAGGTGTAAATTGTTGGGGTATGATTACCCTCCGATATTCTCAGAATCTGAACCTCGGTACCTGTGGAGGATTGAATTTGATATATGGTCACTGGTTACATCCCCAGCAAAAAGGAAACCAGGTATGCTTTGACATTTTCTCTTTTTACCACTTATAACATGCAATTGAAGACAAAAATGCATGTTGTGAACTGGACGCCCATCAGTTGGATACTGATGGACGTTTGGATCTTCTATTCGAGATATTGCATGGCATTTAATAGCCTGATGATCTATTAATGCAAGTGAGGCATCGCCAGGCTTCGATAGGTTTCAGAAAATAAATGGTTATTCAATGGAAAATATAGCATGGACTTTAATAGACAGTATAACATATTTCAGAAATGTAATTTAGAGTTCCTTGATTCAGTGCCACCATTTACATTGCAGGATGGTGCTACGGTGTCGCATATGGATAGGGCCCTGATTTCAATTAGTGTTCATTTCTCGAAGAGAGACTCCCCATTGGATCAGATGCCAGCTACCTTGATAGACAATTGGATGAAATAATCATTTTCTGCAGCCTTGGTGGAACAAATGGGATAGTTTGCGGTGGCACAAACAGTAGAGGATACAATGATTGACAGATTTAGAAATGGTTCCAGATACTTGATGCAGGTATCAGCACAATGGAAGAATTACAAACAGGCAGAATGAGGGTGCAAACTCCTTAAACAGATCTGGACATTAGAGAAGAAGATAGACTTGAAACTGCAATAACAGTCGAATGAATTCCAGATATGGCCAAGGAAGAGTTAATAGGTGTTTCAGGGTGATTCAAAGCAACATGAAGCAATAAGCTGTCTGCAGAAGAGAGGCAATAACCTCGAAATGACAAATAACACAATCATTCTGAGGTAGAAAAATAAGAGAATGATTAATGCGGAGGAGCTTTAGTCCTTTGATGCATTGCTAGTCGCAGACTACTTCAATTGTGTTTTGTTAGAAATGATTGAAATTCGAAAGTATGTAGGAGAGATCGGTTAAAATGTTATCGAGATTTGCTCAGTAGCAACGTTGGATGCAAGGTTCAGGAAAAAAAAACTACCGCTTGCTTTCAGTTTTCTGATGACAAAATACTGAGGTCACGAAAGTGATCTGTAACTCCATGCAAAATAGTTAGCGTAAGACACCTTATCAGGACTGATATCGGTTCTAGTGATGTAACGTTGCTGTTGAGTAATGCTTCTATGAAAAAGGCATAAATGGAACTTGACTGAGTGCATGAGAAGGCAATTGTTTAGTGGAAAGTCAGTGCAGCTGCATCTTACCCGATCAAGACATTGCTTTATCCCCTTACCAAAACCTTATCTCCCTCATAAGAACATTACTGGCATTTGGTGATAAAAAACAGAGATGAAAAAACGTTTTGGTTGCATAAATTTGCTCATCCTACTTGACAAAGATTAAAAACCTTGCTAAAGCATGATGACGAATGCACAGTTTAATTGTAGAAAATAATGAGAAGTGCGAAATCTGAAAAAGGTAACGGAGGACACCCCATACCCTTGCACAAGCCTTCCTTTGGGATGTAACATTAACAACGTATGTTGCCATAGATCGAATGGCATGAGGCAAAGACAGAAATATTCTCACACTACATTTTTTTCTATAGATGACAACATGATGTATTCCATCTATAACAATATAGAGTAAGGACAAAGGTTGATTTGAAATAAAAACATTGAGAAATGGGTGGAGTTCGGACTTAGGGCACCAGCTTACTATCTGATTGATAATAGAGGTGATTCTTCCAATGACGCATTCAGACACATGGTTTAAAATGGAAGCATTATGTACATGAATTGCTGTTGCTCTAGACGTAGCCCTTAGACAGTAGGGATCTCTCGCCATAAGAAAGAGACAGTTGATAATGTCTAGTATGAGGGGGACCACGCCTTAAGCGTGCGAAAAGGGGAGGAGGCAAACCTCCATAAACTACCACTCCAGTATAGGAAATGCCCCTACACTGTTAACCAAAAAAAAAAGTTCTGTCCGTCGGATTGCTAAACGAACAAGTTTTGACTTTTTTTTTTGGTTTTCAGTAGATTTGTTGGGAATTTAGAATAGTGGGAATGGAAGTTAAGGCAGTTGAATGTTCCTCCTGCAGAATGTGGCTGGTAGAGGTCGCGAAGAGTGTCCCTGCTGACTGCATCAGCGGGAAGTGCACCCAACTCCAGCTCCTCGAGAACCGCGTTAGGGAACTGGAGCTGGAGCTGGATGAACTTCGGATCATTCAGGAGGCGGAGGGGGTCATTGAGAGGAGTTATAGGGAGGTAGTCACACATCAGGTAAAAGAAGTAGGTAGATGGGTTACCGTCAAAGGAAGGAGAGGGAACCAGCAGGCAGTGCAGGGATCCCCTGTGGCCGTTTCCCTCAACGACAAGTATACCGTTTTGGATACTGTTGGGGGGGAAGACTTACCAGGGGTAAGCAATGGGGTACAGGTCTCTGGCACAGAGTCTGTCCATGTTGCTCAGAAGGGAAGTGGGAAGAGGAGCAGAGCATTCGTCATTGGGGACTCCATAGTTAGGGGAACAGATAGGAGGTTCTGTGGGAACGCGAGAGACTCACGGTTGGTGTGCTGCCTCCCAGGTGCCAGGGTTCGTGATGTCTAGGATCATGTTTTTGGGATCCTTAAGGGGGAGGGGGAGCAGTCCCAAGTCGTGGTCCACATTGGCACCAACGACATAGGTAGGAAGAGAGATGGGGATTTAAGGCAGAAATTCAGGGAGCTAGAGTGGAAGCTTAGACCGAGAACAAACAGAGTTGTTATCTCCGGGTTGTTGCCCGTGCCACGTGCTAGCGAAGCGAGGAATAGGGAGAGAGAGGAGTTGAACACGTGGCTGCAGGGATGGTGTAGGAGGGAGGGTTTTAGTTTCCTGGATAATTGGGGCTCTTTCTGGGGTAGGTGGGACCTCTACAAACAGGATGGTCTTCACCTGCACCAGAGGGGTACCAATATCCTGGGGGGGGGGGGAGATTTGCGAATGCTCTTCGGGGGGGTTTAAACTAATTCAGCAGGGGAATGGGAACCTAAATTGTAGTTCCAGTGTTCCAGCTTGCAGCATGGGTTGGTACCTGGGATCTCGATGTTGTGGCCATTTCGGAGACATGGGTAGAACAGGGACAGGAGAGGATGTTGCAGGTTCCGGGATTAAGATGTTTCAGTCAGAACAGAGAAGATGGTAGAAGAGGGGGGGGTGGTGGCATTGTTAATCAAGGAGAGTATTACAGCGGCAGAAAGGACGTTTGAGGGCTCGTCTACTGAGGTAGTATAGGCCGAGGTTAGAAACAGGAGAGGAGAGTTCACCCTGTTGGGAGTTTTCTTTAGACCTCCGAATAGTTCCAGAGATGTAGAAGAAAGGATAGCGAAGATGATTATCGACAGGAGCGAGAGTAACAGGGTAGTTGTTATGGGGGACTTTAACTTTCCAAATATTGACTGGAAATGCTGTAGTTCGAGTAGTTTAGATGGGTCAGTTTTTGTCCAGTGTGTGCAGGAGGGTTCTCTGACACAGTATGTAGACAGGCCAACCAGGGGCGATGCCACATTGGATTTGGTGCTGGGTAATGAACCCGGCCAGGTGTTAGATTTAGATGTATGAGAGCACTTTGGGGATCGTGATCACAATTCGGTTAGGTTTACCTTAGCGATGGGCAGGGTCAGGTGTGTACCGCAGGGTAAAAATTATAGCTGGGGGAAAGGAAATTATGATGCGATTAGGCAAGATTTAGGATGCGTAGGATGGGGAACGAAACTGCAGGGGATGGGCACAATCGAAAAGTGGAGCCTATTCAAGGAGCAGCTAATGCGTGTCCTTGATAAGTATGTACCTGTGTGGCTGGGAGGAAGTTGTCGAGCGAGGGAGCCGTGGTTTACTAAAGAAGTTGAAGCGCTTGTCAAGGGGAAGAAGAAGGCTTATGTTGGGATGTGACGTGAAGGCTCAGTTAGGGCGCTTGAGAGTTACAAGCTAGCCAGGAAGGACCTAAAGGGAGAGCTAAGAAGAGCGAGGAGAGGACACGAGAAGTCATTGGAAGATAGGATCAAGGAAAACCCTAAGGCTTTCTATCGGTATATCATGAATAAAAGAATGACTAGAGTTAGATTGGGGCCAATCAAGGATAGTAGTGGGAAGTTGTGTGTGGAATCAGAGGAGGTAGGGGAAGAGTTAAGTGAATATTTTTAGTCAGTATTTACAGCAGAGAAAGAAAATGTTGTCGAGGATAATACTGAGATACAGACAACTAGGCTAGATGGGATTGAGGTTCACAAGGAGGAGGTGTTAGCAATTTTGGAAAGTGTGAAAATAGACACGTCCCCTGGGCCAGATGGGATTTATCCTAGGATTCTTTGGGAAGCCAGTGAGGAGATTGCAGAGCCTTTGTCCTTGATCTTTATGTCGTCATTGTCGACAGGAATAGTGCCGGAAGACTGGAGGATAGCAAATGTTGTCCCCTTGTTCAAGAAGGGGAGTAGAGACAGCCCTGGTAATTATAGACCTGTGAGCCTTACTTCGGTTATGGGTAAAATGTTGGAAAAGGTTATAAGAGATAGGAGTTATAATCATCTTGAAAAGAATAAGTTCGTTAGAGATATTCAGCACGCTTTTGTGAAGGGTCGGTCGTGCCTCACAAACCTTACTGAGTTTTTCGAGAAGGTGACCAAACAGGTGGATAAGGGTAAAGCCGTGGATGTGGTGTATATGGATTTCAGTAAGGCGTTTGATAAGGTTCTCCACGGTAGGATATTGCAGAAAATACGGATGTATGGGATTGAAGGTGATTTCGAGCTTTGGATCAGAAATTGGCTAGCTGAAAGAAGACAGAGGGTGGTGGTTGATGGCAAATGTTCATCCTGGAGTTTAGTTACTAGTGGTGTACCGCAAGGATCTGTTTTGGGGCCACTGCTGTTTGTCATTTTTATAAATGACCTGGATGAGTGTGTGGAAGGGTGGGTTCGTAAATTTGCGGATGACACGAAGGTCGGTGGAGTTTTGGATAGTGCCGAAGGATGTTGTAGGTTACAGAGGGACATAGATAGGCTGCAGAGCTGGGCTGAGAGATGGCAAATGGAGTTTAATGCGGAAAAGTGCGAGGTGATTCACTTTGGAAGGAGTAAAAGGAATGCAGTATACTGGGCTAATGGGAAGATTCTTGGTAGTGTAGATGAACAGAGAGATCTTGGTGTCCAGGTACATAAATCCCTGAAAGTTGCCACCCAGGTTAATAGGGCTGCTAAGAAGGCATTTGGTGTGTTCGCTTTTATTGGTAGGGGGATCGAGTTTCGGAGCCACGAGGTCATGCTGCAGCTGTACAAAACTCTGGTGCGGCCGCACCTGGACAATTGCGTGCAGTTCTGGTCACCGCATTATAGGAAGGATGTGGAAGCTATGGAAAGGGTGCAGAGGAGATTTACTAGGATGTTGCCTGGTATGGAGGAAAGGTCTTACGAGGAAAGGCTGAGGGACTTGAAGTTGTTTTCGTTGGAGAGAAGGAGGAGGAGAGGTGACTTAATAGAGACATATAAGATAATCAGAGGGTTAGATAGGGTGGATTGTGAGAGTCTTTTTCCTCGGATGGTGATGGCAAACACGAGGGGACATAGCTTTAAGTTGAGGGGTGATAGATATAGGACAGATGTTAGAGGTAGTTTCTTTACTCAGAGAGTAGTCGGGGCGTGGAACGCCCTGCCTGCACCAATCGTTGACTCGCCAACATTAAGGGCATTTAAGTGGTCATTGGATAGACATATGGATGAAAATGGAATGGTGTAGGTCAGATGTTTTCACAGGTCGGCGCAACATCTAGGGCCGAAGGGCCTGTACTGCGTTGTAATGTTCTGTGTTCTGTTTTCTATGTTAGCATTTTGTTCTCTTACAATTTAGCTGTTTAGCCAAGTAAGCTAACAAACACATGATTGACAGTGGTAATGCAGCTGAAAATCGCTTCTGCACTGGACTCCTGAAAGATCTCAGTTTATGAAGCGAAGAAAATAGAAAGGGTTGTTCAAAGAACATTAGCTGCCAAAACGCTGCTTCACGTGCGGCAGTATATATGGAATTCATTTGCCAAATATTTTGAGCTAAGTATAAGTGACATTCTATTCAACAGGCTTACTGACGATAGTGTATCCAGTGAATGATATGCAGATAGTCGTTCAATGTGGGATAATGCACAATCTACGAAAAGGTATGAGTGGGAAAAGTTTACCGATTGACCTAGCTGGCTTGAAACAAATGCTGGAGAAAAGTTAAATATCCACAAATAAATCGGTTGATGCAAGTCATCAACTGACTGATCTGCAAAGATATATGTTTGAGCGAATGCATGTTTAGGGGTCCTCAAGGAGGGATGTCTATCAATGCAATTATTTGTCCAGAATATGATGGGGTTATTTTTGCACATTAACACTACTATTGTTTGACGAGAATGACGGCAATCTGTTAATCTGCAAATCAATTGTGTTAATTATATGCAGACAGAGGGGATTAATTAGGGTTTCACCTGACCACATGTAAGAGACACGTATTGAAACTGTATGTGTTTCAGATAGGAAGTGAATTCTTGTAATGTATCACTCTGTAAATAAATGGTAGATTAAGTAAAGATTGGCTTCAGTACTCGCCTTCACCAGCTAACTTTCTGAAATATAACGCATAGGTTCCCTGCACATATCTCAGAATCAGCGACCTGTGAGGGTTATCGTTCCAAATCAGAGATGGGGGGAAGCGAGGAGGTCCAGACAGCATGGTGAATGAATGAAACAAAACAAATTATTCCCTAATGTGGCCATCTGAATGCAGGCGATGCTGGAGTGGTACTGGTCGTGCAGCGGCTGCATGGTATCTGCCAATGTGACATTGAGGGCACCTCAGATTTAGTGGTCTTTCGAAAAAAGAGTGGAAAAAGGGACACACATTTAAATTGAATTCTGCAGTGCAGATTCAAGTTCAGAAGGAAGGAAGTCACGTGTAATGTGAGACGATTGGAGCATAATAAACCAGTGGGTGAGGATTCAGAGCCTGATAAAGGGAGAAATATCTCTGAGGGGAGGAAATAAACCATCAAAAATACTCTAATAATTTAACAAAGAACGTCAAGGCATTTAATGGAGAAAGAGTGCGGGGTGGGATTAAGATAATTGATGAAATGATTAAAGAATGAGTCAACTCTATCGCTCAGATGGATTGCATCGCACATGCTAAACATGATTGCGCAACCATAAAACAGACAATATTGTCTGTTCATAAATAATAATCATAATATGGAATAGAGTCAGAGGACTGATGAACAGTTAATACAATTTTACATCTAGACCAGTTAGCACAACGTCACTGATTGGAAAGATAATGCAATCCTTATTCAAAGATGCAATGGAAAAATATCTAGGAACACTGAATATCAGCAGATATTGCAGAAGGTCATAATCGTCCTACATGATTGAATTACTTGAAAAGTTATCTTAAGGAATAGATGAGACTGCGCAAGTAAATGCAATATAACTTAATTTTCTAAAAAGGTTTAATAAGGTACCACACAACAGTCTAATGACTAATCTCAGGAAAAAGTGTGCTTAGGGGACAAACAGCAGAATGGACCGCAATGCTGGCTACAAAAGAAATAACAGGAAGTAGATTTAAAGGTATTTGGTCAAATTGGAGGAAGGTGGGTTGCGGTGTTTGAAAGGAGTAGTGCAGGGCAGACAGGATGTTTCCTATTTGCATTCACCAAATGGAATCGCCAAACAGAAGCACAATTCCAAAATTGGCAGACAATCGAAATTGAGAGTATTGTTGATACAGAGGGCTAAGGAAACAGCATACCTGAAGACATTGATAGTAAAAATAATAAATAAATCTGCACAATAGACATATAAATGGAAAATACATTTCAGTGTAGCTAATCGTGACTTACAGCGTTTTGTTACAAAGCATAAGGTTCCCAGGTACTGCCTGGGAAATAAGAGTCTGAATCAGCCAGAGAATAAAGGGAATTCATGAGGTTAAATCCGCAAATCATTTAAAGTAGCAACAAAGGATAACAGGGTGACAAAAATGCAATAAAAAAGGAGTACATTTATAGGGGAATATAATTGAAAAGGCAAAAAGTTGATATTAAACTAACATGGATCCTTGGTTATACAATACTTAGCGTACTGAGTGCATTCCTGATATCCACATTATAGAAAAGATATTGATGCACTCGAGAAGGTGCAAATACTTTATCCAGGATAATACAAGGACAAGAATGGTACGAGAGAAGTTTTCTCATTATTTCATTATTAACAGTTTACTTATGTTACTATTTGCATCCCTTGGTCTGATCTCTACTTTGAAAACCCAAAAAGAATGTTCCTCAGTCACTGCGGGCACAACTCCCTAAGGAAAGGACAGGGGTTGCTGAAGATCCCATGTCTAGAGACTCTGAATCACAGCTAAGAACTGATTTTTCCAATAGACGAATCAATAACCACAGTCCAATATTCATCATCTCTAATAGCAAGACGATAAAATTCATCACTCACGATCTGCACATTCTCAGGACATTGTTGAGAAAGGGGATTAACAAACACTAAAATATGAAATATTTTTACAGTAATAATACTCGAAATAAGAATAATCCATTCAGCTTCAGTGGATTCAAACACTGTAACCGGTCAGTCCTGCTGTTTATCTGTCAGTAAATAGTGAATACCTGTTTCTGCTGTAGCAGATCCACAGGAAACAAAGGAATATCAATAAATTCCAAACTATACAATTGTTACCAAACATCAGCACAAAAAAGTATGAACAATTTCATTAATTCCAGTTAGAGATCTGCAGTCAGTACAATTCCACAGAGGCAGATCATCCTACTAATACATGGCCGCTGGAGTCAGGTGCTCCACTCCAGTTGGTAATCCAGAATCAGTATGAATGTACACTGACTGCTACTTCCAATAATAAATGTCATCATATAATTTGCCGGCATTCAGGTCTTATTCAACAGTATACATTATTGCAGTAAATAAATTAACTTGATAACTCAGAGAGCCTGTGAGTTGAACATGGAGATGTATGTTTGACACAATTGAATAATACTACAGAAGTAAGTCCGTCATTTGACTGATCAAATAGAGATCATTGATCGGGTGCCTGTAAAAAGGTGACGGTTAAGACAGCATTTAAAATTATCAGTCACAGATTAAACTAGAGACCAGCTCACACAACGATTCACGCAATGTCAATAGTTGTTGTTACTTACCAGGAACACCAATGATGGCAAGGATCAGGTAATACGTTTTCAGGATGCTGTACATTGTTTCACGCATTTTATTTGTGAAAGGATTTCTCACTTTGTGCTGCAGGCAATATCTCTTTGTTTTTAAACACTGAGACCATACACTCCCAGAGCCTTTAATTTATACCTTGTGGGATCTCCACGGGGATACTGATGTTGCAAATGTTTTCAACTTACTGTTTTATTTCAACAAACAGATTATAACATCAAATGACGTTTGTTTTTGATACAGTATATGAGATTCTGAGATTGAAATGGAAAACCCCAAAGACTGTACAAATCTGACCATAAAAAAGTCATGAAGATTAGAGGCTATGTTCTCTCAGTAGTTCTTTCAAACCCCATCGTTCCGATCTCATGTTGTTTCAGCAATGTGCTTCACTTGACAGCGACTATTCAATAATAAAACCCCAAATATTAGAATATTTTTCTCATCACTTTTCTGCGGTACTCTGGGATGTGGATGCCCCGTTAACTGTGGCACACGGTAACCTGATTAAAGTGGGATATTTGTAACTGTGTATTGCAGAATTCAACTCGTACAGCATTTGCAACAATTCAACACCACTAACTGATGCAGCATTCAAATCAAACAAGAACAACGTGTTAAACTATAAGAACACCTCAAAAAATACAACACCAACAACAGATACAGAACCCTCAAACTTATACAAATCCACAAGCCACTGCAAACCTTCCAAGTGACACAGCCTGTCATTCTGAAACAACCGCTCCAGTTGATGCATTATCTCCCGTGGTCCAGTCCATTCACTCGATATAGACCCAAATATTGATACAGACCCTCCAACTAACACTGCCTCTCCATCTGGCACAGCCACTCCAACCATTGCAGGTACATAAAGTGATGCAGCCCTTTAGACTCAAATACAAAGAAACATAGAAAATAGGAGCAGGAGTAGGCCATCTGGTCCTTCGAGCCTGCTCCGCCATTCATTATGATCATGGCTGATCATCCAGCTCAGCAACCTGTTCCCGCTTTCGTCCTATACCTTTTCATCCCTTTAGACCCAAGAGCTATATCTAACTCCTTCTTGAAAACATACGATGTTTTAGCCCCAACTTCATTCTATGGTCGCGAATTCCACAGGCTCACCACTCTCTGGGTGAAGAAATTTCTCCTCATCTCTGCCCTGAAAGGTTTACCCCGTATCCTTAGACTATGACCCCTGGTTATGGACTCTCCCCACCATCGGAAACATCCTTACTGCATCTACCTTATCAAGTTCTGTTAGAATTTTATAGTTTTCTATGAGATCCTCCCTCATTCTTCTGAACTCCGGCGGAAATAATCCTAACTGACCAATCTCTCCTCATACGTCAGTCCCGCCATCCCAGGAATCAGTCTGGTAAACCTTCGCTGCATTCCCTCTATAGCAAGAACATCCTTCATCGGATAAGGAGACCAAAACTTCACACAATATTCCAATTGTGGCCTCTCCCAGGCCCTGTATAATTGCAGCAAGACATCCCTGCATCTATACTCGAATCCTCTCGCTATGAAGGCCAACATGCCATTTGCCTTTTTTACTGACTTTTAGATTTGCATGCTTACCTTCAGCGACTGGTGTCCGAGAACGCCTTGGTCTCGCTTCATATTCCCCTTTCTCAGTTTTTAGCCGTTCAGAGAATAATCTGCCTTCCTGTTTTTGTGACCAAAATGGATAACCTCACATTTATCCACATTATACTGCATCTGCCATGCATTTGCTCACGCAACTTGTTTAAATCACACTGAAGCCTCTCTGCATCCAGATCACAACTTACCCTCCCACCCAGTTTTATATGTCATCTGCAAATTTGGTGATATTACATTTAGTTCCCTCATCTAAATCATTAATACTAAATCAAACTAATGCAACAACCCAAAATCATACATTACCTGAATCTGGTGCAGCCTTCAATTAATACATGACCTCAAAGTAATATGGCGTCACACACGACGAAAGCAACTGAAACTAATACAGGACGTCAAGCTAATGTATCAATTCCAATTAATAGAGTACTCAAACTAACACTGTATCGGATTAATATAGCTTCTCAAACTAATGAAACACACCTAACTAATGCAGCATTGAGGTATAGAATCAGAGAAATTTACGGCACAGGTGGAGGCTATTCACCCCCTTGCCGATGGAACAGCCAAAAAGGGCATTTTTATAATCCCACTTTCACCTCGTTGTCCATGGCCCAATAAGTTATTGCACCTCAAATATTTACAACTACACAGTGGTGGGTGTAGGGAACTCAATGCCGGAAAGGTTGGTAGAGACAAACACACATAGAGCATTTAAAACAAAAAACCTGGAAATGTACTTGAGGTGCTGTAACCTAAGGCAACGGACCAGCATCTGTAAAGTGGGATTAGGCTGCATAGATCTTTCGTGGCCCGCATGGAGACGATGGCCCAAACAACTCCTTCTGTTCCATACTTCGTTCCGTCTTCCTATGTTTGAAAACCGTTTGTTTTAAGTTGGTTACCACCCTGAGAAAATGTCAGACATATGGTAAATCACAAAAGCATTGAGACGCGCGGAAGAGTATGTTGGCTGGTGCGAGCAGCAAGCAAGCAAGCTCTGAGTTTATCATTTATATGTCTCTTTCTTCTCAAGATGATATACCGTGTGCTTTCATTGGCGGCCCTGAAAAATATTGGCACCATGTAAAGTACGACGTCACTTCCTGTACTGAAAGTATTCAGGCAATTCACTCGTACTGTGGACAGAAACGTAATATAGAATACAATTTCTCATTTAATCTTTCCCATTCTTTAACACGCATTTACTTCAGTTCAGCCATCTTCTCCTGTGCTCGTTTTTCAAAGATTGCCCCTGTCCAGCAACACCTGGATGTTAAAATTCTCATCAACATTTTCAAATGCATCCATGGCCCTGAATCCTCACCCAATCCTGCTATCCTCTTACCTCCCCTACAACTTCTGTTTCTCTGTAACCTCCTGGAATACTACAACTTTCCATATCTCTGTAACCACCTCCAGCTCCAACTTCTGTCCCTATCTCTCTGTAAGCTCCACCAGCCCCTGAAAACCTCCCCATCTCTGTAGAGGCCTACAAACCCCTGAGGTATATGTGCTCTTCCAATTCTAACCTTTGTGCATCCCGAATGTCTAATACACCACCATTGGCGACCGTGACTTCAACAGTTGGGGACCAGAGCTCCTGAATTCCCTCTGTAATCCTTTCTGCCAATGTCCACTCTATTGTATTGGTGTGTTGGGCTATTGATTAGTGAGTGGTGTATTTAAATTATGTAGTGTGGTCAAAACACACGGTAATACAAAGGGACCGATTTGTAGACAATTTTGTTTTCGAGGGAACATTGCTCTCCAGTTCTCTTTACAACGGTCCTGAAAACCTATCTTTGAGTAAGCTTTTTGTCAGCTTTCCCAATGTCATGTTATCTGCCGTGGTCACTTTTGTGTCTGATTAACACCCCTGGGCATTTTCACCTGTACTAAAGGCGCTATAGAAGTGCAAATCGGCTGATATTGCTGTGAACAGGTAGCCAGTGATCCAGATCTGGATGGAGGGAGAGAGGTCTTCAACACTGGTGAAACTGTGACATGGTCTCTACGTTCTGTCTTGGAGTAAAAGGTTTGCACTTCCAGTAAACTTTTTCAGTTCCCTGTTAACAAAGACGCTCATACGCTGGAGATACTTCCCCCCTTCCTCAATAGATTCAACATACTATGTTGACACGTCTGCCAACCCGGAGGCTGGAAGAAAACAGTGGCGCAGTGGTTAGCACCGCAGCCTCACAGCTTCATGAGACCCGCGTTCAGCTCTGGGTTTTGTTTGTGCAGAGTTTGCAAGTTCTTTCTGTGACTGTGTGTATTTTCGCCGGGTGCTCTGGTTTCCTCCCACCGCCAAACACTTGCAGGTGATAGGTAAATTGGCCATTGTAAATTGCCCTGAGTGTTGGTAGCTGGTCGGGAATATGGGATTACTGTAGGGTTAGTATAAATGGGTGGTTCTTGGTCGGCACAGACTCGGTGGGCCGAATGGGCCTTTTTCAGTGCTGTATCAATAAATAAATAAACACTTTTCACCAAATAAAGGGCGTCCAATTAATATTTGTAACCAATTAAGGGCAGTTTTGAAATGTGCTAATGTAGGAAAATACAGCAGCAATTGACCACAAACGGCAATGGCCAGAAATTAAGCATTTTACAAATGATAGTTGAGGGAGAAACATTCGACCACAGGACCCTGGTTAGAATTCACCCCTGTTTTTCTTCTAATTGTGATCAAGTGATATCATGCATCAATTTGAGAAGCCAGATGGTGAAGCAGTTTCCCCATATTTACGATATCAAACCTTTTAAAATGTTCATTTTAAACTCCTCAAACGTCTCTGCTCAAATGAGCACCATCCAGATTCCCCAGTCTCTCCAGATTAACTGAAATCTTTCACCTCTGCTCCGAGTCTCGCACCGTCTCCAATGCTTTGACATCCTTTCTAAAGTACACTGCCCAGAACTGGACAGAATGCTCCAGCGCAGGCCTAAATAGAGGCTTGTAAATTAGTAGCAATATCGTCCTCGTTTAAATAAATCAACAAACTGTCAACTATTGAGGTGAGATGAGATGAGCAGATGAAGGATCAGGGGCTAAAGGGATAAGCAGACAGTGTGCACAAGTGCGAGTGGAACTATTTGCTCATATGGGAAGGTTAAATGAGGTCACAGTGTGGATCGGCCGAGTGGTCTGCTTCTAGATTGCATCCACCACGTGAAGAATATTTCACCAGATTTCCAAATTCTTGATGTAGTCTGTCAAGCAAAGGGCAGACGGCAAAGCCAGCTTGGTCATTCGGCAGATATGCTTGGTGTTGACATCCCTTCGCTTTTAGGAGCCTCTTATACACACAAACACACACACTCCACAGGAAAAAGGCACTGAGACAAAAGAGAATCACAGGAAGTTCCCTCAGATCGTCCATTTTTGCTCATACTTGGCGCATGGAGGATATTAAACCTCCCCTCACTCGACATCTCACATTATCCTTGCCTTACTCCACACATACCCCTGCCCTTTACATCTCCAGTTCCCCTTTATATTTCCACTTTCCATTACGCATTCCCATTAATCATTCCCCACCATTTCCTCACTTCATTACCCCATGTTACCCCTCCCAAATCCATTACCACGCCCATTACCCCTTCTCCTTTACCAATTACCCCTGCATATTAACCCCAGGAAGCACTATTTTTCCCCACATTACCCCTCACGCTCCACCTTGACGTGACAAATTCTCACATTCCCTTTCCACCATCATTGACCCACACCTTTACCTCACCCGTCTCCAAACATGATTCCTCCCTTCACAGCTCTGAATAATCACTCTGCCATACATTATCCAGTCCCCTCTCGCACCATTACCCCTCCTGATTGTCCCCCAGCCATTATCAATTATCCTTCTCCTCCCTCACACATTTACCCTCACAATACTTACTCATCTCCTCTCCATTATAGCCTTACCTTTCTGCCATGCAAACCCCCACCCCATTTCTCCCTCCTCTATCCTAATCGTTACCCCATACCCATCAATTATATCTTCTGCCTTAATCCTTCCCTTCCCCACACGTAACATCTCACCCTTTTACCTTGAAAATAGCCCTTCCCATTAACCCTCCCTTTTGCCCACCGATTATACCTAAATATTAATCCTCTCCCACCCATTATGCCTCCTTCATTACCCTTTGTCCCAGAACCATTATGTCATCTCAATTAACCTTTCCCCGCCCCACTGATAATTAATCGTCATTGCTTCTCCCCTCTCCACCCTTTACCCTACGCCCTTCCCGACAAATGCAGCTCCCAATTATACCCTCCCACCCTTTCTCTCTGCATGTTATTTCTTCCTCACCCATATCCCTTTCACATTACTCTTCCCTCCCTGACCCATCATCCCTCTTCGACCTCGCCAATTCCTGCTGCTCATTAAGCTTCCTCACCACGCACATGCGCCTCTCCCTACCCCACTGGTTAGCCCCCCCACTGCTCCTCACATTCCTCATCCATTATTCAACCCCAAAAAAATCCCTTAAACTATCCATTAGCCCAACTCCATTAGCTATTCTCCATACATTTCCATTTTTCATCCATTTGACCCCGTCCTAACTCATTGCACCTCCAGCCTGCTCCTCCTTCTCCCCAAACATTACCTCTCCCGCATTATTCCAGCACTCATTTCATTCAACCTCCCCATTATCTTTCAATTCCAAAAAATCTATTACCTCTCGCCCTTGAACCACCCCTCCCCGATATTTTTCATCTCCAGTTTTCCCGCTTACCCCCAACAATTGCCCTCAGCATTATCCCTCCTCCTTTACATGCTTATGTCTCCCATTCTAAATGGGAAGTACTTGCACTGCACTCGCACATCACATTCTAAATCACCGCACCCGACGGAGGGCAAAGTGCATGGATACAGCGGGTATCACATTAAGAGAATGGACACCTATACACAGTGGGTAACAAGTGGAGAGGGACAACGCACGGGTACTGTCAGTAGCAGTTGGCGAGGGGCAACGAGGGGCACAGTGCTAGATACAGAGTAAAACTCTCTCTATGCTGCACCATCAAACACCTGATTGATATGCACATCACAGTTTTTACACAGAGCACGGCACCATCTCTGCTGTCACATTAAGCACTCACAGGCAAGCTAGAGCACGACTGAAATACAGATTCAACCTACTAAACTGATCCATCAAAGCCTCCCCGGTGAGTATAGCAAAGGGAAAATATATACAAAAGCTTCTCTTAAACTGCCCCTTCAAATATTCCACTGAAATGTGCTGCACGGTCTATATACAGAGTAAATTTCGCTCGGCAATGTCCTAAGCAAACACTCCAGATACAGGTAATATCGCCATTTCATTTTAAGTAACTATCACAGTTTATAAAACTGGTGTTACGCTCTCGTTTGTGCAACTATTGAAAATGCAAGATCTCACGCTCAAAAATTATTTAAAAATGACCACGCTTTTAAAAACGTAGGCAATGTGCTTCAAAATGGCAACCAAGCGGCAAAAGACCTGGCCTTGAATGTTCGAAATGCCTACTGTCTGTCACGAACAGAAGGGCACTTTCAAACGCTCAGAGGTGTCAAATACACCCATACTGAAACAATCAAGAGACATTTTTGAATGTAATGTGATGTTTTGAAGCAAAGAAAGTGTGAAGTATTTACACCCTGGGCCATTGTCGCTCACCATAGGGAGGAATAACTCTGTCTCTGAAGCAATACGTGAGAGGCATTTAACTTAACAGTTAGATCTCTTGGATGGGGAGGGGGCGGTGGTGAAAGAAAAATCACCAACGTTTTCCCAGCAGACAGCTGGCAGAAAGTAGAAAATGCAAAAAGGAAGGCACCCTGCTCTGAGTTCTACATTTCAACTTGTGCAACAGAGAACTGGAAGTGATCTCTTGTCTTCAAACTGATCTTTCAAGCACCATAGAAAACTACAAACACCCAGGTGTGCAACTGACCTCCGAGAAAATTAAACAGGTTGACTGTGAACCACAAAACCCTACGTCACTTCAAACTGCTTACCATTTTCCCTCTCAAACGTCTTGTGTGTGCATGTGCCCGTGAATGCGTGAGTGGGCGCGGATGCAATAATTTGGGATAAGGCTTATTGCTCAATGAATAACTAATTTTCTATTTCAAACCTACAATAAACTCTGTCGCAGTCTGTTTGTTTGGCAAATAATTCATAAAGTGATTAAGCAATTAAAAAAAGCTTGGCGTGGTCAGGCAGGAGTTCTATAAGGCTTTTGGATAGGTATATGGATAAAGGAGAATGATGGGGTATAGATTAAATTGTCCTTGACAGAGGACAAAGGATCGGCACAACATTGTGGGCCGAAGGGCCTGTTCTGTGCTGTATGTTCTATGTTCTATGTTCTATGTTTAACAGTGCTACCCACAAACCTGACCACGTGGCCAGGACACTGGGTTCATTGTTAACGTCAGGAGGGTGGACAGTGTCAATGAACACTTGCCCTCGATGAAATGAAACTTGTATTTTTAAATAAAATACCATGCCATTTATAAAACAGGGCTCTCAATTAATGTGAGGACGGGACAATATCTGTATCTGAAAACAACAGGTGCTCTGCTTGATTTTCCAGAGCATTGTTTTTATTTTGAATGAAAAATGGGGATCATACTTAATTGATGGAGGGAAATGTGAATATACACCAGAGCTTGATGCAGTGATAGCTATTGTGTTTAAGGTTCTCTCACACTATTTGTAAATTGAGGCTAACAGTTAATGTAAGGAGGGGACAGCAGTAATCTGATGAGAGCTGGATGCATCTACGCCTGTTATGAAAAATATTCTCTCACACTCTTTATAAAATGCGGTTCCAAGTAAATGTGAGGGGTTCTCTGTCCGACCTGGTTTGCACAGCTGTTGCTGAGCTTCCTGTCTTCTGTCATTTCAATTCACCACCTTGCTCCAATTCTGACCTTTATGTCCCTTGCCTGCTGCAGTGTTTTAGTGAGCTCAACCCAAGCTCGAGGAACGCCACTTCGTTTTCTGACTCTACACTTGACAGCTTTCTGGACTGAACACTGAATTCAAAAAATGGAGATCATAAAGTCTGCTCACATTTTGTTTTCTGCTTTTTTGATGGTTCATCTTTTCCATTCTTAAACCCTTCACTTGGCATGCTATATTTCTATTTATCCAGACACATCTTTTGTTTCGTTATGTATCCCCTTACCAGTCCATTTGGCTTTGTACCATGAAACTATTTGTCATTTCATCTTTCCTGCCGACCACGCCATTGCAGGTCGCCGTTTTGTTCTTCTTCCCACGTCCCCCTTTCACTTGTCCAAAATATTGTTTCTTTCTTTTCTCTCCACAATCCTGCTGAGCGTTTTAGCATTTATTATTGACATCACAAGTGGTGACCCTGCAGTACGACTACTGCTGGCAAACTTACTCTAACCTTATTGATGGTTATCTGATGGAACATTGCTGATGGTCACATTACTCTAACACATTTGATGTGTGATCCTAATGTAACATTACTAATATGAACTTACTCTAACATTGTCAGTGGTGACACTGCGTAGGATTACTGATAGTGTTCTATCAGTAACATTATTGATGGTGACGTCACTGTAACATTACTGGTAGTGAATTTACACTATCATTACTGGTGGTGACCTGACTCAAACATTACTACTGGTTCCTTACTCGTACATTACCGAGTCTTAACTTACCCTACCATTACTGAGGGTGAACATACTTAACCCGTGCAGTGGCAGACCTTACTCAAACAATCCCGTTGGTGCCACGACTCTAACATTACTGGTGATGACGCGACTCGAACATTACTGGGTGTGGCCTTACACTATCATAACTGCTAGTGACCTGTTCTAACATTATTGGTGGTGATCTCACACAAACATTACTGATGCCAGCTCCATCTGAATTGATGTCAGCTGTGGCTCAGTTGGTCCACAAATGCCTCTTAATCATAAGCACTGGCTTGAATTTCACATGGAACATGGCGACTACCCCAATGGCATTCACATCCTATGATTACGCACTGCGCGACCACTTTACATATTGTTGGCAGTCGACCCCTGTTAGCGGGAATGAATCCAGAGGAATCACTCGACACTCAGGTCTGCTCCAATGTCAGTTTATTTACGTTACGCCGGCGGGGAGCAGGTCACTGGTCTGTCCAGATGCCTCTCCACCGAACAAAGGAAAATCATCAATACTTATACAGTTTCAAATAGTTACTCAGCCCATCCCGGCTGGACATGGTCCAATCATAACGATTACAGATTATATACATTAATTATTAAAGACTAATAGAAGCGGTTACCAGGCACGGAAGGGGCTGCAGGACCAGCCCACGGACAGATCGGGGATTACACATGATGTTTTCCATTCCTTTCTCGTCCCCATCCTTGGTTCACATGTATGCACACCACCTTATCTTAACCTTCATGCAGGCTGATATATTTGTCAGCATTCCACAAGGACATCTGTTCTCCATTAAATAAGTCTTTGTTTGAATTTATGTTACTCAGCTCCTGCGTGGAATGCAGTCAAGTTGGCTAAGCCCCATGATGCCTTGCAACCTCTTCATTGTTCACTACGATTATATGTTGCTAGTTACTCAAATAACATTTAAACAGTATGATATTTACTGCAGGTCCCTCTGCGTTTGGGAATACCCTTCAACAATCCCCCTTTTCGGTAGGAGACTAACCCTAGTCTCCTTAACCGACACTACCCGTTACCCCACTTTTCTTTTAAACCGCCTGGTATTCCCTGCCTCAGACGTGCTGGCCAGTCACGTGATTTCAGGACTTCCGGTCGTTCTAGATCAAATTGAGGTGATTCAACTGACTCTGTCCTCCGGACAGGCAAATCACTTTTCTTCCCTTTGCCTTGGTTTTTATCCTCTTTGGTTGTACATATTTCCTGCATGATCAGCAGGCCAGTATGCCCCATACTATGGCCAGGATTAACTGTATCCCTGCCAGTACGTGTGATACTATCTAAATCCAGGGGTGGATGTTCACATTCATCCCCCAATCCCAAATCTTCTTCCACCAACTCTGGTTCTGCAATTCTATATCAGTATCTTTCTCCAGATTTTTGATTTTTGTCTGCAGTTGGTGATGAAGCTTAACGAATTGACCCACCCTGAGCCTTAATTCCCTTATTACTTCGGCTAAGTGTGGGATGGAGGCCTGTTCTGGCTCCTCATAATCCTGCAGGTGGTCATGATCGGTGACATTAATGATTTCGGTATCTCTGCGCTGAATCTGTGTGATTCGAGCTTGTCCTGTAGTGACTGGTCATAAAGGCGTAAAGCAAAGGTTTGGATGTGCGGTAGGACATTATAGGTCATTGTAACGGTAGGAACTTTCTGTGATGGCGACGCAATTGTAATCCATGCGGAGGCAAGGACAGAACCAAAAGTATCGATTTACCTCAATTTTGGAAACAAAAAAAAAACATTCAACGTGCAAATTTTCACTTTCCTAAACTTTACTATAACACTCCAAACATTAACACAAATTAAACAGCACCTTGCCAGTGAAATATCTGGAATGGTGATTGTATTACCAGGGAGGTCGGTGATGTATCTGAATGGGTTGTCACAATTCAATTGAGTTCAATAATACAAAACGATTTGCACAGACTGCTGTGTGATGTCACTGTTATTTCTGGAATACTGCATTTCTGAGAAAAGCAATGTTTCTGTTGGTTCAGTTGACAATTGCAGCCAGACTCTCAGGTTACATCATCATATTTGTCCCAATCAATTGGACAGAGCAACATCTGGCGTTATCTGCACTCATCTTGCATTTAGATAGCGATAGTAAAGCGGAGAAATTCAGACCATTCAATTCTCACGAGCTCTTTTTTCTGAGAACGCCACATTTCGCAAAAGCAAAAAATGCTCATTTGCTCATTTTATCATGCCACACCAGAGAAATTTATTCCAGAAGATTGGATGAGCAGGTTGGGTCAAAGCTCAGAGTAGTTTAGAAGAACGAAATTCGAAACGACCCATTCAACTATATCAATTTCGTCAATTAAACGTAACTATCATTCAAATAATCACTAAATAATACTTATATTAATTTGCACTTTTGAGTCTCATTAATATTAATGGGCAAGCTGTCACATAGGGCGGGTTATGCGACCCATCTGGCATGTGAATGTACAAGGAAGGACTTTGCATAATGTTTACCGGCAGTTGTAGTACAGGGGGTCACTGCTATACTGGATGTGTAATAACAATTCAAATGAGTATAGCTACATATATATAATTAATGTTATTCATATATCTGCATTGCAAGATGCAATACAACTGAGTCCGTTGGTATGTTCATCGCAATACATGTGCAGCCGGTAACATGTCTGCAGATGTGCAGTTACAGCACAGGTGAGTTAAAAATATATCTGAATGTGTAGTTACAGTAGAAGTGGTCATTGATATCTCTGGAAGTGTAGCTACAGTACATGTGACGCTAGTGATATATCTGGATGGGTTGCTACAGTTCAACCGATTTCAGTGATGTTTCTAGAATGAAATTGACAGCACAAGTGAGGCCAATGATTTAGCTAGATTGATACTTACAGTGCAGGTGCCGACATTTTGTTTTGAATGGGTATTTGCCATACATGTTATGTCGCTGTCGACATATTTCTCATAAAGGTTATGCTCTAATTATAAGACACAACAGATATTGTCCTTGCAAATCCTTTGAGCCATCCTAACAGACAGGGGCAACCAAGAGAAAAAGGACACCGGACAATTGTACTCTGAAAGGACTCACCAGAGCAGACCCAGTGATCCCAGATTGCGAAAAGTGTAAAGGTACAGGAGTGGTAATAGTCTTGATGATCCCTATAGTCACACGGGACTCAGGGCCATTTCCCCATTACCAGTTGGAAAATATTGGGGTCGTATGGGGTAATACCTCCCTCCACTACTATTTATCTGAAGCATCCGCCATACTCAGAAACAGTACACTATATGGAATCTCCCTTACGGGATGCAAGCAAAAGGGGAACATTACAGTATGTCCTCACCTAGTGAGGCAGGGAGAATTGGATGAATGTGTGTTCAATCGAACCGATGGTTGTGTCAATTATATACGTCAGTTGGTGTAAACAGCTGAGTGAGGTTTGTGATGCACTTTGAAGGGTATCTAAGTACAATTGATTATACTGATATGTCTGGATCCGTGGTTGCTATGCAGCTGGGTTCAATGATATATATGGACATATATAAGTCATAGAAAGATGATATTTGATAAAGTGTCACAGAACAGACTTGTTATCAACGTTACAGCAGATGGAATTAAAGGGAAATTGACTGTCTTCCAGGTAACAGAATGGTTGTGCACAATTGTTTTTCGGAATGTAGGAAGGTGTTTAGTGGGGATTCCCACGGATTGAAGTTGGGCCCCCTGTTTTTATTGATATATATTAATGAGGTGGAATTGCGTGTACTGGGCACAAATTATACATTTGTGCGTGGTCAAAACTTTAAATTATTGTAAATTGTGAGGAGATATTGATAAAATTCCGGAGGACATAGACAGTCTGGTAGAATTGGTGGAGATGTGGCAGATGCAATTTAATGCCGAAAAGTGTCAAGTGAGTCATTCTGGTAGAAAGAACAATGACAGGTGACACAAACTTTAGAGTACCATTTTGAATGTGATACAGGAGGAGAGCGTCTTGGGGATACACGTGCACAAATCAGTGAAGGTTGCAGGGCAGGTGGACATAGAAGTTAATAAAGCACTGTAATGCTGAGCTTTATAAATGGGGACGGAGGGTTAAAAAACAGGAGTTATGAGAAACCTGTATAAAACGCTGCTTTGGCTCCCAAAATCGTATTATGTCCAGTTCCAGGCATCGCACTTTCAGAAGGATCTGAAAGGTGCAGGAAAAATTAATGTCAATGGTTTCAGGAATGAGGGAATTCAGTTATGTGGATAGGCAGGAATAGTTATGTCTGTTCTAATCGACAGCAAACGTTTAAAAAGGAGTTTTAATAGATTCAAAAGGGGTTTAGACTGAGTACATAGGGGAAAATTGGCTGAACGTTCCAGAAACAGAGGACACCTATTTTACGTGTATGTCAAAAGAAGCAACAGTAATATGAGTTAAAGTTTTGTTTTACTCAGCTGTGTTTTGAATCCTTTGCCTGAAAAACTGGTAGAGACAGATTAAATAGAGACTTTCAAAATGGGAATGCATTAGAAGAGAAAAAGATTTGCGTGGCTATCGTGCAGTGGGATGAGACGAGTTGTACGTGCAGACAGCTGGCAAGAAAACGATCGCCAATTGCGCCAAATGGCCTCTTTCAATGGTAAATTGACAAGTGGCACGAGCTTAGCAATAAACTGATCAGCAATGCTTAGTTTGGGTCCTGCCAGGGCCACCTCATTACAATCGTGGTTCAAACGTTGTCAAAAGAGATGAACGAAAGTGGTGAGCTAAGAGTGACCGCCTGTGACATGAAGGCAGCATTTGACCGAGTATAGCATCAAGGAACCCAAGCAAAACTGTAGTCAATAGGAATCACAGTGAATACTCTCCACTAGTTAAAATCGTACCTCGCACAAAGGAAGATGGTTGTGCCTGGTGGAGGTCAATCATCTCAGACACAGGATATCTCTGTAGGAGTTCCTTAGAGTTGCGTTCTAGGCACAACCATCTTCAGCTGCATCATCAATAAGCTTCCTTCAATCATAAAGTTAGAAGTGGGAATGTTCGCTGATGATTGCACAATGGTCAGCACTCCTCAGATACGGAAGCAGCCCCTGCAGAAATGCAGCAAGACATGGACAATATCGAGGCTTGGGCTGATAAGTTGCAATTAACATTCGCACCACACAAGTTCGAGGCAGTGACCATTCCCAACAAGAGGGAATCAAACCATAGCCCCTTGACATTTAATGCATTACGATCGCTGAATTCACCTCCGCTGCCCCCCGCACCGATACCCCATCAACATCCTGGGGTTACCATTGACCAGGAAGTGGACTGGAGCCGCCATATAAATACCTTGACCATAAGACCAGGTCAGAGGCCAGTAACTTACCTCATGACTCTCCAAAGACTGTCCACCATCTATAAGGCACAAGACGAGAGTTTGATGGAATGCCCACCTCTTCCCTGGATGGGTGCAGCTCCAACAACACTCAATCAGCTCGACACCATCCAGGACAAAGCAGCCCGCTTGATTGTCACCCATCCACCAACATTCATTCATCCAACACCGACGCACAGTGGCAGCAGTGTAACATCTACAACATGCACTGCAGCAATGAACCAAAGCTACTCAGGCAGCACTTTCCAAATGCGCGATCTCTATGACCTAGAAGGACAAGGGCAGTATGTGCATGGGAAGACCACCACCTGCAAGTTCCCTCCACGTCACATCCCATCCTGACTTGGAGCAAAATAGCCATTCCTTCCTTGTCGCGGCTTCAAAAGCCTAGAATTCCCTTTCTAATAGCATTGTACCTACCGCACATGGACTGCAGAGGTTCAAGATGGCAGCTCACCACCACCTTCTCATGGGCAAATAGGGATGGGCAACAAATGCTGGCCTGCCCAGCGACGCCCATTTCCCATGAAACGAATGAAAATGAAATGCAAACACATGGTTCTCGGTGCGTGCAAGAGCAGTTACAGTACAAGATAGTTTATGCCGGTTCTCAGCATATCTATCGCCTGCTTGGTTTCCATAGCCCTGAAAGGTTATGCCCATGAAGTGGCCATCCAATTTCCTTTTCAAGCCATGAATTGTTTCTTGTGACGGCGAGTTCCAGGTCATTATCACCCATTGTATAAACACATTTTCCCTCATTTTCTACATGCATCTCTTGCCCCAAACCATCACATTGTGTCTGCTAGTACATACAATGAGTTGATGGGAACAGTTCTTCCTTGTCTAACTTATCTAACTCTGTCAGAAATCTTGCCTATCGTACATAAGCCTGACAGAATATTTTCACTACTACGAAGTATCCCCTCAATGTCATTTGTTTGAAGGAAAAAATCCCAAGCTTTTCTAATCTAACTTTGCAACTAAACGCTCCATCCCTAGAAACATTCTGGTAAATTTCTTCTGAACCCTCTCATGAACACTCACATCCTTCCTACGTGTTGAGACAAGAACTGGATGCAGCACACCCGTTGGGACTTAACCAGAGCTTTCCAAATGTTCAGATTAACTTCCCTGTTCTTTGTATTCAATTACTTTATTCATGAAACCCAAGGTCCATATGCTTTAGGAACCAAACTCAAAATGCCCTGTCACCTTCAATGAGCAATGCATACATAGTGCCTCTCCCTATTTCTTCAGACATGATGCACCACCTCAAACTTGCCAGTAATAAATTCCATCTGCTTTCAGTACTGCCATTCTGTTCGGCTATCCTTGTCCTGTTGTAGATTTTCTTATCTTCCTCACTGTTTGCCACACTTCCAAATTCATTGTCATCGGCAAATCTTGAGATATCTGGTTGAGCAGCGTAGTGTATCCATATGGTTAGTTACAGAAAAATTATGCTTTATGATATATCTTTCAGGGTACTTTCAGCTCAAACAAGCTCATTTGAAAACTACATGCAGCGTAACCCAGGTCAGTTATTGTATGGATGGTTAGTTACAGTAAATTGTGTTCACTGGTATATAAGACCATACAAATTTGGAGAAGATGTAAGCGATGTAAACCCGTGTAGCGTGCTTCGCCATTCATTACGATCATGGTTGATCTGTTTCTGTCTCCATTTTCGCTCTCCCATCTACCCCCAAATAATCTTTTATTCCCTTGCCTAACACGAACCTATCTACCTCTGGCTTAAAAATATTCAATGACCCCGCCTCCACAACCTTCTCTGGCAAAGAATTCCAAAGTCACACAACCCTCTGAGAGAATAAAAACAAATCTCATCGTCTTTGTCCTCAAAGGGCAAACCCTAATAAGCAACAGTGCCCCCTAGACCTGCACTCCCCCCACAACAGAAACCAAACCCTCCACCTTCAACCTGTCAAGACCTTCAGGATCTTATATGCTTCAATTAAGTCTCCCCTCACTCTTCTGTACTCCAGTGAAATCAAAACCTTGTCAAATGCATTCTGGAAATCGAAGTACAGTGCATCACCGGGCTCCCCTTTATCCACTACGCATGTTCCTCCTTCAAAGAACTCCAACATATGGATGGGTCGTATCAGGGTGAGAGAGATTAATGATTTACCTGTAAGGCCGGTTACAGTACAAATCTGTGAAGGATCTGGATCGCATTTACAATTGTTTTCGGGAAATTAATATCTGGACGGGTAGTTAAAGTGGATTAAAAACAAGAAATGCTGGAACCACTCAGCAGGTCTGGCAGCATCTGTGGAAAGAGAAGCAGAGTTAGCATTTCGGGTCAGTGACCGATGAAGGGTCACTGACCCGAAACATTAACTCTGCTTCTCTTTCCACAGATGCTGCCAGACCTGCTGAGTGGTTCCAGCATTTCTTGTTTTTATTTCAGATTTCCAGCATCCACAGTATTTTGCTTTTATTTTAGTAGTTAAAGTGGATGTATGGTTAGTGATCTAATTGGATTAGGAGTGACAGTACACATGTGTTCTGTGATATACCTGGAAGGACAGTTAGAGTAAACGTCATTTCAGAGGTGCATAAAAATGTGCAGTTGCCGTCGACCTGAGGGCTATGATGTTTCTGGACAGGTAGTTGCACTACACATGGACTACGTGGGCATCTACTGTAAAATTAAAGTCAATGATGTGTACTGGTTTGCTAATTCCAGAACATGAGACCGAGCTTAACTTTCACAAAGTGAAGAACTAGAGGTGATGTGGGCAAATGCACAGTTGGGGGAACAAGTAGGTATTGCTGTATCTGTATCATTCGTCCTGTATGGGGTGTTGCCTCCTGGTGCCTGGATAAAGGACATCACATAAAATGCACAGGATACTCTGCCAGGGTAAGGGAGTGAAACAGAAGTTGTGAAACACATTGGTACCAACGACAGTGCAAGAGCAGGTATTAAGATTCTGCTGTTAGATATGCAAGAGTTGGGAACACGTTGAAGTGTAGGGCATCGGCGTAATAATCTCTGGATTACTCCCAGTGCTACACCGTCGTGAGAGTAGAAATAGGAAGATAGGTAGAATCAATGCGTGGCTTGAAGCAGGGTGCAAGAGGGAGGGCTTCATATTATTGGGCATTGGGACTAACTCTGCGGCAGAAAGCACCTATTCAAAAGAGACCAGTTGTGCCTCAACAGGATTGGGACCAATGTCCTCACGGATGTTTCTCTAGTATGGTTAGGGACAGTTTGAAAACAAAAAAAAAAATGGCAAGGGCTTGGGCACTAGCATATGGCGTTTGAAAATAACAATAAGGTGCATACCATGAGAGTGTTATACAGATCTAGATAAAAGATAGTTCCATATGAGATGAGAGTATATTGAGAAGGATTATTAGGAATGCAAAGACAGTTTGCCATGCTGTGTTAAGCACAGGAATATGGTGAATAAGGCTGGTGAGAAAAAAAAACATTAACAGCAGTATGGGAAAATGGTCCAGTGACAAATAACAGAATCGTGGCTGCAACTGCCCAGGACTGGGCGCTTAATATACAAGGATTCGAAGTGTTCAGAAAGGTAAAAGATTTAGTGCTGGGAAATGAGGTGAGCTATGTGGACCAGGTGTCTGTCAGGAAGCATGTGGGTAAAAGTGACCATCTTATTCATACGGTTCAGACTAGTAATGCAGAAAAAAAAGGAACAAAAAAAAACGTGTAGATTGGAAGGGGTCTAATTTCAACGCAATGAGATAAATTATTGAGCCAGGGTAAAATGGAATGAAAGGTTGATACGAAGAGCTGTATCATAACACTGATTACCTTTAAAGAAGAAATGCTTCAGATACGTGTTAGGTACATTGCAGAAAGGACAAAGGGCAAACGAACCAATAACAAATAACGACCAAAAATTGATAACATCCAGATATTCCAGAAGGATTCGAAAATGAATTGATTAAGCACCTGGAGAGAAAAACTTTGAGGTGATGTTTGACAAGGGCAGGGAAGTTGGGATGGTTAAGTTGATCCTGCAGAGAGTTGGCACGGACACGATGGGCAGAAAAGCCTTCTGTGCTTTGGGGAGGTGATTACATCGATAGTGAGTGTGGGGTCACAAAGGAATTTGGAAATAGGATGAGAATTCTAAAAACAGGATTTTGTTTGACCAAGAACCAATGCACGTCAGCGAGCAAAGGAGTGTCAAAAGAATGGGAATTGGTGTGAGAAAAGAGGCAGTCAATAGAGTTTGGGATAGCTTCAAGTTTAGTAACGTAACATGGCACAGGTTGCCCAGGAGTTCCTTGGTGTGCTGAACTCTAATGGTAATAAGGGATGAAAGAGGTAGCAATTAAGCTAAGACAGGGGCGAAGTCGGACAATGCTACTGGGGAAGTCTTAGTACTGGTAATAATATTTGATCAGAAATTCATCCGTCATCAAATATGGTGCTAAGATGGGGAATGGACTGATTTTGTCTCAGATTTTGCCAGGGAGAGAAATGCAGTCGGTAGCTCGGGAATGGAGTTTGGAAAAGAAACAATTGTTTTATTCCTCTTAATATTTAATTGGAGGAAATTCATGCTGATCCAGTGTTGCATGTTACATGAGCAGTCTGATAACTTAGCAACAGTGATATAATCTAGAGAGGTGGTGATGAGTAGATCTGGCTATCACGAGTAGCTGCGAAAACTAGCACTGTTTTTTTTCGCATGTTGTCGCTAAAGGGAAGTATGCAGATACAGAATGGGGGAGGGGTTGTTGGTGGTGGCAAGTTCATATCCTCAGGCGAAACCAGTGGTAACAGACAGGGAACGGAAAGGGAAGACATTGCAGATAATTCTCTGGCTATGATTAGACAAGAATGCAACCAGGTGATTGCAGTCTCACCCAGTTGGAGGACAGTGGAATGGTCAAGCGTGGCAAAGGCTTCAATCAGGACAAGAAGGGTATGTAGTGATAGCTTACCAATGTCACCCTCGAGGAGGATATCATCTGAGACTATCATAAGAGCTGTTTCATTATAATGGCATGGTGGAAACCTGCCTGGAGGGATTGAAAAATAGATTTCCGGGTCAGATTGGCATGGATTTCTGAGGCGACAACACGGTGAAGTCCTTCAGTGAGGAAAGGGAGGTTGTAGATAGGGCGGTAGTTTTCAAGGACAGATGTGGGTGCAGGTTTTTTTTTTGGAGACGGGGTGATGAAGGCAGATTGTAGAAAGAGTTTGGCAACGGCTGAGGAAGGAGAGTCATTAACAGTATCAGTTAAAATGGGACCAGGAAGGGACTTGCCCCATCCACCGCAGAGGTCATCACCAGGGCTCTTGGCTACTCCAGTGACCTTGGTACCGCCACCTCACATCGGCTCCCCTGTTCCCATTTGAGATACCAGCTTTATCGTGTCCAGACGTGAATCTCCCTGTGGCCACACCACCACTCACCACCCCTGCCCCTCCCCCCAACTCTCTGAATCTGAGAAAGAGACTGAGACAGCAGAAGTGGGTGAAGGAATTGAACGGAGGCAGGCAAAATAAAGTTCTCCTAAAGTTTAAAAAAAACAAATCAATTCACACAGGAAAAATTGCAGCAACTGCAATATTTTTCTTTTATAAGAAGAATTGTTTATTTCTGTGCAGATGTGAGGAGCTCAGAATGGAAGCATCTGAGGTGGGGCGTCGGCTCTGGTTATTGTTTTCTTTCCTGTCTTGAAAGGGACGTTCTGACTCCCCTGCCTTTTATTTTTCTTCTGGTTCTCAGAATATCACGTGTTTTCCTTGGCCCACAGCACTTTGGCGTGCCTGACTCCTCCTGCCAGGGTACTACGGTCCTACAGCTATCCGTAACCTCTTGCTCATAGCTCGCACTTACCGTCCTCTGATGGTCACCTCTTGCCCAACAGCAGCTGATATTTGTCATCTGTCTACCTCTCTATCAATCACTATGCTAAACACAGTGGCTGAAACACCTACCCACCCTGCCTGTCCAGCTGCTGCAATTATATTCAAATCCCCAGAAATTTCAAGTGCTATTTTGTTAATGGAAATCTGGCGATACGTTAGGATTGGCAACACTGGAAACCGCCTTTGGCGGCCTTCAGTGTTTTGGGTTATTAATTAATTGAATAATTGACGTAACTGGATATTTCATTGCACTTTTGAACTGCTGTCTGAACTTGGACTGAGTTGCCCCATAAATAAATGTGTTTGTGCAGCAATTTAAACTCCTCAACATGTATCCGACCTGCTGAAACATATATTCACCATCACTATAGCCGACGGGATTTGTTCCTGTAATGATATAATAGAAGAATTCGATAACATACACCAACCACAGAAGTATGAAGCTGCCTGATATGGTGAAGAGCAAAATCACAGATTTCCTTCTGCTCTCCATTTCTGGATCCCTGCGAATCATTCCCTTGTTCCGACCTCTCAGTCCCTTTCGGACTCGACTAGCCACCAAAATGTATTTCACTGTCAAAGCGTTAAACAACAGAATTAAAGTGAATGGGATTAATGGGGTCAAAACTTTATCAAACCAATCAAACCCCACCCATTCGAGCTGAGTATAATAACTTGGCTTTACATTACAGAACCAAGGTACATCGTTAATTAGCTCTTCAGGTTCATATATGAAGTAGAAGGGAACATTTTTTAAACAGAGCAGGATGCATGTTGTTGTTAAAACTAAAGCAGCAGTTTTCTCGGTGCAATATTTCCTTTTCAACTTCTGGCAACAAATGGCAACAAATCGGTCAAAGGTGAAAGTGACAGTGAACCAGACAGAACATTCTGTGGCTGCACTAGTCAGGGCATACACAATGCTGCACACAGGGGTGATATCCAGAAAATACTCAGGGAAATAATAATAATTGATCTGATTCAGTATGACCTCAGTGATAATAACCAGTAGATCCGCAGTTGCCATGGCCACCAGGTAACGAGTGGTGCAGGTGGAGATGCCGCACTTTCCCTGGGACAGGATTACAATCGCCATTAAATTAACTGAAAGAGAGCGATGGGAAAATAAATCACAAATTGACTGATCAAACATTCCCCGTTTCTCTGACCTAGAAAGTAAGGTCAGGAATTTAGCACCAAAGCAGGTGAGTTGCAATCGTGTCAGAGGTGAAAGAATCTCAACCACGAGCACTGCACCTCAAAACCGCCAACTTAGTCCGAAAGAGGCAGTAAAGCAGCAAAGAACTGACATTTACCACTAGGTTGGCTGCCACTGATGTAACCTGGTGTACAACTTAAACATTGTCCTGCTGGACTTCTCAGTCCTCGGGAAATTCAGCAGGTGAAAGGAGGCCATAATAATAATAATAATAATAAAACTTCAGAGAGTAAGTGTCTTTCCACTACTGTTTGTATTGCAGGGGGAGCCGCAGACCCTGTTACTAATCCAAGTCAAATTTAGTGAGTGAATGTGCAATATTGAGAACGTTGTACAAGTGTCTTAAAAATAAGAATTGAACATAATGAAGAAATTCTTCAGGCCAGATAGCACCTGTGGAGAGAGAAGAGTTAGCTTTTCAAGTCGATAATTGTACATCAGAACTGAAATATATTATTTAGCAACTATTTTCATGCATAGACTCAGAGAAAGGATAGGACTAAATAACAAAGGAGAAAGTCAGTATTCGACTGGAGGGAAGAAGTGATTCAATAACAACCAGTATGATTTATCAATGCGAATGTGACAAATAAACAGAAGACTAGTCCATATATGCTCCAAGGCTTAGAGAAGAATTACAGAGGGGCAGAGATCCATGGAAAACCTGGCCCAAAAAAAAGTGAATGCTTCATTGGTCGAGGAATGTGATCAAGAAAGGTGGGGAGAACTGAGGGACGTAGAGCTGCCCCTTGGTCGTACACCATTATGGAATCCCCGCACCAAGCACCCGGCCACAGCTCCTCTGCTCCCAGTGGCACTGTTGCAGCCATCCTACATTCCCAACATATTCCGTCCGAGAACATGTGTGAGGCGGTTATGGTCTGATGCTTTTGATCTGATTGTTGGGTTTAACAGGGAATAAAGTGCCCAGTAAAAACATATGATGATGTTCTTCACTGAGATTAAAAGTTCACCTGTGTTAGAGTTTGTGACCCGTAGTGGTTTCGGTGTAACTTACGCAAAGGTGACAGAGTTTCTAAGAGAATGCAACAGGGCCCTTACAAAAATCGGAGAAAAAGAACCGTATTCAAGACAGCTGTGGAAGTCATATCATAGAGTCATGGAGGTTTATCATAGAAATTGTTGTACAGCCAGTCCCCTGAAATGGACATAGAGAACTCGAGGAAGGGAAGCCGACAGTCATAGATCGACCAGGTGAAGGTGTGGGAGGGGTGGAAGATAGAGGCAGAGTTAATTGAATTTTCTGTCCCGAACAAAATAAGGAAATGATGATGAAAAATACACCAATGTGCTGGAAAAAAAAGTGAATCATAAAAACTGGCTAGCACAGAGGATGTGACAGAGAGAGAAGTTCCAGTGGAAATTTTGAGCGAACTGACCCAAACTAATACATTCCAACAGGAGCCTACGGAGTGTACTCACGGAAGATGGTTGAGTGACATTAGCTAAGCGACAACCTACTGCTGTGGGACAGCAAAAAATCCTGACAACAGTGATCCCGTCTGCTGTGAGTTGAAGAGAAGCTCGGTTTCAATGGACTTTGGACCAGTGAGGGGCATAATTACATGGAAAAAAAATACAAATGGATATCTGGATCACACCTCCGATATCAAAAGTTAAGAAGACACGCGTGGGAAAGAAGTGGCCAAATGTGCCAGACGTTGAGGATGCAGAAGCTGGCGAGAGATCTGAGAAGGGAGGAAGGAACTGTGTGGTAATAACTGAGTGAATGTATCAAACATCTACAAGAAATGTAACAGGGGACAGATACATGGTTATTTAATCGAATGGTAAAGTGGCATTGAAGGTATATATTGCCAGGCAATGTAAGTGACTATCGAGTGCCAACAAGAAAATGACAAAACAAAAAAGCTCATTTCTAAAGGAAAAAAATTGAAAGTACAGAGGTTATAACGAACTTACATAGCACCTTGTTGAAACCACTGTAAGCACACTGTATGCAGCCTGTCAACATATTCACAAAAAAAATATATCAAGGCACTGGAGAAGGAGAATTTTGTTTTACAAAAAAATGATTCAAGATGAGAGATTAAGTTATCAAGTGGTTTGGGAGGGAAAGCGTGCAGAAGATATTTCCATTAGTCGGGAGTCCAAATCAAGCGTTCATCAATATAGGATAGTCGCTATTAAATACACAAAAATACAAAAGGAATTCAGGAGAGTCTACTTTACTCAGAGAGTGGTGAGAATGTGGAACTTGCTACCACATGGAGTAGTTGGCGTGGATAACTGTTAGGGGAAATATTGTTAAGTACATGAGGAAAATTACAGAAGGATATGGCGTCTGGATATTGACCTTAAGAGCCGTAGCCTGCAGGGCTCGGGACCAAATGCTGGAAGGTGGCATTGGGCAGCAGGCTCAATTTTCGTCCAGTGCAGACATGTTGGGCCAAGCGGTCATTTTTCTTTGCCAAAAAATCTCTATGGATCTATAATTCTGTGATATGCTGATATTTGTAGAAAAGCAGGAATTGGGAGTGTCTCGTGTGGAGCATTAGGGCAGGTATAAGGCAGTTGAACTGAATGACCAGGTTGTGTGCTGTTAATGCTATATTATTTCCTGTAAATGGTGTATTAGTCATCTGGTCTTACTGATAACGCTCATCTTTGCATTACGACCTGAAATGCATGTTCCTCAGTTGGATGTATCTCTCTTTGCAGCCAAACATCTCACTGAAATAAGGGAAACGATCGCTGCAGATTACACCCGTGTACATTCTATGTAATGGTTAAGAACTGGTAAATTCAAAGATAAAACGTTACTGAAGTGTAATAGTGAATAACCACAGCCCGGTATTCATCCTGTGTAACAGGAAGATAATAAAATTCAGTAGGCATGAGGCACAAATCCTCAGGATGTGCCAGGGGAATGGCTTAATCGGCATAAGAAAGTGATTACAGGACTCAAGAGTAATGAAAGTAAGAATAACGTGCTAACCAGACTCGTTGAATACTGTAACAATGCTGCCCTGCAGTTTACTTGAAAGCAAATAGTTAACATCTCTTTCAATTGGTGCAGTGTCACAGGAATCAGAACAATATCAATGCATCTTATTGTGGACGCTTGTTATCAACCATCTTCAACATCTAGCATTTTGTTTCCCCACTATAATTTATTATAGTCGTAAAACATGAAAGAAGCTCAATGGACTGTAAGGAGGAGTCTTCTGAAAGAATATCTTCAAAGTAGAACGAGCTGTCCCCAACCCAGTTAGTGATCCACGCTCAGTAAAATTGTACAGTGACAGAATATTCCAATAAGTCATGACTATTGAGGTCAGGTATTCCACTCTGGTTAGTAATCGATTTCCAGATCAATCTCCCAGTAATACATGGCCACTGAGTACAGGCATTCCACTGCACTTGGTGTCCCGCACTCTGTAAACTTATACAGTGACAGATGCACAGAGTAACACATGGTTACTGGGGACAGGTTTTCTACCGCAGTTAACGATACAGATTCTGTATAATTCTACTGTGACAAAAACTTCCAGTAATTCTAGCCGCTGGGTTCAGGTTTTCCACTCGGTTTAGTAACACCCATTGGGTAGAATTCTGCAGTGGCAATTACTCTCAACCACATATTGCCATTGGGGTGTAGGAACGCCAGTCCAGCTCATGACTAACAGTCAGTACAGTTCTATCGTTACAGATACAGGCAGTACTACATGGCCACTGGGGTCAGGCGTTCCACTCCTGTTAGAGATCCGCCTTCAGTACAATGCTACTGTGACACATACTCTCTATCATAAATGGCCACTAGGGTCATGGGTACCACTCTAGGTATTGAACCACACTCTGATAATTCAGCGGGACTGCGAGATGCAGATGGAGGATATTTTAGTTGATGTAACTCAGTAAACCCGCAGCACTAATTCAGGTCATTTGACTGTATGAAATGATTTCACTGATCAGATGCCTGTATTACTTTGACCACTGGATCCCCATGTAACTTTATCAATCACAGAACAAAACGAGAGACACAGAGATTTAAACAACTTCATTTTTTTATATTTACTTACCAGGTATACCAATAACAGCAATGATCATGTAGATTATATTCTCAATATAGTAATAAGTATCAGACATTCTTATTTGGGAAACGATCTTCTGCTTCGTGTTGCAGGCACTATCTCCGAATGAAACTTCGAGACAAAAGATTCACAGAGCTTTTAATCCATACCCTGCATGGTCCTCTTGGGGATAATGAGGTTGCATCATTGTTTATATTTCTCTCTGTATCTGAGCAGCAAATTACAATATCGAGTTAAATCTGTGGTATTATATTGAACATTAGTTTGGTGATTTGCTGACAAATCTAAAGACAGGACACATTTGTTCACGATAATTTGCAAATGCTCATTGGAAGTTGCATACCCATGAGATGAGGTTGTTCTTTAAACACGATCAGTCCCTTCTTTAGATCCCGTGTTGTTTTACAGAATTGGTACAGCATCGTAATGTAACAAGGTACAGCACAATAATGCATTGCTTTAAATCAATAGGACAACAAAAATAATTTAGCACCTACAACTAATACAGGTCTTCCAACTGGTATCGACCTTTCAAGCGATTCAGCCTGCCCAGTCAATACTGACCTCCAAGTTGTAAAACTCTCCAAATGATACAGATCCTCCAATTGAGACAAACACTTAAAATGATACAGAGCTTTAAAGTGAAAGAACCCGTCCAACCACTCCATCCTTCAACCAGTAAACACCCTGCAACCAATTTAGCCCCCTAAATGTGCAGTGCTTCATCAGTACTGACCATCATTACTGTTCTGTTACAGCAACAGGAGTGTCACTCTGATAGTGCAGTACTCTTTCAGTACTGATCATTTAAAGTACAGGAGTCACTCAATAATGCCCCTATGCCATTGCAACGTTCCATGATTACTTCCACTGAGGTAGTGCAGCATTCCCCTCGTACAAAACCTGCGACAGTGCAGCGTTCCCGCAGTACCGATCCACCATGGTGCACCACTGCGTCATTACTGTACCGCTGACAGTGCAGGACTCCAAGAGAACTAAGCATAGAGCATCAGGGAGCCATTTATGACATGCACACAGGCCATTTGACCAATTCAGTTTATCTGGGTCTCGGTGGAGCGATGCAGTCAGTCCCATTCCCCCTCAATCTCCATAGCCTTGCAAGCATTTATCTTTCAAGTGCCCATCCAATTTCCCTTATGAATCATTGATCGTCTCTGCATCTAGCATCCTTATGGGCAGGGAGTTCCTGGTCATTGACACTCAATCCATAAAAAGAATTAAAAAGTTCTTCCCCTCGAAACCCCTGCATCTCTTGCCCAAATCCTTAAATCTGTGCCCCCCTGTCCTTTTTTTTCTAACCTTATCTTAAACTGTCATCATCTTGTATCCCTCCATTAAATCTCCCCTCAAACTCATGTGTTCCTAATAGAACAACATCAGCTGCTCCAACCTAACCTTGTAGCAGAAATTCCACTTCCATAGAAATATTTGGTTAAATATCTTTTGCACCTGCACATCCTTCCTAAAGTGTGGTGACCAAAACTGGATGCAATGCTCTAGCTATGCCCTAATCAGAGCTTTGCGAACGTTCAGCAAAAATCCATTCTTTTGCCCTCCATACTTCGATTAAAGAAGCTTTAAAACACATATATATTGCTGACTACTCTATCAGTATATCCTGCAAACTTCAAAGATCGACGCACATAGTCCCCAGATCCCACTGTTCCTGCACGCTCTTTGGAACTGTACCATTAGGCTATCTTGCCCGGCACATTCCTTCTTTCAAAATACAACACCTCACATGTTTCACATGTCTGAACATTTCCCTACCCTACCTGTGGCCTGTTGCAGTGGATGTATATGATCCTCAGTGTTTGCCATTCCTCTAAGTTCGGAATCATCGCGAAATGTTGAACTTTTACTCACCATATATCCAAGTCATACTTCAATATCAATAAATAAATAAATAAAATCAGTGATCATATAACGGATTCGTGGGAAACACAACTGTCTGCCAGCCTGAAAAATAGCCATTTAACATGACATGCTTTTTCTTCCCTTAAGCTCTTTTTTCATGCATGCTTATACTGACCATCCTACCATATGAGCCTCAGTTGTGTTCACCAGATTTATGTGATACTTTTTCGAATGCTTTATTACAATCTATGTTGTACAATCTAAGTTGTTTCTTGATATTACCTTGAGTGAAAAGAACCTGCTAATGTATTGCCCATCTCTAATTGACCCTGATCAGGTGGTGGTGAGCTGCCTTCTTGAATCGATGCAAATCTATATGGGGTAGGTAGACCCACAGTGCTGTTCGGAAGGGACTTCCAGGAATTTGACCCAGCGACAGTGAAGAAACGGTGATTATGGTTCCAAGTCAGAATGGTGTGCGGCTTGGAGGGTGGTGGTGTTCCCGCGCATCTGCTGCACTTGTCCTTCTATGTAGTAGTGGTTGCCTGTTTGGAAGGTGTGGTCTAAGTAGCCTTGGTGCGTTGCTGCAGTGCACCTTGTAGAGGGACACACTGCTGCCACTGGGTGTCAGTGGTGGATGGCGTGGATGTTTGTAGACAGGGTACTAATCAGATGGGTCGCTTTGTCCTGGATGGTCTATAGCTTCTTGATTGTTTTCGGAGCGTCATTCATCCAGGCAAGTGGAGAGAATTCCATCACACTCCTGGCTTGGTCCTTGTAGATGGTGAGCAGGCATTGGGCAATCAGGAGTTGAATTATTCCCGCAAGATTCCAAGCCTCTGAACTGCTCTTGTAGCCAAAGTATTTATATGGTGACTCCAGTTCAGTTTCTGGTCAATGATAACCCCCACGATGTTGATAGTGAGGGATCTCGCGATCGTAATGCCACTGAATGTCGTGGGGAGATGGTTAGATTCGCTCTTGCTGGAGATGTCCATTGCCTAGCACTTTTGTAACTACAACTTTGTATGCTGTGTATTAGTTAAAATGATCAATTGTGTTTTTAATTGCAACTGTATTTCCAGTATATCTGTCACCAAATCCAAATAAAAAAATAACTGAAAACGTTCGCTCTGTGTACTGGTCAGCATGTAACAATATCCACTTGTGTAAAGTCCTAATTATTAATGCGCTAACATTAAGAATCAAAAGCTTAGTCAACAATGTGATATGGAAGGGAATGCTTTAAAGGAGGAGAAATAATTTGAAAACGTTAGGGTAATGGTAATGTTCCTGGAGTAATAACTCTTGAAAGCCGGACAAATACCCTGGAGACACGAGTTGAAACCCAACTCCAGCAGCTGTAGGAATGTAAATTTAATGAAAAATAAATATGGAATAAAGGCCAAGCCACTTTACACTGTAACACTAAGGGATTTCCATTCACTGATGTCCTTTATGGAGGTAAATTCCCTTTCCTTAACCAGTTTAACTTTACATGTGATGCCAGCAATATTGTTGACTTTTAACTAATATATGAATTGAATTCAATTGCAATTGCCACTCAGTTGTATCCAACTGCTACAGAGAAGTTGAAAAACAGCACCGCCGGAATATAGTGAGGCTGACACTATACATGACAAAGCCATACACTGCCAAGTCGATCTTGCACAGATCTCCTCACTATGTCTGAGGACTGCAGCCAAAACTGAGAGAGCTGTCACAATGGCTTTCAGTCATGTCACAGCATCATAAATTCAGCCAATATCCAGGATTGGTCCATTACCATCCCTGGATATCCCTTGACACAAAGCAGGAGTATCCCATGAAACGTGGAGCCAGAGAGGTTTAGCGGTGGGAAGAATTGGTCCTGTTGTCCTCAGCATTGACTCTGGCCACAGTAATTCTAATAGCATCAGGTGCAACATGGACAAGAAATCCCCTGCCGATTAACAAATAGTGCTGTCCCCCAACTGATTATTAATTACTCCGTCAAGTTGGACATTACTTGGAAGAAGAACTGAGGGTAGCAGAGGAACAGATGGCACTCTGGAGTTCAGAAATTCTCTGGCAGCTGAAAACTAGGAATTCACGAGTTGCTATGTGCCATCGGCAGCAGCAGAATTGTGATAAACCACAAACTGTAATCTCATCGTCAGGCACATCCCACATTCTACAATTACCACCAAGCCAAGGGATCAACCGTAATTCAATGAGGATTGCAGTAGAGAATACCTGGCGAAGAACAAGGCAATACCAACGAAATGAGTTGCCAACCTGGTGAAACAAAATATGTAGTACAACAAGCTAGACATTGAAAGCAGCATGTGAAAAAGAGAGAAAATCGATGCCGTGACCAACGCATCACATCAAAGTTTCAGACAAGACAAAGCCATACACTGTCAAGTCGATCTTGCACAGATGTCCTCACTAACGTCTGGAGAGTGCTGCCAAAACTAAGAGAGCAGTCATGTCACACCTAGTTACGACCCACAGTTTAGCAGTTAATTGGAGGAGGTGGCTGCCCAAGCATCAACAGCCTCAACAATGGAGGATTCAAAATTCAAGACTGAACCAATTACAAAATTAACAATCCAGTGAATGAGTGGATGATCCATCACAGCCTCCTCCTGAGATTCCCTGAACCATATATGACAATTTGATTCATTGTACATGATGTGGATTCTGTAAGGGCCTTTTCGCTCCAGACATCATTACAGTCTTGGCCAAATATGGACAATGCAGGTGAATTCAAGAGGTGAGGTGAGGGTTATTGGGCTTGACATCAATGCAGCAGTTGACCAAGTCTGGCAGAAAGAAGCCCTAGGAAAACTGAAGTCAATGTGGATCAGGGAAACCTCTCCAGTTCTTGGGGAGATAGCTAGCATAATTTAAGATGCTTGTGATTGTTGGAGGCCAATTATCTCAGCCCCAGAACATCGCTTCAGGAGTTCCTGAGAGTACTGTCCTAGGCCCAATCATCTTCAGTTGCTTCGTCAATGACCTTCCCTTAATTTTACTGTCAGAAGTGATATGTTTGCTGATGATTGCATGACGTTCAGTACCATACAAGGCTCCTCAAATACTGATTCAGTCCATGCCCGCGTGAAGAAAGAACTGGAAAATTCTCAGGCTTTGACTGGCAACTGGCAAATAACTCTCACACCACACAAGTGCGAGACAATGACCCTCCACAAACTAGAGAGATAACAACCAGCACCTCTTGACTTGCGACGGCATTACCACCGCTGATTTTCCCAACATCAACATCCTGCAGTCACCGTTGACGAGAAATTTAACGGGATCAGCCACGTAAATATTAGAGCTACAGGAGAGGTCCAAGTCTAGGAATTCTGCAGCGAGTGACTCAAGTCATAACTCCACTAAGTCTGTTCTTCATATGCAAGGCACAATGCAGGAATGCGATGGAATACTCTTCCCTTCCCTGCAAGAAGCTGAACATCATCCAGGACAAAGGAGCCTGATTGATGCGCACTCCATAAAGCACCTTAAGATTACACTGCCTCCATCACCAACGCATTTTGGCACAGTGCGTACCATTTACAAGATAAACTGCAGCAACCTGCCATGTCTACTTCAAGAGCACTTTGCAAACTTTCCAGCAAGAAGGACATGGGCCGAAGACACATGGGTACATTGCCACCTGCAGTATTTCCTGCAATGTAGACAACATCCTGACTTGAAGATGGATCACGATTCCCTCACTGTCATTGGGTTTATATCTTGGAACTCACGTCCCATTCGAAATCTGAGTGTTCAAACACCACATGGACTTCAGCTGTTCAAGAAGGCGCCCGACTACAAACTTTCTCAAGGGCAATTAGGAATGGGAAATAAACTATGGCCCTGCCAGTGACGCTCAGAGACCATGAGAGAAAAAAACCCAGTTTGTTTGAGTTCCCAAATTAGTGTGAGTGTCTTTATTACTTTGAATTCAAAATTTAGAAAGGGCTGTGTGAGTTTGATGCAGTGTGTTAATTCTAGCTGCTCTGCTACTTTGAGGGGCTGTACTAGTTTGATGTGCTGTGTAATTTTAAGATGACTTATTAGTTTGAGGGGCTGCATTAGTTTAACTGGCGATATCAACTTGAGGGACTGTATTAGTTTGAGTTGGTGCATTTGCTCGAGGGGATGTATTAGTTACAGGGACTGAATTATTTTGAGAGGTTGTATACGTTTGATGTGCTGTGTTAGTGTAAGGTGCTGTATTATTTGGATATGCTATATTACTTTGAGGTGTTGCATTATTTTAAGAAGCTGTATTAGTTTGAGTGGCTGTATTAGATTTTTGTTTATTCATTCATGGGATGTGGGTGTCGGTGGCTAGGCCATCGTTTATTGCCCGTCCCTAATTGCCCTTGAGAAGATTGTGGTGAGCTGCCTTCTTGAACCGCTGCAGTCCATGTGAGGTAGATACACCCACATTGCTGTTTGGAAGGGAGTTCCAGGATATTGATCTAGCGATAGTAAAGGAACAGTGATACAGTTCCAAGTCAGAATGGTGTGTGACTTGGAGGGGATCTTGCAGGTGTTTGTGTTCCCATGCATTTACTGCCGTTGTCCTTCTCGTTGGTAGAGTTCGCAGCTTTGGATGGTGCTGTCTAAGGAGCCTTGGTGAGTTCCTGCAGTGCATCTTGTAGATGGTACACACTACTGTCACTGTGCCACGGTGGTGGAGGGGGTGAATGTTTGTGGATGGGGTGACAATCATGCGGGCTGTTTTGTCCCGAATGGTGTTGAGCTTCTTGAGTGTTCTTGGAGCTGCACTCATCCAGGCAAGTGAAGAGTATTCCATCACACTCCGGACTTGTGCCTTGTAGATGGTGAACAGGCTTTGGGGTGTCACGAGATGAGTTACTCGCCGCATGATTCCTATCATCTGACCTGCTCTTGTAGACACGGTATTTACATGGCTACTCCAGTTCCGTTTCTGGTCAATGGTGGCCCCTAGGATGTTGATAGTGGGGGTCTCAGCGATTGTAAAGCCATTGAATGTCAAGGGGAGATGGTTAGGTTCTACCTTGTTGGAGATGGTCATTGCCGGGCACTTGTGTGGCGTGAATGTTACTTGCCATCTATCTGCCCAAGCCTGGATACTGTCCACTGGGCTCAGTGCTGAGCCCCTTGCCTTTTGTGGTATATACTAACGATTTGGAAGTAAATGAAGAGGGCATGATCAAGAAGTTTGCAGAGCACATAATGATTGGCCCTGTAGTAAAATAACGAGGAGGATAGCTGCAGGCTTCAGGAAGATATTGATTTTCTGATGAGATGAGCAGGAAAGTGGTGAATGGATTTTAGTCTGGTTAATTGTAGGTGATGCATTTGGGGACATTAAACAAGGCAAATGAATACGCGATTAATGGGAAAATAGTGAGAAGTGTAAAGAAAGTGAGGAACCCTGCAATGAATGTCCACAGATTCCTGATGGTAGCAGGACAGATCGATGAGGTGGTTAAAAGGGCATATCGAATCCTTTCCTTTATTAGCCGATCTTTAGAATATAAGAGCAGGGAAGTTCTGCTGGAACTGTATGACTGATTGCTTAGGCCACAATCTGAGTACGGTGTGCAATTCGTGTCACCTCATTACAGAAAAGATGTAATTGCATTACAGAGGGATCAGAAGAGATTTACGATGAAGTCGCCAGGACTGGAAGAAATGTCGCTATGAGGAAAGATTGGATAGGCTGCGGTTGTTCTCCTTGTAACAGAGAAGAATGAGGGGAAATCTGATTGAAGTGTACAAAATGTTGTGGGGCCTGGATAGATTGGAGGTGAAGGGACTATTCACCGTGGCAGAGAGGGCAGTGACTAGTGTGTGGGGGGGTGGGGGAGGTGGTGGGAGGAGGTCATGGATTTAAAGTGATTGGTAGAAAAACTATATATAGGGGAGTTGAGGGAAAACCTTTTCACCCAAAACGTGGAGGGGGTCTGCAACTCAGTGCCTGAAAGGGTTGTTCAGGCAGAAATCCTCTGCATATGCGACTCAAGTGCCATAATCAGCAGGTTTACGGACACAATGATGGAAGGTGGGATGAGAATAGAATTAGAACATTACAGCGCAGTCCAGGCCCTTCGGCCCTCGATGTTGTGCCGACCTGTGAAACCATCTGACCTACACTATTCCATTTTCCCTTTCCTCGTAAGACCTTCCCTCCATACCAGGCAACATCCTAGTAAATCTCCTCTGCACCTTTTCCAAAGCTTCCACATCCTTCCTAAGATGTGTTGACCAGAACTGCACGCAATACTCCAGGCGCGGTCTCACCAGAGTTTTGTACAGCTGCAGCATGACCTCGTGGCTCCGAAACTCGATCCCCCTACTAATAAAAGCTAACACACCATATGCCTTCTTAACAGCCCAATTAACCAAGGTGGCAACTTTCAGGGATTTATGTACCTGGACACCAAGATATCTCTGTTCATCTACACTACCAAGAATCTTCCCATTAGCCCAGTACTCTGCATTCATGTTACTCCTTCCAAAGTGAATCACCTCACACTTTTCCGCATTTAGCTCCATTTGCCATCTGTCAGCCCAGCTCTGCAGCCTATCTATGTCCCTCTGTACCCTACAACATCCTTCGGCACTATCCACAACTCCACCGACCTTCGTGTCATCCGAAAATTTACTCACCCACCCTTCCACACCCTCTTCCAGGACATTTATAAAAATGACAAACAGCAGTGGCCCCAGAACAGATCCTTGCGGTACACCACTCGTAACTAAACTCCAGGATGAACATTTGCCATCAACCACCACCCTCTGTCTTCTTTCAGCTAGCCAATTACTGATCCAAAGCTCTAAATCACCTTCAATCCCAAACGTGTGTATTTTCTGCAATAGCCTACCGTGGGGAACCTTATCAAACGCCTTACTGAAATCCATATACACCACATCCACTGCTTTACACTCATCCACCTGTTTGGTCACCTTCTCGAAAAACTCAATAAGGTTTGTGAGGCACGACCTACCCTTCACAAAACCGTGCTGCCTATCGCTAATGAACTTATTCTTTTCAAGATGATTATAAATCCTGTCTCTTATAACCTTTTCCAACATTTTACCCACAACCGAAGTAAGGCTCACAGGTCTATAATTACCAGGGCTGTCTCTACTCCCCTTCTTGAACAAGGGGACAACATGTGCTATCCTCCAGTCTTCCGGCACTATTCCTGTCGACAATGACAACATAAAGATCAAGGACAAAAGCTCTGCAATCTCCTCCCTGGCTTCCCAGAGAATCCTAGGATAAATCCCATCTGGCCCAGGGGACTTATCTATTTTCACACTTTCCAAAATTGCTAACACCTCCTCCTTGTGAACCTCAATCCCATCTAGCCTAGTAGTCTGAATCTCAGTATTCTCCTCGACAACATTTTCTTTCTCTACTGTAAATACTGACGGAAAATATTCATTTAACGCTTCCCCTATCTCCTCTGAATCCACACACAACTTCCCACTATTATCCTTGATTGGCCCTCATCTAACTCCAGTCATTCTTTTATTCCTGATATACCTGTAGAAAGCCTTAGGGTTTTCCTTGATCCTATCCACCAATGACTTCTCGTGTCCTCTCCTTGCTCTTCTTAGCTCTCCCTTTAGATTCTTCCTGGCTAGCTTGTAACTATCAAGCGCCCTAACTGAGCCTTCACGTCTCATCCTAACATAAGCCTTCTTCTTCCTCTTGGCAAGCTCTTCAACTTCTTTAGTAAACCACGGCTCCCTCGCTTGACAAATTCCTCCCTGCCTGACAGGTACATACTTATCAAGGACACGCAGTAGCTGCTCCTTCAATAAGCTCCACATTCGATTGTGCCTATCCCCTGCAGTTTCCTTCCCCATCCTACGCATCCTAAATCTTGCCTAATCGCATCATAATTTCCTTTCCCCCAGCTATAATTCTTGCCCTGCGGTATATACTTGTCCCTGCCCATCGCTAAGGTAAACCTAACCGAATTGTGATCACTATCACCAAAGTGCTCACCTACATCTAAATCTAACGCCTGGCCGGGTTGATTACCCAGTACCAAATCCAATGTGGCATCACCCCTGGTTGGCCTGTCTACATACTGTGTCAGAAAACCCTCCTGCACACACTGGACAAAAACTGACCCATCTAAAGTACTCGAACTATAGTATTACCAGTCGATATTTGGAAAGTTAAAGTCCCCCATAACAACTACCCTGTTACTCTCGCCCCTGTCGAGAATCATCTTCGCTATCCTTTCCTCTACATCTCTGGAACTATTTGGAGGTCTATCGAAAACTCCCAACAGGGTGACCTCTCCTCTCCTTTTTCTAACCTCGGCCCATACTACCTCAGTTGACGAGTACTCAAACGTCCTTTCTGCCGCTGTAATACTCTCCTTGATTAACAATGCCACACCACCCCCTCTTTTACCACCTTCTCTGTTCTTACTGAAACATCTAAATCCCGGAACCTGCAACATCCATTCCTGCCCCTGCTCTACCCATGTCTCCGAAATGGCCACTACATCGAGATCCCAGGTACCAACCCATGCTGCAAGCTCACCCACCTTATTCCGGATGCTCCTGGCGTTGAAGTAGACACACTTTAAACCAAGTTCTTGCTTGCCAGTGCCCTCTTGCGTCCTTGTAACCTTATCCCTGACCTCACTACTCTCAACATCCTGTCCACTGGAACTACAATTTAGGTTCCCATTCCCCTGCTGAATTAGTTTAAATCCCCCAGAAGAGCACTTGCAAATCTTCCCCCCAGGATATTGGTACCCCTCTGGTTCAGGTGAAGACCATGCTGTTTGTAGAGGTCCCACCTACCCCAGAAATAGCCCCAATATCCAGGAAACCAAAACCCTCCCTCCTACACCATCCCTGCAGCCACGTGTTCAACTCCTCTCTCTCCCTATTCCTAGCTTCGCTATCACGTGGCACGGGCAACAACCCAGAGATAACACTAAAATAAAAGCAATATACTGCGGATGCTGGAAATCTGAAACAAAAACAAGAAGTGCTGGAATCACTGAGCAGGTCTGGCAGCATCTGTGGAAAGAGAAGCAGAGTTAAAATTCGGGTCAGTGACCCTTCTTCGGAACTGTTCTCGCCCTCAGCGAGAATAGGTGGATCGTTTTCCGACCAGAACAGACAAAATCGGCAAAGTGGCTCTTTTCTGTGTTTTAAACTTTATATGATTCTGTGATTAGTTGGTGGAACTAAATCAGTTCGAGTTTCTGTATTAGTTTTATGTGCTGTTTTCTGTCGATGTGCTGTATTAGCTTAAGGCACCGTATTGTTTTGAGCGGTTGTAATATTTTGTTGTGCTTGATTGGTTTAAGGTTTTCTATTAGTTCAAGAACAGGTATCGGTTTGACAGACTGAATTAGTTTCATGGAATACATTATTTTCAGGTAGTGTATGTTAGTTTAGAAAGCTGTTACTTTGTCGGTGTGTTATTTTCACTGCTTCTATTCATTTTAGGCCCTGCTTTAGTTTGTGTTCCTGTGTCATTTGGAAAGCTGTACGCTTTTGTGGTGATGTATAAGTGTCTTGGCCTATGTTTGAGGGTTTGCAAAAAAGCAAAATCCTCTTGAACTGTCTCCCTGAATGACCAGAGTTGAAAAAGCACAGCTACCTCCCAGAGTACAGCGTAACAGCACTGATAGCAACTCACTAACAATACGATTCCAATTTCTAAATCGCCACAGCAGAGTGAAAGGATCAGCAAAACAGTAAGAGATCTGTTGATACGTTTGAATGAACATACCATTGCTGGGCAATAAAGCCTGTGATATCATTAGTTATTTCTTGTGACAAGAATTGTCCAGCTTTAATTGTTTCCAATTCAATATCAGCATGAAACATCTTCGATCAGAACACAGACTTGGTTGTCGTAATCTGTTTATTCATTTTTTTAATGAACAATGTTGCAACCTCAATATCCCTATGGATATCCAAATGGGGTATAAATGAAAGGTTCTGGGACTGCATTCCCTCAGCATTAATGCCGAGATATTACTTGCAGCACAAAGAGACAGAATATTCACACAGGAAATGCTGGAAACATTTGAGAGCATTGCTAAAATATATTACATGATTCTTGCAATCATCGGTGTCCCCGGTAAGTGATTGTGCAAATCTGCGTTTGAGCTGGTCTCTGGTTTTACTGTCAGACATGTTGGTCCAGTAGTGTATAAAACTGACACTCAATCAATGATATCATTTTGTAAAGTAAAACGCCCAATGTTAAATCCAGGTATATCCTTCCATGTCTCAGCTAAACAGCTAAGGTTTTGCTTGAAACTTGCAGTAACACTGAATTATCAAGTTCCTGCCTTTAATGGAATATTGTGTGCTGTTGTATCGGACCTCGGTGATTGCAAATCTTTGAGGGAATGTCTTAGTGGAGGTATCTGTCGATGTTGCATAGTATTGAGTTTGGGTCACTAACTAGAGTTGAACATTTAATCTCCGTGGCCATGTCGTACTGGTGGCATCTTTCAGTGCAGAATTTTACTGACCATGACTCCCCACTGGACTTGGCCACCTGATCCCAGTGGCTATGTATTACTGGGGGTTGCTTCCTCTATAGAATTTTACTGAGTGTGGGTCACTAATCGGAGTGGAATACCTGTCCCAAGTGACAATGTATTACTGCAAACATCTATCTCTGAAGGAAAATAACGAGTTTGACTCAGTAAATGGAGTAGAAAACCTGTCCATTGCGTTCATGCATTACTGGAGGTATCTGCACCTGTACAATTGTATTAAGTGAGCAACAGAAAGTTGAGTGGAAAAATTCGTTTCAACTTGTAAATCATTGTATCAGTTGAAGATCTCCCGACTCCATCAAGCTGTCTTCGTGTTTCACAAATATGATCAATTGCAAAGGCGACAAACTTTGCTGTTCGTTGACGATGTTTTGTCATAATTGTATAAAGTGAAATGCATCGAATTGATGTGCCTCCGATTGAACTGCATCACATGAAATAAATGTGAACAGTTTACTGACAGTTAAACAGCAGGACAACACTGTTAAAATATATAAATGAAAACAAAGGGGGAGGATTATACTTTCATTGGAAGATGTTGGGCAATTTCAATTTGGATACTGGTGAGGGTGATTTTTCCTCAGAGGAGTGCAGTCAGAGCCAGGTTTGTGTAACCACATGTGGCTCAGCTACAGAGGAGGGGAGGAAGAGGAGTGGAAGAGCAGTAGTGATAAGGGATTCGTTAGTTATGGTAACAGACAGGCGTTTCCGCAGCAGTAAACCTGAGTCCACGATGGTGTGTTGCCACCCTGTTGCCAGGGTCAAGAATGTCACGGAGAGGCTGCAGGATATTCTTCTGGATTAGCGTGAAGAGCCAGAAGTCGTGTTCCACTTTGGTATCAATGACAGAGGAAAGATGGGGATGGGATCCTGAAAGCAGAATTTAGGGAGCTAGGAAGAAGACTAGCTCCTCCCGCCAGAACCATGGTTGGCTTCCCTTTGTTCTCACATTGCACTCACACCACACCCACAATTAACACATCACCGTTCGCTATATCCATCATGTCCAGCTGAAGCATATCGAACAAATCCTCCCTCCTCTCCTGTTACTCCACTCTTTCGCTTCTCAACAGTTTGATTCACTCTTCTACAACCCCAGCATCGAGTCTCCTTATCTCCCTGTACATTACTATGCAAGCGCAGGATATATAATACCATGTCCCACCTGCCCCCCATCCAAGTCCCAAACGTTTCCTCCTAGTCAAACAGAGATGCACAATTACGAATTTCAATTTACTGTACAGATTTTACTGTTCACCACGTACTCTATTCTTCATTGGAGGGGACAACATTCAGATTGAGTAATAGCTTTGTTGAACACTTCCTTTACATCCTGCAAGTACGACTCTGAGCTTCATGGCCCTGTCACATTTAGTCTGCATCTCTCTCCCTCTCGCCCTCTGGCCTCCCTATGCTGTGTATCCTGCACTGTTTCATTATTAACTTCAATGAGCAACAGCATTCAGTTTTTTTCCCTGAGCCTTATTGACTGCCAGGGTCAGCAATGGTATTAAAAATAGCAGCTCGTAAACACTGCACCCATTTTTTTCAGTTGACATTGGCTGGAAATGGATGATCCCTACATCACAAAAAAAAATATGGGGGTGGAGGAGGAGTGGACAGGTATGTGGGATGAAGATCCTCTATCATTACAAGGCCAATAGGCCTGTTCAAAATCCTGTGGACAACCTAACCTTCTCATCCACAAGGAGCCTTGTCCTCTTGGCCAGATTTTCCTACATTGCCTCCCCCTATGTTATTCTGTTGTGAGAATTTACATCCCGTCCGGAAACGTGTTTTCGTTCTTCATTTGCCCCAGTTCGCCTTTCAGTATTGTAATGTTTGGCATTGAATTGCTGCTGCCCTCCACCCGATCACAGGCCTTCCAGTTTCCACTTTCCTCCCCATATAGTCAACGTTTCTCTGTCTCTATCATTGAGTTGAAAAGTTCCATTTTCGAATATTGTCCAGTTATGATGAAAGGTCATTGACCTAAAATGATAATTCTGGTCGTCCCTCCATAAATGTTGTCTGACAGTCTGAGCGTGTTCAAGCTTTCTCTGCTTTTTCCTGCTGCCTCAGGATTTTGCTATTGCTCAAGTATTTAAACCTGGACATGAGCAGGGGTGTGTTACCTAAGTGTGCGGTGTGGAGGTGGCGAGAGGGCTTAGGGTGGGAGGCAGTGGTGCTTGGACTGTTGGACATCTGTAATTCCCCACACCTTGTGGGATTTTAGCGACACGGGTGCATACCTTGCTTTTCAAATGTTCCCTGCCTGGATGTCAGCATGATTGGCAAGCTTGGCTCGAGTCGGATTGAGAAGACTCCAAAGCAAGATGCAAGACAAGGTAGGCCTCGTCCAGGATCCCTGGGGATGTGCCTGATCTGAGGATAATCTGACAACAGATCCGGTATTGGGTCCAATCGCCAAATGCAGAGTTATTTGCAGGAGGTGAATGTGATTAGTGTGGTGAATTTTGTGGGGACTCAGGATAAGCACTCCTCCTGCTTCTGGCCCACTAGCCGTACTGTAAAGGCATTTTACATTGACATACTAATTAGAAGCAGGAGTAGGCCACTCGGCCCCTCGAGACTGTTTTGCCATTCAACAAGATGATGATTGATCTGGTTGTAACCTCAACTCCACATTCCCGACCAACCCCAATAAAATGTCACCTAACTGCTCATCCAGAATCTATCTGCTTATGCCTTAAAACATATTCAAAGAACTCTGTTTCCATTGCCTTTTGAGAAAAAGATCGGCAAAGACTCATGATCCTCTGAAAGAAAATATGTCCTCATCGCTCTCTGAAATCGGTGACACCTTATTTTTAAGCAGTGAGCCCGAATATTAGATCCTCACACGAGAGGAAACGTCCTTTCCACAACCATAATAAAAGCAAAATACTGCAGATGCTGGAAATCTGAAATAAAAACAAGAAATGCTGGAAACACTCAGCAGATCTGTGAAGACTGAAGTAGAGTTAACGTTTCAGGTCACTGACACTTCACCAGAACACCGACATCCACCCTGTCAAGACCTCTAAAGATCTTATATGATTGAATCATAGAGTCATAGTCATAGCGAAAGGCCCTTCGGCCCATCGTATCTGTGCTGGCCATCAAGAACCTATCTATTCTCGTTCCATTTTCCAGCACTTGTCCCGGAGCCTTGCATGCTATCACGTTTGAAGTTCTCATCTAAATACTTCTGAAATGTAGTGCGGGTTCGTGCCTATATCACCCGTTCCAAATGTCAACCGCCCACTCGGTGAAAACATTTTTCCTCAAATCCCCTCGGTACCTCCAGCCCCTTAACTTAAATCAGTGTCCCCTGGTTATTGACCCCACTGCTAAGGGACAAAGGATTTTTCCTATCTATCCTATCAATGCCCCACATTATTTTGTATACCTCAACCAGGTACCCCCTCAACCTTCTCTGCTCTGAGGAAAACAATCCCAGCCTATGCAGTCTTTCTTTATAGGTGAAATGCTCCAGCCCAGTCAACATCCTGGTGAATCTCCTCTGCACCCTCTCCAGTACAATTACATCATTCCTATAGTGTGGTGCCCGGAACTCCACACAGTACTCCAGCTGTGACCTGACCAGAGTTTTATACAGCCCTATCATAACCTCCCTGCTCTTATAATCTATACCTCGGCTAATAAAGGCAAGTAAACTATATGCCCTCCTAACCACTCCAATCATTTCGACTCTGACAATTCTAAACTGCAACAGATACAATCTTGCCCGTCCAACATTCCCTCATAAGACAACCCGCCCGGATATTATTCTACTAACCCTCTGTGCACAGCTTCCTTTGCACTTACAGCTTTCCCTAAATGAGGAGACGGATTAGAACATCGAACATAGAACATTATAGCGCAGTACAGGCCCTTCGGCCCTCGATGTTGCACCGACCTGTGAAACCATCTCACCTACACTATTCCAATCTCATGAATATGTCTATCCACTGACCACTTAAATGCCCTTAAAGTTGGCGAGTTTACTACTGTTGCAGGCTGGGCGGTCCACGCCCCTACTACTCTCTGAGTAAAGAAACTACCTCTGACATCTGTCCTTTATCCATCACCCCTCAACTTAAAGCTATGTCCCCTCGTGTTTGCCATCACCATCCGAGGAAAAGGACTCTCACTATCCACCCTATCTAACCCTCTGATTATCTTATATGTCTCTATTAAGTCACCTCTCCTCCTCCTTCTCTCTAACGAAAACAACCTCAAGTCCCTCAGCCTTTCCTCGGAAGACCTTCCCTCCATTCAAGGCAACATCCTAGTAAATCTCCTCTGCACCCTTTCCATAGCTTCCACATCCTTCCTATAATGCGGTGACCAGAACTGCACGCAATACTCGAGGTGCAGCGGCACCAGAGATTTGTACAGCTGCAGCATGACCTCGTGGCTCCGAAACTCGATCCCCCGACTACTAAAAGCTAACACACCATATGCCTTCTCAACAGCTCTATTAACCTTGGTGGCAACTTTCAGGGATTTATGTACTTGGACACCAAGATCTCTCTGCTCATCTACACTACCAAGAATCTTCCCATTAGCCCAGTACTCTGCATTCCTGTTACTCCTTCCAAAGTGAATCAGCTCGCACTTTTCCGCATTAAACTCCATTTGCCATCTCTCAGCCCAGCTCTGCAGCCTATCTATGTCCCTCTGTAACCTACAACATCCTTCGGCACTATCCACAACTCCACCGAACTTCGTGTTATCCGCAAATTTACTAACCCACCCTTCTACACCCTCATCCAGGTCATTTATAAAAATGACAAACAGCAGTGGCCCCAAAATAGATCCTTGCGGTACACCACGAGAAACTAAACTCCAGGATGAACATTTGCCATCAACCACCACCCTCTGTCTTCTTTCAGCTAGCCAATTTCTGATCCAAAGCACTAAATCACCTTCAATCCCATGCTTCCGTATTTTCTGCAATAGCCTACCGTGGGGAACCTTATCAAACGCCTTACTGAAATACATATACACCACATCCACGGCTTTACCCTCATCCACCTGTTTGGTCACCTTCTCGAAAAACTCAATAAGGTTTGTGAGGCACGACCTACCCTTCACAAAAGCGTGCTGACTGTCGCTAATGAACTTATTCTTTTCAAGATGATTATAAATCCTGTCTCTTATAACCTTTTCCAACATTTTACCCACAACCGAAGTAAGGCTCACAGGTCTATAATTACCATGGCTGTCTCTACTCCCCTTCTTGAACAAGGGAACAACATTTGCTGTCCTCCAGTCTTCCGGCACTATTCCTGTCGACAATGACGACATAAAGATCAAGGACAAAGGCTCTGCAATCTCCTCCCTGGCTTCCCAGAGAATCCTAGGATAAATCCCATCTGGCCCAGCGGACTTATCTATTTTCACACTTTCCAAAATTGATAACACCTCCTCCTTGTGAACCTCAATCCAATCTAGCCTAGTAGTCTGTATCTCAGTATTCTCCTCCACAACATTTTCTTTCTCTACTGTAAATACTGACTAAAAATATTCATTTAACGCTTCCCCTATCTCCTCTGATTCCACACACAACTTCCCACTACTATCCTTGATTGGCCCTATTCTAACTCTCGTCATTCTTTACTCCAGATGTGGTCTCACTAATGTCTTGTTTAACTGCAGCATGACCTGCCTATTTTTGTCTTCAATTACTCTCGCAATGAACTATAACATCCTACTAGCGTTCCTTATTACTTGGTGCACCTGCATACTAACTTTTTGGGATTCATCAAATGGGACTTGCAGATCCCTCTGCATCTCTGACTCTGCCACCTCTCACTATTTCGGTAATATGCTTCGATTTATTCTTCCTGACAAGTTGGGCAATTTCAGGGTTTACCACATTATACTTTCCTTTCCAGAGCTTTTCCCACTCGCTACACCTACCAATATCCCTTTGCAGTCTCTATATGTCCTGTTCACAGCTTACTTTCCTACCTACCTTTATGTCATCAGCAAATTTAGCCAACATATCTTCGGGCCCTCCACTAAATCATTTATATTAATTGTAAGCATTTGAGTCCCCAGTACTGAACCCTCCAGCACCTTACTTATTACATCTTGCCAACCAGAAAATGACCCATTTATGCCTATTGACGTTTTCCCTTTTAGCTAGCCAATTCTATATCAATGCCAATATGTTACCACCTACACGATGCACTTTTGTTTTACGAATTGACCTTTCATGTGGCACCTTATTAAATGCCTTGTGGAAATCTAGGTGCAGTGTATCTAAGTACAGAGATTTAAGAATCAGTCTGGTAAACCTTCTCTGCACTCCCTCGATAGCAACAACATCCTTCCTCAGATAAGGAGACCAAAACTTCGCACAACATTCCAGGTGTGGCCTCACCAAGACCCTGTATATTTGCACAAAGACATCCCTGCTCCTGGACTCGAATCCTATCGCTATGAAGGCCAACATATCAATTGCCTTTTTTACCATCTGTTGTACCTGCACGCTTACCTTCAGCGACTGGTGTACGAGAACACCCAGGTCTCGCTGCATATTCCCCTCTCTCAGGTTATAGCCGTCCAGATAATAATCTGCCTTCCTGTTTTTGCTGCCAAAGTGGATAACCTCACATTTATCGACATCTTCCATGTATTGGCCCACTCATTCAACATGTCTAAATCACCCTGAAGCCTCTCTGCATCCTCCTCAGTACTCATCTTCCTACCCAGTTTTGTTTCATCTGCAAATTTGGAGATATTACATATAGTTCCCTCTTCTAACTCATTAATGTACATTGTGAATAGATGGGATACGAGCGCCAATCCCTGTGATACTCCACTAGTTACTGCCTGCCATCAGAAAAAACAGCCATTTATCCCTATTCTTTGCTTCCTGTCTGCCAACCAATTTTCTATCCAACGCGATACATTACCCCCAATCCCGTGCGCTTTAATTTTACACGCTAATCACTTATGTGGGACTTTGTCGAAAGCCTTCTGGCAGTCCATATAAACCACATCCACTGGTTCCTCTTCATCATCTCTACTAGTAACATCCTCGAAGAATGCTAGTAAATTTGTCAATCATGTTTTCCCTTTCGTAAATCCATGCTGACTGCCCGATTCAACCACTGTTCCCTAAGTGCTATGCTATAAAATGTTTGATAATGGACTCTAGAATTTTCCCACTACCGACATCATGCTGACTGGTCTATAATTCCCTGCTTTCTCTCTATCTCCCTATTTTAAATAGTGGGGTTTCATTAGCTACAGTCCAATCTGTAGGAACTGTTCCAGAATCAATAGAATCTTGGACGATGACCAACAATGCATCCATTGTTTCTAGGGCCACTTCCTTAAGTACTCTGGGATGCATACCATCAGGCCCTGGGGATTCATCATCCTTCAATCCCATCAATTTTGCCAACACCATTTCTCTACTAATACTTATTTCTTGCAGTTCCGCTGTCTCACTAAGCCCTGTGTTCCCCAACATTTCTGGGATAATAGTTGTGTCCTCCTTTGCGATGACAGAACCAAAGTATGCATTTAGATCGCCAGCCATTTCTTTATTCCGCATAATACATTCCCATGTTTCTGACTGTAAGGGACCTACATTTGTCTTCACCAATCTTTTTCTCTTCATATACCGATAGAGACTTTTAGTGCCAGTTTTTATGCTGCTGCAAGCTTGCTCTCGTACTCTATTTTCCTCTTCTTAATCATTTGTTTGGTCCTCCTTTTCTGAATTCTAAACTGCTCCCAATCCTCAGGTCTGTTGTTTTTCCTGGCAAATTTATATGCCTCTTCCTTGGACCTAATGCTATCTCTAATTTCCCTTGTATGTCATGGTTTGGCTACCTTTCCCGTTTTGCTTTTGCGTCAGACAAAGTAATGAGAAAATATAAAGTCAAGAAGCCACTTGTGGGAGTGGCGTACAGGCCACCTTACAATAACCACACTGTAGGATGGAGTATAATGGAAGAAATACAGGAAGTTTGTCAGAAAGTTACAGTGATAATTGTGCGGAACTTTACCCTACATATAGACTGTAAAAATCAAATGGGCAGAGGCAACCTAGATGAGGAGTAAATATAATGTTTCCCAGATAATGCCTTGGAACAATACGTTTTGGAAGGACCAAACAAAGAGCAGGCTATACTGGAGCTGGTATTGTGCTTTAATTAATGGCCTCATACTTAAGGCGACCCGAGGTCGTAGCGATTATAGTCTAATTTAAATTTACATTCAGTTTGAGGGAGCGAGCAGTTGGTCCAATACGAACATTAAACTTAAATAATGCCAATTATGAGGGCATGAGAGCAGAGTGAGCTAAAGCAAACATGCAAATTCAGTTAAGGGATGGGTCAATGGAGATTTAGTCTTTTTCATTCAGAGATGCAGCACTGAACCAGGTCCTACAGCCCACCACGTCTGTGCCAACCAACAACCATCCATTTAGACTGCAACAATCCCATATTCCCTACCTGCACTGGGGGCAATTTACAATGACCAATTCATTTATTAATCTGTGGGAAGAAATCGGAGCACCAGGCGAAAACCGAGTCACAGGAGAAACATGCAACTTCCGCACAGGCAGTAGCCAGAATCGAACGCCGGTCTTTGGAAATGTGAGGCTGCGATGCTAACCACTGCGCCACTGGGCCAATGCTCCAAACAACACAGAATAGATACATTTCAACGAGAAATTAAAAAAAGTCCAAAGGTGGGACCCACCATTCGTGGTTAAATAAAACAATTAAATATATTATCAAAATTAAACAACAAGAAATAAAACTATAATTGCGCAAAGATGGGGGGCAGGTCAGAAGATTAGACATATATTTTTTAAAAAGACAATGAATGACTAAACGGTTGGTAAGGAAGGTACAATTAAAGCACGAGAGCAAGTTATCTCGAAATATAAAGGCAGGTAGTAAGAGTTTCTATAGATATCTAAAAAAATAAAAAATAGAATTAGAATTAGAACATTACAGCACAGTACAGGCCCTTCGGCCCTCGATGTTGCGCCGACCTGTGACACCATCTGACCTACACTATTCCATTTTCATCCATATGTCTATCCAATGACCACTTAAATGCCCTTAAAGTTGGCGAGTCTACTACTGTTGCAGGCAGGGCGTTCCACGCCCCTACTACTCTCTGAGTAAAGAAACTACCTCTGACATCTGTCCTATATCTATCACCCCTCAACATAAAGCAATGTCCCCTTGTGTTTGCCATCACCATCCGAGGAAAAAGACGCTCACTATCCACTCTATCCAACCCTCTGATTATCTTATATGTCTCCATTAAGCCACCTCTCCTCCTCCTTCTCTCCTACGAAAACAACCTCAAGTCCCTCAGCCTTTCCTCGTAAGACCTTCCCTCCATACCAAGCAACGTCCTAGTAAATCTCCTCTGCACCCTTTCCATAGCTTCCACATCCTTCCTATAATGCGGTGACCAGAACTGCACGCAATACTCCAGGTGCGGTCACACCAGAGTTTTGTACAGCTGCAGCATGACCTCGTGGCTCCGAAACTCTATCCCCCTACTAATAAAAGCCAACACACCATATGCTTTCTTAACAGACCTATTAACCTGGGTAGCAGCGTTCAGGGATTTATGCACCTGGACACCAAGATCTCTCTGTTCATCTACACTACCAAGAATCTTCACATTAGCCCAGTAGTCTGCATTCCTGTTACTCCTTCCAAAGTGAATGACCTCGCACATTTCGCATTAAACTCCATTTGCCATCTCTCAGCCCAGCTCTGCAGCCTATTGATGTCCCTCTGTACCCTACATCATCCTTCGGCACTATCCACAACTCCACCGACCTTCGTGTCATCCGCAAATTTACTAACCCACCCTTCTACACCCTCTTCCAGGTCATTTATAAAAACGACAAACAACAGTGGCCCCAAAACAGATCCTTGCGGTACACCACTAGTAACTAAACTCCAGGATGAACATTTGACATCAACCACCACCCTCTGTCTTCTTTCAGCTAGCCAATTTCTGATCCAAAGCTCTAAATCACCTTCAACCCCATACTTCCGTATTTTCTGCAATAGCCTACCATGGGGAACCTTATCAAACACCTTACTGAAATCCATATACACCACATCCACTGCTTTACCCTCATCCACCTTTTTGGTCACCTTCTCGAAATAGTTAACAAAGTGAACGTTCGTCCTATAGCAAGTGAGTCTGAGGGATTAATAATGCAAAGCAAGGAAACAGCAGATGAAATGAACAGATGTTTTGCATCGGTTTTCACTATTTTGTATTCAAGTAACATCCCAGTATTGGCTATAAGTCAGGAAATGGGAGGGAGGATTTCAAGAAAATTACAATTACCAGGGAAGTGGTACTCAACGAATTGTTGGAGCTAACAAGTTCCCCGATCCTTTTGGATTTCATCCTAAAGTGTTAAAAGAAGCGCCTAGTCAGATAATTGATGTGTTAGTTTTCCCTAGAAAAGGGGAAGCTCCCATTAGATTGGAAAACAGCGAATGCAACTCCTTTATTCAAAGGGGGATGGAGACAGAAAGCAGGAACCTGCAGGCCTGTTAGCTTAACATCTGTCTTAAGGAAAATGTTAGAAGCTTTCATTAAAGACGTTGCAGATGGGAATTTAGAAGAAATAAAACAAGGTATCAAACAGAATTAATATGGTGTTATGAAAGGGAAATCATGATTAACCAATTTATCAGAGCTCTTTGAGGGAGTTATATTTGCTGTGGATAAAGGGGAACCTGTGGATGCATTGCACCTAAATTTCCAGAAGGCATTTGATAAGGTGCCACATCAAAGGTTTTTGCAGAGCGGCTCATGGTACAGGAGGTAACATATTTGCATGGATAAAAAAATGGCCAGTTAACAGGCAACATATAAATATAAAAACATACAAAATAGGGGCAGCAGTAGGCCATTCTGCCCTTCGAACCTGCTCCGCCATCCAAAATAATCATGGTTGATTGTCTAATTCAGTACCCTGAGCCCGCGTTTTCCCCATATCCCTTGATCCCTTTGGCGTTAAGAAATATATCAATCTCCTTCTTCAATATATTTAATGATGTGGCCTCCACTGACCTCTACTGTAGAGAATTCCACAGGTTCACCACCCTCTGAGTGAAGAAATTTCATCTCAACTCAGTGCTAACTGGCATACACCATATCCTGAGACTGTGACCTCTGGTTCTGGACTCCCCAGCAATTGGGAACATCCTCTCTGCATCTCACCTATCTAGTCCTGTTAGAATTTTATAGTGTTCTATCAGATACCCTCGCATTCTTCTAAACTTTGGTGAATATAGGCCTAGTCGACCCAATCTCTCCGCATGCGTCAATCCTGCCAACCCTGGAATCAGACTACTAAATCTTCTTTGCACTCTTTCCATGTCAGGAGCATCCTTCCTCAGATAAGGAGACCAAACTGCACACAATACACAAAGTCCTAGGTCTCAATAAGACCCTGCATAACTGCAGTAAGACATCCTTGCACCTGTACTTAAATCCTCTTGCAATGAAGGTCAACATACCATTCGCCTTCCTAATTGCTTGCTACACCTGAATGCTTGCTTTCAGCGACTGGTGTACAAGAACACCCAGGTCTCGTGGCTCCTACCCCTTTTCCAATCTATCACCATTCAGATAATAATCTGCCTTTCTGTTTTTACAAGCAAAATGGATAATCTCACATTTATCCACGTGGTACTGCATCTGCCAAGCATTTGCCCACTCACCCAACTTGTCCAAGTCACATTGGACCCTCTTAGCATCCTCCTCAGAGCTCACTCCATCCCCTCCCCCACCAGCACCCCCCTCCCCCGCCACAGCTTTGTGTCGTCTGAAAACACCGAAATGTTACATTTAGTTCCCTCACCCAAGTCATTAATATATATTGTGAGTAGCTGTGGCCCAAACACTGATCCCTCCTTTACCGCATTAGTCACTGCCTGCCAACCGGAAAAAAAATACCTGTTTATTCCTACTCTCTGCTTCCTGTCTGTCACCAATTCTCAATCAATACCATTATCATAACCCGAATCCCATGTGTTTTAATTTTGCTCTGTAACCTCTTACGTGGGACCATATCAGAAACTTGCTTAAAATTCAAATTCACCACATCCACTGGTTCTCCCTTATCTATTCTACTAGTTATATGCTCAAAAAAAACTCCAGTAGATTTGTTCAGCATCATTTCCCTTTCTTAAACCCATGCTGACTTTGCCCAATCCCGCTTATGCTTTCTAGATGTTTTGCCTTCACATCCTTTATAATAGACTCCAGCATTTTCCCCATTACTGATGTAGGGTTCACTGGTCAGTAGTTCCCTGTTGGTGTTTTTCTCTACCTTCTTGTTCAAGAAGTGGGTTTATATTTGCTACCGTCCAATCTGTAGGAACTGCTCCAGAGTCTATAGAATTTTGGAAGATGACCACCAATGCAGCCACTATTTCCAGGCCACTTCCTTTATTACTCTGTGATGTAGATTATCAGGGCCTGGGGATTTGTCAGCTTTTAACCCCATGAATTACCCTTGCACTATTCTTTTAACAGTACTAATTTCCTTCAGTTCTTCACTCTCATTAGACCCTTGGTTCGCTAAATTTCTGGGAAGTTATTTGTGCCCTCCTTTGTGAAAACAGAACCAAATTATGTGTTTAATTGTTCTGCCATTTCATTGTTTCCAATTATAATTTCCCCCGTTTCTGACTGTAAGGGACCGACATTTGTCTTGACCAATCTTTCTCTCTTCACATATTTATAGAAGCTTTTGCAGTCAATTTTTATTGTTCCCCGCAAGTTTTCTCTCGTACTCTATTTCCCGCTGTTTAATCAACATCTTTGTCCTGCTTTGCTGAATCCTAAACTGCTCCCAATCCTCAGACTTGCTGTTTTTCTGGCAATTTTATATGCCTCTTCTTTGGATCTAATGTTTTCTCTAATTTCCTTTGTACATCACTATTGCACGACCTTTCTGCGTTTATTCTTGCACCAGACACAAATGATTAATTGTTGTACTCCATGCACACGTTCTTTAAAGATCATCCATTGTCTATCCACTGTCAACCCTTTAGTAAAGTTACCCAATCTACCCTGGTCAACTCGCGCCTCATAACTTCATAGCTTCCTTTACTTAGATTCAGGACACTAGCTTAGGCTTCAACTACCTCACACTCCATCTTAATGAAGAATTATATCATGTTATGTTCGCTCCTCCCCAAAGGACTCCACACGACAGGAATGTCAATTAATCCTTTCGCCCCTCCCAGGAGGTAGTTGGTCCCGGCCTTCCCCAGCTGCTACCTGTCCAGCTGGCACTGGTACCACCCTCCCACGAGCCGGTCCCAATGTCCCAGGAATCTGAAGCCCTCCTCCCGACAGCCATTCATCTGATATATCCTACTATTTCTGATCACGGTACTACGTGACACTCACAGGCTCCCCCTATATTTGGCTTGTAGGCCCTCATCCTTGTTTCCTTGCCTCTGTCATTGTACCACACAACTGGCTGCTCGCCCTCCCCCTTCCGAATGTACTGCAGCCGCTCACAGATATCCTTGACCCTTGCACCAGGGAGGCCATATACCATCCTGGAGTCTCTTTTGCGGCCGCAGAAACCCCAGTCTATTCCCTTACGATTGAATCCGCTATCACTATAGCCTTGCCACTCTTCTCCACCCTTGCTCATGTGGAGCAGTGCCACGCATGGTGCCGTGAACATGGCTCAGGCTGCTTTCTCCTGATTAACCTCCCCCAACAATATCCAAACTGGTACATATGCTAAAGAGGGGGATGGGCACAGGGCACTCCTGCATTACCTGCCTTCCTCTACTCTCCCTTGTGTTCACCCATTCCATTCCTACATTTTCAGCATGTGCCTGTGGTGTTACTGCCTCACTAAATGTGCCATCCACGATGATCTCAGCATCACGGATGCTCCACAATAAATCCAGCCTCAGCTGCAGCTCTGAAATGCGGGTAGCCAGAAGCTGCATATTGATACACTTCCTGCACACATGGTCGTCAGGGACTCTGGAAGACTGTTTAATATCCCACATAGCGCAGGAGGAGCATAATACATTTGCATCACTTACCTTTAGATTACTTAGTTACTCTCTCTAATTAAAAATAATATCCTAATTACACTAGGGGCTTTGTTCTACTCCAAACACCACCCAGTACAATCTAAGGTCTTTAATAAATTACATTAATTAAAAAAATACATTAGTAGTATTAAGAATATCACTTATACCGTAGATTTTGAGGTTTTTTTAAAATATAACTTTTGCCTGATTTTTAAAAGCTATTTGCAGGAATTAACAGCTGTTACCTACAAACCAATCAGCTTGCAACTTTCCCGTGTTGTCACTGCTGTTTTTATTTTCTTATTTTTTCTTCAAATGTCCGGGCCCGGGACTGCTATCCACTCACGGAAGGTAACTGACTAGGCCGCGATCCTCAGGCTCTATTTATCGGCTCCTCTCTCTGCATTCTCACTTCAGGTCCGCTCCTCTCCGCTCCACTCCCGGAAGGTAAGTGACAAGGCCGCGATCCTCTGGCTCTATTTATCGGCTCCTCTCTCTGCATTCTCCCTTCAGGTCCGCTCCTCTCCGCTCCACTCCCGGAAGGTAACTGACTAGGCCGCGATCCTCAGGCTCTATTTATCGGCTCCTCTCTCTGCATTCTCCCTTCAGGTCCGCTCCTCTCCGCTCCACTCCCGGAAGGTAAGTGACAAGGCCGCGATCCTCTGGCTCCATTTATGGGCTCCTCTCTCTGCATTCTCCCTTCAGGTCCGCTCCTCTCCACTCCACTCCCGGAAGGTAAGTGACAAGGCCGCGATCCTCCGGCTCCATTTATCGGCTCTGTTCTCGACATTCTCCCCTCAGGTCTGCTCCTCTCCACACCGCTCTTGAAGGTAAGTAGAAGGCAAGGGAGAGTTGGCATAAATGGGTCATTTTCTGGTTGGAAAGGTGTAATGAGTGGTGTGCCACAGGGATCTGTCCTGGGGCCTCAAAATTTTACAATTTATATAAATGACTTAGATGAAGGGACCATCGGTCTGGTTGCTAAATATACTGATGGTACAAAGATAGGTAGGAAAGTAATTTGTGAAGAGAACATAATGGGGATACAAAGAGATATAGATACTTTAGATGAGTGGGCAAAGACCTGGCAAATGGAGTGTAATGTGAGGAAGCGTGAAATTGTTCATTTTGGTTGGAAGAATTAAAAAAAGAAGCATATTATCCAAATGATGAGAGATTTTAGTTCTCTGAGATGCACAGGGATCTGGATGTACTCGTGCATGAGTTGCAAAAAGTTAGTTTGCAAGTTCAGCACGTAATTAGGAAAGCTAATAGAATGATTTTATTTATCACAAAGGGAATCAAATACAAATGTAGGGAGGTTATGTTTCAGCTATACAGTGCATTGATGAGACCACAACTGGAGTACTGTGTACAAAGCTGTTCTCATTATTTTAGGAAGGATGTAAATGCGTTGCATGCAGTTAAGAAAAGGTTTAGTAGACTAATACCTGGAATGGGCAGACTCTTTTCCGAAGAAAGATAAAACAAAATAAAAACAGGCTAGGCTTGTATCCGCTGGGATTTGGGACACTTAGAGGTGACTTGACTAAAACATGCAAAATCTGAGAGGGCTTGACAGGGTGGATGTGGATTTGATATTTCGCCTTGTTGGAGAATCTAGAACTACGGGTGACTGTTTAAAAATAAGCGGTTGCCCATTTAAACCAGAGGTGAGGAGATTTTGGGTTTCTCTCTGTGGGCCATGATTATTTGGAATTCTGTTCCTCAAAAGGCTGTGGAAGCTGAGTCTTTGAATATATTTTTAAGGCAGAGGTAGATACATTCCTGATAAGCAAGGGGGTGAAAGGTTATCTGGGATAGGTGGAAATGTGGAGCGATCAGTTCAGCCATGGACTTATTGAATGGTGAAGCAGGTGTGAAGCGCTGAGCGACCTACTCCTGCTTCTATTTTGTATGTTCGTACGTACAATATCTGAGAAATTCATCTGTCATCTCCTTAGTTCCATTACAAATTTCCCAGTCTCACATTCTATTGGACAAACACTCACTTTGTTATTTGTTTTCTTCTTTTAAAAATAACTATAGAAACGCTTAATATCTGTTTGTGCATATCAACCTAGCTTTCTCTTATACCCTATTTTTCCCTGCTTATCAATATTTTAGTTATTCTTTGCTGTTCTTTTTTGTTGATTTGCTGTCCAGGCTTTTGAGCTTCCATCCATCTCTGCGTAATGTTCTGCTTTTATCTTGAAGTTTGATACCAGCTTTAACAATGTTTTAGTTAACCACCAATGATGGGCCCACCCCTTTGAATTTTTCTACCTGTTGGGATGTATCTTTTTTTTTGCATTTCAAAACAAAGCAAGTTCTCCCTGTGTCTGCGTGGGTTTCCTCCGGGTGCTCCGGTTTCCTCCCACATGCCAAAGACTTGCAGGTTGATAGGTTAATTGGCCATTATAAATTGCCCCTAGTATAGGTAGGTGGTAGGGAAATATAGGGACAGGTGAGGATGTGGTAGGAATATGGGATTAGTTCAGGTTTAGTATAGATGGGTGGTTGATGGTCGGCACAGACTCGGTGGGCTGAAGGGCCTGTTTCAGTGCTGTATCTCTAAACTAAACTAAACATCCTCTTAAATGCCTCTCACTGCAGCTCTATTGATTTATCCCTTAACAGAAATAGACAGTTCACTTTAGCTAGCTCTGCTTCCATGGCCTCAAAATTGTTCTTAATTAGGTTTAAAATCATAGTCTTAGACGCACTCTTCCCACACTCAATATGAATGTAAACTTAAATCAGATTATGATCGCTGCTACCTCTGGACACCTTCACTATGAGGACATTAATTAATCATATCTCTTTTCAGAATACAAGGTCTAGTAGTGCTTGCTCTCTTGTTGACTCCAGAACGTGCTATTCCAAAAAATAAATCTCTAAAACATTCCATGAACTTTTCACCTGGGCTACTTTTACCCATTTGATTTTTCCTGTCTATATGTAGATTAAAGTCCACCATGAATATCCCATACCATTAGGACATACTTCCATTATATCTTCCTTTCTGCTCCATCCTACCGCTGATTACTGCTGTGGTCTGTACCCCACTCTCATAATTAACCTCTTGCTTTTATCATTTCTCATCTCTACCCAAACCTAATATGCATCCTGCTTCCCTGAACTTAGGTCATCCCTCTCTATGGTACTAATACCATCGCTAATTCAGTGAGCCACCCCTCCCCCTTTTCCTACCTTGCTGCCATTCCGAAATGCCATGTACCCTTCAATATTCATGTCCCAATTTATTTCATCCTGCAGTCAAATCTCTATAATGCCCCAGATTATGCTTGTTTATTTCTATTTGCGTTGTCAGTTAATTTGATTTGCTTCGAATGCTATGTGCATTCAGACGCAATAGTTTTATTGTTGTCTTTTTAAATATTTTTCTGTTACCACTCTCGTTTTCAGTTGGTTTACTCCTAGGTTTTTAGTGTATATCCCTTCCTGTCACGGTCTATTTATTATTTCCCATACCAATATCTTTCTCTCTTCCCTTGTGTCTACTTCTGATTTTCCACCTCTTCCCAAATTTTCTCCTTTGCCCCCACTGTATATTTTTAATCCCTCTCTACTTACCCTGTTTTGCAGCTCACAAGGTCACTGGTCCCAGCACGTTTCAGGTGCAGACTGTCCCAAGGTTACAGCCCCCAGTTTCCAAAGTACTGGTATTATGCCAATTTGCACGTGTCACAGGTAATACTCGGAAAGTTATTACCTTTGAGGTTCTGCCCTTCTGTTTAGACACTCGCTGTTCATAATCCTTCAGAAGAACTTTTCTGCGTTCTACCTATGTCATTGGTAGCTACACGGACCAGGGCCTCCCCTTCCGACTCCAGCCCTGAACAGATGTCCCAAACGCTGCACGAGACAGGCTACATGGATGTCTGTATTTTCTCTGTCGGCTGCAGAGAACGATGTCTATCCCTCAACTATGCTTTCCCCTACCACCACTTCATTCTTATTTACTCCACCCAATTGAATGACTTTCTGTACCATGCTGTCTTGCTCAGTTCACTCATCCACCTTGCAGCTCCCGCTTTCATCCATACAGGTTGAGAAAATCTCCTGTTTGACAATTCAAAGGCTGAGGCGCCTCCTCTTCTATATTCTTGGTGCCATACCTATCTCACTAACAGTCACACCCTCCTGTCACTGATCATGGTCCACATCAGAAGACGATGTGCTAAGTGATGTGACTTCATCCTAGAACAAAGTGTCCGGGTAACTTTTTCCCTCTCTGAATTGTCATGGTGTCTGCTACTCGGTCTCAAACTCATTAACAATGAGCCAAAGTTCCTCGAGCCACAGAACCCCGACTGCAGATGTGGCTGAGTTGATCTCATTGGTATCCAGGAGCTTCCACATACTGAAGATACAAGACGTCACCTGCCCTGTACTCCTCATTGTGTTTTAAATTAATAATTAATTATTTACTTGAATGATGTATTTGTTAATGTCTGCCCTCCCCAGCACTTACTACGCCAATATAAACTTTTGTAATACAATAAACCTTGCCACTTAGAAATGAAGCAGAACAATAGACTCGTCAGCTTCTTCCTACCCTTCTTCTTGTGTGTCTTAAGTAATTATAAGATAGTTACATTGTATGCATATTTTAAGCTGTGTTTGCTAATTTCTCGCTATTAGCACACACACATTTCTCTGAAGTTGTCCTCACCTCCCTTCAACTGAATGGTTTTTTTGAGACCTGGAATCCTGGCTGTGTAATGTTAGACAGTAAAGCCAGGTTAAATCAGATCAGTCACTGAGAACTTCAGTAATTTATTTTAGTCTACAATCCTGCCTGCTCCGAGTTGTCTGCTGCTCATTCCTGTCTCGCATCTGTTATATCTGGAGCTGAGCAGTCTATAGACAGGTTGCGATAGTTGTTGAGATTCCTTAACCTCTGAGCCCTTTCTTCCTCGCCTCAAACGGAAAATATCGGATCAGTAATTTCCAACTTGATTTCCTTGTTCTGTCTTACAGTCAATTTACTAGCGATTACGATTCTGTCTCGGGGAAAATGCGGTCTCTCGACTTGCACGACTCGATACCTGGTGGCCATGGCAGTGGCAGATCTACTGGTCATTATCATTGAAGTTGTAATGTATCAGATCAATTATTATTATTTCCCCCTGTCTTTCTTGGACGTTACTCATGTGTGCAGTATTTTGTATGTATTGTTTCATGCTGCAACTGACTGTTCTGTCTGGTTCACTGTCATTTTCTCCTTTGATCGATTTGTCGCCATTTGTTGCCAGATGCTAAGAAGAAGGTATTGCACCGAGAAAACTGCAACTGTTGTTCCAGCAACAACATGCATTATTTTCTGTTTAAAAAATGTTCCATTCTACTTCACAATTGAACCTGGAGAGATAATCGATAATGTACCGTGGTTCTGTTCGGATAAGCAAAGCTATTTTAACGAGCTCGGATGGGTAGTATTTGATTGGTTTGATAGGATTTTAACCCCATTGCTCCCATTCACTTTAATTCTGTTGCTCAACACTCTGACAGTCAAACACATTTTAGTGGCCAGTCGAGTCCGTAAGGGACTTAGGGGACAGAGCAAGGGAGAGAATCGATGTGACATAGAGATGGAGAGTAGAAGGAGGTCTGTGCTTTTACTCTTCACTATATCTGGCAACTTCATACTTCTATGGTTGACACATGTTATAGATTTCCTGTATTATAACATTACAGGAACAAATCCCAATTATTACAATGATTGTTTATATATATTTAGACATGTTGGGTTTATGCTGCGAAATTTAAGTTGCTGCACGAACACATTCATTTATGTTGTGACTCAGTCCAAGTTCAGAGAGGAAATCAAGAGCATGGTGAAATATCCGACTACCTCAATCATTCAATTAATTAAGAAGCAACTGTGAAGTAATACGGCCATAATTAGGTATTACAAGATTGAAACGGGTACTTTCCTATGTATAATGGATTGAAAAACTTAAAAAGGGTTAATTTTCGTGGGGAAAAAAAACTATGTTACTGGGTGGACATGTCACTATGGTGAAAGCCTTGCCGAATCTTGGAACAATAGAGGCAGCATCTGCTAAGAGGGATCACAGGGCAAAACTTTCATAACATAGATTTTGAAACGGTCATGAAAGCTACCACAATATTATAGTTTTTCTAGATAGTTTTATGGTGACAGCTCTAAGCCACTGCCGACTGATTTTTTGTTTTAATTTATTCTTTTTTTTGGCAGAAACTATGCCAACCATAAGGTGTGAGTGTTAAATATTCTTAGATAGAAGGTATTCAGGAAGAAAGAGAAAAAATAAAGGCGGGGGGGTTGTAGTGACGATACTGATTAAGGAGAGCATTGCAGTGTTGGAGAAAACGAATGTCCCAGATGGGTCGAGGGCAGAATCAATTTGGCTAGAGCGTAGAAACACAAAATGCGTGGTCACTTTGCTAGACATTGTGTATAGGCCACCAGCTAGTGGTAAGGACATCGGGGGCAGGGGGGTGGGGGGGGGTGGAATTCGTTGCCATTTCAAGCAGGTGCAAAAATTCGAGGGTAGTTATAATGGGGCCCTTTAATTATACAAGCATAGACTGGGTTGATAGTAACATAAGGGACATGTGAGGAGCAAGTGTTCCTAGACTGTGTTCAGGACGTTTTTTTCGACAACAATATGTTGCTAGTCCAACGAGAATGGAGGCACTGATAAAGCTGGCTCTGGGGGATGATGTGGGCCATGTTGATTAAGTAACTGTAGGAAAGCCTTTAGGGGAGAGTGAATATTGTATCATTTGTTTTCGTCTATTTATGGAAATGGACAAAGAGCAATCCAGGGTAAGATTAATTAATTGGTGGAAGTGTAACTTCAATGACGTAAGAATGGAGCTGGTAGAAAATAAATTGAAATCCTAAACTGGAAGTAAAACTGGTAGATCAATAATGGGCTACATTCAAAGAAGACGTGGTTCAGGCACAGTCAAGGTATGTTCCCTCGAAGGGGAAATGTAAGGCAAACAATTGGATGACAAAAGAGATAAAGACCAAGATAAAGAAGGAACAGTGTGCTTTTGACTGATCCCACGCAGAGAATACGATTGAGAATCCGGCTGAATGTGGAAGGTCCAGAGGGGAAGTGGAAACAGCAAATAAGAGAAGCAAAGAGAGAGCATGAAAAGAGACTGCCAGCTAGCATTAAAGGAAATCCCAAAGTTCTCTACACGCATATAAATTGTAAAAGGGTGGTAAAAGAAGGAGTGGGTCCAATTCGGGACCAGCATGGGTATTTGGACATGGAGGCAGAGGGTGGAGCTGAGGTATTTAACGAATACTTTTCATCTGCCTTTACCAAGGAAGTAGATGCAATCCAGGCAATGTTGAAAGAGGAGGTAAGGCAGACACTAGAGTGGTTCAAAAACTGATAAAGAGGAAGTATTAGATGGGCTGTCTGTACTTTGAGTGGATAAAGTACCAAAAGGCTGATGATATGCATCCAAAGATACTGAGGGAAGTGAACGTGAAAAACGCAGAGGCACTGGCCATAATTTTTCACTGTTCCTGAGACTCGGGAGTGTGCTAGAGAACTGGAGATTTGCAAATATTACAACCTTATTCAAAGATGGGTGTAAAGATAAGCCCAGCAACTGCAGGGCAGTCAGATTAACATCGGTGGTGGGAATACTTCTCGAAAAATAACTATTAGCGACAAAATCAATCGACACATCGGCAAATGTGAGTTAATTAAGGAAAGACAGCAAGGGTTTCTTAAGGGAGAATCATGTTTAACTAACTTGCTGGAGTTTTTTGAGGAGGTAACAGAGAGTTCATGAGGGCAATGATGTTGATGTAATCCACATGGACTTTGAAAAGGCGTTTGATACATAGGCTACACAACATATATGTGAGCAAACCAATCGCTCATGGAATAAAAGGGACAGTAGCAACATAGATACGAAATTGGCTGAGTGACAGAAAGCAAAGCGTAGTAGCTAATGGATGTTTGTTGGGCTGGAGGAAGGCTTGCAGTGCAGTTCTGCAGGGAGCAGTGTTGGGACTCTTTCATTTTTCTTGACTTACATTCACGACCTAGACCTTTATGCACAGGACAAAATTGCAAAGCTTGCAGATGATAATAAATTTGGAAGCATTGTGAGCTGTCAGCAGGATAGTGTAGAACTTCAATAGGGCATAGACAAGTTGGTGGAATGGGCAGACAGGTGGCAGATGACGTTCAATTCAGATAAATGTGAAGTGATTCATTTTGGTAGGAAGAACAGGGAGAGACAATATAGATTAAAGGGCACAATTCTAAAGGGGGATGCAGGAGCAGAGGGCTTATGTTCATAGGCATATGGATCATTAAAGGTGGCATGACAGGTTGAGAGAGTGGTGAATCAAGCATATATTACCCTGGGTTTTACTAATAGGTGTTTAGAGTACAAGACCAAGGGAATTATGTTGAACTTGTATCAGACACCAGTGCGGCCTCAGCTGGAGCATTGCGTCCCTTTCTCGGCGCTGCACGTGAGGAGACAGTACCGAAAGGATTCATGAAAATGGTTCCAAGGGTGAGGAATTTCAATTATGAAGATAGGTTGGAGATACCAGGACTTGTTTTATTGGAGAAGAGAAGACTAAACGGCAATATGATAGAGGTATTCAAAAGCATGAGGGAGATGGACACAGTAGATAGAGATAAACTATCCCCACTCGTGAAAGCATCAAGAACGAGAGGACACCAAGGAAAAATACTTGTTAAGAGAAGCAAATGTGACATGAGGAAAAAAATTTCTGATGCAGCGAGTGAATAACGTCTGGAGTGCACTGCATGGGAGCATGGTGGAAGAAGATTCCAATGAATCATTCAAAGGTGAATTAGACCGTTATATGAAAAGTAAGAATGTGCAGGGCTATGGGGAGAAGGTAGGAGGATGGTACTGACGAAGTTGCTATTTCAGAGACCAGGTGCAGACGCGATGGCTCGATAGGCCTCCTTCTGTGCTGCAACGATTCTGTGACTCATAACACACTGGATTATAATGTTGCAACACAGTTAGATGACGATTGAGATACTGACCAACAGCACACTCGCAGCTAGTATTTCTTGTAAGTTGAAGGGGGACAGGATTACCTGGAAATTAATAGTAATACAACCTTTCTTAGGAATCAAATACGGTGGATTTTGATTTGAAACTATGTGCTATGCAGCCGTATTTTGGAAACAAAGGGGAATTAACATGCTTGCAGATGTAACACCCCCATATATTAGAAATTATTTATGAAACCTGTCATACAGTGAAACTATTGGAAGCACACATAGGATTTTTGGATTTGTTGTCAGGTCCCAGTATAAGGATGTGAGTTGTGTGTAAGGGATTTTACAGACGAAGGGAAGAAAGTGCTCTTTGGTCTCTTTCTTTTCTTTTCTGCTTTTTCAGCCTCTACAGTGCAGGGGAAGAAGCTGATTGGCAAGTAATTGTCTAGATACTGAGAAGGGCAGTGGTGGCGGGAGATAGAAACTGGCCGCAGAGAGCCCCTTCTACCTGTGTATACCTGTCGGATCCAAAGAGTGACATCACAGGAAAATAGTTGGTAATTGGTGGTTATCTCTTCCGTGTCTCTTTTTGGCCAAGTGCTTTCAATCAAGAGACGTTATTATAGGTAAAGAGTGCAGTCAAGAAATTCACTTTTAAAATAGTTAACATCCAAATTAAATAATTAAATAGAATAGAGATGGCCGGGCAGACAATGTGTTGCAGCTTTAGTTTTTGGGAGCTGGTGGACGCCGGTGCTATCCATGGTGACCACATCTGCAGCAAGTGTTGACTGCTCGAGGACCTTAGGCTGAGAGTTCATGAGCTGGAGTCCGAGCTGTGGACAATGCAACACATCAGGGAGGGGGACAGTTACCTGGACACTGTGTTTCATGACACAGTCACACCCCTTAGATTAATTACATCAAATTTGGACCGTGGCCAGGGACAGGAGGGTGTGACTGCGAGTGAGGCAGTAATGGGGATCCTGAATCTATCTTTGGAGGAGCTTCAGCCAGTGCCCTGATGGAAAAGGTATGAGGTTCTTTCTCCCAGTGTAGATGAGGGAACAGGCTGCAGGGAAGATGAACGAACTGTAGCAGTAATAAGAGATAGCATAGTTAGGCGAATAGTTACTGTTCTCTGCAGCAAGGATAGGGAGACCTGAAGGCTGTGTTGACTACCTGGTGCCAAGGTTAAGGCCATCTCTTCTGGGCTGGAGAGGAAGTTGGAGTGGGAGAAAAAGGCTCCAGTTGTCGTGATCCACGTAGATACCAATGACATAGCTAGGACTACAAAAGTGATTCAGCTGAGGGACCGTGAGCTGCCCGGGGCTAAATTAAAAAGCAAAACCATAAAGGTAATAATCTCAGTGTTGCTACCTGAGCCACGTAAACATTGGCATAGCGTAAATAAGATTATAGAGAAAAATGTGTGGCTCAAAGATTGGTGTCGGAGATATGGGATCCAATTCATGGGGCACTGGCACCAGTACTAGGGAAGGAAAGAGCTGTTCCGTTGGGAGGGGCTCCATTTGAACCTTGCTGGGAGCAGTAACCTGGCGAATCCTATAACTAGGGTTGTACATAGGACTTTAAATTAATTAGTGGACGACGGGGTTGGGGGAAGGGAGGTGGTGGTGCGGTGGGGGTGGGGAGAGGGTTCAATTGAAGGGAACTTTAAAAAAAGATCAAAACGAAAGGAGAGAGCAGAGGTGCAGGTTAGTGAAGAGACAGTCAAGGGTAATCAAAACGTGACAGGATGGGATACAAAATATAAGCAGAAGACTGCAGCAGAAATTAGAACCAGAATGTGAAATAATGGCAATAATGGCAAAAATTCAAAGCTTAAGACTCTTTATCTGAATGTATTTGCAACAAGACAGATGAGTTGACGGCACAAATAGACATTAATGATCATAACCTCGCAGCTGTTACAGAAACGTTGTTCCAGGGTGACCATGACGGGGAACACAATATTCAAGGGTGCTCGATAGGGAAAAAGGAAATAGAGGTGAGGTAGCTTTGTCAATAAAGGAAGGTGCTGTGGTGAGCAGTGATATAGGTGCAATAGATCGTGATGTGGAATCAGTATGTGTGGAAATAAGGAATAACAAGGGGAAGAAGTCACAGGTGGTAGTAGTCTATAGGACCCCGAAGAGTTGCCTCACTGTTGAACAAAGTGTTAGCCTGGAAATAACAGAGGCATGTAAGAAGGGAGCCACAATTGTCATGAGTGATTGTAATCTGCATATTGACTTGAAAAATCAGATTGGCAGAGGTAACAAGTAAGCCGAATTTGTAGAGTGCATTTGGGATTGTTACTTAGAACAATACGTTTCAGAACCTACCTGGGAACAGGCTATGTTGGGTCTAGTAATGTGCAATGAGGTAGAATTAGCAAGAGATATTGTGGTACGGATCCTCTTGGGGGTAGTGATCACAACATGTTAGAATTTGAAATTTAGTTTGAGGGCAAGCAACTCGGGTTTCAAACCAAAGTCCTCAACTTAAACAAGGCCAATTACAGAGATATTAAGGAAATGTTGTCTAAGGTAGGCTGGGAAAATAGGCTAAGGCGAGGGTCAGTGGATGAGCACTGGCAGACATTTAAGCAGATATTTTATAACGCTCAACAAAAATGTATCCCAATCAAAAAAGAAGGACTCGATGAGAAGGATGCGCCACCCTTGGTTAACAAAGGCGGTCAAGGAGTGGATCCAATCAAAAACTGAGACATGCAAAGCGACAAAAACTAGTGGTCGGCCAGCGGATTGGGATTTTTGCAGGAACCAGCAGCGGATGATTAAAAAAAAAACTAATAGAGAGGGAGAAAGTTGATTATGAAAGTAAATTGATAAGAAATATAAAAACAAACATCAAAAGTTTCTGCGTGTATATAAAAAGAAAGAGAACCACGCTAGTGAGCGTGGGACCCATGGAGGATTCAACTGGAGAATTGATAACGGGGAACAAGCAAATGTCATATAATTTACACCAATACTTTGCATCGGTCTTGATGGTGGTGGACACTATACATATCCCACAGATATCAGAGAAGCAAGAAGCTAATGGGAGGACATATTTTGTAACAGTCTCTATTACGATGGACAAATTATTTGACAAAAAAATGGAAATAAAGACAGAGAAGTCGTCAGGACCTGATAGCATACATCCATGGGCTTTACAGGAAATGGCTGCAGAGAGAGCAGAGGCATTGGTAAAAATATTCCACAGGTCACTGGATTCTGCGAAAGGTCCCAGCGGTTTGGAAAACCGCTAATGTGATGCTCCTATTCAAGAATGGAGGAAGAATAAAAGCAAGAAACTATAGGGCAGTAAGCCAAACATCGGTCGTTGGGAAAATGCTAGAGTCCGATATTACTCAAGAAATAGCAGGATATTTAGAAAAGCTTAACGCATTCAAACAGAGTCAACATGGTTTTGTGAAAGGGAAATCATGTTTAACAAATTTGCTAGAGCTCTTTGAGGGAATAACAAGCAGAGTTGATAAAGGGGAAACGGTAAATGTAGTGCACTTAGATTTCCAGAAGGCATTCGATCAGATGCCACATAAAATATTAATGCACAAGATAGGAGCTCACGGAATTGGGGGTAATGAATTAGCATGGATTTGGGATTGTTTAACTCACAGAAGACTGATAGTCAGGATTAATTGGACTTTTTCAGGTTAGAAAGACATAACTAGTGGTGTGCCACAAGGATCAGTACTCGGGCCTCAATTATTTACTATCTATATCAATGACTTGGAGGTGGGTACACAGTGTAATATATACAAATTTTCTGACAATACAAGCATAGGTGGGAGGGCATGTTTTGATGGGGGCATATAGATTCTTCAAAGGGATATCGATAGGGGAGTGAGTGGGAATAAATTATGTAGATGGAGTTTAATGGAGGCAAGTGTGATGTCCTGCACTTTGGCAGCAAGAATCAAAAATCAGACTATTACTTAAATGGAGAGAGACTTCAAAAAAAGTGCAGCACAGGAAGCATTTGTAAGGGCTGGAAGGCTAGGAACAGATGAAGCACTTAAGAAATATAAAGACAGTAGGAAGGAACTTAAGCAAGTTAGGAGGGCCTAAAGGGGTCATGAAAAGTCATTGGCAAACAGGATTAAGGAAAATTCCAAGGCTTTTTTATACGTATATAAAGAGCAAGAGAGTAACCAGGGAAAGGGTTGGCCCACTCAAGGACAGAGATGGGAATCTATGTGTGGAGCCAGAGGAAATGGGCGAGGTGCTAAATGAGTACTTTGCATCAGTATTCACCAAAGAGAAGGAATTGGTGGATGATGAGCCTAGGGAAGGGAGTGCAGATAGTCTCAGTCATCACTTTATCAAAAAGGAGGAGGTTTTGGGTGTCTTGCAAAGCATTAAGGTAGATAAGTCCCCAGGGCCTGATGGGATCTATCCTAGAATACTGAGGGAGGCAAGGGAGGACATTGCTGGGGCCTTGACAGAAATCGTTGCATCCTCATTGGCTACAGGTGAGGTCCCAGAGGACTGGAGAATAGCCAATGTTGTTCCTTTGTTTAAGAAGGGTGGCAAGGATAATCCAGGAAATTATAGGCCGGTGAGCCTTGCGTCAGTGGTAGGGAAACTATTAGAGTGGATTATTCGGGACAGGATTTACTCCCATTTGGAAACAAACGAAATTATTAGCGAGAGACAGTATGATTTTGTGAAGGGGAGGTCGTGTCTTACTTATTTGATTGAGTTTTTTGAGGAAGTGACGAAGATGATTGATGAAGGAAGGGCAGTGGAAGTTATCTATATGGACATTAGTAAAGCTTTTGACAAGGACCCGCATTGCAGACTGGTACAAAAGGTGAAGTCACACGGGATCAGAGGTGAGCTGGCAAGATGGATACAGAACTGGCTCAGTCATAGAAGGCCACACTTAGAATATTGCATGCAATTCTTGTCGCCACACTCACAGAAGGACGTGGAGACTTTGGAGAGGGTACAGAGGAGGTTTACCAGGATGTTGCCTGGTCTGCAGGGCATTAGCTATGAGGAGAGTTTGGAAAAAACTCGGATTGTTTTCACTGGAACGACGGAGGTAGAGGGGCGACATGTTAGACGTTAAGAAATTTATGAGCCGCATGGACAAAGTGGATGCTCAGAAGCTTTTTGCCAGGGTGGAAGAGTCAGTTACTAGGGGACATAGATTTAAGTTGCGAGGGGCAAAGTTTAGAGGGGATGTGAGAGGCAAGTTTATTACACAGAGGGTGGTGAGTGCCTGGAACTTGCTGCCAGGGGCGATGGTGGAAGCAGATACGATCGCGACGTTTAAGAGACATCTTGACAAATACATGCACAGGAAGGGAACAGAGGGATATGGGCCCCGGAAGTGCAGAAGGTGTTAGTTTAGGCAGGGATCAAGATCGGTGCAGGCTTGAAGGGCCGAATGGCCTGTTCCTGTGCTGTACTGTTCTTTGTTCTTTGTTCTTTTTTTCTTTGTTCACAGAGGGTTCTGAATGTTCCTCTGCAGGAAACACAAAAAGCTAGCATGCAGGTGCAGCAAGTAATTAAGATGGCAAATGGAATTTTGCCCTTTATTGCTCTGGGGCTTGAAATTCAAAAATAGAAAAGTATTGTTACAACTGTACAGGGTGTTGGTAAGGCCGCACCTGGAGTACTGTGTACAGTTTTGCTTCCCGTACTGAAGAAAGGATATACTGGCATTGGAGGCCGTTCAAAAGAGATTCACTAGGCTGATTCCGGGGATGAAGGGATTGACTTATCAAGAAAAGCTGAACAGGTTAGGCCTTTATTCATTAGAGTGTAGAAGAATGAGGGGTGATTCTATTGAAACGTACAAGATTCTGAGGGAGCTTGACAGTGTAGGTGCTGGGAAGATGTTTCCATCAGTGGGGGGATCTTGAACTCGGGGACATAGATACAGAATAAGGGGACACTCATTTAACACTGAGATGCAAAGGAATCTTTTCTCTGAGAAGGTAGTGAATGTCTTGAATCCTCTACCCCAGAGAGTTGTGGATGCTAGATCACTGAAAGTATTTAAGGAGGAGGTGGATGGATTTATGAAATATCGGGTAGTTGACGGCTATGAGTAGCTGGCACAAAGGAGGATTTGAGGTCTGGGGCAGATCAGCCATGATCTTATTGAACGGCGGAACAGGCTTGAGAAGCCGAATGGGCTACTACTGCTCCTATTTCTTATGTTCCTTTGTTCGTATGTCTCTCCTGGTAAACATAACATCTATTCTGGATCGGTAATCATAGTTTTCCTTATATAAGACAGACATATCTCGATTGCTCTGTTGTCTTCTACTCGGTGATTTAGGTAACTTTTTTTGTTATAATTGTTGGATATCATTATTACATATTTTAACTGTCACAATAATTAAATCTAAAATTTGGATTTTCTACTAGAAGCAAGATTGTATTTTATTTCTTGGCCTAGTACCACTAAGGCTGCGATTGACTGGCACACCGCTGTGAATTGTATGTTCAGTCCTTAAATAAACTTCTCTGTAGTTTAGAACTTATACTGTCTCACATGGTCTCCTTTATCACTAACTCTTAAAGTCATCACTGTGCAATCTTTGGCGAGAGGCTGCATTTCAAAGGAGAGATTCCCAGAACCTTATAATGTCCAGGTTATTAAATTTTGGCTTAAGCCTGTTAAATTAACTATCTGGAGGACAGTAATACTATCAACAGTTTCATTTCCTTTAAGGAGAGTTATATAAGGGTTTCAGAACTATTCAAGTGACTTAAGATTTGTCTCTCGCAACCTTAAACGAGACTGATCATCTGCGAGGTATGTCTAATCGAGAATAATCCCCAAAAGGAGTTAGGAATACAATCGTCCACACAAAACAACTGAGAGCAGCCCAGAAGCGGGTCCCAGAGTTTTCAGCCCATAAATGTAGTATTTATCCACAAACTTGAAACAACTGCATGACACCAGTTGGTGATCTGGAAGTACCCTCAGTGATGGAGGCAGGTGGGGCCACCACTCTGTTTAGGAAACGGCACTACGTCTCATTGACAGAGGAGTACAGGCATGACAATGTGCAGCGAATTAGGGGCAGGAAATGGCCACAAAATGAATAGAAGGGAAGCCTGGTTAAGTTTTTTTTTAAAAGCTAAAGGGCTGTGAACGACGGGTAAGAGGTGACAGACAGCTGTAGGTCGAGAAATACACATGCACAATGAATCTCTCCCACAAAAAATACAGTCAGCCAAGGGCAAGGTGTGGCCTTTGGATTATGGGATATAAAGGGGCAGGAGAATATTGAGGGAGCTCCCTGCGGGACAGGAGTTCAAACAACAGCCTGCGTTTCTCCTCCACCTCCAGTGGATCGATTCGGAGCTCGACACAATTGCTTATTTAATAAAAAAGATACTTTTATGATAGCAAAATGCTGCAGATTCTGAATACCAACTTGTGTGAATTGATTCTCTCTTTTGCTTTTAGGAGACACTTTATTGACCCTGTCTCCCTCCAATTCCCCATGGCTGGTCACTGTCAGTTGTGCCTCTCCATTTAACCTAGCCAAATGATGTTTGGGACAAAATGCATCATGTTTGGGCAAGGTCAGCCGTGGGTCTTCCTGGGGGATGTGGGACTCAGAACAAAGGAGTTGTCTGTTTGGATGACCTGCCAACTGATATGGTTGAGTTTTCCTTCTTCTCAGATTCTGTCTCCCTCTCCTTTAAATCTGCCAAAATCATCCCTCTCTTCAAAATGCAACCCTTCACCCTTTGCCTTTGAAAATTATTGCCCAATCCCCGAACTTCCTTTCCCCACGACAGTCGTTGAACGTGCTGTTGCATCGCTAGTCTGTGCCCATCTTTCTATTATTCCATGTTTGAATCACTCCAATCATGTATCTGCACTTCTCCCAATTCTGATCCGCTCTTATCAAAGTTGAAAAAGGCATCCTATGTGATGTGAACAAGTATAAACTATACATCCTCGTCCTTCTAGATCGGTCTGCTGCCTTTGACGCTGTTGATCATACCATGCTACCCCAGTACCTCTATGCCATCACCAAATTCATTTGGACTACACCCACCTTGTCCCATTCTTATGTATGTAATTCTATCCAGACTATCGCTTGCAAAGTTTTCCCCTCACGCTACTGCAATGTTGCCACTGGTATCATTCAGGGATTTCTACTTGGCCACCTCCTGTTTCTCAGCTACATGCTGTCCCTAGGCAACATTATCCAAAAGCTCTGATTCAGTTTCTATATGTCCTTACGTGATACCCATCTCTATCTCACCACCTCGGGACTTCTCCACCGTCTCTAAATTATCAGACTACTCTCTGTCACTCAGTAATCAACAAGCAGAAAGTTCTCCTAATTGAATATTGAGAAGAAAAAAATCAATTGACTTCCGTCCCTGCTTCGAATTCCACCCCCGAGACATCATTTCCAACTCTCTCCCTGGCAACATTTTGATGCTTAATTATACTGTTTACAAAGTGGGTGCTCCATTTAACATCGAGACAATCTTCTGACCACGTGGCCATGCCATCACGTAGAGCATCTATTTCCAGCTCTGTAACATTACCTGGTTTTGCCCCTGCCTCAGCCCACCCACTGCTGAAATTTTCAATCATGCCCTGTTATCTCTCGACATGACTCTTTTAATGCATATCTCGTTGACCTAAACATACTATACCGTCCATAATATTGAGGTCATGCAAATCCTTGCTGCACATGTTCAAGCTTGCACTAAGTGTCCTTCAACCAACAACCCTTCAGCTCGCTGATTTTACATAGGCTACCAGTTAAGCAACGCTTCGATTTAAAATTGTCATCATTGACTTCAATTCCCTCCATGGCCTCCCTCCTCCCTATCTCTGTAACCTCTTTCAGCCTGACAACACTCCCTATCTCTGCAATTCCCCAGTTCCTGGAATGCACTGAAATATGCACGGTTTTCTAATTTTGGCAATTTAACTTTCCCACAATTTTAATCAATTCATGACTGGCGGCCATGCCTTCAGTGGCTGGGCCCTAAAGTTTAGAATTGTCTCCATAAAATTCTCTCTCCCTCGCTTTCTCTTTCTCGCTCTCCCTCTCTCTCTCCCTCTCTTTCTCTCGCTACCTCCGTCCCTCTCTGCTACTTCAACATATTTTAAAAAACCAAACCTTTTGCTTTTATCTAAGTACTGGCCACCTGTCTATGTTATCAGTACGTTGTTGGTATCACATTTTGCGATATCATGCTCCTGTTAACTGTGCATGGATGCTTTGTTATGGTAATGGCACAATTTAAACATAATTTGTTATTGCCACTACAGAATATCCTCTTTCTCAACTTAAGTTTACGGTAACCCAAAAACAAAGGCCAACCCTACCATTAACACTAACTCAGGAGCTGTTCCTGAACCAAAAAAAAACACAATCTTAAACCCAACACTAATTATAATATTCAGCCATACTTAACCCGAAGTGGAAACCCGAACCCAATCCAAACTGGAATACTAAATGTAAACCTAATTGTAATGCAAAACCGAAAAAAAACTGTCAGCCTAAATCTAACATTAAATCTAAACTTACATCTAAACCTACCCTAAACCTAAAACTAACACTTTTACTACCCATAATCCTAATCAATACTGTACGTAAACCCTCACCCTAAAGCTAATTGCAGTCATAATACTACCTAAAGTCAAACATAAACCTAAGAACAATAGGACCCCAACTTCAAATCTACATGTAATTGTAACAGTAAACTTAGCCAAACTGTTTCCCTATCCATATCGTTTGCCCTGCACGTAACTCTAGCTGTAATAACACTCAGCCTGATTCAACCTGGAGAACTATGTATAACAGCCGTCCTAGCACTGTCCCAACGCGAAGTGTAATACTAAGCTAAGTGTAATAACTGTAACCCTAAGCATAAAACTATGTGTAAGACGACTCCTAATTTTACTGTAACACAAAAACTAAATAGAACACTAACTCTGACTGTAGCCCTAAACCTACCTGTAAACCTAACCCTAACACTACACCTGACTGCAATCCTAACATGAACCTTAATCCTAAAACAAACTCTTACACCAATGCTAGGCATAATCCTAAACATACCTGCAATTTAACCTGAAAGGTTCACTGTAATCTTCACTGTAACCCTAACTCTAACCCTAACGTCTACTGCTAAGTCTAAGTATGAACCATAACCAAACCTGGACTATAAACCTAACTGTAACCTCGAGCCGAACACTAACCCTAATCTCAATACTAACCCTAAACCTAACTAAAATCCAAAAGCTAATCCTAAGTGCTTCACACACCACTGACCACCTCTATGCGTTTGCTCATTATCTCTCGAGACAAGCAGGCCAAAGAAGAAGAAGATACCGAAGTGTAAAACTATTCCCAATTTCACTGTAATCGAAAACCTTATCCTAAATATAACACTATACCTGACAGTAACCCTAAATGTTGTTAAAAAGGTAACCTTAACACTAAATATGAATGCAATTCCAATACTAACCCGTACCCCAAGATTAACTTTTACATCAATGCTATGCATAAACAAAAACATGCCTGTAAACTTAACCTGAAAGACAACACTAAGCTTAATTGTAAACCTAACTCTAATTCTAACAGTACCTCTAAAGCTAACTCTAAGCATTAACCTAAACATAGCACAAACTCTAAACATAACTGTTAATCCAAGCCTAAAACTTACCATAATCCCAATGCTAACCCTAAACCTAAATGTAATCTTAAACCTAATCCTAACCCGATACCTAACTCTAACTGTAAGGCTAACTCTAATCCTCACCGTAACCCTCGTCATGTTTTTGGCTTTATTGAGTTACCAATCTTCTTTGCGTGGTTGCTGTGTTACTGCAATGTAGAAAACAGAATATGGTGGTAGCTGGTGTTGATTGGGTATTTGAATTGAAACTATAGTTGGCACCCTCCTCTCACAAAATAATTCCAGTATTTGGAAGTTCGGTGATGCAACGCACACATCTGCAGATCTTACAACTGCGTGGAAGTCTTTCGGTGAGTAATTCTGCAACAGTGTAGGCGTCCAATGCACAACAGATCCACGTAGTTGGGACACAATTCTTTGTTTAAACCTGCAGACCGTGGCGCCCAGTAAACAACTGCAAGTCGGCGTAGCCTAAGTCTGACTCCAACAGTTGTTACAGCTTGCTCAGGAACAATTATTTGAGAACTGACTCGATGAGGTTTGGGGCAGGATAAAACTCCATTAACAGCAGTAACTAGTTATCCCATGGGAAAACAGATCCAGACTACTGGAGGGAGCGAGGAAACGTTTATATAGTACCAGGCAAAGGAGTCTGTCGAGTGGAATTCTCCAAAAACATGAACTAGGCTGACAAATAACTCCATCACCATTAATCAATTCACGTATGTGTCGATGTGTGTTCAAAGCTAAACACATAATTGCCGCCCGGTACTGCAGCAAGAGCACCATCAATCCTAAGTTCAACAACCAGGAATAGCCATCCAAGGAGCTTAAAGCCAGTGGAGGTACAGAACTTACGCTCAAAATAAATGTTTAAGTCCTATTTTTTCCTGCCACAGATATCATTAAAACTCCTGCGAATACTGACAGGCTGACTTCAAAATTTTCATCACTGAATTGGAAGGCGGCAGACCTTGTTATTGAAATCAATTTGTTTAAGCAAAGAATGAAAATATGTTTTCTGGACCTGGCTGTCTCTGAACCCGAGACAGAAGACATCATTTTTTTTAAAGCCAGAGGAAACAAAAGTCTCCACAAACTGCAACACAGCAGGATTTTGGGGAGATGACCTAAAAGCCCCAAGCAAATCTGGTTGACACTGCAAGATCATGTAATATTTATGATTAATTTCCAGATGTAGCGTCTCCAATATACGAGTTTCAGACAGAAACCAAAGTACATGATAAATCAGTTAGTGAGCTACTTTATTGGTAAGGACATGATTACGGCTTTACAGAGGCAGAAAAGGCTGATAGAATCAACGAACTAATAGCTTCTACACCTATTGAAGTGTACCTAAAGAACATTTTGGACAAATCCAAAAGATATAGCTTAGCAACATAGCTCAAGCGCAAGGATAAAACAACTTTTATGGGTAGGAAGCAGTTACAGGCTTCCTGCAGTACGTTCAGTATTGGCAGTGTAGACAATTCAAACAAATCTGTTGAAACATGCAGGATGTGCTGTCTCACAAATATACCCAGAAGTTCTACAACCTTCCTCGATATATTCAAGGCATGTGCCAGCAGAGGACAGTGGGATGGGTATTGCAGGATGCCAAAGCCATAACATGTGGCTTTACACCTGGACAGGACAAAGTCGGATGCAAGACAGGTACAGCATTCCATCAAATGAAAGCAGCATTCCATATATCACAAACAGCAAATTCACGAAATGACCAGCCAGAGTGCAAGTTTGGAAATGAGGCTGACCAGAGCATGAACACACATAGTCAGCAGGCATTCTATAAAACTGACATCACTAAATGTATTGACACTGTGGTACCATCCAAAGCCTCTACCACTCTTCACATTATATTCCCACAGAAGACTGGGAAACAAGTTCTGTGGATGAAAATCGAGACAGGTGCGAGTGCAAACATTCTTCCACATCACATACTGAAACGTATACAGATGCAGAAGTGGAAAGTGATGACTCAACCAACCAATAGCAAGCCTACAACCTAACACAGCACTGAGATTCAGTTCCTGGGATCTACAACACTTGAATATCAACACCAAAACTCACCATAGTTATCCCTGATATTCTATATTGTGGTTGCCACAGGACGAGCGGTTGCAGGCTTACTGGGATGTGGAGACTGGACCTCTTTTACAATTCATTGCCTCGTCACTACAATGACGAAGAGAACATAGCGCAAGGACAAACATGTCACCGCCGTAGCTGACCTAACGTTGTTACAACAGGATAGTTTCAACAAAGTGTCTCCTGACAACGCTGGCCATCACTGACGTCATCAGGCTGCGCCGCGATGCGCACATGCGCAGACGGTCTCTTGCTCTTTGTGCCTGCGCTGCGTTCTGGCTTGCCAGGATAGGTTAGCGCATGCGCCGAGGATGCCATCGCGTGACGTCTGGATCTTCGGTCAACGCGCCTGGTCGGCCTCTGCGCATGCGATTTATGCAAAGCCAACCTTCGGATATTCACGCATGCGTCAAGTTTCTGAAAGTGGAAGGAGGGGAGGTTTTGTCGGGCATTTTCTCGCATTTCATCGCAATTATTTAGTCGTTTTAAAGATTTCAGTCTGCTTCATTTTTATCAGAAAGAGGACATTGCTCCAAGGTAAGTTGCTCTGAAAACACTTCCATTGTCTGGGGCACTGCATGTGCTCCAGTCCACTGCACTGCACTAAAATCCTTTCCATTGTCTGGGGCTGTGTGCAGGCAGTACATGTGCTCCAGTCCCTGTTGTAAGTTGCTCTGTTCCTGCACCCATCAGAGCCATGCACATGGACACACAGCCACCTGCTTGCCCATCCGCCCTTGAAACAACCATGCAGAGCCTTGTGAGACTCTGCAATTGCCAGCTGCTGCCTGTCAAGCAGAGAGGGCGTCCAAAGTGATCAAGCACTTGGGGAACATTCAGCAAGAAGAGACTGAGCACTAAACGAAACAAGCATGCTGTGTCCAGTGGTGGCACAAATGTGAATGCTGTTGCTGTGTCCATAACGGTGGAAGTGCAGCCACAACGTTCTCCATCCTCAATGTTGCTTTAAGGCAAAGGTAGATAACAGCAAAAGAAATAGAAGGTGATGCTGATCGTAGTAGGCAGGATTAAATGGGAGTGGATGGGAAGGCGTAGGAGTAGCATAACCACTAGCAGGGAACAGCTGGGCTAAAAGGCCTGCTTTATGTTCATAGTCCAAAAGAAAATGTGCTTCTTTTTCAAGCACCCTCTCTTCATTCATGTTTTCCCTGATAGCAGCATTGAACCATCACGAGATACGGGCAGTAACATCATTCTGACACCGACAGCTGAGGTGGCTACTAAGTGATTCATTGGTGGTGTTATTAGTACATGCCTTTACTGCAGACCATAAAGCATGATAAACAGTAATTTCATTGGTGGGGGGAAGCTCTGACACTGATGTTCTTTCCTGATTTCTTTTCATGTAAAAGATGCCCTTGAGAAAACAATCCTTGAGACTTCAGGTCAGCATTCAAGCAACGAAGGCAACTAGGTCATGCTGCGGAGATTGTCATGATGTGGAAAGGAACCCTCACTCCCCAGCCCGCTCAGCTCCCCGGCCCCGGCCCGCTCATTCACTCTCTCACTCGCCCGTGGTGTGCTGACATGTGTTTGTTAGGTTGCCTCCGTGTTATTATTTGAGTCGCTCCATCTTTAGTCCTGGCAGCTTCCTAAAGTCGCGGTCTGTGACGTGTTTTAGTCGCATATGCTGCATTTGCGCATGTGCCACAGCAGCGCCACCTAGCAGTAGCGTTATCAACAAATGCAGCCTTCAGAAAAAGACTCATTCAGCGGAATATCTCTAATCAAGCAGCCTCTAGCAGATGCCCTAATGGAATGCTGACAAAGATGCCAGCCTGTAGCAAGTTTAAGATAAGGTGTTATGTATACATAAGACCCAAGGACGATGGACAAGGGGGTTTGGCAGGCATATGTATAACCCCCTAGTTGTCCATGAGCTGGTCACACCATTCCCCTAATGCCTCGTAACCAATTTCAGTGGTTCCACTATTCAATGTATGTAATCTATAAGCACTATGATTGGTCCGTGTCCAACCAGGATGGGCTGAGTAACTGTTTGCAAATGTATAAGTATTGATGATTTTCCTTTGTTTGGTGGAGAGGAATCTGGATTGCCCAGTGACCTACTCCCCGCCGGTGTAACCCAATAAACTATTTGACATTTGGAGCAGACCCGAGTGCCGAGTGATTCTTTCAGATTCATTCCCGCTAACAGTCGAATGAGATGCATCCAATGATAGAGTGAAGTGATGGTACACATCGCAGAGTCACTTCCCATAGTTTTTCAGAATATCCTGGACTCGGGGAAGGTGTTAGAGAACTGGAGGATTGCAAAAGTTACACCCTTGTTCACACAAGGGTGCAAAGATAAGCGCAATACTTACAGGTCTGGCACTTTAAGTTTGTTAGTGGGATAACTTTCAGAAAGAATAATAAGGGACAAAGTTAATAGTCAATGGACAAATGTGGTTTAATTAATGAAAGCCAGAGTGGATTACTTAAGGGAAAATCGTATTTAGCTAACTTGCTGGAGTGGTTAATAGATGATTTTGTTCCTGTTTTTTTTTGTGTGGGGGAGGGGCGGGGGTGTTGCTAGAAAAAGGCTTGTAGTGGAGTTCCTCAGGGGTCACTGTTGGGACCTTTGTTTTTCCTAATAGAAATCAATGACAGAGATCTTGTTGTACAGGGCACAATTTCAAAGTTTGCTGATGGTATGAAATATGAAAGTATTGTGAACTGTGAGGATGATAGCTTAGAATTCCAAAAGGACAGAGATAGTTTGCTGGAATCGACATGAAGGTGACAGATGAAGTTCAATGCAGAGAAATGTGAAGTGATTCATTTGTATAGGAAGAACATGGAAATATTAAACAAATGATGCAATTCCAAAGTGATTGCAAAGTAGAGGGACCTTTGTGTATGTGTGCATGAGTCATTGAAGGTATCAGGATAGCTTGTGAAAACTGCCAATTAAGCTCACAATATCCTGGGCTTCATTGATAGACGCAGAGACTACAAGAGTAAGAAAGTTACGTTGAACTTGCATGGAACACAATTTCTGCCTCAGCTGGAGTATTGCCGCCAGTTATGGGCGTCACACTTTAGGAAAGACGTGAGGCCGTTGGAGAGAGTACAGAACCGATTTATGAGAATGGTTCTCGGGATGAGGAACTTCATTTAAATGGACAGATTGGAAAAGTTAGGGCCCTTTTCCTTCGAGAAGAAAAGGCTGAGATATGATTTGATAGAGATATTCAAAATCATGAGGGGTCTTGACAGAGTACACAGAGAGAAACTGTTCCAGTCATGAAAGGATCAAAAATTTAGATGGCACAGAGTTTAATGTATCTGGTAAAAGAATCAAAAGTGACAGGCGAGAAAAAACTGTTTTTTAAACGCAACGTGTGGTTAAGGTCTGGAATGCACTGTCTTAGGGTACGGTGGAGGCAAGACAAAGTGAAGCACTCAAAGAAATGTACGCTGCTTTATGAAAAGGAAGAATGTGCAGGGTTACTGGGAGAAGGTGGAAAAACGGAACAGAGAGAATGTCTCTTTTGGACAGCTGGTATGGACACTATAGTCTGGAAGGCCTCCTTCTGCATCGTAACATTTCTGTGATTTTGCCATTTTGTGATGATTAGGGGTGTCTTTTCCGAGTGAGAGTGCTAATGGGGAGGTCTAATGGAGAGAACACTGAGGATCGTTCATTGGACGGTAATGGAGCAGGAAAATGGGGAGAAAAATGGGGAGAGGATTGGGGAAGAAGGGAAGTGCAATGGATGGGAAGGGGAAAGGCATGGTTCTGGTGCTCCAAATGCGAGCAGGATGCACCAACCGGAGGGAGATTCATGTGATTCGCTTTCTAACCCAATACCTGGTTACTGGTGTGCGTGTGTGTGTGCGTGTGCGTGTGTGTGTGTGTGTGTGTTTGTTGGTGTGTAAGTGTATTTGTGGTGTATGTGGATGTGCGTGTGTTCACACAGGAAAATCACAAATCTCTCCAAAGTTCGGAAACAGCTGTTACAGCTATCAGCAACGGTCGGAGAGATGGGGGGGGGGGGGGGGTGGGTGTGGGGGGAGAGGTGGATACAGCTAGAGAGGGGGAAGAGAGAGAGCAAATAAAAAAGCAGGATACAGTTCGAGGGATGGGGCAGAGAGAGATGTGAAGAGACAGTGGAATAGAGAGAGCGACAGGGAGAGAGAGAACAGAGCGGGCAATAAAGATCCCTCCTGAGAAGTGGACATCTATCTGGAATGCACAGCATCAATACGACACGTGTTCACGCAGGCAGTGGACGCAAAAACACAAATGTCAGTTACCTCACCAAATTAATGTACAACGTAGTGAATAGAACGTAAGTCAATAGTCTCATTTAAAGCTTCTTCACAAATTTGCACATTTCTTGTTGTTTTGATTAATAGTAAGATATTTTTTAATGCACTTATCTTTCTGAAATTGGCTCGCCAGACCCCTTATGCAATACAAAAATTGTAATGCGGCCCCCGTGAAAATTTTGGAAACTCCTGTTGTAGTTAGTACACACTTCTACGTCTGTGTTTTGATGGTGGTGGTAGTGACATTTGAAGGTTGTTGATGTAGTGCTAATCAAGCAGGCTGTTTTGTTATGAATGGCATCCAACTTCCTGAGTATTGTTCAACATACACTGATCCAGGCAAGTGGAGAGTATTCCATCACATTCCTGACGTATGCCTTGTAGATGATGGACAAGGTTTGGGGAGTCAGGAGCTGAGTTAATCGCCAACAGAATTGCCAGCCTCTGTGCGTTCCTGAGACCACAGTACGTAGATGGCTGGTCCAGTTCAGTTTATCGTCGATGGTAACTGTCATAACGTTGATAGTGGGGGATTTAACAATGGCAATGCCATTGAATGTTACTGGAAGATGGTTGTATTCACTACTGTTGCAGAGTTTCAATGCCAGGCATTGTGCAGAGGGATTTTATTATAATTCTCTCACAGGATGTGTGCATTGCTGAGAGGCCAACGTTTATTCTACATTCCTCGTTTCCCTTGAGAAGGTGGTGATGAGCTGCTTTCTTGAACTGCTGCAGTCCAGATGGTGTAGGAACACAGTCAGTGATATTAGGAAGGGATCTTCAGGAATTTGACCCAGTGACCGGGAAGGAATGGCAATATAGTTCCAGGTCAGGATGCTGCACGGCTTGGAGAGGACCTTGGTGCTGTTTCCATACATCTGCTACTTTTGTCATTTTTGGTAAGGAGTGCTTTGCAGAATCAAAAGGAATGGGTGTGCTGTTGCCGGTTCTGCTGCCTAGGTCGATTCTAGGTGGTCTATGTGGTTTCAGTCCTTTTTTTGATTTTTCTCTAGCGATTGTGTAGAACTGAATTGCTTGCTAAGCTTTAATAGTCAACTGCATACCTTGGATCTGGAGTCAGATATCGGCAAAACCAGGTTACGTTAGCTGATGTCCTTCCCTAAAGGACATGAGTTGATGAGATTGTTTTTTTACAGCATTCAACAATGGTTTCACTGTCACCATTATGAAGACTAGTCTTTATGATTCCCGATTTATTGATAACATTTTAATTCCAACTGCTGCCAATGTAGGATTTGAATACATGGTCCCAGAGGATTAGTCTGGACATCGGATTGTTATTCCAGTGACATTGCTACACCACCTCCTCCCTGGTAAGTAATTTTATTTGACACTGGTCAGCGCAAGCCTGAATTTTCTCCAGGCCGTTCTTCATATAGACATGACTGCTTCAGTATCTGAGGAGTCACAAATTGTGCTGAAGATTTTGCAATTATCAGCAAAGACCATCCCTTCTGACCTTATGGTGGAGGGAAGCTCATTGATGAAACAGCTGAACATGATAAGTTCTTGGACTCTACCCTGATGAACTCTTGTAGGGATGAACTGGGACTGAAGTGATTGGTCTCCAACAACCCGCACCACCTTCCCAATCCTCCATTTTTTTACAAACTAAATATTAAATGGATATATTCTATGCATTTTGTTAGTTTCTCACATGTTGCCCATCTTGAGCGGGAGAGGCTTCTTTCGACCTCTTCCTTTTGAGCTTCTAATAACCATAACATTTCTTGGTATTTGCCATGGCCATCCAGTCGATGCATTAGATTGATCAAATAACACGTCACTGTGATTGCAGCTATCAGGACAGGCCGATGAGTCCATTCTTGCAAACGGTATTATTTGTGTTTAAGTTATCTGGTCAAAGAATGCAGCCAGACTTCTAGCATGAAGAATAGCAGGCCTCAGAGAGGCAGTAATAATATGAAATTCAATTTCTGAATGAACGCAGGCAATATTAAGGACATGATCAAAACAATATGAGATTTGGAAATCGTTCTGATATTGTTTGATGGAACAATAACATTGCTGAAAGAATAAGGGTTCCAATTATCACCCGTTAATTAGTGAGATCAAAATTATCCAATCTTTAAGATTTTGCATTTGAATCTCAGTACTAAACATAGCCGATCACAACTGGGAATGAGCTTTGGTGTCGTAGTCTGTTTGTTAAAAATTCAACCAGAATGGAATTGAACATTCCAGGTAAGTGACTCTAACATTGAAGATGTGCAAACCTGTGTGTGAGCTGCTTTTGCTTTTTGCACTGTGACTCTGACTAACACCAGATCAGTGCTGTTGTTTCGCTAAGTCCAATGTCCTGAATTACCTCTGCAGTTTTATTCCATTTCCTCAACTGAAAGCAAACCTGTCTTGGAGGCTCACATTTGGTTGCATTATTACGATACTATCTTTGGTGAAACCCCTTGTTTTATTGTAACTGACCTCAGTGCAGGAAACTCTTTGAGGGAAAGATTTTTTGGGAGGGCCTATCATGGTTGACTTGTACTGAGTTCGAGTCACTAACCAGTGTAGAACAGCTGCTCACTCTCACCAAGTATTACTGGGATTATCTGTCAATGTGGAATTATCTTGAGTATCGCTCACTAACTGTCATGGATCACCTGACTCCAGTAACAATGCATTTACTTCGAGCATCGTTTCCTGTAGAATTGCTCTGAATGTCCATCACTAATTGAAGTGGAACAAGCCACTTGTACTTTGAAATATCTGTTTCATGAGACTAATCTCCTCATTTAACAGCGTTGTCCTCATGTTTATTGGATAGGTTCATTGGAGAAGTGGAAGACCTTTCTGCTCAATTGAAGATTTTTCATAGTAGGCTGTTTGATATTGCTCTGCAGCAACAGATACAGGTATTAACAATTTTACTGACAGGTAAACTACTGAAGAACACGTTTACTGCATTCAGCTGTTCTATATAATTATTTTTATTAGTCTTGTAATTACTGTAAAATAATTTGTGGTGTTGATTAATCTTCGCCCCTGGCCATAAGAATCTCTGGGTTATGTTACACGGCATGCATATTAGGATGTTGTTACTTAGTATTCCACTTTTGTAACTGATTGAGGTTTAAGGAAACAGGTCTTATCTATCATTTAGAATCTCTATGATTCAGAGTGATCTCTGCCCTTCGATCAGTGTGGTGTCTTCATGTGAGGAGAGACGTAAAATTGGGAATATACATTTCGGATTTTCAGAATACAGAGATCGGACTAGGGCAGCAAAAAAAGATTGTTTGCAATTTGTTGATAATATAACACGTATGTTGTCAATAAATAAACTATTTCAATGTCCACAGAATTATTAAATAAATGATGACTGCCATGAATTTATATTCAGGTAACAAAAAATTACATTGAATTTTCAGAAACTGGTTATTCAGCCCAACTGCTTTTTGTCTGCCTTTTTCATTGACATGAACCTCTCCACACCACAGCCCATCTAAACTTACCGGCATATCCTTTTTATTTCCTTCCCCCTTATGCAGTCATCTAGGTTCCCCTTAAATGTTATTAAGTTGATGAGGTAACAAATTCCACAATATCATCACGCACTGAAAATAACTCTCCTGAGTTCCATCTCCGATTAATTAGTGATTATTGCGCCTATCTTATTTCAGAATGGAAAGAATGATCCTTTATCTAATTATGTAAAAATCCCAGGCACCCGACCTTGAGATACAAACACAAACCAAAGACGTTTAATACAACACTTTTATTCAAACACCAAAAAGTACAAGTCTCATTTCTTGTACAGAATATTATCCTCAACGCAGACGTGATCAGTCGCTCGTCAAGGTTGGGCACAGAGCCTCCAAACTCTGTGACCTGCCTTCGAGAGTTGTTCCTAACTTGTCCACTTCCCGTTGTTCTAACTATGCTGCACCCCATCTGCCTGAACCATTTTCGACAAATGACATCGGTCCACAAAAATATTGACGGGCTGAGTAGATCCTGTACTACTCCCCCTGTTGTTTTTGACACAATGTGCCCCTTGGGAGCCTTTTCTGTCCGGACCTGACATTCGTGCGGTCGACCTTGGTAATTTAAGTTGTCTGATAGACATCGTCTGAATTTATTTTGGCCACTTTAATATATTTTCCTTCCTTCAGATGGCCATCCAGTAACAACTGTATGTTCAGTCAAAAAGTTAATAGGGCTAACTCCAATAATATAATTAAAGTTCTGTACGGTACACAATACTGCCAGTAAATGTTTTTTTCACATACCATTAAGGTTCTTTCTACCACGGTCATTACCGTAGAGTCATAAGCTACCAGACATAATCACCCATGTTTCTCCTGCAGTATCACGACTGAGAGGGTAGTGCCAGCTGTGGCTACTTCGAGAGCGAAAGGCAGAGATGAATCTGGTACTTGGGGCAGTAGCAACAGCTCTTTTACGTTCCACTACCACTGCAGTGTATTTCGGGGTCCACGTCCAATCCAAATTCATTTTTAGCAATTCATATAGCAGGGCAGCTTTCAGAGCAAAGGCATCAATATATTTTCTGCACTATTTCACCAACCCCAAAAATGACTGCAAAGCTTTAATATCGGGGTAAATTCAACACTGCTCTTCGGCGTTTCTCTTCAATCCCGTGCTTCCCTTGGGTAATACTTATCCCTAGGTACGATACTTTCTCCTTCATGATCAGGGCCTTTTTAGGACTAACTTTCACTGTTGCCTGCCATAGAAGCTGCAGTAGTTCTTTTCATAAATCATAATGGTCCTGTTCCGCTTCGGTTTGTCACAGTAGATCGTCTACAGTACTAGGCACTGTGGTCGGGAAACGTTCATAAGGCAATTCTCCAATCTCTGATGATATATGGACGGACTGTTATGCAACCCATGGGGCAAGCAGGTCCAAGTAGATTGCTGACCATCAAATGTATATACGAATTTATACTGGCACTCTTGTGCCAGTAGGGGCAATGAGAGGTGTTACCTCATTTAATTCCACATAATCAATTGTTAGTCGCCAAGACCCATTGGGTTTACACACTGGTCATATGGGGGAGTTGATGCTAGAGGCCACTGGTCTGAGCACACCCTGGGGTTAACAATTGCGCTCTCCACCGCTTCTTCGGCTTCCTTGGGTTTAGGGTAAACTCCCTCAATTACTATCTCTCCTTCTATTCTACCACAATCATGTTTGGTCTGAATAAACACATCCCGATATTCCAATGACAGTTTCTGTGTTTGTCCATTTTGGACCATTTCCTCAGGTTTTCACCATAATTCGGCCATCGCAAAGATTCTTTCTGTATAGGCACCTCCTGGTGCCAGTCCGGTATGTTCATCATATCTACCACCACTCACTTTCCATACCCCACAGTTGACTGGGTCAAAGAACAGCCCCTGTTGCTTCATTAAATAAATCCCAATAATATTTCCTTCCCCGTCTTCACCTCCCCGGTCCAATAAGATGCAAGGCTGGCTAATGGTTGGCATGCCCATTGTAAAACATAGGCTTTAATTCCTTATCCTGTTTTAATGAGCCCGGTAAATCCACTAAGTGTAATTATTTCTGATGAGAGTATGTGAGGGTCAAGGGGTCATTGATAATTTAACACTATTCTTGATCCCCTGTGTCCCATAACTATAACGTGGGGCCGCCTCGAACCCCACAGTTCACGGAAGATCGTCCAAACTCATCCCGTTTCCACTTTCATACACATTGTGAGGCCTAACACCATCACTGGTGAGAACCCGGCAGTTTCGGGTAACCGGGCCAGTCACCGCCGGCGTGACCCGTCAGTGGGGCAATTATAGAGGAATCTTGGGGTCCCCAAGCTCCTCTACTTTCTAACAGAAGTTGGCCGGAGAGGTTCCCTCCTACACCGGCGGTACTGCCGTGTTAGAACGCGCTACCGCCGCATGGCATCACGCTCCCTGGCAAAATGCCCCTTTCCACCACAGCTGTAGCAAAGGGTACCCCTTCCATGGTTTTCCCCTGGAGATTCTGCCGAACTTCCCGCCCTGTCTGTTCATATCGGGGTGGTCCCGTGCATGGAGGAGGGGGTCACCTGTAAAATGTTCACCCCCGACCCCCACCTTCATTTCTCCAGGATGGTCGTTGAAGTCGCTGGGAACCAAAAGCATGAAGTTTTCTCTGTGGTGTTTTATTTCCCAAAAGCACAAATTATGCCTCTTTGAGCCGAAAAATTGAGACTGTAGCTTACCGCTCTGCAACTGCCAGTCAGCATCATCTCCTTGTGCATGTTTATTATCGATGCTCTGCTGTTGTAAGACACTCATGGCAGTCTGGAGATCGCTACATTTTTGTTCAGCTTTGTTTAACTGCTGCTTGACTCTCTCAGTCTCTCGCTCAGCCTTACCACGACTGTTCTGAGCCCTTTCAGCCTGAGTTCGAAACTGGCTCAGAAATATTAACTGTTTCTGTTGTTCCTTTTCTGCCTGCAGGACCCGGTCCTTCCTAGCGTCCCTATCCTTTTGCATTTATGCCAATTGTTCCTTTAATTGTTCTATCTTTGTCTTTTTCCTTTTCATCTGACTGTCTCATACATGAGGCAATCGCCGTTGCCTTTGCTAATTTAGGGGCTCTTTTAGCTTGGCTGAATACGAGCATCCTCCCAATGCTGCACTCCCAGGGATTCCTGACTCATTTACTGTTTAACTGCAAACTTGATGCATGAGGGCTATTTATTCTCTAAGTACCCCCTGAATTCCAATTCCCTGTCTGGCTGAGAATGACCCATTTTAACTCTAAGTTTCTGACTGACTGACACACCAGACCCCTGGCCCATAAGGACTCCCTAAGCCCTTAATTTCACTGGAGGACTCCCTAAATCCTTAATTTCACTGGAGGACTGCCTAAGTCCTTAAATTCACTGGAGGACTCCCTAAGTCCTTTATTTCACTTTTATATTTCGAGATCGGGTTCGAAACCTGCGAGTTCAAAATAAACTTCTCGTAAGGATGCTGTCGACTATGCCAAATCTGTTCTGCCTATTTTATCTCAGAATGGGACGATAGACCCTTTATCCAATTACGTCAGACTCCCAGGCACCCCACCTCGAGATACAAGCATATAACAAAGAGAAGTTTAATGCCACAATTTTATTCAGACATCAAAAAGTAGAAGTCTCACTTCTTGCACATAATCCTACCTGTCAACGCAGAAGTCATCAGTCTCTCATCACGGTTGATCACAGAGACTCCCAGCTCGGCGCCCTTCCTTGCACAGTTGTTCCTGGGTTCTCGTCGAGAATACCTTCCAGTATTAACACGTATATATTCCTTGAAGGATCCTTGCTCAGCCCATGACTCACATGATCTTGTTTTGCACAAATCCTCGAGAATTATCTGATCTTTAGCGAACATTAGACGTTTAGTCAGTTGGACAGATGTCCAGACTTATTTATGGTAACAGCCACCATTTGTTCCCCTTTACCTGTTCCCCTTTATCTGTTTTTATTCAACAGTCTAGGCTAACAGTCACATATCCCTAACCACAAACTTCGACATGTCTGTTAGCTTACTTCAGCAAGATCTGCATTTATCTTTAGCTGCCTTAGAGCATGCTGGGTATAGAATAATACTTGACCATTTTTCAAGGCCTACACTATGCTACGCTGATGACCTCCGGATTGCTCTTGACCACACGAGCAAAATCTTCTTCAGGTTTCCCCTATCAAACCACTTTATAATGTTAAAGGATCTTGTTCAGTCATCCCTTCAACATGCAGTTGTTGAAAGGAGCCACAGCCTGTTCACTTTTTACTGATCGTTATCATCTTCCGTTCTGGTACCATTCTTCCAGGAAAAATAAATACTGTATAGACCTACTACAATACCTCGACCGGGCGGGACATGCCACTTACATGACTCGTACCAGACTCCCGAAGCAGCCATTAGACTCAGAATTTGGTCACGGCAGGAGACTTCCAGGAGGAGGCTTGAAAAAAAATAAAGATGCCTTCAAAGTATCCCTGACGAGATCAAACTTCCCCGTCGACTCGTGGGAATTCCTGGATCATGACTATCCTTGATGGAGAAAGCTCTGTTGGGAAGGCATCGTGCACATCTAGGGACTTCAGCGGGGCCAGATGGAGGTGAGGTCGAGGTGTCAGAGGCAGAACACAAACCTCCAAACTATTCATCTAATTGACCCTTCGAGCACCACATTACCTCACGTGGTAGAATCTGCAACACACGCATTGGACTTATCAACCATCTCAGAATCCATCAAACCAGAGTCAACGCAAGTAATGCTCGATTCAGAGGAACTTCCCATGTAGTGAAAGTTCCTTTTTGGAATGTGGAGATCAGATCTGTACACAGTGTACTAAGTGTGATGCAGTCAATATTTTCTGTAAGTTTATTAAAACCTGTCTGATTTGATATACCTTCCTCTCGTAATGAGCTCCTGTGCTTTGATCAGGTGTCCATGGTCTTCTAAACCATTTGCTCATAATTAAAATTTTCTCTGAATCTATAACGCCGTTTGTTCGTTTCATGACATAATCAAATATATGCCAACTATCTACTTTAAATTACTTTGAGATGTTTGATTAATTCATTCACTTATTATTTGATAGTTAGTTCCCTCCTGTCAGATCGCTCTATTTCTTCAGCCTCTGAATCCTCACAAACTGTTCAATTTTTGGAATAACTGGCATGAATTCCTAACACCTGATTTAGGAGCTGTGTTCCAAATGTCCTGTCATCATGTTCAGTTCATGACAGTCTGCCTTTTCCCGGTCCATACTGCAGAAAACGGGAACTGTCCTTCAACTCACAGTAGGCAAGATATTTCCTGACTCAAGCAGTTGGTTGTCTCCTGGCGAATTCCCCTCGACCGTCTAGCCTGGGCTACATTTGGAATTTATCAATTTTGTCCCATTCCCTCATTATTTCCCTTGGAAATCCTTTGCCTGTTACTGGCTCTAAGCAACTGAGTTTTCACCGTTTGGTTTCCAGTGCATGATGGCTGTATCGCTGACAATTCCTTATTTCATACTGAACAACAACATTTAATCAATGTTACTTCTAAACTCAGCCCCACTGTCGCCATCTCTGCCTTTACGCTTCCCTTCCTCTGTGTCACTATCTGCATTTCAGGAAATAGGCTGTCCAGCACTAGCGAGTAGCATGCTCACCAACACCCACAACTGCCTTGATTATACTTCCTGCAGCAACGCTTCCTGTAACGAATCTGTTCAATTTTTTAAATTTCCCCATTGTCTGTTCTGACGACACCACCTTCTACACCAATGCTTCTGTCCTTTCTTCATTTTTCCCCAGCGAAAATTCTCCTCCACTCTGGCGTTAGGGCTTGGCTGCACATCTTCAATTTCGAGCACTACTAACCTGGCCCTCTCCCCTCCCTGTGAGAATCATGGTAGCGTTTCCTTGCTCTGAAAATCCCCTCCAAATCCCTCCACATGCAATTAGTCACTCTCCGCCATTTCCACCATGTTCAGCTAAAACAAGCACGAAACAAATCTTCTCCTATACTCAGTTTACCCACTCCCAGCCTCACAGAACACTTGTCCACTCTTCTGTTACCAACAACATCCAGTTCAATTTCCTCTGGCACCTTCTAATGCTCGCATAGGAGATGCAACACTTGCTCTTTCACACACCTCCGTCCCACCGTCTCGGGCCCCAGACATTCTATTCAGGCGCAACAGCGATTTCTTTGTGCCTCTTTCAATTTATTTCCTGCGCTCAGTGTGAACAATGCTATTTCCCGTATCTTGGAGATGAATAAATGGAGATTGAGGGATTGCTTTGCTTTTAAGTTCTTTTAAGTCATCAAAACGACGGTGAGCCTCCTGTCGCTAGCAGTTTTAATTCTACATCCAGCTCCCATTCTGGGCTGTCAATGTTCGACCTCCCGCACTGTGGATATATAAGCTCAATGAGTAACAGCACCTTTTTTATTTAGACTCAGCACATTATGGCTTGGGGGATGCACATTGAGATCAAAAGCTTAAGACTGTAACCATCACTTGCATTTCTCGTAGGGATTGTGTTGGTAACGGCAAATGGCTCACCTGAGTCACCCGGTGGGGTTCTAGCGATCCCCTATCTGTGTAGGGCTGTTACCATACCCATTCCTGTCATTTCTAATTGCGTCTATCATTGCTTTAAAACTATTGATATCTAATACATTCCAGATCTGATCAATGATTATGGATATCAAATGTGAAATATGGCCAGCTTTTACCTGTCCCGGTAAGTCTGTGGTACAGGAGGTGGAAGGAGGTGCTGAGGTTGCTCCCGCTCCATGCTCGACATGCACCGAGATTGAGTGTTCACTTCCCAATTCGTACCGCGGCGGTGGATTATTGATCTAAAAATGTGCTCGTGGGAGTGAAAATGAGTGTTGGTGCAGGCGGGGCAAGAGCTGGAAGAAGGAGCTGAAAACTATTTAAAAGGACTGTCCACAATTTTAGCGGCTTTGGAAGAGCTCATTAATTCATAGAGGATGGTGGGAGAAGCAGGAGGTTAACACCAGACATATACTAGAAGGTCCAAAGATGACTCCCTGCATTTCCTCTTCCATGTGGCGGAGGGAAAGTTGGAGGTCCTCTTGCCAGCAGAAACAGAAGGAGGAGGCCTCCTCAGCTCATGAAGAAGGTATGGATGGAGATTGCAGAGGAGGTCAGGTGCCGTGTGATTGTGAGGAGGACCTAGATCCAGTGCCGCAAGTGGGTCAAAGACTTTCCCCACTCTGTCAGGGTAAGGGGCATGTATCCTTATATGAGTGGGTAACCTGGTTACGATGCTGCAAAGTGGAAGTCATCCATCTGGAGTGAATGTCTGCAACCTGGTTTTGGACCATATGCTTGGCAAACATAAGCTTCAGAAAAACATGGTTCGAGCAATGAAGGTTGCTTGCGCATGCAAACTTAGTCATATGAGCACACTGCAGTCTATGACACGACCTTCAGTCCGGAGTATCACTCACATTGCTAGAGTCAGAAACCCTGGGTACCACAACCACCTGCACTCTGGGAACTCACCATCCTGGTTTGGTGATCCGGCCTCACCATCGGCAGCTGAGTTGCCTCCCTCATCCACAGTAAGCAATAATTGCTCCTCCTTCGCACTGGCGAGAATTGCTAGATTGATAACACTGCCATTGGTCGGTGATCATTTTGTTTTCTTCTGCCAGCGACGTGCAGCAGTGGCCAGAGTACATCTCCGCGGCACATCTGTCCATGACCGAGGAGCAGCAGAGACCTCAGAGGGTGCAGCATCACATCCGCACCAACTGCTAGCTCCGAAATAGTAGCCTTGGTTGTGATGGCTGCGTATTTGGATTCCTGGGCACAACCTGGTGCCAGTACCACACAATTGCTGGACCAGCTGTCAGAGGCAGTATCAGACGATGCTTCGGAGGACTGTGAGAGGACAGTGCTGAGCCAATGCTGAGGATGAGCCTCTGAGACCATTCATTTGGCAGGAGATGCTGCAGGTGCAGTGAGAGGTGCGTGGAGCTCTGGCAGAGTTACCAGAAACGAGGTGTGCTTTCGTTCAGACTTTGGCGATTTCCTTCCAGGCTATGAGCTTAGCATAGATACTATCATCTGCACAACCGGCAACATCCATGGTAGTATTAGCGGCTGCCGTGGAGGGCCCCATTGAACAAGCCATCCAAAACATGTTCAGATATGCAGGCATCGACAAACCCTCGTAGAGTCAAGGAGCTTAATTCAGCAGTGCCTCAGCGATCTATGACGAGTCTCCTACGGTATCCAACAGCTGGTCATCCCTCTAAGGTAAGCAGGTAAGCCCAATTGTGCCTTGTGAGGGCACAGGATCAACAGCTGCATGCAACTGGGGCCCCTATCAGGGCTCTACTGATGCGTACAGCAGCTCCATGTCCCCTCTAACCATAGCAAAAGCAGCTCAAACTACCAGGATAACCTAAGGTGGTGTGCAGACTGCTAAGATTTATCTAACATGACGAGTCCCTCACAGCCTCAGGCAGCCAGAGGACGTCCGTCAAGTTCATCCCAAGCCACGGGACACCCTGTGCAGTCACAAATCTCTGCTGTGGCTGGCAATAAGGAGACACACATGGGCACTCGCAAACGTATTAAGAAATTACATTAATTGCACTTATGTGACACACGTGTAATTGCGAGTCATTTCTTTTTTGGTGTACTCTGCACTAAACCTATTACATTTCTCATTTGGATTCTTTATATGTCTCAGGTAACTGATGATGTTTCAGGCGATCGTTTCCTTCTGCATGAGATGGACAACTGAAGGAGTTACCACATTGAACAATGCCGTGTTTGTTGGAAAGTCAGAGCGTTGCAGCAGAGATTAGCACCTGCGGATGTGAATGCCTCAATTCATATTTACATGACAGTCGCTGGCACACTGCATGGGTCATGAGCCTCAGGTCAGGAGAATCGCCTGAGTATTCCAGCCTCCTGAGCCTCATTTGCATCCACCTGCTGCAAACCAGCCACTGCTTCCCCCGGACATTCAAGTGGATACACTTCTGACTCTTAATTTTCCTCCACAACCCTTTGACCCTCCTCGTCTGAGGATGCCTCTTACTGAGCAATGTCCTCATCATACAGGGAATCTACCCTCTGCAACACCAGGCTATATAAGGCAGTGGACAACAACAATGCAAGAACCCCTTTATGGTGGATACTGAAGCGCACCAGTTGAGCGAATAATCTACCTAAAACTAATTTTCAGAGGAGCTATAGTCTGATCAATGCTTACTCCGTTGGTCGCATGCCTCGCATTGTAATGTTCCTCCGCTACATTCCGTTCTGCCTCACAGCTGTCATCAGCCATAGCCTTCAACGGCTAACCCCAGTCGCCAAGTATTCAGCCTTGCAGGCACTCGAGTGCAGAGGGGGAGGGAGGGTTGCGATATAACACTTGCATCTGGGAGTTCTGTAGCATGAATGTGTCATCCGTCACTGCTTCCTGGATAATGAGCATATACCTGTAATATACTCTTACGATTGGTCGAATACAAATTGCACATTCGTTGATTGAAACGCTTTTCAACTAATGAAGGCCCCTGACAGACCTGCAGATGGTCTAATGGTCATGTGCATACAGTCCATCAAGGATTCACAATAGGTAACACAACGATGGCACTGAATCCTCTGTCTGTCTCATTCTAGCTGGCAGAGTCTGTCAGAAACTCGGTAAAATAGTTGGCACTCTTCAATATGCCACCTGTTACCAACTTTAAGCAGTTGAGCGCTGATGATTGTCACATTCCGCAAACATATCTGGTGAAAGCCTAGAAGGAACCACATGCAAAGAAATTGAGATTGATTGTGACCTTTAGTGCGAGTGGCATTGGCTGGCTACCCACGCAGTTGGATGTCACCTCTGCTGCCATAATCTCGCATAAAGATGTCGCTGTCTCTCTGGACAGGTGCAGTCTTCTACGGCACTGGTGCTCTGATATCTTCAGAAAGCTCAAAAACTGCCGGTACACCCTGACTATCAGGTAGACTCATCTCTTCACAGGTGATTATTCTTTGGTGCTCTGTGGCCTTCAGCCCCTCCGCTATAGCCTGGCTGAAGCTGGACAGCAAGTCGTTGATTTCCCTGTCCTTTGTCCTCCTGTCCCTCATTGTGACGTTCTCCTCCTCGCTAGGAGCTTCACATCCTGCCATTGACTGCAGTATCCCAAATATATAATGTGGACAGCTATTTGTGGCCTACTGCAGTGACCAGCACTCGCAACCCCCCTCATCTACATGGAATAGTTTACTCATGCTGTTTCCCTACTAGGAGTTTTGCTCCCTCAGTTGAACCCTGGTGAGTCAACAACATCAGCCCCGACCTTGCAATTAACTCAGAAATCAAGCCGGTAGAATTTTTTTAAAATCAGTACCTCCAATGCCTTCCCACCTGTTTCTGCTCTTAAACACCTGCCAGGTTTGTGACTCCAGCCATCACCCGCCCACCCGCCTTGGATCCGTTTGCAATCTGGACAATTCAACGTGCGACTTTAAATGGATGCCCACCGCTTTATCAAGGACTTCAATTGGCCCTTAGTTACTATACATTGGACGGCGAGCTGTGCCTCCATCTCGCCTGCTCTCTGATCAGTGTCAGATGGGAATTGAGCGCGATGACGTCGAGACCCAACCCGATGTCATGGCCCGCTCTGTTTGGTTCGGCTTCCAGCGAGGACTCCAATTTGAGCAGGTAACATTCCAGCTAATATTTCTACATCCACAGATATTTCATGATGGTGTTTCATATTACAGATACACACGTGCATCCGAACATGTACTTAGACCAGGATCTTAACAATGTTTCCCCCATATTGGGAGGGGGCATTTGAAAAAGCACACGTTGAAAATCCGCGTTTTCCCCACATGCTGTGGAGTTTTTACTCCACATGGAGCGCTATGATAATTACAACAGTTCGCTGGCTGGAGGTCAGCTTAATTGACAGACCTCACTTCGAGTTGGGTCAGGGGGATACTGCCGCAGCACCCACACCAATGCATGTCTGAACCATGGTCCAAGGGGGCCAGGGGTTGGAGTTGCTGGGGATAGCTGCCCGATCCTCGGTATCCAAACCTGAGCCAAAGCAGTGGTGACCAAACGTGGTGATGCTGCTTCTCCCAGCTGAAGTGGCGGCCTTTTCTGACAGATTGATCTTAATCCAAGGTAGGGGTGTCTGAGATCCCATTACGAATGCGCAGTAGTATCTTATCACAGATTCAACGTGGGAGTCCGAATATGTGAGGGTCGAATCCCCAACACTGCGGTGTTCTGTTTGCAAGTGAGTCCAAGCCCACAGAGGGTGTACGGATTCTAATCTCTGACACTGTGCTGGTCCAAAATCTAGGATATGGACGGGGTAGATGGATTCCAATCCTCGGGACTGCCGTGATTTAGACAGCGGGGAGGTGTCCAATTGTGGATGAGTAGCGGTAGTCCAATCTCCCGTAGATCCAAACCTCAACCCAACTGTGAGATTAACTTTTTGATTCATTTGATCACTGATCTGCGGTGTCTTTCTGTGTATGGTGGGTTCAAATATGGAAAGTCTGCAGCCAGAATATCCTGCAAAACGTGTTATGTCAGTGGCAATTATCCTCATTAAATGTTTAACATGACGTCTGGAAACGTTTTCAACCTTGTTAAACCTCGGATCAGTGGATTAGAGGCACGTTGAGATTCTTTAACCTCTGACCCACCACCGACCCACAGAAATTTGGTGCAAGCATCCAGTTCCGACTGACTGGGCTCAGAAGCAGTTTTTCTTTGTTCAGTAATTTTCTGTCACTTGTTCCTTCTTTATTTTACAGTCAGCTTGCTGGGTATTGTGATCTTGGCCCAGGGCAAGTGTGGACTCTCCAGCTGCACCAATCATTACCTCGTGGCCATGGCAGTTGCGGATCTACTGGTCATTTTCACTGATGTCATACTGAGGCAGATTAATTATTAATATTTCCCAGTGTGCTTCCTGGACTTCACCCCTGTGTGCAGTGTCATCACTGTCCTAAGGTTTGCAGCTACACAATGTTCTGTCTGGTTCACCGTCACTTTCTCGTTCGATCGATTTGTTGCCATTTGTTGCCAAAAGCTGAAAACTTCCTATTGCACTGACAAAACTGCCACTGTGGTTCTGGCAACAACTTGCATGCTGATCTGTGTAAAGAACATTCCCTTCTACTTACGGTATGAACCTGGAGAGGTAATCAACAATGTACCGTGGTTCTGTTATGTAAAACCAAGCTATTTCACTGACCCAAGTTAGGTGGCATTTAATTGGTTTGCTAAGGTTTTAACACCAGTCACATTTTAGTCGCCAGTCGAGTCTGTAAGGTTCTTAGCGTTCACAGCAAGGGAGAGAATGACAATGACCCAGCGATGGAGAGCAGAAGGAAGTCTGTGATTTTACTTTTCGTCATTTCAGGCAGCTTCATAATATTTTGGTTGCTGTATGTTACAAATTTCTTATATTATAACACTGCAGGAAGAAATCCCGCTTATTACAGTGATCTGTTGCATATATTTCAGCAAGTCGGTTTTATGCAGCTGAATTTATGTTAATGCACAAATGCATTCATTCATGGGGCGACTCATTCCAGCTTCAGAGAGCAGGCCATGAGCACCATGAAATATCCGCTTACATCAGTTAGTCAATTAATTAATAAATTCAAAAAATATAAAAACTGGGAACAGCTGAGACCTGAATCCCTGTGTCTTCAGACCATGAATATAACATGTACCCCCAAAATTGCAGCAAGTGAATGATACCAGGTATTGCTGTAGATCTGAAAATGCCCACTGCTGCGAGTTGCGGAGTGACTATTGAATTTAGGACATTATTTCTGATTGACAGAGGAGTAGATACAGGACAAATATCTTGCAGATAGGAAACAAGACGGAAACGACTGAGGAATAACAGGAAAGTGCATGGAGGAGTTAAAATTACTCTGAAGGGCTTTGAGCTGAGTGCAAAACATGACATAGATATTGTGGACTGGAGATACACTGCTAAGAAGGAAATAAATGTATTCTTATATAAGCTAATTACGGAAAATGCTGGAAATCTTCTACTAAGTGTTGATTGTTTCGATTTAATTTTAGGGGATAAAAGTGAGCAGCATTCGTTTTGATTTCCCCCACCCGTTCACTGCTCGTCTGTATCCATCCATCCATCCTTCAATCCATCCATCCATCCATCCATCCATCCATCCATCCATCCATCCATCCATCCATCCATCCAACCATCCATCCATCCATCCATCCATCCCTGTGTCACACAGTATGAACTGGACTGATTTGCATATGGAAAAGCTGAGCCATCGGCCTCGAGTGGGTAGACAGGACCCTGCGTGAGTGAGCTGGATCAGAGTCAGCAAAGCAGTGGACAGCCCCTCTATCTCAGCTTGGCGGCTACTCAGAGGGAAGGGGCCAAGGACCTTCCCAGCTCCCATTTTAGTTAATATTTTGAATGATTCCCTCTCCTTTATTTCTGTCCCTCTCCCCTTCAAAGATGCCGTCATCACGCGTCTCCTGAAAAAAAAAACAACTGCTAACCCACTTTCCTTGCAAACTGCACCCACCATCTGCCAGGCCCCATTCTTCTTCAAAGTCTATGAAGTTGTTGTGGTCTCTAAATCTGTTATTCCTGTTATTTCTTGGAACTCCGTATATAAATCTCTTCAATCAGTTTTCTTTCCCTGTTACAGTACGAAAACAGATATTATCAAAGCCGCAGATAACATTCTTTGTGATTTTGACAAAAGTGAACTAATACTGCTTGTCCTTCCCGAACTGTTCGCAGCCTTTGACACGGTTGCTGGGTGGAACTGACTTTGCCTGGTTCTCTTCTTATCTCTGTTATCTGTGCCACAGAATAGTTAGAAATGGCTCCTCCTTCCAATTCCCCAGATATCACTGCCCCTACGTACTTCTCATGTACAAGCTGTCCCTCGCCAACATCACGATTACCTCACAAGCATCTCCACTGACTATAGATTATCAGACGACTTGTCCTTGTGGGACATCCAGGAATGGCTGAACAGAAATTTACTCAATTAAATATTAGGAAAGCAGAAGCCATTATCTTCGAGCACTGCCACAAAATGCCTTCCTTAACTCCTGACTCCAAGCCTGCCCCAGCCAAGTGAAAGTGGTTGAGCCAGATTATTCGCAACTTGGCTTCACATTTGATGCGAGATGAGTTTCAGATCACATACCCATTCCATCACTAAAATGGCCTATTCCAACGTCCGTAACATATTGCGATTCCCTCTCTTCCTCATGGAATCTTCTGCTAAATATTTAATACGTGCCGGTAGACAGAAAGATTAAAACACACTGTTGCCTGTTTCTCACACTCTACCTTTGTAACTTGGAGGACATCCAGACTTCTGTTGCCCTGTTGCCTAACTCCTATCTTGTCCAGTTCATCCATCAGCCCCTGGTCTGGATTAGCTTTCTGTTCTCCCGTTCACACAAAGCCTGTATTTTAAAATATCCTATCCTTGTTTTCAAATATATCTATCACTGTATCGTCCTCCAGCCCCTGAAACTCTCTCTATATCTGCAATGTACTCGGCCCCGTCAAACCTCTCTATCACGCTATCACTGCTACCCCTTTCATCCCTACAATGCTCCCTATTTCGGTAAGCTGCTCAGGCCTGCACAAGTCTTCCTATCGTTTTGACCTCCTCCGACCCGACAAACCTCCCTACCTCTGCATCCTCCTTCAAACTCAAAAAGTCGCACTATCTCAGTAATCTCTTAAATTCACAAAACTCTTTGTGATCGCCACAGAGCCTAGAAATCTTCCTATCTCTCTAAACCCCTCCAACTGCAGAATATTCTCTTTGTATGTCACCTTCGTGATCTGTAAAGCACTCCTTATCTTTGAAACCTCCGCGAGACCCAGTGGCCTCTTTTTCATCCCGATTTAGATCACTCCACAATTGACGGCCATGGCTTCAGCTTTCTGGCCCCTTACCGCTGGAATTGTTTCCTTAAACGTCTAAAAATGTATCTTCTACTTTCAGGCGGTTCTCGATACAAACTCCTTTGACACTGTTTTAGTTCACCCACCCTCATATCTCCTTATGTATCTCCGTGTCAAATATTTCATGATAATCGCTCTGGGAAATGGCCTTGGGACATTTTACTGTGAGTTAACTGCTGAAAGGTCTAGCTCCAATATTTGCACTATGTCCCCTAGTCTTAGGCTCTTCAATCAGTGGCTAAAGCTTCCTACCCTATCCGTTTACATTAATGCCTGGCAAACCAGAAGCTCATTCTTAACCTCCAGGAAAGAAAATATTGTTTTTGGAATCGCTCCACACAATCTAAGCCTTGGTGTCTAGATATCATTCATGTCCTTCTACTAAGAACTGAGGGCCACAACCTCTCGCAATTCTGCAGCTGTGGGCTAACCAGGGCTTTTTTAAATATTTTCCACATGACTTCTGAACAATTGTAGCATATTCCTCCAGCTATGAAGACCAATATTCCATTCGCCTCCTTTGATTATTTTTGTACCTGCTATGACAGATGAATGACCTATGTCCATGCACCCCTTCCTAATAATTGGGACTGCTGGCGTTTCTGGCTTTTCAACATTTAAGAAGGGCCTGATCCATCTCTTTGAGTTCCATGTCAATGCCTTCACACTTGCTGATACTGAAATGTATCGGCTCAGTTTTGCCATCGAATGAATCTGTAAAGATGTGTAGGCTTAGAGGAGGCGTCTGTGGAACAGAAACACTGACATGGACTAGTTTGGCCGAATTACCTGTTTCCGTGCTTTATAGTCGATGTAAAGTGACTGGACATGCACAACAACACAGTGACCATGTTGCAGAAAGTAAGTCGCTGTAAACTGTGCAGAGACAAACAATTGAGGAATCTTCACACATTTGTGGGAAACAATCAAGCAACGCCAATTATTTACGCGATCTCATCCTGATTCACCATACCGACTCATTAACTTCCAAAGCTTAGAGTCCATCAGATGTACTATTGTGTTCAGTTCTGGTCACTGCACCTTAGAAACTATGTATTGGCCTTGGATGAATTGTGGTGCAAATATATTGGAATGATTAGCGGACTCCAAGCCTAATATTGTGAGGGGAGATTGATAAACTAACCATATAATACTTGAAATATAGAAAGTGAAAGAGTGATTTGACCGAAGTTTCAAGATCTTAAAAAAAAATTGATAAGACTAGACAGAGGGGATTTTGGTTTTCTCCTTGTGAATTGCCCTGAAAGCAGCTGTTGCTTTCATGAAAGAAGAGCTCTTCAAAGAACGGTTAGGACTCAACATTTCTGGCAATGCGCACTGACCATCCTTTGTAGGAAAAAACATGGTTATGTGGAAGATATGGGTTTAACTGTGGCGCAGGATGGGCGTGTGAAGGGATCTTGATGCTTATCAGTCAGGCTTAATGTTTCTGTGAATGGGCAATGTGTGCTATTGTTCTTGCTCTGGATTGACTGGCTAATCTGTGCTGTGGCATCTCTGTGCATGCTGATGTTCTTGTTTTGCGATGGAATTTCAGTATGTGGAGGGCGGTACTTTGTTAAAGCTGGTTGCACACCAGTTTGTTGGCTGCACAGCGGGTGGTTTATGATTCTTGAGTGAGGTAGGCAGATGTCACTGAGGAGTAGGCCACTGTCTTGGGACACGGTGTAGTGTTGGTGCATCTCCATGGCCTCCCTGTCGCATTTAGTCTGCCAGTGTGTGATGTATGAGAGGCGTTTCAATTTGGAGCATTCGATGTGGCAGTTGTTGAGTTGAGCATGAGTATGAATTCCCAAACTGCAGTAAGCCCGAGTGAACTGCAGAGGATGCAGAGGAGATTCACCAGGTTGTTGTTGGGCTGGATCGCTTCAGCTATCCAGACAGAATGAAAAGGCTCGGGTTTTATTTTTATTTTAGAGATACAGCACTGAAACAGGCCCTTCGGCCCACCGAGTCTTTGCCGACCAACAACCACCCATTTATACTAACGCTACAGTAATCCCATATTCCCTACCACCTACCTACACTAGGAGCAATTTACAACGGCCAATTTACCTATCACCTGCAAGTCTTTAGCTGTGGGAGAAAACCAGAGCACCCAGCGATAGCCCACGCATAGGGAGAACTTGCAAAGTCCTCACAGGCATGACCCAGAGTTGAACCCGGGTCCCTGGAGCTATGACGCGGTGCTAACCACTGAGCCGTCATTTTGTACAGAGCAGATAATGTTGAGGGGGGGTGCGGGGAGGGGACCTGAATGAGGTATACAGAATTATGAGGGACATTGATAGGTTTGATAGGTGTAGAAGAAGCAGAACAACATTTCAGATCCGGCAACAAAGCAGTAATAATGTGCACAATGACTTAAACAATTAACAATCGGTTACACTGACTTGCTGGCACCGTTCGCGGCTGCAAGCATAGCATGAAGATATATTTTTATCATTCGATGATCCAGTAGTACTGAAAATGCACTTGTGAGCAATATAACGCTGATTTTGTAAATGATTAGGGCACGGGTATGGAGGCACGGAATGGACTGGCACATTGTTGCAATTTAAGAACATGGTGATAAACATCTTTATCCATAAAAATTGCAGGTATTCTCTACTAAAGTTGCACCAGTTGACAAGAGCGTGAATGACTTTTACAGTTTTGAGATTTTGTTGTGCAGTAGAAGAGCATTATGAAGCCAATGAACACATTACCCAAGACAACTGAAGTTCTGATATTCAAAGGAATTCGTACAGAATGTCGGAACAAATCAAACACATACAGCAAAACTAAAAGAAAAATGCATTGAACATGGAACGAGAGGCATAATCGAGCTAAATGCTGAGTCGCAAAGTAAGTAATAATCAATTACTGGAAACGCAAAACACCGCTCTTTATGATTAGAATACCTCAAGTGGCTATCAAATTGTTGCCGGACCATACCACACAAAAGCATTCTAGTCGGCCCAACTTAGTTGTGCCAAATACATGAAAAGGCTAGCCATTTAAACCAATTGTCGTGTTCCTTCAAAATAGCTATCATTATTTCTTTCTGAAATATCCAATTGTCTTTTGAATGTTACGGTATAATCTCTTTCCACATTCTTTTCAGGCAATGCATTCCAGATCATAACAACTAAATAAGCATTGTCTTGCTGATAGCAATGGAGGTGAGCCTTGGTGCTAAACATCGAGTTGCAACTGACACTGGGATGTTATATACTCAGAAAAGCCTTCCAATTACAACTTCCTGTGGCAGCTTTCGGCTGCATTAAACCTGAAGTGAGCCTCAGTGAGAAAGTTAAACAACTCATTTCACTCTGTCTGATTGAGAGATATCTTTACGTGGACCCGTAAAAAAACTTTTTAAAAAATCAACTAAAAACAGTAAAATATTGGAGTTTTATGGCGATCACGTGTCTTGCTAAAATCAATTGTAAGGTTTCAGCATCCCTCTGAATTGGGAAGTTCGTGGACTGAATGTGAGATTTCAGTTTCACAAATGAATTTATAAATCTGAGTCAGTTCTGATGAACAGTCACTCACCTGAAACGTTCAGCATAACCTCCCTGCATTTCTATTCTATGCTTCTATTTGTGAAACCCAAGATTCCATATGCTTTACTAACCAATCTCTAAATATGCTCTGCCACCTTCAAAGACATATACACATTGATCTCCAGGTTCCTCTGCTCCTGCACACTCTTTAGAGCGATGGCATTAAGTATACTTTGCCTCTCCCTATTCGTTCTGCCAACATTCATCGCCTCACACTTGTCGTTATTAAATTCCATCTGCCACCTCACTGCACATTCTTCTAGCCTATTTATGTCCTGTTGCAGATGGGTCATGTCATGCTCACTGTTTGCCACACCTGAAATTTTGCAGTCATCGGCAGGTTTTGAAGTTTTACTCTGGATAAGCAGTGGTCCAAGTACTGACACTTGGATAACACTACTGTCTACCATTCTCCAGTCTGAAACGCAACCAGTTACGAAGATTGTTAATTTCAGCCCATAAGCGATTTTCATGCAATTGGACAGCAATCCTCCTATTCCATAAGCCTCTTTTCTATTAATCAGCCTTTTATGTGATACCATGTTAAATTGTGTTTTAAAATCCACAGAAACAGCATCCACCATAATACCTACATTCGCTGTCTTTGTTCCTTCATCACTAAAATCAATTAGATTACTCAGGCATGATTTGCCTTTTACAAAGCCATGCTGGCTCTCCTTAATTCACTTGCAACACTCTAAATGTCTGTTGACATTTCCCTGGTTATTGGTTTTAAAACCTTACCAACCCTTGATGTTAATCTAACTTGTCTGTCGTTGCCAGGACAGTTCCTACGCACGTTCATGGATATGGGTGACGCATTTGCCACGTTACAATCCACTGGTGTCTCTCCTGTATCCAGAGAATTTTATGGCAAGATCTTCTGCTAGCCCCATCCTCACTTCCTTTAGCAAACCGGGGTGCAAGTCATTTGGGCCAGGTGGCTTATGTACCTGCAGCATTTTGAGACCTTTTAGTACCTACACCTCAATTTTATCCTACCCATGCCTCTGCTCTCTATCTGTCTCTCTCTCCCTCTCTCATTCTCTCAGTGCGTTTCTGCTAATATTTTGCCTGCCTCTATGTCCTTAGTGAACACTGACAAAATGTATGCATTAAGTATATAAGACATGCCCTGCGCTTCTAAGCATATGTTACTCTCTCTGTCCCTAATAGGCCCCACTCCTCCAGCTACTCGCTTACTGTCCACATGCTGCAGAAGACCCTTGGCTTATCTTCTATGTTGAATGCCACTCTACTTCCACAATTTCTTTGCCTGTCTTATTTTACTCTTCACCTCCCTTCTCAACGTATTGTATATGGTCTGGTTGTCACTTGATACGTTTACCTGACATGCATCATGCACCATTTTTTGTTTCATCACTGTCTCTATCCCCCTCGCCAACTAAGGAATGTTTACACTCTGTACCTGAAGCATCTCTTCCCTAAAGATAACCCATGGTTCTGATACAGATCTTCCTGTCAGTATTTGGTTCCATTCTACAGTGGCTAGATCCCTTAGCATTGAGTTGAAATAGATCCTTTTCCAATCCAGACATTCTAATTAATGTTGTTTCTTGCATTTGTACATTACCACTCCAAAGTATATGATACGATGATCACATTTACACAAGTATTCACAGACAGATACTTGGCCCAACTCATTTCTCAGTGCCAGATCCATCAATGCCTTTTTTCCCTCGTTGGACTGACAGCATGCTGATGAAGGAAGTCTCCTGGACATATTTCAGAAATTCCTAGCTGTGCTTACCCTTTACTCTCAAATCATCCCAATCGATATTTGGGTAATTTAAGCCCCCTATATCACCACGCTACAGTTTTAGCATATTTGTGTGATTTATCTGCAGATGTTCTCCTCTATTTCTCTTTCTTACTTTATGAACGAGTACAAAATGCCCCTAATAGCGTGATCATACCACTTTGGTCAACTCAAACTAAACGCATTATTTTCATTCCCTTCGAAAGCATCCTCATTTTCCACGACTGCAATGCCTTTCCTAATTAGGACGACCTCCCTATATCCTTTCTTCCCCCTTCTGTATCCTTCCTGCACATCTATACTTGTATGTTAAGCTCCCAGTCCTCGCCGTTTCAAGGTATGTTCCTGTTATTGTGACAACATCATATTCTCAGAATGTTATTTGTCCTTGTGGCTCACCAACCTTATTCACCACACTTGTTGAGTTTCTTTTCGTATTCCTTCATGGGATGTGGGTATCGCTGGCAAGGCCAGCATTGGTTGCCCATCGCTAATTACCTTTGGCAACTGGATGGATTGCCAGGACATTTCAGAGGGCAGTTAAGCATCAAATAGTTTGCTTTGGCTCTGGAGTCACATGTAGGCCATACCGGGTAAGTACAGCAGATTTCCTTCCCTAGAGAGCATTAGTGAACCAGATGGATTTTTCCAACAATTGATGGTAGATTGCTGGAACAATGACTGAGATGGGTTTTCCATTACAGATTGTTTATTAATTAATTGAACTTAAATTGCACAAGCTGCCATGCTGGGATTCAAACCCCTGCCACGAGGCCATTGGCTTCGGTCTGTGGATTATTAGTCCAGTGACATTGCCACTGCACTATCGTCTCCTTGTGATAACACTCATGCATTGTAATCCACTCTTTGCATTGGACGTAGTCCTTCTCAGTCCCCTCCATCTAATAGTGAGCTTCTCCCTTCCGTAGTTCTGTCTTACTCCAATAGTGCTGCCATCAAATACTTTGCTATTTCCTACTGTAGTGTTATCTCTCTCTTCCAACTCCCCGTGCACCTTCCAACTCCCCGTGTTCCACTCTCATATGATCGTGTGGTTCCCACACCACTGCTTAGTTATATTGCACGAGCAATCACCCCGAACAAAAAGTAGTCCCAGCTCAGTTCACCTGCAACCTTCCTGGCCTGTACAGATGGAAAATTCTTCTGAACTGGTCCCAGTGTCCCAGGAATCTATAGTCTTCCCTTCTGCACAGTATTCCATCCACTCATTCATCTGCACAATACTTCTATCTCTATACTCACTTGCACTGGGAATAATCTGCAGCTTAATATTTTTCATGTCCATCTTGCTTTTTTTGAGGGAGGACAAAAGCCCTCTTCATGCATATGACCTTGGTACCAATGTGGACCACGACGGCTGGCTATGCACCATCCCCCTTCACGGTGTTGTGCAGTTGTTCAGTAGCATCCTTGACACTGGCACTGGTGAGATATAATACCATTCTGGAATGACGTCTGCTGACACAGAAACAACTGTCTGTTCCCCTGTCATTCGAATAACCTATCACGATCGCTGTTCCAGTCTTCCATGTACCTCCCTGTACAGCTGATCCACCCGTTGTGCCATGGCCTTGGCTCTGGATGACCTCCCAAGATTAAATTGCTGCAATATTCGTAACTGAATACTGGTTGGAGAGCATTCGCACATGCATATGAACATATGAATTAGCAACAGGAGTAGGCCACTTGGCCCTTCCAACCTGCTCTGTCATTAGACAAGATTATGGCTATACCTCAACTCCACATTCCTGCCTATACTTGATAACATTTTACCCCCTTGCTTATCAAGAGGCTATCTACCTATATCTTAAAATATATTGAAAGACTCTGCCTCCAAACTCTTTTGAGGAAGGGAATTCCAAATACTCACCACAATCTGAGAAAAAAAAAAACCTCCTCATCTCTGCCTTAAATGGGCGGCCATCTATTTTTTAAACAGTGACCCCTAGTTACAGGTTCTCCTAAAAACGGAACCATCCTTTTCACATCCATCCTGACAAGACCCTTCATGAACTTATAAGTTTCAATCAATTCGCCTCTTACTCTTATTAACTCCAGCGAATACAAGCTTTGCCTGTCCATCATTTCCTCAGAAAACAACCCGCCATTTCCAGGGATTTGTCTAGTAAACCGCTTCCAACGTATTACCATCCTTCATTAAATCAGGAGAGTGAAATGCAATCAGAGCTGTCCTGTACTGTTTGCATGATTTATTCTTGACTGTCTGGTGGTTACCCATGCACTGTCTACCTGCATACTGTTAAACTGTAGGGTGACTACATACATAAACGTGCTATCCACGAAACACTTAGAGTCACCACAATGACACCAGCTGCTACTGAAGCGGCGAACCCCTCAGCTCAAGCTGCTGCAACCGGCAGCACTTCCTGCACAAATGATTATCCAGTACATGAGGAGTGTCCGGGAGTTCCCACGAGCACTAGCTGTGTCCTCCAGAGGTCGAGTAGCCCTGCCATTTCTCGACCTATTAGTTAATATCCATTGGTACTGCAACTAATCCCTGCTACTAATAAACACTGCTGCTACTAATACTAATAACTCCACCAATACTAATAGACTTACTGATAGTAATAATACACTTACGACTGTGAATTAAAAAAACTTTACCAACACTAATCTGCCTTACAACGATTAGTACACTCGACCAGTTCTACAAAGTTACCAACCGTACTTATAGCCTCATCAATACTAATAAACCTTTGCAACAGCAATGTCAATAACTAGGAAATACACTCAGCCTACCTAATTATCTTTACTACTACAACTAAACATTGATACTGCTAATAATAACTTACAGATACTAAAATTACCCGAGTTTGGAAAGATATATGAGAAAATACTCACCAGACAATCAACTATCTGCTTCCCTGCGGAGTCAGACTTTGATTTTTCTTTCTCTCAGAATGTGGTTGTCCCACGCCGGAGACACAGACTGGACTGGACAGAGACATTAGCTCGCCACCGCTGCCTCCCTGTCTCTCTCTCTCGCGCGCGCGCATGCGCTCTCTCTCTCTAACGCGCTCTCTCTCTCCTTCCCGCCACTCTTTCAATCTCCCTGCTGGTTTCGCTCTTTCTTGCTCCTTCCTGATGTCCTATTCAACTCCCCGCTGGACTTTTTCTCGCTCTCTCTCCTTCCTGTCACTGTTGCACACGTTTCACTTGTGTAGAATTAGTTTGAGGACATGTATTAGTTTTAGGAGTTGCATTAGTTTGTATTATTTTGGTGGTCTGTTTTAGTTTGAAGGACTGCATTACTCTAAGGGGCTGTATTTGTTTAGGGGGTATATCTATTTGAGATGTTCATTCGACTGAGCTGCTGCATTATGTTGAGGTGATAAATTAGTTTATAAGTGTGTATCACTTTGAGGAACTGTATGAGCTTTAAGTGTGTTATTAGTTTATGGGTCAGTATTATTTTCAGGACCATATGATTTTAAGAGGCTGTAAGAATTTTAAATGCTGGTTTAGTTTGAGCCTCTGCATTAATTTGACGTTCTTTATTCACGTGAGAGCTGTAATAGTTTGAGGTTCTGTATTGCTTTGAGGGGTTGCATTATTTTTTGTCGTTCCATTGGAAACGGGGGCTCTATTAATTTGAAATGCTGCATTTTTATGGGTGATGCATTATTTGAGAGGTAGATTTACTTTGCCTGTCTGTATTAGTTTATGTGCTGTGTTAGAGTCAGGTGATCTTTAATTGATGAGCGCTGCTTGTTAATGGACCTATATTAGTTAGTGCTACTAGAATAGACTGATGGGCTATATCAATTTGACAGGCAGCATGAGCTTGAGATACTGTACTGATTGAGTGCTGTACTGGTTAGACTGGTCGCAATAGTTTAAGGTCCTTTTGTTAGTTCCCTATACCTGTTAATTTGAATGGCAGAATTAGTTTGAATAGCTGTATTAGACTGTGAAAAATTATTAGTTTGAGAGAATGTATTAGTTTGATATAAAAGCAAAATACTGCGGATGCTGGAAATCTGAAATAAAAATAAGAAATGCTGGAACCACTCAGCAGGTCTGGCAGCATCTGTGGAAAGAGAAGCAGAGTTAACGTTTCGGGTCAGTTTCGGGAGTTCCGAAGAAGGGTCTGTTTTATTTTGAGGTGGTCTTTTGGATTGATGTATTGTGTAGTTAGAAATGCTATATTCAGCTGAGATGCCTGTATGAGTTTGAAGTGCTGCATTGGCCTCAGATATTTGACTAGTTTGAGTGACTCTTTTCATTTCAGGTGGCTCATTAGTTGCAACACTGCACAAATTTTAGTTGCTGTGTTAGATTCAGGGGCAGAATTAGATCCAGGTTGTTTATTAGATTGAGGTGCTGCATTTGTTTATGCAACTGTATGTTGAATGCCTGTATTAATTTGATTGACTGTATTAGTTTCCAGCCTGCGTTAATGTGCGGGTCTACATTAATTTGAGTTGCTACGTTACTGGATTGACTGCATTTCTGTGCGGGTCTGTTTTATGGAGAGTCATCAAGTCAAACAGCTATTACAGCCCTGAAAGGGGCAATTTTGCCAGCAGGTTTATGCCAGTTTTCTGCAGCGTAATCCAGCAAGTCCCATTATCAGGTTCTATCCTCGTAGTTCTACAAGTTTATTTCCCTTCCCTGCCTTTACAATATCCTTTAGATATCATTGATCGTCTCCATTTCCGCCACCTTGGTTGTCAGCGAGTGCCAGACCATTCCTGTTAGCTGCATAACATTTCTTCCTCACATCTCTTACCCAGAATATTAATCTCACGCCTTTGTACCATCAGACAATCTCAGTAGCTTTTCTGTGATTACAATATCTCTACGTGTCATAGTTGTGTGCAACTCTATATTTAAAAAAACTCCAGGAAACCTCCTTTCCTCAAGGGGAAACAAGCCGAGCTTCTCCAATCTAAACTTGCAGCTAAATCTCACATCGTTGGAACCATTCTGGCAAATATCCCCTGGACCATCTGAACGACCTTCCTGTCCTTCCTAAATTGTGGTGACCAAAACTGGATGTAATCCTCCAGTTGTTTGCATAACTAGAGATTTATACAAGTTCAGCACAACTTACGGATTTTTATAGTAAATAACTCAATTTATGAATATCATATGTACATACTCTTACAATATACACATGGATCCCTTTGCCACGTTGTGTATGTGCGCTTTTCAGAGATGCGCCATTAAATCTAACTGCTTCTCCATATTCCTTATGCCAAAGTGCACAATCGCACACTTTTCCATATTATATATACCTACCACTTGTCTGCCTATTCTGCTCGGCTATATCTGTCCTGTTGCAGTCGATTGGTATCATCTTAACTGCCTCGATGTTTCGTATCAGCTGAACATTTTGAAATGGTGCTCTGTATCCCATGATCCAAGTCATCACTATATATAAAAAATCAGAGGTCCTAACACTGATCTTTGAGAAGCACTACTGCCAACCATCCTCAGTGTGGAAAACAAACACTTGACATGAGTCGCTGTTTTCCGTCTGAAGCCAAGTTAATCCAAAGCGGACAATAACCCTCATATTCAATGAGCCTTAAATCTGTTATGCAGCCTTTTAGTCTGTACTTTTCCACAGGATTTCTTAAAATCCCTTCAACAACCTTCCCTGTTATTTCAACAAAAATTCAATTAGACCTGTCAAAGACGATCTGCGTTTAGAAAATCAATGCTGGCTATCCTGAATGTACTCAATTCTCTCGAAGAGCCTGATTTGTTTCCATTGGTTATTCTTTCTAAATCTTACCTGCAATGACGTTAACCTGAATGGTCTGCATTACTAAGGTTGTCCGTAAACAGCTGTTTGAGCACAAGGTTTCAGAATTGTCAACTGCCAATGCTTTGGCAGTTCACCCGTGTCAGGGGAAGATTAAAACATTATGGCAAGCTATTTCCTTTCTGTACCTCGACGTTCTTGAGGATGCTTGAATGCAGGACATCCAGACCTGGCGACTGTCTAAGCATAGTTGCATTTTTAAGTACATTCTGCGTTATCACTTTTCACTCCATCGATTATCTCTACCATCTCCGTTTCTGCTGATGTTTAGTCAGCATCCTTTTCCTTAGGAAGAAACGATGCAAAGTACCCATTAACGATTCCGATGATGCCTTGCACCTCTCGGCAGGTTTTACCCGTTTGGTTCTCATAGGCCTCGCCACATCTCTTACTACCTGCTTAGTGTTTGCATGCCGAAACAAGATCATTGGATTTCGTTTATGATAAGTGTCATTCTATTCTCATGTTCTCCCTTCAACACATTTTACTCTTCAATCCCCCCTCAACCTATTTAATTTGCAGTACTTCTTTCTTGCAGAATTCAGACGAAGGCCATCACAAACCATAGTTCCTTGTAAAATCAATTCCCCAACTCCCTCGTCAGGCAGTGAGACCCGACTTTGCTTTCCTAACTTACGGCTTTGTTGGAATGTGCGCTGTCCGAACCTGAAACATCCCCACCTTGATGATCACACATTGCTCAGTTACATTTTTTTTATTCTCCTCTTTGGTTACATTTTGCATTGGCTAGAACCCCTCTCCTCCTACTTTATATTCTTACTCTATCTTCTCCATTGCCAATGTAAACCTTAATCTGCAATGATCACGACTGCCCAGGAGTGAACAAAGAGACACTTGGGTGAACTTGAGCCTTCGCATTCCCGAACAGGAATGCAGCAATACCTCCTTCCGATTTGGGCCGAAAACATACCGGTCAAGGGCGTTCTCCTGTACACCTTTCACAAATACCTCCCCTTCATTTTCCTTTACTCGAACATATTCCCATTGATATTTGCGTAGTTAAAGTCCTACAGTATTCCACGCTGTAGTTCTTGCATATCGCTGTTTTCCTGCAGATTTTCTCCTTATTTATCGCTCACTATTTCCCAATTAGCCTGATCATGAACGTTTTATTCTCTACTATAACACAATTGCTTCTGCCTTGTCTCGTTAATGTCAACCTTTCTTTTCAACACTACAATGTCTTCCATAGTCAGTACTGCCATTTCAACTCTCTTTTTCATTCCATTATTTTTTCGGAACATTTAACATGCATGATTATTAAGCAGTCAGTACTCCCAATTTATCTCCCTTTATGTTTTTCCCCCCAATTCATAGTATTCCAAATTGTCTAATTGTGCCTCATCCTCGCACTTTTATTCACTGCGCTTTTTGTGTTTTACATACATGCCTTGCAATCCTGTCCTGGTGCTCCTGGAAGTCCTTCTTCGTCTCCTATCTAATATGATACTACTCCATTCTCAAGTACTATGCAACCATTCTATCCCTTATTGCACTTTAATTGTCTTCCCTACCTCAATATGCTGGTGCTCACATCCCTCCTTACAAACTCGCCAATTTAGTTTAAACCCTCCTCACCATATTGGAAATCCTCCCCATGCGGGTATTAGCTGCAGTCCTGTTGAGGTGCAACACATCCCATTTGGATAGATGCCTCCTTCCTCAGATATGGTCCCAATGCTCCAGGACTTTTTAGCCGTCCTTCGCGCACCATGCCTCAAAACACGCATTGATCCTCCCTTTTTTATTATTACTTGTCAAGCTGCAGCATGGCACTGGAAGAAATACAGAGATTCTTAACTCTGAGGTCATTTTCTTTATTTACTCCCGACCACCTAAAGTTCTTTGCATTGATCTCAATGCCTACCCTCTGTATCTACTACATCTTATTCCTTACTTTCCTCCCCTTGCAGAACAGTTTGCACCCACTCCGTGGTGCACTTTACCCTGGCACTAGTGACGCATCACACTTGTGGGACTCGCGACTATTTTCATCGAAAAGCAATTCTGTCCCTTTAACTGTGTAATCTCCTTTAATGACTTCATTTTTACGATTTGTTTTCGGATCTTGGACAAACCCTTGTACATTGATGCGATATTCTTCACTGCACTCCTTCCATGTGTCATTAGATCCAGCAGTCTCCAGTGCTGATTAACGGTTTGAGAGTACACATTCTCCGAAGACTTCTGAACATCCTGCTACTTCTTATTATGTTTTTATTGTTGCATAAGGTTGAGAAACTCTATAAGACTGAGGGGCTCTAATGGTTTCAAAGGCTGTATTGGCTTTGGGTGCTGAATGATTTGGAGATACCTATTAATTTGACCTTCTGTATTATTTTGTGGTTCTCTACTAGTGATAGCGCTTGCCTTAATTTTGGAGCTATATTAGTTTGAAGTCCGTATTGGTTTGAAGGATAATGTCATGCGCAGAAAACGTTATCGTAATGCGGGCAAAGAGTAAGGGTGGGAGAAGCGGGGGTGGGAGAAGCAGGAAGAGCGCTGTCGAAGCCCTTGTTGCTGGCAGATGCGTTCTCACCCGCTCTCTCACCCCAACCCCGCTCGCTTCCCCTCACCCTCGCTCACTCCCCACCCCTCGATCGCTCCCCCCACCCCCTGCTCGCTACCCCAACCCCGCCCCCGCTCTGTCTCGCTCCCTAAGGTCATTGTGTGCTGCCAAACGTTTTGGTTGCCTTTGTGTGATTATTTGAGCAGCACCATCTTTCGTCCTGGCAGCTGCCTGACGTGGCACTCTGTGACGTCATAGTGGTGCTGGCTGCATTTGCGCATGTGCTTCTGCAGGGCCACCTCGTGTTCGTGTTGTCAGCAAACGCAGCCTAATTGGTTTGAGGAGCCATATCATTATCAGCCCTGTGTCATTTTGATCCTCCATGCTTGAAGGGACTGCATTATATTTTGAAACGGTATTAATTTGTGGAAATCTATTAGATTGAGCTGCTCCATTAGTTTTAGAGACTGTATTCCTTTGTGGGAGGAATTAGGTTTAGGTCTTGACGGAGTTGGAGGAACCGGATTATTTTGATAGGCCTTTGTATTTTGAGAGAATGTTTTAATTTGAGAGGCTTTATTAGTTTGTGTTACATTTGACGGCAATGCTATATTAATTAGAGAGCCAGCATTTGTTTCAATGATTGTACTAGTTTGCACGGCTGTATTTGTTCGAAGATTTATATAGATATATGATTGCCCTCTCCCTCTGTCTAACTGAATTGGCACAAAGGTGGCAGTCGCATCACAGACTACAATATCAAGACCCCGAGAGTATTTTCTTTACGTCAGTGAATGGCCTCAGCAGAGTGAACGCCATTACTGTAAAAAAAAGAGGTCGAGAGATGGCACTGATCATGTTTGAAGGAAGATCACCATTGCTGGCAAAATAAAAATTTAAAGTGTCATTATTCAGTTAATGCTATCAGAATTGTCCAGCCTTTCGGGTTCTTCCATTCACTGCTCGAGTAAAGACAGCAGGGACTTTGGTGTCGCAATTTGTTTGCTCACACTAAAAAGAAAACACAATTTCAAAATGCTGAAACCTCATTGTCTCTGGGGACATCCAGGAGATAATAAATTTAAGGCTCTGGGAATGGACGCCTCACTGTTTATCTCAGCGAGCTGTTCTGAAGTAGATAGAGCCAGATAACTACATACAGAACATGCATGAACCATTTTACAGCATCAGGAAAATATACTGCACGCTCCTTGCTTTTATTGGTGTTCCTGGTAAGTGACAATACCAAGTGAAGTTGTATAAAGCCGCTTCTGTACTTGTCTGTGGTTTTGAATGATAATGTTGCATGCTAATCCAGTGGTGACCGTTATACAGACATCCAATAATTGATATAATTTCATTAAGTCAAATATCTTGATTACCACTGCGTTTGAAAAAAAATGATGAAACTGGAAATAAGGCTCTGTTTGTAACTTACAGGCTCGCTGAATTACGAAGCTAGTGTCTACAGTGGAATATTGGGCATGTTGCCCAATTGGGCCTGAGGGGAGCATTCACGGGAGCATATAACATTTTGGAATTGTAATGAGTGTGGGTCGCTGAATGGACTGGAACACCTGACCCCAATGACATTGCATTACTGGCAGTATCAGTCGATGTAGCATTATACTGAGTATGGGTCACTAAGCGGAATGGAACACCTGCTCCCAGTAGTTATGTGTTATGTGAATACACTGAGTGTGGGTCATTACTGGAGTGGAATATCTCGGTTGGACTTGGGAGTCATTGTTTCACTTGACTGATCTCTCCACTTCATCGGGGCTGTCACCATTATTTATGAATGTAATCGGTGGCAAAGGGGCAGATTTTTGCTGTTGTTTGACGGTGCTTGTAATAAGCTTCTAAAGTGAAATACATCAGTTTTGATGAGTTTCTTATAGAACAGCAGCAACAGAAACAGAAGCTAACTGAAAATAAACAGCAGGATAGTGTTGTTTCTCCATGCAGTCCTTTGCATAATGATTTATTCTCACTCCAAATATAGTTAGACTTAACATTTTCACCTGTTAATTAATCTGCTTCCACCAGCAGTGCCTTAAGAATCTGTGGGTCATGAGCGTTGCATGTGATTATCTCGCTGTTTCACAGGATGAATATTCAGCTGTGGTTATTGACTTTTTCATTTTGTAACTGATTAAGATTTATTGAACAGGTTCGTATCAATGTTTCAGAATCTATACACATGTAACCTGTAGCGAACTCTTCCCTTAGCTCAGTGAGGCATCTCCCTGTGAGGTGATAGGAATATAACAGAGGAATATTCCTATTGAGTTTTCATGACATTGATATTATTCAAAGGGCAGTAAGTAGCAATATCAACAGCTTGATCAATAAAGCTTCAGTAAAACTACTTCAATATCTGCTTCACTATAAAAGAACTGATTACTGTCACGATTCAATAGTCAAGTAACGGGGAAGTACAAAGATTTACCACATTGATACTGGCTTTTCCTCACAGCTGGGTTATGTCTTCCTTTATGGACCATACAAGCCTCCAGCATTCCAGTCTATCTAACAAAATCAGCGTTCCCATCTACTCCATCTCCCCCATGTACTGATCTAACTTCCCCTTAAATGTTACTCATTTCAATTAATCATGTGGTAGCACGGTCCGCATTCTCATCACTTTCTGAACAAAGACATCTCTCTTTAAATTCTTCTTGAATTTATTGTTGAATCCCCAGTATTGATGATCTCTGTATTAGGAACCACTCACAACAGGAAACATCTTATCCACATTTCCTCCCTCAGTTACCTAACTAATTTTAAATCCCTCTATTTTGTAAGCTACACGCCTCCTGCTAAACAAGGAAATGAGCAACAGCTTTCTGAATCTTTCATGATAGTTACATCTCTCAATCTACCATCATGCTTCTATAACAGTTGCATCTTCTCCAGTTGCCGATATCCTTTTCATACTATGAAGAGCAGATCTGTACAAAGTAAGCTAAGTGCGAAAAAAAACAATGTTTAGTTGTACATAACGTTGATTAAGCCGCATTTGGAGTACAGTGTGCAGTTCTGGTCGCCACACTACAGGAAAGATGTGATTAAGCGAGAGAGGGTTCAGAGATGATTGACAAGGATGTTGCCTGGTTTGGAGCGCTTGAGTTATAAAGATAGAATGGATAGGCTGGGTCTGTTTTCCCTGCAGCGAAGGAGGCTCAGAGGGGGCATAATAGAGGAAGATAAAATTATGAGAGGCATAGATAGGGTAGATAGCCAGAGACTGTTTCCCATGGGAGTGGTGACTAAAGCTAGAGGGCAAAGATATAAGGTGAGAGGAAGGAAGTTTAAAGTGGATCAAAGGGGTAAAAATTTAACACAAAGAATAGTGGGTATCTGGAATGTGCTACCTGAGGAGGTGGTGGAGGCAGAAACAGTCGCGACGTTCAAGAGGCAACTGGACAGGTTCTTGAATGAGCAAGGCACAGAGGGATATGTAGTTAATGCAGGCAGATGGGATTCGTATAGATAGGCATTATGGTCGGCATGGATGCAGGGGGCCGAAGGGCCTGTTTCTATGCTGTACGACTCTATGACACGATGACTCTAATATGACTTTAATATAACCTCTCTGTTTGTAATTCCCTTACAATAGAAATGTGTCCAAAGCCATGTATGCATTTCGCTGATCTTGTCAACTTTTGTTGCTAATTAATGTAATTTGTGAATCTATATCCCTAGAAACGTTTGCAACTTTGATTACTTTACAAATTTTCCTGCCCGCTTTCTACATGAAATTTCTTGATGTTGTACGATGAACTCATTCAAATATTACTTGAAAATTAGATCCTTCCTTTTCTGAGCTCTCTCCCTTCATCAGTCTCTGAATCAACTCAAACTGGTTCATTCAACCCCAACTGTCTCAGACAATGTGTGAAGTCTTTCCTTTTGAGGTCGAAGTTGCGCTCTAGATGTCCATTTATATTTCTGCCATTATCAGTACGCCTGTCACTGATCCAAATTTCAGTAAACCTGAGCTTCTCTTAAACTCACAGCAGGCGGGATATTTCTTGGTCCACAACTTGAGTTTGTTTCCCGGCCAATTCCCTGAAACCACTTCATGTGAAGACATTCCTAAGATACCATTTCTATTTGTTTGTTTTACTTTGAATCTATTCCCAGGCCAAACCCACTGGAGATACGTTCTCCCTCACCAGCACTTGGCTACTCAGGTTCCCTCTTTGCCTTCTGCACTGAAGATTTTGTTGGTGCCATTTCCTTCATTTGCAGTGAGTTTGCAAGGTTAATCAACTTTAATTCGAAATATCGTCCTTCCCTCACCTTCAAATAATCCAACTCTGAGACTTCCCTTCCCTTCCTCCTTTTCCCTACCTCCATTTCAGAGGATAGATTATCCATCAAAATCTATTATAAGCCCACCGATACCCATAGCCATTTCTACTGCAACTCCTCCAATCCCACTTTGTGTAAGGGATCAGTTCAATTCTACAAGTTTCTCTGTTACCTTTGCATCTATTCTGACAATGCCACCTTGTGCACCAGTGCTTCTGAAGTGTCCTCATTTTTCCTCATCCGAGGACTCCCTCCACTGTTTTCCGGGGCCCCTGACACTTCCATTCCATTTAAATTATGGCTGCCATCGCCCCATTCCCTCCCTGACAGAAAGGAAAATAGGATTATCTTTGTTCTCAGCTTCCATTCCAACAGCGTGCACTTTCAACACACCATGCTCTGCTAATTCCAGCTCGTCCCACCACTAAACATGTCCTCCCTTTGAGACACACAGGTTTCCTCTTCTGTCACCCTCACATCTGTTTCCACTCCCCTGGCAGCTTCCTATGCAAGCAAAGGATATGCAACAACCACCCTTTCACCTTTTCCCTTCCCGGCACCCACGACCCCAATCTCTCCATCCAGATGAAATAACGATTTACCTGTACCTTTTCCAATTTAGTTACAGTGTTCACTATTCATGATGCAATCTCTTGTTTCTTGGAGATGATTCAATGGGGATCGAGTAAATGCTTTGCTGAACACTTCCTTTAAGTCAGCGCACATGCCCCTGAGCTTCTGGTCGCTTGTTACTTTAATTATACAATCAACCATTGCTCTTGCCTCTCTATCCTTGGCCACGAACAATGTTCCACTACTAAGCTCAGTGAGGAACAGCACTGTATATTTACACCTGTTTATTTATTGGCTGTGGATTCAGCACTGAGAGTAAAAGCTCCATATTATAATCTCCACTCCCCTTTACTCAGACATAATTTTCTGATAATGAAACAAGGCCACCTCAGAGCCATTGGGAGTGGAAGAGGTGTGGGCTAGTGCTTGGGATGGAGTTCTCCTATCGGTGCATGGTTGACACGCTGGCACATTCCGTGGATTAAAAGACCTTTTTATCACACATCCCGGTCCACAAGACCATTCTTCTCTGGGGCAGTTTTTCATGTGTCTCTTGACCTCTGATATTCGGCTGCAAACATTAAGGGCTCCTGTGCACCCATCTGCTTCTTCTGCAATTAACCCACTTACGTTGAACCATAACACCGTTTCTCTTTAAATCACTCCTACCCGACACCCATCACAGATCTTACTGTATGTTCTATCCTCTCACTATACCATGCCCGTGCTTCCATCATGGTTTTAAAGCTGTTAATTTCCAACATCGTCCAGCTCTGATGATTGATTATCGATCATTAAATCTGTTTGTCTCTCCACAGATGTTGCCAGACATGCTGAGTGATTTAAGTATTCTCTGTTTTTTTAAAGCTATTTAAAGGTATTTCAGTATTTCACTTTTTCCTTAAGTCTGACGGCCTGGATATTAACTGCTGTGGCTTATGAATACACTGGGTTGGGGGTGGGCAGACATTGGATTGCCGATGCTTATCGACACGCTCATAGAGTCATAAAGCCATACAGCAGAAAAACAGGCCCTTTGGCTCACCGCGTCCATAATGCCTATCTATACTAATCCCACCTGCCTGCATTAACACCATATCCCTCTGTGCCTTCCTCATTCAAGTACCTGTCCAGATGCTTCTCAAATGTTGCTATTGTTCCTGCCTCCACCACCTCCTCAGGTAGATCATTTCAGATACCCGCTATTCTTTCTCTGTAAAAAAGTACCCCTTTGATCCCCTTTAAACCTCCTCCCTCTCACATTAAATCTCTGCCCTCTAGTTTTAGTCACCCCTACCATGGGAAACAGACTCTGGCTATCAACCCTATCTATGCCTCTCAACATTTTATATGCCTCTATCATGTCCCCTCAGCCTCTTGCGTTCCAGGGAAAGCAGACCCAGCTTATCCAATCGCTCTTTATAACTCAAGCCCTCCAAACCAGGCAACATCCTTGTGAATCTTTTCTGCACCCTCTTTAGCTTAAGCACATCTTTTCTGTAGTGTGGCGACTAGAACTGCACAATGTAATCCAAATGCGGCTTAACCGACATTATGTAGAACTGTAACATGACGTCCCAACGCGTGTACTCAGTGCCTCGGCTGATGAAGGCAAGCATGCCATACACCTTCTTCACAACCCTGTCTACATGTGTTGCCACTTTGAAGGAACTATGTACTTGCAGCCCATGGTCTCTCTGCTCAACAACACACCCCAGGGCCCTTTCGTTCACTGTATATGTCCTGCCCTGGTTTAACTTCCCAAAATGACTCTCTTCGCACTTGTCTGCATTAACTTCCATTTGTCAATCACTTGCCCACTTTCCCAGTTGATCTATATCCTGTTGCAACCTTAGACAACCATTCACTGTCCACTATACCGCCAATGTTGGTGTCATCTGCACAATTACTAATCATGCCACCTACATTCACATCTAAGTCATCACCCACCGGGGAGGCGGTGGCGTAGTGGTACACTCACCAGACTTGTAGCCCAGAGGCCCAGGCTAATGCTCTGGGGACATGGGTTCTAATCCCACCATGGCAGATGGTGGAATTTGAATTCAATTCGTAAATCTGGCATTAAAAAGCTAGACTAGTGTGACCATGAGACCATTGTCGATTGTTGTACAAACCCATCTGGCTCACTAAAGTCCTTTACAGAAGGACATCTGCTGTCCTTACATGTGACTCCAGACCCACAGTAATGTGGCTGTCTCTTAAAATGCCCTCTGAAATGGTCACTCAGGGCAATTAGGGATGGGCAATAAATGCTGGCTGAGCCAGCGACGCCCAAATAAAAATATATATATATATATATGACAAACAACAGAGGGACCAGCACCGATCCCTATGGCACACTACTGGTCATCGGCCTCCAGTCTGAAAAACAGCCTTCTGCTACGGCCCTCTGCGTACTATCACCAAGACAATTTTGTATGCAATTGGCTAGCTCACCCTGGATCCTATGTGCTCTAACCTTCTGGACCAGCCTACCATGCGGGACCTTGTCAAAGGCCTTGCTAAATTCCATGCAGACAACGTCCATCACCCTTGTCTCGTCAATCCTCGTTGTCAGCTCCTCGAGAAACTCAATCAAATTCGTGAGACATGATTACCCACGCACAAAGCCATGCTGGCTATTCCTAACCAGACCATGCCTTTCCAAATTCATATAAATCCTGTCTCTCAGAATCCCTTCCAATAACTTTCCCAGCACTGATGTAAGGCTCTCCAGCCTGTAGTTCCCTAGCTTATCCCTGCTGCCCTTCTTAAATAAAGGCACAACATTAGCTATCCTCCAGTCTTCCAGTACCTCACCCGTGGCTAACGATGATACAAAAATCTCTGCCAGGACCCCAGCTATCTCCTCCCTTGCTTCCCATAGCATCCCAGGATACACCTGGTTAGACCCTGACGATTCATCTACCTTAATGCGCTTGAAAACCTCCAACACCCCCTCCTTTTTAATGTTGAAATGCTCCAGGGCATCGCTGTTCCCTCCCTTGAACTCACTAACGTCCATGACATTCTCCACGGTAAATGCATTTAAGACCTCGCCCATTTCCCGAGGCTCCACACATAGATTACCACACTGATCCTTAAGGGGACCTATTCTCTCCCGAGCTACCATTTTACTCTTCATATACTTACAGGATTCTTTAGGATTATCCTTTATCTTATCTGCCAGCGAAATCTCATGGCCTCTTTCCGCCCTCCTAATTTCCTTCTTAAGTGTACTCCTACATCCACTATACTCCACGAGGGACTCGCTTGATCCCAGCTGCCTATACCTGACATATACCTCCTTCTTTGTCCTGACCAGACCCTCAATATCCCTCGTCAACCAAAGTTCCCTAAACATGCCATCCTTGCCCTCCCATCTAACAGGAACATGCCCACCCTGAACTCTTTCTGTATCACTTTTAAAAGCCTCCCACTTGCCAGACGTCCCTTTACCTGTAAAGAGCCTCTCCCATTCAACTTTTGAGAGTTCCTGTCCGATGTAATCGAAATTAGCCTTCCCCGAATTTAGGAGTTCAACCTGAGGACCAGGTCCAATCATTTTCCATAACTATCTTGAAACAAATACAGTTATGGTCACTGGTCCCAAAGTGCTCACCCACTGACACATCAACCACCTGCCATCTTCATTTCCGAAGTGGAGGTCGAGTGTAACCCCTTCTCTAGTACGGCCATCCACATCTTCATTTTGCTACTTCTTCTTTGGTCTCCTTGTCTTGAGAGACAATGGGTAAGCGCCTGGAGGTTGTCAGTGGTTTGTGAAGCCGCGCCTGGAGTGCCTATAAAGGCCAGTTTAGTTGTAGTTTTAGAGAAACAGCACTGAAACAGGTCCTTCGGCCCACCGAGTCTGTGCCGACCATCAACCACCCATCTATACTAATCCTACACTAATCCCACATTCCTACCACTTCCACACCTGTCCCTATATTTCCCTACCACCTACCTATACTAGGGGCAATTTATAATGGCCAATTTACCTACCAACCTGCAAGTCTTTTGGCTTCTGGGAGGAAACCGGAGCACCTGGAGAAAACCCACGCAAACACAGGGAGAACTTGCGGATTCCACACAGGCAGTACCCTGAATTGAACCCTCCCAGCTGGAGCTGTGAGGCTGCGGTGCTAACCACTGCGCCACTGTGCTGCAGTGGTTACAGACTCTAGAGGTACAGACACTTCCACAGGTGCTGCAGATAAAATTGGTTGTTGGAGTTGTTACACAGTTGGATCTCTACCTGCACTTCGTTCTTTTTTTTCTGACAACTGCTAAGTCTGTTCGACTCGCCACTCTTTAGCCCCACCTTTATGGCTGTCTGCCAGCTCTGGCGATCACTGGCAATTGACTCCCACGACTTGTGGTCAGTGTCACAGGACTTCATGTCGCGTTTGCAGACGTCTTTAAAGCGGAGACATGGACGGCCGGTGGGTCTGATACCAGTGACGAGCTCGCTGTACAATGTGTCCTTGGGGATCCTGCCATCTCCCATGTGGCTCACACGGCCAAGCCGTCTCAAGCGCCGCTGACTCAGTAGTGTGTATATGCTGGGGATGTTGGCCACCTCGAGGACTTCTGCATTGGAGATACGGTCCTACCGCCTGATGCCAAGGATTCTCCAGAGGCAGCAAAGATGGAATGAATTGAGACGTCGTTCTTGATGACACACGTTGTCCAGGCCTCGCTGCCATAGAGCAAGTTACTGAGGACACAGGCTTGATGTACTCAGACTTTTGTGTTCCGTATCAGTGCGCCATTTTCTCACACTCTCTTCGCCAGTCTGGATATGGCAGCAGACGCCTTTTTCATGTGCTTGTTGATTTCGGCATCGAGAGACAGGTTTTTGCTGATAGTTGAGGCATGGTAGGTTAACTCTTGAACCACTTCCAGAGCGTGGTCGCCGATATTGATGGATGGAGCATTTCTGACGTCCTGTACCATGATGTTCGTTTTCTTGAGGCTGATGCGTAGGCCAAATTCGTTGCAGGCAGACGCAATCCTGTCGATGAGACTCTGCAGACACTCTTCTGTGTTGGTTGTTAATGAAGCATCGTCAGCAAAGAGGAGTTCACTGATGAGGACCTTCCATACTTTGGTCCTCGCTCTTAGACGGACACGGTTGAACAACCTGCCACCTGATCTTGTGTGGAGGAAAATTCTTTATTCTGAAGACTTGAATGCATGTGAGATCACCAGGGAGAAGAAGATCCCAAACAGTGCCAGAACACAGCCCTGTTTCACGCCACTCAGGATAGGAAAGGGGTCTGATGATGCACCGCTATGCTGACTTGTGGCTTTCATATTGTCATGGAATGAGGTGTTGATACTTAGGAGCTTTGGTGGACATCCGATCTTTGCTAGTAGCCTGAAGACTTGGTCAAAGGCTTTGGTGAGATCTCTAAAAGCAATGTAGAGGGGTATCTGTTGTTCGCGGCATTTCCCCTCTGGCTGGCGAAGGGAGAACAGCATGTCAATGGTGGATCTCTCTGCTGGGAAACACACTGTGCCTCAGGGTAGACATGCTCAGCCATCTTCTGGAGCCTGGGTGAAACGACTCGAGCGAAGATTTTCCCCACTATGCTGAGCAGGGAGATTTCATGGTAGTTGTTGCAGTCACCACGGTCACACTTGTTCTTGTAGAGGGTGATGATATTGGCATCGCGCATATCCTGTAGTACTACTCCCTCCTCCCAGCACAGGCAAAGCAGTTCATGGAGTGCTGAGAGTATAGCAGGCTGGGCACTCTTGATTATTTCACGGGTAATGCCGTCCTTCCCAGGGGCTTTTCCACTGGCTATAGAATCAATGGCATCACTAATTTCCGATTTTGTTGGCTGTTCGTCCACATACTGCTTCAGAAAACTATCCTGGACACACTGAACAAATTCTTCCCCATCTGATCCCTTAGCACTAAGGCAGTCCCAGTCAATATTAGCGAATTTAAAATCACCTACGATTACAACCCTATAATTCCTACACCTATCTGTGATTTCCCTACATATATGCTCCCCCACTTCCCTCTGACTATTGGGGGGCCTATAGTATAATCCCAGCAAAGTGATTACCCCTTTCTGATTTCTACGTTCTACCCATATGGCCTCGCTGGACATTTCCCCCGCGATATCCTCTCTAAGTACAGCCGTGATGTCCTCCCTAATCAATAGTGCTACTCCCCCTCCTCTCTTATCTCCAACTCGGAAGCATCAGTACCCCTGAAAGTTGTGCTGCCAGTCCTGCCCATCCGTGAAACCACGTTTCTGCAATAGCTGTAATATCACAGTCCCATGTACCGATCCATGCTCTGAGTTCATCTGCCTTACCTGTTAGGCTTCTTGCATTAAAGTGAATGCAGTTTAGCCTACTAGACCTTCCACACTCCCTGTCCTGTCCCTGCCCGGCCTGCCTACTGGACTTGCTTGCTTTAACCTCTACATTTGCCTCAACTATATCATTGGAGAGACTACTACTTTGGGTCCCACCCCCGTGCCAGACTCGTTTAAACCCTCCAGAGTAGTACTAGCAAACCTCCCCGTAAGGATATTTATCCCCTTCCAGTTCTGATGCAACCCGTCATTCTTTCGCATGTCATATCTGCACCAGAAGAGATCCCAATGAACCAAGTAGCTGAAGCCCTCCCGCCGACACCAACTCATCAGCCACGCATTCATTTTCCTTATCCTCCTATTCCTACCCTCACCAGCACGTGGCACAGGGAGTAATCCTGAGATTACAACCCTAAAGGTCCTGCTTTTTAACCTTCTACCTAACTCACTATATTCACTTTGCAGGAACCTCAACTCTCTGCCTGTCTATGCCGTCAGTACCAACATGGACCACGACCTCTAGCTGCTCACCCTCACCTTTCAGAATGTCCTGCAGCCGTTCCGAGGCATCTTTGACCCGAGCACCAGGGAGGCAACGTACCATCCTGGAGTATCGTTTGCGGCCACAGAAACGCCTATCTGCACACCTTACAATAGAATCCCCTATCACTATAGCTCTTCCACCCCTTTTCCTCCCCTGCTGTGCGGCAGAGCCCTCCATCGTGCCACGAAATTTGCTGTTACTGCTTTCCCCTGGGAGGTCATCCCCCCAACAGTATCCAAAGTGGTATATTTGTTTGAGAGGGGCATGGCCACAGGGGACTCCTACACTTGCTGCCTGCGCCTACTGCTCCGTCTGGTGGTCACCCACCTCTTTTCTGCCTGTGTAGCCATTGCCTGCGGTGTGACCACCTCACAAAACGTGCTTTCCACGACGTCCTCAGCATCGTGGATTCTCCACAGTGAATCCACCGGCAGCTCTAGCTCAGTAATGCGGGTAGCCAGTAGCTGCAGAAGGATACACAACTGCACACATGGTCGGCAAGGATACTGGAAGCGTCGCTGATTTCCCACATAGCACAGGAGGAGCATTTCACGGGACTGAGCTCTCCTGCCATGACTTACCCTTAGGTTAATTCGTTGCTCCCTTCATTAAAAAATACTAATTGCACTCGGGGCCTTGTTCTTCCCAGTCCAATCTAAAGACCTTAAAAAAACACTTTGCTAGTACTCATCTTATCACCAGAGGCTTTATTTTCAAGAAGAAAACTTTCCTCTTTTTTGAAAGATATTTAAATGCACTAACAGCAGTGACTCACCAACCAATCACTTTTCAGCTCTCCTCTGACGTCACTGCTTTTTCCAAGCTCCAGCACGCTGGAAAAGTTTCGACTACTCGACGCTCTGCTCCTGGAAGGTAGGAGCAAAGGTAAGAGAGGAATTTCAAGTCCACGGAGTGTGTAGTTTGTCTTTGATAGTTTTCCCACACGAAAGTCAGTTTAAAGTTTGACTTCGAGTGGGTGGGGTGAACCCAGGAGCAGGTCACAACGTCAAGTATAACCAGTCCCGGATTCCATGGGATTTGTCTGAGTTTATATTAATCCGATAATGGACTCAGAACGAGTTCCAACCCCCAACAATCCCTTTGCCTGGCAAAAGTCAAATGGAGGGATAGATTGTTGCACCACTGGGAAGCACTCCTGCTCCTCTTTGCCCACAAGCAGTGTCATAATGGAGGCTACTTATTTCTGAATTTCTCCTCGTTTCTCTCCAGCTGATTGGAGTCCGGAGGGCTTGTATTCCCGGCGAGCCAATATTAAACAACAGAGCGTTAAGGCAGAGGCTTCCAACCCAATCATAATATTCAGTAGAGCTACCTGCCTCCTCGGAGAAGTCTGATTTTGCGCCCCTGCCTCATATCTGCAAAAATAGTTATTTGGGGTGGGGTAGTTTGGACACCGGTTGATGTCATTGTTGATATTCTTCAGCATCTGACCTGCTCACAACCCATCTGTTTTGGTGCTAAAATCCAGCTGTTTGTGGTGCCAAAATCCAGACTGTCTGGCCATAGACACGAGAATGTTTGATCATTAATATACTGTCTGTTTCCCTTTTCTATCTTACAGTTAATTTAGTTGCAATTGCGATCCTGTCCCGGGGAAAGTGCGGCCTCTCCGCCTGCACCACTCGCTACCTGGTGGCCATGGCAGCGGCAGATCTACTGGTCATTATCACAGCCGACATACTGTACCAGATTAGTATGTATTATTTCCCAGCGTCTTTCATGTTCATCACCCCTGTCTGTAGTGTTATCCTTGTCCTGACTAGTACAGCCACAGACTGTTCTGTCTGGTTCACCGTCACATTCACCTTTGATAGATTTGTGGCCATTTGTTGCCGAAAACTGAAAACAAAATATTGCACCAAGAAAACGGCAGCGGTGGTTCTAGCAACAACCTGCATTCTGTTCTGTTTGAAAAACGTTCCCTTCTACTTTGCATATGAACCTGGAGAGATAATTAACAACGTACCATGGTTCTGTTACAGGATGTCAAGCTATTATACTGATCCTGGATGGGTGGCATTTAACTTGTTCGATAAGGTTTTAATCCCACTGTTCCCATTTGCATTAATTTTGCTGCTCAACGCTCTGACAGTTAGACACATTTTAGTTGCCAGTCAAGTCCGTAAGGGACTGAGGGGTCACAGCAATGGAGAAGATCAAAGCGACCCAGAGATGGAGAGCAGAAGGAAGTCTGTGATTTTAGTCTTCACCATATCTGGCAGCTTCATACTACTGTGGTTGACTTATGTCATGGAGTTCGTATATTACAGCATTACAGGAACAGATCCCGAGGATTACAACGTTTCTGAATATATCTTGAAACAAGTCGGAATTATGCTGGTGAATTTAAATTGCTGCACAAACACATTTATTTATGGGGTGACTCAGTCCAAGTTCAGAGAGCAGTTTATGAGTGCGGTGAAATATCCAGTTACATCAATTACACAATTAATCAATAAACAAAACAATTGACAGTCGCCAGAGGTGTGTCCCCGAGCTTGCTTTGCATGAATGCAATACATATCCGCAGATTTGCATCAAATGAATTACACCAGGAACAGCTGGGGATCTGAAAGTAGCAATAGTGGCCCGGGTGGTGCCACAGCATTTAGGACGCGGCACTCTTTCTGACCAATAGTGGCGCAAACACATTACAAAGACACAGCAAGCAAGGGACAAGAGGTGACCACCCGAGGACTGCAAGGATGAAAGCGGCAAGAGGAGTAAATACAAAATAAAAAACCGCTGAAGAGCTGTGTGCTGTACACCTAAGTCTAGGTCATTAACATATGCGAGGAAAAGCTGTGAAAAAACACTGTATACGAACAGATCTGGCAATGCAAAACTGTGCATGCATGAAGCGTCGTGGGCCAGCAGCAGCAGTCGAATTATACTCAAGCACAATCTGTAACCTCAGGGCCTGGTATTAGCTCCAATTTAACATTTTGATCAAGTCGGGGGATCAATGCTGGTTCAATGAAGAGTGCAGGAGGACATGTTAGGAGCAGAAGCAGGCATACCTCAAAATTACCTTAACCTGTCAAACAGAGAAAGCAGCATGCGATAGACACAGCTAAGCAATCCCATAACAAATAGCTGAGATCTAAGCTCTGCAGTCCTGCCTCATCCAGTCGTGAATGTTGGTGGACAATTAAGCAACTAACTGCAGTAGGCGTCTCCACAAATATCACCATCCTCAAAATTTGGGGTGATAAGCACATCAGTGCAAACGATAAGGCTGAAGAATTTGTAGTTATCTTCAGCTACAAGTACCGAGTGGATGATCCACCACAGCCTCCTTCTGCAGTTCTAAGCATCACAGATGCGAGTCTTCAGCCAATCCGATTCACTCCACGTGATATTAAAAAAAAAACGATGGAAGGCACTAGATACTGCAAAGGCTCTGTGCTCTGACACCATTACGGCAATAGTACTGAATACCTGTTCTCCAGAACCTGTTCCGCCCCTAGCCCCGATGTTCCAGTACAGCTACAACACTGACATCTACCTGGCATTGCGATAAACTGTTCAGGTATATTCTGTACACAATATGCGGGAGACATCCAATCCAGCCAATTACAGTCTACTCTCGATTATCATTAAATGATGGAAGGTGTCGTTGACAGTGCTATCACGTGGCATTTACTTAGCAATAACCTAAGCAGTGATGCTCAGTCTGGGTTCCGCCAGGTCTACTCAGTTCCTGACCATATTACAACCTTGGTTCAAATATGGACAAAAGACCTAAAATCGAGAGGTGAGTTGAGAGTGACTGAGCTTGACATCAAGGCAGCATTAGATCGAGTAAGGCACCAAGGAGCCCAAACAAAACTGGAATCAATGAGAATCAGGGGCAAAACTCTCCGCTGGTTGGAGTTAAAAGTAATGCAAAAGAAGATGGTCGTGGTTGTTGCAGGTCAACCATCTCGGCTCCAGGACATCGCTGCAGGTGTTCCTCAGGTTAATGTCCAAGGCTCAACCATTCTTCATTTCCTTCATCAATGATTTTCTCTCCATCATAAAGTCAGAAGTTGGGATGTTCGCTGATGCTCGCACAATGTTCAGCACCTTTTGCAATTCTTCCAATACTGAAGCAGTCCATGCACAAATGCAGCAGGACCTGGACAATATACAGTCTTGGTGTGAAAAGCGGCAAGTAACATTCACACCACACAGGTGCAATGCAATGAGCATGTCAAGCAAGAAAGCATCTAACCATCTCCCCTTGACATTTAATGACATTACGATGGCTAAATCCCCAACTATCAACATCTTGGGAGTTACCATTTACTAGATACTGAACTGGCAATATACATACCCTGGCTACAAGAGAAGGTCAGAGTCTCGGAATCCTGTGGTGAGTAACTCATCTCCTGACACCCCAATGCCTTTGTACCATCTACAAATCACAAGTGAGGAGTTTGATGGAGAAATCTCCACTCACCTGGATGGGTGAAACTCTAACAACACAAAGAAGCTCGGGAACATCCAGGTGAAAGCAGTCCGCTTGGTGTACACCTCTTCCACAAACATTCCCTCCTTCCACCACCGACGCACAGTGGCAGCAGTGTGAACCGTCTACAAGATGGACTGCAGCAATGCACCAAGGCTCCTTCGACCACACCTTCTACCACCTAGAAGGCTTAGAGAAGCAGAGGTTTAGAGTCATAAAGTCATAGAGTTGTACAGCACAGAAAAAGGCCCTTCGGCCCATAGTGCCTGTGCCCATCCCTCAAGCAGCTAATTATTATAATCCCATTTTCCAAATGCACCGGAACACCGCAACCTGCAAATTCCCCTGCACGCCACACACTCTTCGAATTTGGAATGATATCGCCGTTCCTTCACTGCAGCTGGGTCAGAAACCTGGAAATCCCTTTATAACAGCACTGCGTGTCTACCTACATCATAAGCAGTGGTGCAAGAAGGCACCTTCTCAAGGGCAATTAGGGATGAGAAATAGTGTTTGTCCTTGTCCAGCGACGCCCAGATCCGATAAACAGATTTACTAGATAATAACAGAATATCTCAAAAGGCCACTTGGCACATTCCTGCCGCTAGGCAGAAGGACATAGGGACTACGAGAGGGGGAGTTAGATAGAAAGATGAAGGGATTGGGATGGAGAGAGCCAGTCCATTTTCCAGGAAAATGTGTACAGTATTCTTGAAGATAAGCACAAGTCCCGTGCCTCCGTAAACAATGCATCATAAATGTTTGTTTAAAAGAAAATTTTAATGGGCTGCTCACAGACGATAGAGATACGAAGAGCGATAGAATGTGGCAGGAAGCGCGGCGAGACTGTGGAAGTGGAGAGAAAGGGAGACAGGACGCAAGGAGGCCCTGGGGTAACATTTTGGGGCTGGTGGCACTGAGATGCACTCAAAAACATAGATAATCACACGTACAGGCATACAAGCACACAGGCACACAAACACACTTGAGGACATACGCATGCACTTATTCACACACATACTAACCGACAGACTTATCCACAGACAAGCTTTATACTCAGGATACTCTTAGCCAAAATGTGAGGACGATCCATAGTGACATCAGTAAAAGTCTAGACAGGAATTCAGTAAAATTCCGCATTTTCTGTCCAGTCCTGTATTGGGACTTGAGTGTGACTGTTTTTAGGGCGAGTGTGGGATCAGAATTTGATTTTTTTTTACTCCAGTGATATTCACGACAAGGGCAAACTATCATTGACTTACCTGCAATCTTGATCGCCCGCCGCGTTTTGCGGCGTGACAGCCGGCACTGCCACACCTTCAATCCTTCATCCTTCACAGCAGGCGTGACACTAGTGGGGTGGGGTGAGGGGAGATTGGATTTTAAGCATGGGTGGAATGGCGGGTCAAATACATGCAATTGCTGTAGGGATGTTGGCAAGGAATTAACTTAGAAATGTTTTTGTACTTTGGTGCGTGGAAGGTCTGATATAAAAGGTAAGTGTTTTTTTGGGTGGAAGGACAAATAGTTATCTCAATCGCAACTGGGTCAGTGGGAACGTGGCATAAGAAACTTACTTCTTGAATGTTCGGTGTAATTGAGCACAAATCTAGTTTAGGCAGCAGGGCTGGCTAAATAATGCAAACGTCTGTGCACAGGCAGCTGAGGCCATTGCCAGGGACGAATGGCCCCTCCCCTCTATGATTAGATTAGATTAGATTAGTGATACAGCACTGAAACAGGCCCTTCAGCCCACCGAGTCTGTGCCGACCACCAGCCATCCATTTATACTAATCCTACACTAATCCCATATTCCTCCCAAACATCCCCACCTGTCCCTATATTTCCCTACCACCTACCTATACTAGTGACAATTTATAATGGCCAATTTACCTATCAACCTGCAAGTCTTTTGGCTTGTGGGAGGAAACCGGAGCACCCGGAGAAAACCCACGCAGACACAGGGAGAACTTGCAAACTCCACACAGGCAGTACCCAGAATCGAACCCAGGTCCCTAGAGCTGTGAGGCTGCAGTGCTAACCACTGCACCACTGTGCCGCCCTATGACGATTGTCATGATTTTATTCTTGGAGATACAGCATGCAAACAGGCCCTTTGGCCCAGCGAGTCTGTGCTGATCAACAACCACCCATTTATACTAATCTGACAGTGATCCCATATTCCCTACCACATCCCCACCTTTCCTCAATTCTTCTACGAACTACCTACACTAGAGGTAATTTGCAATGGTTAATTTACCTGCTAATCTGCAAGTCCTTTGGCTGTGGGAGGAAACTGGAGCACCCAGTAGAAAGCCACATGGTCACAGGGAGAACTTGCAAACTTCGGACAGGCAGTACCCATAACTGAAGCCGGGTCGCTGGAGCTGTAAGGCTGCGGTGCTAACCACTGCACCACCTACGATACTGTGATGCAGATCACCCTGGCTTCTTAAATGAGCCTTCATTCTTGAGAGCACAGCTGTTGTTTTATCGGCGGGCAACGCATGCGTGACACTATTTTTTCAGCTCACTGCCGAGATCTGAGGCGGGCTGTTCGAATCCAGCCCAGAGTCTGTCGAAATTATATGTTGAGTTTCACAAGACATTTTTAATGGGATGACAAATGACAATTCTAACACATGAAAAGGGTTTATTGGTTTTGAGCAAATACATTATTATGGATGATGAATATGTTAAGAGACAGAAATCTGAGTAGGCATACACGTATTATTTCCAGCTTGGTGCGCTGGTTTGCTACAACTATCAGTGCTGCAGCCTCTGCTATTTGAAATCTATATCAATGACTTAGCTGAAGGGACCACGTATAATGTATCCAGTTTTGCCAACAATGGAAAGTTAGGTGAGACTTTGAGGAGGTCAGAAAAAAGGCTGCAAAGTGATGTGGAAAGGTTAAGTGAATGGGTAACAAAGTGTCAGATGGGATAGAAGGTCAACAATTGTGAGGTGCTTCACTGTGACAGGAAGGATAGAAAACACGTTTTGCTTTAAATAGAGAGCATCCATTGAACGTTGCTATTCAGAGAAATCTGGGTGTCCTTGTGCATAGATCAGTCAGGGTTAGGGATACAGATGTAACACAGCTGGATGGATTTAGGATACAGATCAGCCATGTCCTCAAATGGCGGAGGCGACTCGAAGAGCTGATTGGCCTCCTTCTGTTCCTATGTTCAATAATGAGATGGAGGAATTAAATGTGAGTGGTGGATGCACTAAAATTGCCACACTGATCACAGTTATAGGGGAAATGAGCGTCACTCCGCTGCTGAACAACAGCAGTTTGCATTGATGTAGTCCTCTTAATGCAGTACAATTTTCCAAGGCAATTAATGGAACCGTAAATCAGACGGGAATTTGACACCGACCCACATAATAATATGTCATGGCAGTTGACAAAAAGCTTGGTCAAATAGGGAGGTTTTAAGAAGCCTCATAAAGCAAGAGAGAGAGACAGAGAGTGAGACTAAGAGGTGTAAGCAGGAATTCATGATCTAAAGGATCAGTTAGCAAATGGCATGGCCACCAACAGTAAAGAAAGTGAAAGTCATGGATGGGTTTCACACTTAGAAAGCTTCACTGGGTTACCCATTTTCTGATGATGCCGACAACCCCTAACACACAAGAAAACATTGAAGATCGTATAATCACTATTCGGACAATTTTATCTTCGGCGCAGCAGCGCAAACGGTCAACGAACGTGAAGAGACATTTCAGCAATTGCAAATACTTTGCACAGTTACGGTATGTGTTTGACCATGAAACGAAAATTTGCATTGAAAAAAAGCCCTTTAACAGTGCGAACTAAACAACTCCCAAATTTTCCTCGCGGGAAATTCAGTCAGACAAAATTTTACATTGAACCACAAAAAGGCGATAAGACAAAATGACTAAATGCATGGTGCAAAAGGTATGTTTGTTAAAGAGGAAGGAGAGGTGGGGTAACAGCAAGGTTTAGAGAGGAAATTCCAGAGCTAAGAACCCGAGAAGCTGAAGGCACGGCTGCATACGCCAGAGAGGCGTTGGTGTAATGTCATTATCAACGGGCTAATAACTGAAAGGCCCAGCACGTTTTTTTCTCTGGGGTCATGGGTTCGAATCCCACCACAGCAGAAGGTGGAATTTGAATTTAATTAATAAAAAAAAAATCTGGTATTGGAACACAAACAAAGAAGCTGGCTTAATGATGACTTTGAAACTATTGTTGTAAAAAAAAACACCTGGTGTGCAAATGTACTTTAGGGAAAGAAATCTGCTGTACTTACCTGGTCTGCCCTCCATGTGACTCCAGACCCAGAGAAATGTGTTTGACCATCAAAGTTTTCTCTGAATTGTCCAAGCAAGCTATTCATTTGTATCTAACCACTACAACATCAATATAAAAAAGAATCAAGCAAGACGGACCAACTGGCATCGGCGTCGGCACTGGAAACCTCAATGGCAAGCCCAGTCCTTTCGGCCCTGAAAAGTCCTCCCTTTTACCATCTGTGGACTTGTGCCAAAGTTGGGAGAGCTGTCCCACAGACTAGTCAACTAACAGCCTGCAATAGTCATACTCAGTGAATCATTCCTTACAGATAATGTCCCAAACACTGCCATCAACATTCCCAGGTATGTCCTGCCCACCGGCAGAACAGAGCCAGTAGATCAGTCAAGGTTGGAGATACGGATCCAGGACAGCTAGATGGAGTTAGGATACCGATCAGTCATGACCTCATCAAATGATGCAGGTGACTCGAAGTGCTGATTGGCCTCCTTCTGTTCCTATGTTCAATAATGAGCTGGAGGAATTAAATGTCAGTGGTGGATGCACTAAAATTGCCACACTTCTTACTGGCGGCCATACAGCTGTATACAGGGGCACGATGTTGCACTGGGAGTCCTCAACATCGACTCTGGACCCAATGAAGTATCATTTCATTAGGTCAAACAAGGGCAAAGAAACCTCCTGCTGTTTACAACCTACCGCCCTCCCTCAGCTGAAGAGTCAGTACTCTGCCATGTTGTGCTTCACTTAGAGGAAGCACTGAGGGCGGCGCGGGCACAGAATGTACTCTATGTGATGGGCTTCATTGCCTTTCACCAAGAGTGGCTCGGTAGCAACACAACATAGCTGCTGGATTAGGTATGCAGCAGGTAGTGAGGGTACCAACAAGAGGGAAAATCATACTTGACCTCGTCCTCACCAATCTGCCTCTATACATTACAGTATAGGTAGGAGTGACAGCCGCGCATTCCTTGTGGAGTCGAATGCCCGCCTTCACATTGAGGATACCTTCCATCGTGTTGTGTTTCACTGCCACCGGCCTAGTAGGGATAGATTTAGAACAGATCTAGCAACTCAAAACTGGACAGCCATGAGGCACTGTGGGTCATCATCAGTGCATAATTGTACTCAACTGCAATATGTAACCTCGTGGCCCGACATATTCCCTACTCTACCGTTAACATGAAGCTAAGAGACCAACCCTGCTTCAATGAACAGTGCAGGACGGCCTTCCAGGAGCAGCACTAGGCATGCCTCAAAATCAGGTATCAAACTGGTGAAGCTACAATGCAGGACTACTTGCATACCAAACCGTACACGCAGCATGCGATAGACAGAGCTAAGAGATGTCATAAGCAGCAGATCCGATCCAACCTCTGCAGTTCTGCCACATCCAGCCGTGAATGGTGGTGGAAATTAAGCAACTAACTGGAGCCGGTGTCTCCACGAATATCCCCATCCTCAATGATGGGCGTGCGCTGCACATTTAGGTTGAACGACATGGCTGAAGTATTGGCAACAGTCTTCAGTAAGAAGTCCCGAGTTGATGACCCATCTTGACCTCCTCCTGATGTCCCCAGCAGCACAGATGTCAGACATCAGCCAATTCAATTCAGCCTGCGTGGTATCAAGAAAAGACTGAATTCACTGGATACTGCAAAGGCAATTGACTGTGACAATATTCTGGCAATTGTCCCGAAGACCTGTGATCCCAGAGCATGCTGCGCCCTTAGCCAAGCTGCTCCAGCAAAGCTGAAACACTGGCATCTACAGGGCACTGTGGCTAATTTCCCAGGTATGTCCTGTACACAAAAAACAGGACAAGTCAAGCTCGGCCAATTACTGCCCCATCAGTCTACTCTCAAGCACCAGTAAAGTGATGGAAGGTGTCATGGCCAAGGGACACTTGCTCAGCAATAACCTGATCATTGACTCGAAGTTTGATTTCTTCCAGGGCCACTCAGCTCCTCATCTCATTACAGTTTTCGTTCAAACATGGTCAAAATAACACAACTCAAGCGCTGTGGTGAGAGTGACTGCCCTTGAGGTCAAGGCTGCATTGACCGAGTATGGCACCATTTGTCCCAGCAAAGCTGAAGTCAATGGGAGCCAGGGGGAAACTTATTGGGACGCGTTTTGTGATGATGGTTGAGGGATTATTCCTGGGCCAAGGCATCTGGAGGTCTCACACACTGCTCTTATTCCGATTGTTGTTATACAATCGTATGTGCCCACTGAGGAGGGCAGACATTACAGCGCTCTCTCAGTAGTGACCCTCCGGCGGTGCAGCACTCCCTCAGTACTACCCCTCCGACAGTACAGCACTCCCTCAATACTATTTTCTGACTTTGAAAAAGTCCCTCAATACTGCTCTTCCTGCAGATAAGTGCTCCCACAGAATTGACCCTACGACAATACAGCACTCTCTCAATTCTACCCCTCTGAAAGTCCAGCCCTCCCTCAGCACTGACCCTCCAATAGTGCAGCACTCCCTCGCTGCATACATTCCAACAGTGCAGCTCGCCCGCACCACTGAGACTGCAACATTGCATCACTGCCTCAGTACGGACCCTGCGACTCCCTTAATACTGACTATCCAACCGCGCAGCACTGCCTCGGTATTGACTATCCGAAGTGCATTACCCCCTCATTATTGCCCCTCCCAAAGAGCAGCATTCCCTTCATCATGTCATTCTGACAGGCCGTGGGGATTGAAGGTTTATATTGCATGTCTGAGGTTACTTAGGTATGGTTTTGAACCCATGACCTTCGGACACAGAGATAAGAGAGAGAGAGAGACCACGATCAACTGGACCACGGCAGGCAGCTGCAAGCAGGAATTGACTCCCATTTCTATGGTGCCTTCACAGCTGAAGGACATCCGATGGGCTTCCCATTCAATAAAGCTCTTCTTGCATGCAGTCGCTGTTGAAATGTGGGGATTAACGGCAGTCAATGTGTACACAGCATGATCTATCAAAAAGCATCGTGAAAAATGAATATACAAACAGCTTCAGAAAGAAATGGGGGGGAGGGAAATTGGTAAGGTTTAATAAGTCAGTGTTCCCTCACCTGCTGCACATGTTTCATCTCAAAACTGGATTTCAATCCAGCCTGGTAAGGAATCACGGGAACATTTGCGGGTCAGCTGCGTAGTTGCTGCTTGCTACAGAAATGTATTTGATACGAGCAGAGGCTGAGGATGCCGTGGTGCTGGACACGGTGAGATGACGATGCTGCCTATTGGTCATTGCCAGCAACTACAATGTTTAGATGGGAAATTCACATTGTCATTGCTCACATTAATATTTGTGATTATTGCAGAAGCATTGATCTTACAACACAAGCATAGGTCTTCTGTTTGTCGTGCTTACGTTGGCTCTTTGGAAGAGCTGCGCAATATAGTCCTGCGTGCCCCAGATTTCTCCCCATAAACCAGAAAATTAGTCCTCTTCAAAACATCAACAGTTCCCTTTTGAACGTTTATGTTGAGACTGCTTGAAACACCCGCTCGCCAGTGTGTTCCAGATCAAAACAAACCTCTGTGTGGAAATAATTGTCCTCATCTGCCTTCTAGTTATTTTTCTACTTTTTTTCTGCATCAGTGCCCTCTGGTTCCTGACATTTCTGCCATAAGGAACAGTTCCTCTTTCTTTACTCTATCAAAATCCCTTATAATTTGAACACCTCTATCGAATTTCCGCTTAACCATTCCTGCTAAAAGGAGTAAAATCCCGAATTCTACAGTCTCTCCACAATACCTGTATTCCCTCATCCCTGGTATCATTCTGGTAAATCTCCTCTCGAAACACCTCCAAGAACTTGCCATTATTCCGAAAGTGTGGTGCCCAGAAATGAATGCAATACTCTCGCTGGTCCCCTGGATTCAACGTAATGACAGAGTAGGGGATATGTCAGAACATGCAGTTATAGATAACGATGAAATACAAATTGCTGCAGTTAGCCCACAAAGCCTCAGGGACACCGGGCTTCGAAGTCTTAAATCTGTTCTGAGCCCAGACAACGCTGCAGAGTGGTAGTGGCATAGAGCACGAGGCTGGTACTTTCAATGCGAAGACTCAACTCCACAAGGGTGGTGCAGTAATTATTCCTACCTATAATGCCATGGACAGATACAGCTGTAATAGGTAGACTGATAATGGCGAGGCTTTTGCCCTCTTGTTGGTTCTGTTATCACTTGCCTCACACCCAGTCTGCAGATATGCCCTTCAGGACTCGCCCAGACTAATTTGTAGTGGTGCTACCGAGCCACGCTTGGTGTTGGGCATTGAATTCCCCCAGCTGCAGTACATTTTGTGCCTTTATTTCCTTCAGTAAGTCTTCCCAAGTGGTGGTCAACATGGCGGAGTACTGACTCATCAGTTGAGGAAAGGTTTAGCTCGTGGTAACTAGCCAAAGGTTTCCTTGTCCACGTTTGACCTGATGCCATTAGATTTCATGTGATCCAGAGTCAATGTTGATGACTTACAGGGCAACTCCCTTTTTTATTTACTCCCTTTAATTTAACTTACTCCCTTAAATTACTCATACATTGGAGATTATTTACAATAGTTACCTTGATTCCCTGAAAAAACTACTTAAGATATAAAAAAGAAACTGTAGACCTTACCCTAGCCCCAATAAGCTTTATTACAACTGGTAAACTTTACTAATCCAAGTAAAACCTTACAATTACTGATATATTACCTGAGATTTGAATGATAAATGAGGAAAATAACAAAATTAGCAAGATACTGACCAACCAATCAATTAACTGCTTCCCTGCGATACCAGTTTTTATTTTTTCTCCGAATATGGTGCACTCACAGACAAAGCCAACCCACAACTAGCTATTTAGAAGCTCTCGGACCGCTCTCCTCTCGCGCTGTTTTGAAGTCCTGCTGCCAAGTAGGGCGAACTCCGCATGCTTAAGAACTGGTGTCTAGTATCACACAACGTCCTCACCATGGATTATAAAATCTTTGCCTGGGCTATGTTTACCCGCCTGGGCTCAGAGCTGGCCCACATTATCAACCCTGACCAGTCCTACATCGTCCTGGTGTGGTCCATGTGGACAACATCCACCTGGTTCGTGCCTGATCCATATTTTCCAGGGGACTGGTCTATCAGTCACATTTCTCTCCCTCGATCAGGAGAAGGTGTTCGACACGATGGATCCTGACTATCTTTTCGGGACTCTGCACACGTTCAAACTCAGGAAGCATTTTGTAGCCCGGTCCGACTTTTACACACCACCACAGACTGCCTGCTTAAAGTTAACGGGTCCTTGACGGCGCCCCTTCCCTTTGGGGGAGGTGTGCATCAGGGATACTGAATGTCCAGCCAATTATGTACCATACGTATAGAGCCATTCTTGTCCCTGCTTCGCAGCAGGTTGACGGGCCTGGCTCTGGGCGGCTGGACAGGTGGAACATCCTCTCGGTTTACACCGATGAAGTGCTCCTCACAATCACAGATCCCGTTGACTTGTGGAGAATGCACGATTGCCCGCAGACCTTTTCAGCCATGTCCTTCATGCATATCAATTGGGAGAAATGTTCCATTCTCCTGGTGGGTCAGTCGCGAGAAGGCAACATGCCAGAGGACCTAACAACTTTTGCATGGAGAACCGCGCACCTCCTCTATCTAAGAGTCCACATTAGCCCCGCGGAGGAAGCCTGGCCGGCATCCTGGCAGGAGTTGAAAGCTAAAGTCACTACTCCTCTGGGACGCTGGACAGGACTGCTCTGAGTGCTTTGTGACAGGGTCCGAGCACTGGTCATAAACTGGTGGCATTGGTGCTGCAGTACCAATTGGTTACTTTGGCCACGCCAGCTGCATTCACCACCGAGATCCAGACAAAGCTTGTGGATTTCATCTCGGGCAAGAGGAAACAGTGGGTCTCTGCCGTGGTCCTCAGTCTTCCAATCGAGAAGGGTGTCCAGTCACTGGTGTGTGTACACATCCAGGCTGTGATTCTTTGACTGTGGACACTGCAGAGAAACCTGCATGTCAAGCATCCTCCCAGATGTTGAGCACTGGCATTTTTCTCCCACCAGGGGCGCTGCCTTCAAGATGACACACAGCTTCCTGTGGAGAACGTTACGCGCACCTCTCTGAGGCAGTTGCCTGTCTTTAGCTGGCATCTGCTCAGAGTCTGGAACATGGTCGCCTAAATTCAGCGCTCACCCTCGCCGGGGGAGGTGCATCCCTTTGTTGTCCAGGTGGCTGGCTCTCGGAATGGACCAACGGGTGGAGGAGCAGCTGAAGCCCCTGGAAGCCCCTCACTGTGGGTGCACAGAGGCCTCGTGAGTGCAGAGCACTTCAATCGAAAATGAGCCCCGCTTGGCCAGAACTGCTCATCGGACCCAGGCCCTGAAACAAACTTTGCAAATGCCCTCAATGCCCTTCCACACTTCACGGTGGAGTTTCCTTTACGTGCTACTCCTGCACTCTCTCCACTTCCTCACCCTCGCCTGCCGCCCAGACACGCCGTGGCAGTCCATTTTCTTGACATCTGCAGGTGAGGTGAAACCCCTGTGGAGGTTTCTCTACGCTGGGGTCGTCCCTATTTGGATGACGGACCTAGGGTGGACGGTGCTGCACAGGACAGTCCCGTGCAACAGGCTTAAGCAGGTTCACAGACCCCCAGGCTGCCTGTAATGTCTGTGGCATGGACGAGCCCATGATCCATGTACATATGGAGTGTGCGAGTTTACAGGCCCTCATTGAGTAATTGAAGGCGCTACCCATCAAGTTTTGGTTGAAATTCAGCCCCATACTCCGGATCTATGAGCACCCAGTGCCGAGGAGGTTGGGCCCCGAGGATGATCTCCTCGTTGGTCTGTTCCTGGGCCTGGCCAATGTGGAAATTCACAGGTCCATGCTGCTGGCCATCGGAGGAGTCCATTCGCCCTGATTGTCTGCCCACGTCCCACGGTGACATTCACGCCCTTGTGTCTCTGGAGAAGGAGCATACAATGTCTGCAGGTTCACTTGAAGTCTTGCATGACCGAAGCCGCAACGCAGGAGCTGGATGCATCATCCATTCCTAACATTTTATTTTAATTTGAGTTTTTACTTTATTCATTCGATTTTATAAAGTTATTTATTTAAAATATGTGTAAAAGGGATTCTGAGAATAAAGGGCTCCTCAAAGAAAATGAAAGGGCCCTGGAGTTTAAAAGTCACCTTAACATTGAAACAAAGGGGAAAAGGGGGAACCAAAGTTTGGCTACTGCCTAACTGGGACACCTGTGTGCTGAGTGCATCAACGGGCAGCAGCTGACATTGCTGCAGTCAGTTGCAAGAGTTGCTGTTGGACAGGAAGAGCCGAGGAGAGAGAAGACTTTGAACAAACTTTGCTACAGTGGAGGAAAAGACTTTAAAAACGTAAAGCTTTTTTCCAGGTGGGTGTCAAGCACCAGACTTTTATTTAATTTGGACTGTTGTGGGAGGTGGCTGAGGCCAGAGGAATAAGTGGTGGGGGCTGGACAATTCTGTAGGGATCTGCACTGTTACATTAACCATACAAGGAATCTCCCTCCCTATGCAATTCCTGAGCCTGCGCCATTAGAAGCTGCCTGTCTGAGAAGAGAACAGAAGACAGCTACGGCCTGGGCAGCTTTTGGCTGACCCAGATGAAGACTCCTCCTCCCAACTGGAAGTCCAGAACAACTTGTGAAAATCTGTTCGATTGAACTGTTCCCTATCACACCACCTCGGTGAAGCAATTCATCACTCGCAGCCTCCATTTTCCTCTTCAGTATAACCTCTACCTCTCCCCTAACTTATTATATATAAATTTACTTATTTTCTTGCTTTATTTGGTATCTACAGGCCTGTAATTGGGGTGTGATTCAGCTCTTGATTCATGGCGAGCCCATCTGTGCCGGTGGCGGGGCCCTCTAACGCCTATGCGGCCACCCATGTGGCCCTCTCAATATTCCAGCTTATTACTTACAGCCATGCGGTAAAGAGATATGCCCACCCCAACTTGTCTATTGAGGCTTGTGTAAAGTCAATGGCCAAGGTTATCGGCACCGAGGACATTGCTTCAGCACCAAAGATATTTAAGTGCTTTATTTCCTGCGGATGGAGCGGGCAGTGTCCCTGGCCCTGACAAAGGGGCTCACTGTGGGAGGACTGTCATAAGAAAATAAGAAATAGGAGCAGGAGTGGACCATTCAGCCCATCATGCCTGCCCCACCATTCAATAAGATCATGGCTGATCTGTCCCAGGCCTCAACTCCTCTTTTGGACCTGCTACTCAAAACCTTCGACACTCCGAGATTTCAAAAATCAATCTACCTCCTCCTTAAAGACATTTAGTGACATAACTTCCACAACTCTCTGAGGTAGAGAATTCCAGAGATTCACCACGTCTGAGGGAAGATATTCCTTCGCATCTCAGTTTTAAATGCGTGACGCCTTATTATGTAACTACGTCCCCTAGTTCGAGATCCCTCCACCAATGGAAACATATTTTCAACATCTCCCCTGTCAAACTCCCATAGGATCGTATATGTTTCAATAAGATCATCTCTCATGCTTCTAATCTCCAATGAATAAAGGCCTAATCTTTTTAGCCATTCTTGATAAGACAACCCCTTCATCCCAGGAATGAGCCTAGTGAACCTTTTCTGAACTGCCTACAATGCTAATATATCCTTCCTTAATTATAGGGACAAAAACTGTACGCAGTACGCCAGATGTGAACTCACCAACACCCTGTACAGTTTTAACAGGACTTCCCTATTTATAAACTCTAACACCCCAGCAATAAAGGCCAAAATTTCATTTGCCTTCCTAATAACTTGCTGCACCTGCATGCTAACTTTTTTTTCATGTGCAAAGCATCCAGATCCCTCTGTACTGCAGTATTTTGCAGTCTTTCGCCATCTAAATAATAACCTGCCTTTTTATTCTTCCTATCATTGTGGATGACTTCACACTTTCCCAATTTTAACTCCAGCTGCCAAGTTTATGCCCACACACTTAACCTATCTATATCCCTTTGCAGATTCTTTGTGTCCTAATCACAACATGCATTCCCACCTATATGTGCACGGTCAGCAAACTTGGATACGCTGCACTCGGAGCATTCCTGCAAGTCAAGAACAAAGAACAAACAAAGATAATTACAGCACAGGAACAGGCCCTTCGGCCCTCCAAGCCTGCGCCGATCCAGATCCCCTCTCTAAACATGTCGCCTATTTTCTAAGCAAAAACAAGAAATGCTGGATTCACTCAGCAGGTCTGGCAGCATCTGTGGAAAGAGAAGCAGAGTTAACGTTTCGGGTCAGTGACCCTTCTTCGGAACCTATTTTCTAAGGTTCTTTAGTCATTAAGTCATTAATATAGATAGTAGATACGTGAGCCTCGGACCGATCTGTGTGGCAACCCACAAGTTATGACTTTACAAACTGGAAAATACCCATTAATCACGACTCTCGGTCTTCTGTGTGTCAGTAAATCCACAATCCATGTCAACACGTTACCCCCAATACCCTGAGCTTTTATTTTGTACAATAACCTTCTTTGGAGCACATTATCAAAAGTCTTCTGAATATCCAAAGACGGGACATCTACTTGTTCCCCTTTATTCATTCTACTTGTTATATACTCAAAGAAATCTAGAAAGTTTGTTAAACATGATTTCCCTTACATAAACCTATGTTGACTCCGTTAGATTGTTTTTCTAAAGCTTCTGCTATTGCTTCCTTCATAATTGGCTCGAGCATTCTCCCAATGACAGATGTTAAGCTAACTGGTCTATATTTTCCTGCTTTCTGTCTCCCTCCATTATTGAATAGGGACATCACATTAGCCCCCTTGGGGGCCACTGCACGGTGCAAAATATTATCTAAAGATCCACCTTTCATTTTCAGTGAGCTGCTCCTCCCCCCACCTGCAACGTCTGGGGGGAGGTGAGGTCGGGATCATCACAGCCCCGCTCAGTCTTCCGGAGAACTGCCTCCGGCATGTGCACTCCTACCATCAGTTATTTATGCAGCTGGCCCGGGATGCGCTCCTGGAGGGCCACTTCAGTGTGGTGTTCCAGGAGGTGGCCTACTCCATCTGCTGAAGTCGGAGTGGGCGCGTTGCCATGCCTGCAATGGGGTGGGAATGTTCGGAAGACTAGCCCCAACCTCCCGGCTGCCAACGCCCCCTCGGCGGCACAGGCACCTCCCAATAATCATGCATCAGATACCAGTCAAGCTGTTCCAGAGGCCGTGAAGACCCATCCAGCTGGATGGACGTTATGGCGCAATTCAAAACATCTAAGGGCGCGTCCCTAGATGCAATAGAATGTCCAGAGCCTGATCTCAGCCCCAGGCCGGATCCTGAGAGCTCACGTGCTCCATGGATAAGCTCAGGCACAAGGAATCTTCGCAGGGGCCTGCAGAGATAGATGCTGAGAACTCGACTGAGATGCGGGTCTCTTAGCTTCCACGCCGTTCGTGAAATAAGAGCAGGTTTGGGTTATCTTCTGAAGAGGGCCAATGTTTGCGGGGTCCATCTCCTAACGCCGGGCAACGGATTTCTTCCGCCAACAGCACCATCAGGGACTTGAGCACTTGAGCGGCATCCCTCTGTGCCTCAAGACGACGGGCAGGAGTAGCCCTCGTAAAATTAATAACTCGCAGTGAGGGGTTCGGGTACCCATCAGTGTTGGGGAGTCTGTGGATCCACCGGGAGAAACCATTCCACCTGCTGTTGGGTAGGGTGTCCTGGGTAGAGTTAGGGCGGGACGTCTGAGAGTCATTGCTGCAAGCCGCCGGTTACTGCCGCCCAGAATGCATCCGAACAAAAGGCTTTATCAACAATTTGAACAGTAACCCATCTGGTGGGACTGTGGGCGCTGGTCGGGCGGGTGGTGGCCTCCTCTCTCCACCTCTGGTCCCTGCTCTGGCTGGATATCCAGAGTCGGGAACTACCAGCTCCCCTAGACTGCTCAATGGCCTGCGGACCGAGGTGGAGTGGAGTCCTTAACCATTGGCGTCCATACACTCCAGTTCCATCGAAGAGCTCAGCGAGCACACCTTCACCATTGATCTTGGGGGTGAGATCGTGATTGAGGTGGGGCCAGCTGGCGTGGCCGTCATGTCCGCCCCAAAGTATGTAGTGGCTGTGTCTTCCTCTGGAAGTGACGACTTGGAGAAGGATGGGAACTCGCTGTGGGGCATGGAGGACAATCTTAAATCCATCGCCAGTGAGGCAGCAGACTCCCTCATGTCTCCGACTGAATCTTCTCTCCTTTGCACAGCAGACCTGCTGGACTTCCTTGTGGCATGCAGGAGTTGCTGCAATAATGTTTAGCCAGCCCTCAGCCAGTGGTCAATATTGGTGCTGATCATCCATTCTGTCTGTTCCACTGTCACGAAGGATGGGGAAGGGTGGGGCGTGAGGAGAGGTGGGGGGAGCGGGCGTAAAAAGGATTTAGAGGCGCAGTTTTAAAGCGTTCCTCAAAGGGTGCTGGGGTACTGGAAGGTGAGGGGTACTTTCGATCCCTCCTCACAATAAGCTTTGGGTGACGGTTTTCAGAATACTTTTGACATGAAGGTAACCATAGCCAGCCTGAACATCAATGGCAGCTGGTGTCTCTCCGAAGAGTTCACAATCTCTCAGTCCTCAGGGAAGGGAGGTATGCGATGCGCTTGTTGCAAAAAGCACACAGCATTACGGGAAAGGGAGCCAACTGGCTCCAAGAATGGCAGGACCCGGTGTTAATGAGTCACCCTACCCCTATTTCTATTGTGGTGGCAATAGTTTTGGCCCGGACATTTCAGCCAGAGATCTTGGTGGTCAAGTTTCTTGTGCCGGGCCGTTGGCCCCACCGTACCATTCACCTGGTGGCATGTTGCTCCACTTTGTGAACGGGTATGCACGTACGCCTGGCATGTTGCAAGCGTTCTTCTTTAAAGAAGTGTCCACTCTCTAGCACTCTATCGATGGCGGCAAGTTTATCATCCTCCGAGGGTGATGGAGAGATATTAACTTTACCCTCGAGGTGAGAGATCACAGAGTTCCCCAGCGTAGCCAAACGTCAGTGGAGATGTTGAAGGAACAGATCACCTCTCTGGACTTGATGGACTTCTGGTAGAATGTCCATCCCGAATCAAAAATATTCCCATTAAGGTCTGGCAGAGGAGGGTCCCGAATCAAGAACCTCTACATTTTGCAGGCATACATCTTCATCTCGGCAGCCTCCATGCGGCTGATGCTGTGCTCGGACCACCACCTGATGTGGGCGGCGCTCACTCTTCTCCATACGCAGGCGTGAATGCCGAACTGGCACTATAATAACCGGCTTCTGGACGCCAAGGGATTCCAGGCCTCGTTCTGTCGATTCTAGGCTGAATAGAGAAGGTATCGGGGCGGGGAGTGGTAGTATTCCCCTCCTGTAGGCTATGGTAATATGTGGGCAAGTCTCACATCCTTGCATTCTGTCAGTAATGCGCAAAGGGTTCGACCAAAGCCGCGATCAACCACCTGGAGAGAGGGATGCTCGGCTGGAGTCCCATGTTGGTTAGGCCGTCGCAGACACAGCACTTCGGCAGGCTTACAAAGAATAGAAGGACGGGGTGAGGGAGCATGGGACATTTATACAGTGCCTCGCCCTTCTTCTATGTGCTGGAAATATTGTATGCGATCCATAAGCAGATCGTTGAACTGACCGACGAATCTTCCATCCAATATCCAAAGGGAATAGGCGACTTGGCCCATGCCGATTACAGAATGTTGTACTCTCCAGAGGCGTCCAGCCAGGATGCCAGTCTTGTGGGAGGACCGTCTGTTGGTCAGCCCAGAGGGTATAAAATGACAAGGGGCTCCACTCATATTAGCAGAGCTGGCCGCTGCCCTACACCAGGTCTTGAGGGGAAACTTCCCAGGGCCTTACAGGTTGAAAGTGGAGCTCCTCAGGGCGTTCTGGGACGTCCTTGGGGGTGATTACGTGCGGGTCCTGGGGGAAAGCCAGGCGATCTGGGAGATGCCCCTCTCTTGGTGCAGGGTGGTCATCGTCCTACTGCTGAAGAGGGGTGATTTCTGCTTCCTTGAAAACTGGCGTCCAGTCTTCCTCCACAGCATGGATCATAAGATCTTTGCCAGGGCTACATCAACCTGCCTGGGATCCGTACTGACACACAACATGCATGCTAACCAGTCCTACAGGACCCAGGCTAGTGCATCTAGCACAACATCCATCTGGTCCGGGAGCTGATCGTTCTCCTCCACAGGACTAGTCTGACCATCCCCTTAGTCTCTCTCGACTAGGCGATGGCATTCAACAGAGTGAATCACGAGCATTTTTTCGGGGCCCTGCACACTTTCGGACTCGGGGCACATTTTCTGGCTGCAGAGAGTCTGTTCAAATTTAATGTGTTCCTGACCGCGACTTCGCTTTGACAGAAGAGCACATCAGGGATGTCCCAGATCCAGCCAATTAGACAAGGGTCCTGAATCTCAATAAAGAAAACTATGAAGGTATGAGGCGCGAGTTGGCTATGATAGATTGGGGAACTTCACTTAAAAGGGTTGACAGTGGATAGGCAATGGCTTGCATTTAAAGATCACATGGATGAATTACAACAATTGTTCATTCTTGTCTGGCACAAACATCAAACAGGAAGATTGTCTCAACCGTGGCTTACAAAATAAATGTTGGACGGCATTAGATCCAAGGAGGAGAAATATAAAATGGCCAGAACAAGCAGCAAACCTGAGGATTGAGAAGAGTTTAGAATTCAGCAAAGGAGCACAAAGGAATTGATTAAGAAGGGGAAATAATGTATGAGAGTAAGCTTGCAGCGAACATTAAAAACTGACTTTAAAAGCTTCTATAGATATGAGAAGAGAAAAAGATTGGTGAAGACAATTGTGTGTTCCTTACAGTCAGAAGCAGGGAAATTTATAATGGGGAACAAAAAGAAATGGCAGAGCAATCAACTACATAATTTGGTTTTGTCTTCACAAAGGAGGACACAAATTAGCTCCCAGAAATGTTGGGGAACATAGGGTCTAATGAGAAGGAGGAACTGTATAAAATCAGTATTGTTAGGGAAATGGTGTTAGAGAAATTGACGGGATTGAAGGCGAATAAATCCCCAAGGCCTGATAATCTATATCCCAGAGTACTTAAGGAAGTGTCCCTAGAAATAATAGATGCATTGCTGGTCATTTTTCAAAATTCGATAGACTCTGGAAAAATTCCAACGGATTGGAGGGTAACTAATGTAACCCATTATTTTAATAAAGAAGGTAGAATGAAAACAAGGAATCATAGACCGGGTAGCCTGACATCACTTGTGGGGAAAATGATAGAGTCCATTAAAAAAGATGTAATAGCAGAGCACTTGGAAAACAATGAGAAAATCGGACAAATTCAACATGGATTTACGAAAGGGAAATCATGCTTTACAAATTTACTGGATTTTTTGAGGATGCAACTGGTCGAATAGATAAGGGAGGACCAGAGGATGTGGTGCATTTGCACATTCAGAAGGCTTTCGATAAGGTCCCATGTAAGTGATTAGCGTGCAAAATTAAAGCACATGGGATTGGAGGTAAGGTACTGACATGGGTAGAGAACTGGTTGGCAGACAGGAAACAAGGTGTAGGAATAAACTGGTCTTTTTTTCCAATTGGCAGGCAGTGACTAATGGGGTACCGCAGGGATCAGTGCTAGGACACCAGCTATTCACAATATATATTCATGATATAAATGAGGGAGTTAACTGTAATATATCCATGTTTGCTAGCGGCACAAAGCTGGATAGGAGTGTGAGCTGTGATGTGGATGGATGCAGAGAAGCCCCAATTTGATTTGGACAGTTTGAGTGAGTGGAAGATGCGGTATAATGTGAATAAATGTGAGGTTATCCACTTTGCTGGCAAAAACAGAAAGGCAGATTATTATCTGAACGGCGATAGATTGGGAAAAGGGGTTGAGCAGCGGGACCTGGGTGTCCTTGTGCAGCAGTCGCTGAAGATAAGCATGCAGGTGCAACAGGTAGTTCAGAAGGCAAATTGTATGTTGGACTTCATAGCGGCAGGATTCAGGTATAGGAGCGAGCATGTCTTGCTGCAATTATGCAAGGTCTCGATGAGACAACATCTGGAGTATTGTGTGCAGTTTTGGTCTCCTTATCTGAGTAAGGATTTTCTTGCTATGGAGCGAGTGCAGCGAAGGTTCATCAGACTGATTCCTGGAATGGTAAGACTGAGGTGTGAATAGAGGTTGGGTTGATTAGGCTTGTATTCGCCAAAGTTTATAAGAATGAGAAGAGATCTTATAGAATCCTACAAAATTATAACAGGATTGGACAGATTAGATCCATGAAGGATGTTCCTGATGTCAGGGGAGTCCAGGACCAGGGGTCACATTCTAAGGATAAGGGGTAAGCCATTTAAGACAGAGATGAGAAGAGATATCTTCACCCAGAGAGTGGTGAACCCGTGGAATTCTCTACCACAGAAATCATTTGAGGTCAAATCATTAAATATATTCAAGAATGAGTTAGATATCGTTCTTAGGGCTAAAGGGATCAAGGGATATGGGGAGAAAGAGGGAAAAGGTACTGAGTTTGGATGAGCAGCCATGATTGTACTGAATGGCAGTGCAAGCTCGAAGGGCGGAATGGCCAACATCAGCTGCTATTTTTCCATGTTTCTGATTGTATACCATCTACGTGGAGCCATTCCTGTGCCTGCTTCACACGAGTTTGGCGGGTTTGGTATGCAGATTTTCCTCTTGGCTTGCACAGAGATGTGCTCCCCACGGTAATAGATCCCGTTGAGTTACAAAGGATGTATGTATGTCAACAGAACTTTTCTGTGGCAACCTCCACGAGGATTAATTCAGAGAAATATTCCAGGCTCCTGGTGGGTCAGTGCCAGGTACATTCCCTGCTTGAGGAATTAACAACTTTTGCCTGGGGCAACACGCACTTCCTCTATCTGTATGTTAACCTGAGCACCGCTGAGGAAGCCTGGCCTGCAAACTGGCAGAGATGGAGTCGAAAGTCACCTCTCAGCTAGGGCGTTGGACAGGACTGCTCTGAATGCTTTCCGACATGGGCTGAGGGCTGGTCATACATCAACTGGTTGCCTCGATGGTGTGGTACAGTTTGGTCACGTTGGTCCCGTGCGCTGCATTTTCCACCAAGATCCAGAAGAAACTTGTCAATTTATTCTGGGACAAGAAAAAACACTGCGTTTCTGTCGTGGCCCTGAGTCTCCGAATTGAGGACGGAGGCAAGTCGCTGAAGTGTGCTCATACCGAGGCTGCATCTCTGTGCCTTCGACTCTGAAGAGATACCTATATGTCGAGCATCCTTCCAGCTGGTGTGTGCTGGCGATGTATTATCTGCCACCAAGGGCACTGCCTTCAAGATGACATGCAGCTCCTGGCGGTGAATATTAGCCACACCTCCCTGAAGGAGTTGCCTGCATTTTCCTCGGATCTATTCAGTGTCTAGAGCATAGTTGCTTCGAGTGTCAGGGTGCTTTCTTGTCAGTGCAGTAGAGGGCCCTGGCTGTCTGGGCGGCGGCTCTGGGGAGGAGCCAAAGGGTGGAGGAGTATTCGAAGCCCCATGGACACCCCTCTCTACGGGTTAAGAAGGGGCTCGAAAGTGTGGAGAGTTGCTAGCCGAAGTTACTCCAACTGGGATGGAAACGCTCATCAGACCCAAGCCCTTAAACACTCCTCAGGAGCCGATTCTACCCGAACTGAGCTGCCACTCAGAAACGCCCTCCATGCCATTCTACAGTGCGAGGAAGGGTTCCCTGTACGGGATGCTCCTTCACACTCTTCAGGGGCTGCAGTGCATCAGAGATGCACAGATGTTCGGCACAGACTCGGTGGGCCGAAGGGCCTGTTTCAGTGCTGTATCTCTAATCTAATCTAATCTAATTCCTGGCCTTTGTCTGTGGCCCAGTCATGCCGTGGTGGCCCGTGGTACCATCTTGCAGTGATGTGAAACCCCGGTGGAGGTTTCTCTACACTGGGATCGTCCCCATTTGAATCGTGGACCTTAGCTGGAGAGTGCTGCACATGCAGTCCCATGCAATTGACTTTTCAGTAGTTTCATGGACTCCAGGTCTGCCTATAGTATTTGTGGCCTGGACGAGTCCTGGTCCTCTCGATGCATGGAATGTGCAATGTTCCAGCCGCTCTTTGAATATTTAAGGGGGAGTGGGGATGGTGCACCTCAAGGATTGAATACACTTCAGCCCCACGCTCTTGATGTTTAGGCGCCCGATGAGGAGGTGGTGGGCTTGGGGAGGATCTCTTTATTAGACTACTCTTTGAGACGGCCAAATTAGCAATTCACAGGTCCAGGCAGCGGGCCGTCGGGGCATCCGTCCACTGTTATTGTCTGCCGCTATTCCGAGGCTACGTTCGCGCCTGGGTGTCCCTGGTGAAGGAGCTTGCAACATCCACCAGTTCACCTGAGGCCTTCTGTGACCATTGGGCGCCACAGGGGCTGCAGTGCATCAGAGATGCACAGAATTGCATTTTAATTTGAGTTTTCGATTAAGTGATTTGATCTTAATACAGTTATTTTGTAAAATGTACATACATGGTGCCTGAGTAATAAAGGTCCCCTCGATGAAATGCACAAATGGGACCTGGGGTATATAAGCCAACGTTTTAGATACAGAGTAAAGCTCCCTCTGCACTGTTCCAACAAATACTCCCAGGACAGTTACATAGAGCGGAATTTTGAAATAATGCAGGACTTGCAACTTATTGGAAAGATCAATTGTTCTTGCACCAGGAAACTCTTGTTGAAAAGGGCCATGATGCTGTCAGCTGCAGCAAAGTATAAGGAGATGCATGGAAACGATTATGGGCCAGTACCAGCAAAATTTCAGACAATGTACATGATTAGATGAAAATTCCATGAATCACGGGCTATGTTTGCAGAGAGAGGTTCTGCTGCACGATCAATTGGTGACCTAAATAGTAATGATTGAACTGATGGTCCTAAGGCTTAATTAATTTTGAAGCAACTTTGAACATAATCTTTTATATTTAAAGGCAATGGTGTGTCAATTTTGGTCTGTATAAATGCTAATAGTAAAGAATGATTGTGGCCATTTACAAAAAAAGAAAATGCCAGAAGCAGAGGAAAACGCCCTCGACAGCTTTGCATCAAACGATCCCAGGAGAGGTGCAGTATGGGGTTGGGTGCTGCCTGAAACTGAACTGCCTGTTCAACTGAAAGGAAGTTCAGTTGACTGTTGATTGTGCGCTGGTGGCTGTGCAAATGATGCAGGGAGCGACAGAGACAGAAAGAAAGTTATTTTCACACAATTTGTGAACACGGGAAGGCAACACAAACACAGAAGTACTTTTGTATGTTTGGTTGACCATTATGCATTTTTACTGAAATGTGCTGGGGAAAGAAGCATACAAAAGACTCAAGGTGGGGCTTCTTACTACAATAGGGGGCTCCAATGCAGTTTAAAATCATTTAATAGTGAGCTCCTTCCCCAGTCCAACAACCTGACCGAGTAAAGCTGCTGCGGCAAGGGAAATAGAGTTTTTCCTCTCATATCATCGGAGGATGAGTGTGCCCGGGCATATTCAGCTTTCCTAGATGAAGAAATTCGCCCCATCACTCCCCTGACCTCCGCCCATTCCGGAAGACAAGATCAGTAAAATGACTTCTCTCAATTGTTATACACTCAAAGACCGATGCCCCCAGGCCTTCCTCTCCCTTACGCTCTCACCATTGCAATAAGCCTTCAATTCATGTATATTGCGAGTAACTTATTAATCCATTTTATTTTCAACAAACGGAGGGTGTGGTTATTCTGTCCATAGTTTCCCCAAGTGCTTCAGTGGTGGGATTGATCTATGCTGCAGCTGTTGCAGTCGCTGCTATTGCCCAGGCATGATTTAGGTTTGTAACTACATTTCTCATCGGAGCGAAGAAGGATGAGAGGTGACTTGATAGAGGTATACAAGATGATGAGAGGCATAGATGGTGTGGATAACCAGAGACTTTATCCCAGGGCAGAAAGGGGGCACCAGGGGGCATAATTTTAAGGTGATTGGAGGAAGGTTTAGGGGAAGTGTCGGAGGTAGGTTCTTTACACAGAGACTGGTGGGTGCTGATTAGTGGGTTGCATTCTGAGTGCGTTTGGAGGCGAGACAGTGTGGGTCAGCCATCGCAGTCGCCTGTCATTGCTGCCCAGGATGCACCCCATCCAAAAGGCGTTTAACTTCGTTAAATAGTGCTGCATCTGCTGGGCCGTTGGGCGCTGGTGGGGTGGGAGATGGCCTCGACTTTCAGGTAACATTCTCGGCCCTGCCTGTGGTTCTGGAGTCGTGAGCAACCAGTTCCTTGTGCCACACACTAGCACGGGAATCAGAAGTAGAGGCCGATCCTGAACCGTTAGTTGATGTGATCCCAGTTTTGCCAGGGAATCCCATTGAGGACTCCTTCACTATCGATCCCAGTGGTGGGATATTAATGGACGTAGGACCAGCTGGCATGGCCAGGACTTCTTCCCCGCAATTTATGGTGGTCTTCCAGACGCTCGTGGCAAATACTCAGATGAGGCTTGTGCCTGGTGGGGGGGGGGGGAAGCACTGAGGTAGTGCTCCCCACCCCCCCCCCACCCCACCCACCACGGCCTGCTAACGTATCCCCTTTCATCCCAATTGCCGAACTTCGGGGCTTCCCAGCAGCTTGCAGGGATTGGCACAATAATGTTCAACTGACCCTCCATCAATGTTAAGATTTGGCGCTGTTCACCAGGTCCATCAGTGCCACCTCAGAAAAATTGGAAAGGGTGCGGATATGAAAACCACCGAGGGATGCTGGTGGAAGGCGTTCCTGTCTGGGTTGCTAAGGAACGATGGGAATTTACAGTCCCTCCTTAATATGCTTTCTTTTGGTGACGAGATCCAAATACCTTTGACAAGAAGATATCCATATGCAGCCTAATCATGAACAGCAGCAGGGACTCTCTCTGCAGATTTCATAATCTCTCCATCCTGTGGGAAGTAAGGTAGGAGGTGAGCTTTCTGCAGGAAACCCACACTGTCCTTGGAGATGAAACCAGCAGCCTATTTGTGCAGCAGGATAGGGTCTGCATGACTCACCTCACCCGATTTGTGGTGAAATGGCCTTTTCAGCCAGATATTGGGGTCGAGCAGCGTGTGCAAGTGTGGCTCTTTAAATGAGCGTCCGCTCTCTTGAGGTTGATTGATAGAACAAGAACAAAGAACAAAGAACAGGACAGCAGAGGAACAGGCCATTCAGCCCCCCAGGCCTGCTCCAATCTTGATGCCTGCCTAAACTAACACCTTCTGCAATTCCAGGGCCCATATCCCTCTATTCCCTTCCTAGTCATCTATTTGTAAAGATCTCTCTTAAACATCGCTATGGTATGTGCTTCCACCACCTCCCCTGGCAGCAAGTTCCAGGCACTCACCACGCTCTGTGCAAAGAACTTGCCTCGCACATCCTCTCTAAACTTTGCCCCTCGCACCTTATACCTATATCCCCTAGTAACTGACTCTTCCACCCTGGGAAAAAGCTTCTGACTATCCACTCTGTCCATGCCGCTCATATCTTTGTAAACCTCTATCATGTCGCCCCTCCAACTCCGTCGTTCCAGTGAAAACAATCCAAGTTTTTCCAACCTCTCCTGATAGCTAATGCCCTCCAGACCAGGCAACATCCTGGTAAACCTCCTCTGTACCCTCTCCAAAGCCTCCACGTCCTTCTGGTAGTGTGACGACCAGAATTGCACGCAATATTCTATGTGTGGCCTAACTTAGGTTCTGTACAGCTGCAACATGACTTGCCAATTTGTATACTCTATGCCGCGACCGATGAAGGCAAGCATGCCATATGCCTTCTTGACTACCTTCTCCACCTGTGTTGCCACTTTCAGTGACCTGTGGACCTGTAAGCCCAGATCTCTCTGCCTGTCAATTCTCCTAAGGGTTCTGCCATTTATTGTATAACTCCCACCTGCATTAGACCTTCCCAAATGCATTACCTCACATTTGTTCATGTTAAACTCTATCTGCCATTTCTCTGCCCAAGTCTCCAACCGATCTATATCCTGCTGTATCCTCTGACAATCCTCAGCATAATCCACAACTCCACCAACCTCTGTGTCGTTCGCAAACTTACTAATCAGTCCAGCTACATTTTCCTCCAAATCATTTATATATACTACAAACTACAAAGGTCCCAGCACTGATCCCTGTGGAACACCACTAGTCACATCCCTCCATTCAGAAAAACACCCATCCACTGTTACCCTCTGTCTTCTATGACCGAGCCAGTTCTGTATCCATCTTGTCAGCTCACCTCTGATCCCTTGCGACTTCACCTTTTGTACCAGTCTGCCATGAGGGACCTTGTCAAATGCTTTACTGAAGTCCATATAGATAACATCCACTGCTCTTCCTTCATCAATCATCTTCATGACTACCTCCAAAAACTCAATCAAATTAGTAAGACACCACCTTCCCTTCACACACCATGCTGTCGCTCGCTAATAAGTTCGTTTGTATCCAAATGGGAGTAAATCATGTCCTGAATAATCCTCTCTAATAGTTTCCCAACCACTGACGCAAGGCTCACCGGCCTATAATTTCCTGGATTATCCTTGCTTCCCTTCTTAAACAAAGGAACAACATTGACTATTCTCCAGTCCTCTGGGACCTCACCTGTAGACAATGAGGTTGCAAAGATTTCAGTCGAGGCACCAGCAATTTCCTCCCTTGCCTCCCTCAGTATTCGAGGGTAGATCCCATCAGGTCCTGGGGACTTACCTACCTTAATGCATTGCAAGACACCCAACACCTCCTCCTTTTTGATAATGAGATGACTGAGACTATCTACACTCCCTTCCTTCGGCTCATAATCCACCAAGTCCTTCTCCTTGGTGAATACTGATGCAAAGTACTCATTTAGCACCTCGCCCATTTCCTCTGGCTCCACACATAGATTTTCTTCTCTGTCCTTGAGTGGGCCAACCCTTTCCCTGGTTGCACTCTTGCTCTTTATATACGTATAAAATCCTTGGGATTTTCCTTAATCCTGTTTGCCAATGACTTTTCATGACCCCTCTTAGCCCTCCTAACTCTTTGCTTAAGTTCATTCCTCCTGTCTTTATATTCCTCAAGTGCTTCGTCTGTTCCTAGCCTTCCAGCCCTTACAAATGCTTCCTTTTTCTTTTTGACGAGGCTCACAATATCCCGCCTTATCGAGGCTTACCGAAACTTGCCAAACATGTCTTTCTTCCTTACAGGAACATGCTGGTCCTGGATTCTAATCAGCCGACGTTTGAAAGACTCCCACATGTCAGATGTTGATTTCCCCTCAAACAGCCGCCTCCAATCTAAATTCTTCAGTTGCTGCCTAATATTGTTATAATTAGCCTTCCTCCAATTTAGCACCTTCACCCGAGAACTACTCTTATCCTTATCCACAAGTACCTTAAAACTTATGGAATTTTGGTCACTGCTCCCGAAATGCTCCCCCACTGAAACTTCGAGCACCTGGCCGGGCTCATTCCCCAACACTAGGTCCAAAATGGTCCCATGCCTAGTTGGACTATCTACATACTGTTTCAAGAAGCCCTCCTGGATGCTCCAGCCAAGCACCTAGCACTAAGTGAGTGCCAGTCAATATAGGGGATTCAATATAGCAGCGAGTGGGGGCAGTGGAGGACTTCCATACTAATCTCGAGTTTGGGCAATGCTCTGGGCACCAGCGTGGCTAAGGGGAGAGCCCTTGAATGGATTTGGAAACAATGGTGATCATTTTAAAACGGAGGTGTTGCTGGACCATAAGCCAATGCAATTCAGTCAGCAGACGGAACTTGTCAAGCGTAAGGATCAGGGCAGCAAATTTTTTTTAAATGATTTTCACTTTACAGAGGCTGGGGTGAGGGAATGTGTGGGAATCATGCAGGTCTGAAAGTTAGGGATGCGAGTTTCAGCAGCAGATGAAATGACACAGGTGCGAAGATGAAAGTAAGCGAACTGAATGATGGAGCAAATATGGGGTTAGACGCTAATTTCAAGGTCTTATAAGACACCCTGGTTGCAAAGTGTTTTTAAGCCTCTGACAGCTAAGAGGAGAGGGTTGGAGTCAACAGGCGGCTGCTAAAATGTGATGCTGGGTCTGTCAACTTCTCTGCCAAGCCCAGTCCCATTCCTTCTCACCAGGACCCGTCTCCCTGTCAGGCTCCACGCGTGGGCTTGCCAAGAAGTAAACCCCAAGCCCATCGCTGACTCAATGAGAGAAAGAGAGATCGTAGCAAATAGCCTTGGAGAATATCAGGGAAAGAGGCTCAATGAGGTGTTGCCAAAAATTATCAGTTGACAGAAGATTTCTACGATTTGCAGCATTTGGCTTTTGGTGGAATAATTTTTTCCTTCAGAGCAGGTGAGAGTAACTGAGAATTCATAAAGTAGAGGTGGAGGTGATTTGTGTCTGCTCTTTCAATTACTGCCCTACAGGGAGCGCTGTTACTCTCCTTGTGCCATATTTAGATCCAGTCCCGCAATGTCCAGCTGCTTGCATTGGCCCACTGATCTTTCGCATTTGTGAGAACTTCTGCAACTTTACTTCTGTTCCTACAGCTGTCTGCCATCTCTTACCCGGTAATCACAGCTCTCTAGCGTTTGCTCTCCTCCTGCCTCTTTCTTTCTGGTCCACTAGCTCTCAGTTCTTGCTGCTTACACGCTGGATCATGGCCTCCTTGTCTGTCTGTCGGAAATTATGCAATGTTGCACCCGTACAGCCACATCACCCACTACCTACTTCCCCAAGGCTGGGTGTATTTTCAGATCCCCAGCAATTCCTGGTGTCCTTCAGTTCAGGTGATAAATATTACATTCATGTACCGAAAACACTGGTTGCACTCAGTTGCTGTGTTTATTCATTAATTGAATAATTATTGTTCGTGGATATTTCACTGTAGCTTTGAACTGTTCTCTGAACTTGGACTGAGTCAACCCATAAATAAATGTATTTGTGCAGCAGCTTAAATTCGCGAGCATAATTCCAACTTGTTGAAAGATATATTCAGAATCGTTGTAATCCCCAGGAGCTATTCCTGAAACGCTGTAATATAAAAATTCTATAACATATGTCAACCACAGAAGAATGAAGCTGCCTGATATGGTGAAGAGTAAAATCACAGATTTCCTTCTGCTCTCCATCTCTGGGTCACTGTGATTCTCTCCCTTGCTCTGTCCCCTGAGCCCCTTACGGACTCGACTGGCAACTAAAATATGTCTGACTGTCAGGGCGTTTAGCAACAAGATAAACACGAATGGGAATAATGGGATTAAAACCGTATCAAACCAATCAAATCCCACCCATCCAGGCTCAGTAAAATAACTTGGCTTTCGGAAGCAGAACCAGGGTACATTGTCGATTATCTCTCCAGGTTCATATACAAAGTAGAATGGAACATTTTTTAAACACAGCAGAATGCAGGTTGTTGCAAGAATCACAGTCGCAGTTTTCTTTGTGCAAAATCTTGTTTTCAGGTTCTGGCAGGAAATGGCCACAAATCGATCAAAGGTGAAAGTGACAGTGAACCAGACAGAACAGTCTGTGGCTGCACTAGTCAGGACAAGGATCACAGTACACACAGGTGTGATGCGCAGGAAAGACATAGGGAAATAATAATAATTGATGTGGAACAGTACGTCCGCAGTGATAATAACCAGTAGATCTGCCGCTGCCATGGTGACCAGGTAGTGAGTGGTGCACGTCGAGAGGCCACACTTTCCCCGGGACAGGATTACAATTGCCAGAAAATTAACTGTGAGAAAGTAAAAGGAAAAGACACTGTAAATTGCTTGACAAATATTCTCCGGGCCTGGGAAGAAGAAGTAAGGGCTGAATGTTTGCTGCAAAAACAGGTATGTTGGAATCGGGTCGGTGGTTAACAAATCTCACAATGACATCAACATGACTTTAACACCAGCGCTTCCAATTTACACAGAGATGGGACAGTATACCAAGTGCCGAGCTGTCCCATTTTACAGGGCGACACGTTAAATATTTTAATGAGGCAGGAGGTTCAGATTTAACTTTTTTTCTTTCATGGAAATGGTGTATAGAGCTCATGTCACTGGACTAGGAACACAGGGACCCAGGTTACTACGCAGGGTACAAGGGGTCAAATCCCAACATGGCAGCTGCTATAATATACATTTAATTCATAAATTCCATTAAGTAATGCAAATTTAGAATCGAAAGCGTGCCTCAGTAATGGGGACCATGAAGCTACACTCGATTTTCATTTTTAAAAAATGCAGCTGGTACACTAATGCCATTTAGGGAAGGAAATCTGCCATCTGCAGGACACATATTTTGCTCTGGTATTGCGCAATAAGAAAGAGGTAATTCATAATCTTGTTAAAAGAGAACCTCGATGGAAGAGTGAGCATAAAAGGAACGAATTTTACATTAAGGGTAAAAGTGAACTAGTTCAATCCAAAACTAGGGTCTTTAATCCAAGCAAGGGAAAGGACAAAGGTATGAGAGACAATTTAGCTGTGGTGGACTGGGAAGCTGCATTAAAAGGGATGATAGGAATTCAGGCAATGGATAGCATTTAAAGCATCTATACGCCAAATTTCCATTCAGTTGAGGCACAAAGACCCAGCAGGAATGATGATCTGACCATGGCTAACAAGAATGTTAACGATTGTATTAAATCAAAGAAAGAGGCATATAAAGTTGTTAAAAGGTAATAAGCCTGAGGATTGGAGCATTTTCGAGTTCAGTTAATAAGAACGAAGCATTTGATAAAGGACGAGAAAATGGAATACCAAAATAGACCAGCGAGAATCTGAAAAAAATGCTGTAAAAGCCACAGGCATGAAAAAAGAAAAGAAAAAAACAAAGACAGATGTGGGCCCATTACAGACAGAGACAGAAGAATTTATAATTGGGGATCAGGCGAAGGCAGACAAACTAAACAAACACTCTGTGTCTTGTCACAAATGAATATACAAAATACCTCCCATAAAAAAAAAGTTAAAGATCAAATGAAGCAGCAAAAATGAGGAACTGAAAGAAATTATTATTACTAAAAAGGTAGTATCGGTGAATTTAATGGGATTCAAATTTGCTAAATCCCCTTAACCTGATGATGTGCATCCGAGAGTTCGGAAGAGGTGGATTTGGAGATAGTGGATGCGTCTGTGAATGTCTTCCAAAATTTTATAGCTTCTGGTGCATTTCCTGAAGATTGAAAGGGAGCAAATGTCATCCCACTATTTAAGAAAGAAAGGTGTGAGGAACAGAAAAAAAAAAAAGACGACACACCAGTTAGCCTGGCATCAGTAGTAGGGGAAATGTTAGAATCTATTATGAGGGATGTCATAACTGGACACAGAGAAAATAATGGTCGGATTATGCAGAGTCAACATGCATCTACGAAAGGGAAATCATGTTGGACAGATCAGTTGGCGTTTTTTGACGATCTACATTGCGCAATTGATCAGGTGCCGGGTGGGGGGGTGGGGGTGTGGGGGGCGAGGTGGGGGTGGGGAGAGGCGTCAGAGGATGTGCTGCATTTGGATTCTCAGAAGGCTTTCGATAAGGACCCATGCAGAAGCAACTTTAGACGCCATAGTATTCGGGGTAATATGATGGGATAGATTCAGAATTGATTAATGGCAGAAATCAGAGAGTAGGAAAAACGAGTCATTCTCCCATTGGCAGACTGTGACTAGTGGGGTACCACAAACATTCGTGCTTGGCCCCAGCTAAACACAATGTATGCTGATGATTTGACTGTGGGAGCCAAATGCAATAGTTCCAAGTCTGCTGGTGACACAAAACTGGGGGTTAATGTGAGGTATGAGGAGCGTGCAAGGAGACTTCAGGCAGATCTTGACAGCCGACGTGTGTGGGCAAAGCCATGGAATATAATGTGGAATAATGCGAAGTTATCCAATTCGTTCAGAAAAAAATGAATGCAGTGTATTTCTTAAATGGTGAGAAATTGGGAAGTATTGATCTGCAAAGGGAACTTGGTGTCCTTGTCCATAAGTCACTGAGCGCTAACCTGCAGGTGTATCAAGCAATTAGGAAGGCTAGAGAATATTAGTGCAGTAATAAAGAAATCTTGATGCAATTATATCGAGCCTTGGTGAGGCAGGACCTGGAATATTATGAACAGGTTTGGTCTGCTTGCTTATGCAAGGATATACTTGCCAAAGAGCGAGTGCAATTCAAGTTCAACAGACTGATTCCTGGGAAGGAAGGATTGTCCTATGAGGAGATATTGAGGAGTCTGGGAATATGTTTCTTGGGTTTAAAGGAATGAGAGGTGATCTCAGTAAAGCTTTCAAATATATTATAGGGATCGACAAGGTTGATGGAAGAAGGGTTCTCCCCTGGTTATGAACGAGAGGACAACATCTTAGAATAAGAGCTAGGCCATTTAGGACTGAGATGATGATGATTCTTTTCACACAGACGGGGGTGGAATTCGCTACCAAAGCGCCGTGGAGGCTCAATAATTGTGTATGTTCCCAAAAGAGTCGATAAATATCGTGTGTGGGGATAGTATGGGAAAATGTCATTGAGGTAGATGATCAGCCATGATCTAGTTTAATCGCAAGGCAGGGTCCAGAACAGAATGGACTACTCCTGTTTTTATTTCCTATGTTCCTATGTTTTTGTGTGCGACTTCAAACCCACAGCAATGTGGTTGAATCTTAATTCCCCTCTGAAATCGCCGAGCAAGCCATTCAGTTGTCCACAACCGGTGCATCATAGTTCACAAGAAATTAAACTGGAAAGAATATCTGGAATCTATTTAGGCCACAGAAATGACAAAAGCAAGCCCATCCCTCTTGGCATTTCAACAACCACGTTACCAACCTATGGGTTGCGTGCCAAAATGGAGAAAGCTCTCCGACCGACTAATCAAGAAAGAGATCGACATCGTTATATTCACGGAAACAAAACTTACATTAATTATACCAGACACCACCATGACTATTCCTGGCTTTGTCCAGGACAAAGGGCAGGACAGTCTCATCAGAGGTGGAGACACGGTGTTATACAGTCATGAGGGAGTTGTCCTCCGAGACCAGATCATTACTTCTGGCCGCATTGAATTATCATGGCTTCAGGTGAAACAAACCTCCTGTTGAAATACCAGATACGACCTTCCCTCAGCTGATGAATCAACACCCCATCGTGCTGAACACCGCATGGATGAATCACTAAGGATGCAAATGGGTGCCTGTGTTCTGGGAGGGCAATTTCAATGTCAATCACCAAGAGTGGCTCGGTAACACCACTACTGACTGAGGTAACAGAGTCCTCAAAGACATATGTGTCATACTGCGACTTTGGAACCTGGTGAGGGAACAAACAAGAGGGAATAAATACATTACCTTGTCCTCAGCCCTACATGTTGCAGATGCATCTGCACATGACAGTATTTGTAGGAGTGAACATCGCACTGACAATGTTGAAAATGTTGGTCCCTTTAATTGAACAGGATTCATTTTAGTGTTAGTAGAGAATAAGTGATGCTCATTGTAGTTTTGCATTTGAGACATGGGTTTTTTGCCCAGTTGGGGAGTTGCCTCCGGACAGAGAGTTAGTACAGAAGGACAGAGGGACAGAAAATGGAGACGTGTGACCAGTGGTGTTCCACACGGATCCGTGCTGGGACCACTGTTGTTTGTGATATACATAAATGATTTGGAGGAAAGTATAGGTGGTCTGATTAGCAAGTTTGCAGACGACACTAAGATTGGTGGAGTAGCAGATAGTGAAGGGGACTGTCAGAGAATACAGCAGAATATAGATAGATTGGAGAGTTGGACAGAGAAATGGCAGATGGAGTTCAATCATGGCAAATGCGAGGTGATGCCTTTTGGAAGAGCCAATTCAAGAGTGAACTATACAGTAAATGGAAAAGTCCTGGGGAAAATTGATGCAGAGAGAGATTTGGGTGTTCAGGTCCATTGTTCCCTGAAGGTGGGAACGCAGGTCAATAGAGTGGTCAAGCAGGCATTCCGAATGCTTTCCTTCATCGGACGGGGTATTGAGTACAAGGGTTGGCAGGCCATGTTCCAGTTGTATAAGACTTTGGTTCGGCCACATTTGGAATATTGCGTGCAGTTCTGGTCGCCACATTACCAAAAGGATGTGGATGCTTTGGAGAGGGTGCAGAGGAGGTTCACCAGGATGTTGCCTGGTATGGAGGGCGCTAGCTATGAAGAGAGGTTGAGTAGATTAGGATTATTTTCATTAGAAAGACGGAGGTTGAGGGGGGACCTGATTGAGGTGCACCAAATCATGAGAGGTACAGACAGGGTGGATAGCAAGAATCTTTTTCCCAGAGTGGGGGATTCAATTACTAGGGGTCACGAGTTCAAAGTGAGAGGGGAAATGTTTAGGGGGAATATGCGTGGAAAGTTCTTTACGCAGAGGGTGGTGTGTGCCTGGAACACGTTGACAGCGGAGGTGGTAGACGCGGGCACGATAGCGTCTTTTAAGATGTATCTAGACTGATACATGAATGGGCAGGAAGCAAAGAGATACAGACCCTTAGAAAATAGGCGACATGTTTAGATAGAGGATCTGGATCGGCGCAGGCTTGGAGGGCCGAAGGGCCTGTTCCTGTGCTGTAATTTTTTGTTCTTTGTTCTTTGTTCTGATGTTTGGACTGAATTATGAACTGCCAATAAAATAGTTGTGGATTAGATACTGGAATTTGTTTCCTCATTTTAGTGACTGGACATCTACCTGCTTAACATTGTAGCAGAGGATTAACTTCGATCTCTTCAGGTGTGAATATAAAGAAAAACATAGTTTCTTTATCTTACCAAATCAAGGGTTCTGGTGGCTTTCGGAGTGAAATGGCTGAATCACGCTCCAGGGTCTCGAACTATGATTAACCACCGGTCTATTCGAAATTTCAACCGTTGGAACAATGGAGGAATGAGGTGGGAATATTGATTCAGGTCAATCCCCAACCAAGAGTAAGCAAGGTATCGCCTTGGTTTTGTCTTTACCAGGGAAAAGCAAGATTTGAAATAAAGTATTTTTGGAACTGAACGTTGCAGACTTGGATACTGAGAACGGATTGCCAAGTCTAATACATTTTATGGACAAGATGTACAAAAAAGTTGGAAGCCTGTGAGGCATGGCCGATATTTGCTAAATTTAAAAATCAATCGATGGAAGAATATATCATGGAATTTGGTAGGTTATTTGGCAGACTAAAACAAACAGTCTAGGAATTCCTGAGTCTGTGCTTGCGTTCAAATTGTTAGATTGTTGCACAAATCTCTCATATAGATAGACTTTTGGTTTTGTCAGGGGTTCAATTTCATGGTGAAGATTTTCTTTTTGAGCAAATGACTGCATCCCTAAAGAAATTTTTTTGCGAAAACAATAATTTCCAGCTACCTTCATGTCACAAATTGGAAACTCACAGTGATACAGAGAAGGGAGGACTCCATGATTACTTCCTTTCAAAATCGACAAGGGCCTAGTCGCGGGCGCTTGTACAGAGACAGAGAATTGCTGAAAAACCTTTTGAAGTTGGTCGCAGCTATGATAGATCTATGAATCAAAACAGACGGCAAGGTTGGGATGATAACCAAAGGCAAATGAATCCCAGAGAGCGCAGGGAGTGGTCAATAAGTGTTTTCAGTGTGAGTCAAAATATCACGATGTAAGGAATTGTCCTACAACCAGGAATCGTATATTTGAAGTAACTCATGAGTTGGCTGGTTCTGCTCATGAATACAATAATGATGAATGGCATGACAATATCATACTGTTGACTGAAAATTTGAGTCGGTTTCATGAGCAATTTGGTTGCCGAGATATTCAGTTGTGCAATATTAAATAGTGCCTGTACCTTAACTGTGTGTGGAATCGATTGGCTGAACTGTTACTTGGAATCCCTTGACAAGGCAGGTAGAAGTAAAGTGAGAGAATCTAAAAGTGCTACTTGATTTAGGTTTGGAGACGAGATTATGTTAACGTCTTTAAAGAGAGTGGTCCTCCAGTGTGAAATAGCAGGAACGCATCATTTTATCAGCACTGCTGTCATCCAAAGTGAAATACCGCTGTTGATGAGTAAATCCGTGATGAAAAAAAGCAGCGGTGAGATTGGACATGGAGAAGGACAAAACGTTTGTCTTCGGTGCAGCAGTAAATTTACAATTCACTGGATCAGGACATTATTGTATTCTGTTGATGAAACTCAGTGTTTCTCGCTGAGAAGTTCATGAAATATTATTGACGTCTGCAGACTAGAGTCTGGCTAACAAGAGGAGGATTATCTGGAAGTTGCACAGACAATTTGCTCATCCTTCATCGCAGAAGGTAAATCTACTAGTAAGGAATGCCGGAGTTCGGATAAAGAATACCACTCGCTTGTTGAACAATGCGACTCATATATTAAATACCAGAAGACACCACTGCACTCAATCGTGAGTGTCCCATTAGTTTGATAATTTAATGAAATGGTGGCTACGGACCTAAACGTGTGGGACAGAGATCATGGTATTTATCTGTTCCATTTTGCCGATATGACAACTAGGTTCAGCCGACGGAAATAAACAAGGAAAATGGGCAATGGTGGATACATTTACGGACAAATGGGTTCGTACAGGTGTTCAGACGCCGTCAAAATTTCTGAAAGATAAAGGAGGAAAGTTTGCAAATGACGAGTTTAGGGACATGTGTGAGAACTTATATATTGTAATTATGAACACTGCTGCAGAAAGGACATTCAGCAATGGATTGTGTGACAGAAATCATGGGATAATCGATGATATGTTGCACAAAATACTAGCGGATCAATCGAATTGTAAGCTACAAATGACTCTGGCATGGGCAGTACATGCAAAAAATGTCTTTACCACTGGTCGGAGCGTATAGCCCATACCTGTTGATATAAGGCCACAATCCAAAACTGCCTTCCATACTTTGTGACGATTCCCACGGCTCTGGAGGGAGCAACTATTGGCTCTACTTTCTACACTCACCTTAAATCTTGGGGAAGGTGATGATTATGAGGCACCATCTACATTGGATACCCCTGAATTCTGCTGTTTTGAGCCCGAGGGGCAGGATCTGAGAAATCAAGAAATAAATACTGATACACATACTGTTCGGCAAGAACAAAAAGAAGCTATCTCACTCAGGGATTAGTTGCCCAAAATAGTTTCCCATGCGGTGTACCGACCAACAGGGTCTGATAACTGGAGGGAGGCTACGATAGTTGTTCAAGCAGGGAAGTCTACAGGAAAATACAAAAAATTGTTTAATGTCCAAGAAGAGGGATAAGAAGTGAAGACCATGGATGGGAAAAAAGAAGGTCAGGACTGGAGAATGAGAACCCGTACCTCGAGTTCAGATAATTATTCAGGAGATGCAACTGGGAGGAGGAACAAAGGTTGCGTACAGTTGAAAGGACCTCTCGTAGATATTTTGACAGGGGTAGTCCAGAGACAGCTTAACGTGAGAAAGATCGCAGCCTGACGAGGTTATGGTGTTGCCTAGCTAGTGGAGAACTTGCTCTGTAAAAGGTGAGAAGGAGAATTCCCCATAATCGGGAAGCATTTGTAGCCGCTGTTAGGTTACAAGATAGGGCGATAACAGAGGCTAAAGAGAGAGAGTTAGATAGTTGGAGAGAATTTGGGGTATATTCAGACGTTGTGGATAGGGGCCAACCTGCCCTATCACACAGATTAATTTGTAAAGAAAAAAGTCCAACCAGGTGGGTCCGATAAAGCCTGGGATTGGTTGGTGGCCAGCGGTTCTGAGGCATGCTTGGGAAATAAACATACCAGGGCAGATTCTCCCATAGCGAGAACGGTGATTTTAAGGGTCGTTTTGGCTATTTTAGCAACTTATTCTTGGAGGTGCAAGTCCATAGATATCAGAGCGGCTTTCCTTCAGACTGACCTACGTCAGAGAGAAGTGTTTCTCCAACCTCTGAAGGAAGCATCAGACATCGAAGGAAAGCTCTGGAAGTTGAATAAATCTGCTTATGGGTTGAATGATGCATCCTGGGTATGGTATTTTTATGTGAGGGGAGTTCTGTTACCGTTAGGGTACTCACAACTGCAGGCGGAGCTGTAGTGTTTTATTGGCACTGTACTGGAAAACTTTTGGGTATCATTATGACGCATGTGGACGATTTTCTGTGGGGTCGTGCTAATGAGTTGGAAAAGAATATTATTCCTCGAATTATGGCAAAATTTAAAATTGGCTGTCAGGCTTCTGGGGCTTTTAACTATGTGGATTTGAAGATAAAATACGATGAGTCGGATGTATCTTTACATCAAAATTCTTAAATGGAAAATGTCACTTCCATCACAATTGGTCGCACCAGATCGGGACAGAAAGATGCAGCTACGTCGAAGGATAAAATGGAACAGTTGAGGAGTCTTGCCACGCAACTCAATTGGTTAGCCTCACAGACAAGACCAGAAGCAAGTTTTGATGTGGTAGAACTTAGTCCTGTGATGAAACATGCTAAGGTTGAAGACATCCTGAAGGCGAACAAAATATTTTTTAAAAAATAGAAAATTGTATGCTGAAGTTCCTTGCTTTGGGTGTTCCCAAAAATATGAAATTAATCGTTTTTAGTGATGTTTTAGACATGCAAACCTTGGTTATGGATTTTCCAGTGCAGGAGGTGTTGTGATATTCCTTGTGGGACAGAATGGGAAAACGTGCCCATTGGACTATGAGGCCAAGAAAATACGAAGAGTGATCAAGAGCACACTAGCAGCTGAAAATCTTGCAATCGTGGATGCTATTGATACGGCGTTGTATTTGTCCAAGATCTTGGAAGAAATGCTGTATGGAAGAGAGACTGACAAGGCAATACAAATTGAATGTTACATAGATAATCATCTCAGTGGGATAATAAATGCGACAAAAAGCATAAATGCAAAAGGTCTGAGGGTAAACATCACCGGTTTGAAGCAAATGTTGGAAAGGAAGGAAATCTCGAAGCTGAGAAGGGCGGATTTTAGTCATCAAGTATCAGACGGTTTCACTAAGTATAAGCACATTGCACTGTTGAACTACAAGAAAGCCCCCAGCGATTTAACATCCGCAGCACTTAAAGCAGCCAGAAGTACTGCACAAAGAACAGCTAGGCGTTGCGCAAACGACTACTGGCAACACCTATGCAGTCATATTCAGCTGGCCTCAGACACCGGAAACATCAGAGGAATGTATGATGGCATGAAGAGAGCTCTTGGGCCAACCATCAAGAAGATCGCCCCCCTCAAATCTAAATCGGGGGACATAATCACTGACCAACGCAAACAGATGGACCGCTGGGTTGAGCACTACCTAGAACTGTACTCCAGGGAGAATGCTGTCACTGAGACTGCCCTCAATGCAGCCCAGCCTCTACCAGTCATGGATGAGCTGGACATACAACCAACCAAATCGGAACTCAGTGATGCCATTGATACTCTAGCCAGCGGAAGAGCCCCTGGGAAGGACAGCATTACCCCTGAAATGATCAAGAGTGCCAGCCTGCTATATTCTCAGCACTACACGAACTGCTATGCCTGTGCTGGGACGAGGGAGCAGTACCCCAGGACATGCGCGATGCCAACATCATCACCCTCTATAAAAACAAAGGTGACCGCGGTGACTGCAACAACTACCGTGGAATCTCCCTGCTCAGCATAGTGGGGAAAGTCTTTGCTCGAGTCGCTCTGAACAGGCTCCAGAAGCTGGCCGAGCGCGTCTACCCTGAGGCACAGTGTGGCTTTTGTGCAGAGAGATCGACCATTGACATGCTGTTCTCCCTTCATCAGATACAGGAGAAATGCCGTGAACAACAGATGCCCCTCTACATTGCTTTCATTGATCTCACCAAATCCTTTGACCACGTCAGCAGACGTGGTCTCTTCAGACTACTAGAAAAGATCGGATGTCCACCAAAGCTACTAAGTATCATCACCTCATTCCATGACAATATGAAAGACACAATTAAACATGGTGGCTCCTCATCAGAGCCCTTTCCTATCCTGAGTGGTGTGAAACAGGGCTGTGTTCTCGCACCCACACCTTTTGGGATTTTCTTCTCCCTGCTGCTTTCACATGCGTTCAAATCCTCTGAAGAAGGAATTTTCCTCCACACAAGATCAGGGGGCAGGTTGTTCAACCTTGCCCGTCTAAGAGCGAAGTCCAAAGTACGGAAAGTCCTCATCAGAGAACTCCTCTTTGCTGACGATGCTGCCTTAACATCTCACACTGAAGAGTGCCTGCAGAGTCTCATCGACAGGTTTGCGGCTGCCTGCAATGAATTTGGCCTAACCATCAGCATCAAGAAATCGAACATCATGGGGAAGGACGTCAGAAATGCTCCATCTATCAATATTGGCGACCACGCTCTGGAAGTGGTTCAAGAGTTCACCTACCTAGGCTCAACTGTCACCAGTAACCTGTCTCTCGATGCAGAAATCAACAAGCGCATGGGAAAGGCTTCCACTGCTATGTGCAGACTGGCCAAGAGAGTATGGGAAAATGGCGCACTGACACGGAACACAAAAGTCCGAGTGTATCAGGCCTGTGTCCTCAGTACCTTGCTCTATGGCAGCGAGGCCTGAACAACGTATGCCAGCCAAGAGCGACGTCTCAATTCATTCCATCTTCGCTGCCTTCGGAGAATACTTTGCATCAGGTGGCAGGACTATATCTCCAACACAGAAGTCCTTGAAGCGGCCAACACCCCCAGCTTATACACACTACTAAGTCAGCGGCGCTTGAGATGGCTTGGCCATGTGAGCCGCATGGAAGATGGCAGGATCCGCAAAGACACATTGTACAGCGAGCTCGCCACCGGTATCAGACCCACCGGCCGTCCATGTCTCCGCTATAAAGACGTCTGCAAACGCGACATGAAATCGTGTGACATTGATCACAAGTCGTGGGAGTCAGTTGCCAGCATTCGCCAGAGCTGGCGGGCAGCCATAAAGACAGGGCTAAATTGTGGCGAGTCGAAGAGACTTAGTAGTTGGCAGGAAAAAAGACAGAGGCGCAAGGGGAGAGCCAACTGTGCAACAGCCCCGACAAACAAATTTCTCTGCAGCACCTGTGGAAGAGCCTGTCACTCCAGAATTGGCCTTTATAGCCACTCCAGGCGCTGCTTCACAAACCACTGACCACCTCCAGGCGCGTATCCATTGTCTCTCGAGATAAGGAGGCCCGAAAGAAAAGAATGCCTCTACTGAAAAGTTGTTGTTGGTTGTAGAAGGAAGCGATCTCGTTATGCAATATTTGGTAATCTATATTTTTGTATATGTACTTATCAGCACATATGTTTTTCTTTTTCTGAAAGAAATGGAATCGGGCAATACTGGAAATGCTCGTCCCTTTAATGAAACAGGACTCGTTTCAGTGTTAATAGAGAGCAGGTGAGGCTCATTATAGTTTAGGATTTAAGGAATGGGCTTTGCCCAGTTGAGGAGTTGCCTCCGGCCAGAGAGTCAGTCCAAACGGAACAAGTGGGAACTGAGGTTTCGACTGAACTTTGAATTGCCAATAAAACAGTTGTGGATCAGAGATGGTAATTTGCTTCCTCATTTTGATGAATGGACATCTGCCTGCTTAACACACATAACGCTTATGAAAACGAAGTTGTGTCTTCGCTACCAGTGTGCTAAATGCGACAGATTTAGAATAGATCTCATACTTCAAAACCATTCATCCATGAGGCGCAGTGCACCATCAGAAGTAGCAGAATTTTATTTTACTACTATTTGTAATCTCATGGTCTGGCATACCGCCAGTCTACCATTATATTTAAGCCAAGGAATCAACACTGGTTCAGAAAAGAGTGCCGCAGAACATGCTACGAATAAGTTGTCAAGCTGGTGATATACAATACAGTACTAATTGCATGCCTAATACCTGAAGCAGCATGCCATAACCAGTGCTAAGCGACCGCAAATCCAACTGATCAGATCAAAGATCTGCAGTCCTGCCACATCCAGTAGAGAATAGCGGTTGACAATTAAGCAACTGACCAGAGCAGTAGGCCTTGAAAATATCAGGATCCTCAATAATGTAGAACAACACCACCCGGAAAAAGTAAATGCCAAAGCATGAGTGCCAATGGTATGAATGTTCTCCGTGTCCTCCTGAGTTGCCAGCATCACATATACCGTTCTTCAGACAATGTCCTTCACTCTGCATGAAATGAAGAAACGGCTGAAAGAACTGACCACCAAAAAGCTATTGGTTCTGACAGTATTCAGGCACTCGCACAGAAGCCATGTGCTGCAGAATGATGCAACCTCTTAGCCAAGCTGTTTCTGTGCAGCAACAATGCTGGCACCTAATTAACAATGCATAGCATATCCTGCCCTCAAAAAGCTGGGGGTAGGGGGTGGGGGGCGGAAACGGTCAATTACTGACTCGGCCGTTTATCCTCGATCGCCAGTAATGTGGTGGAAGGTGCTCATGCCTTTGCTATGAAGAGCAGCTGAAACAGCAACAGCCTTCTCACTGATATACAGTTTCTGTTCCACCAGGTCTACTTGGCTCCTGATGCCATTGCAGCATTCTTCCAAACATGAGCGATAGAGCTGAACTCAAGAGTGATATGAGATTAATTGCCCTTTCTAACAACTATCAAGGCAGCATTAACGAGTGTCACATCAAGGAGCCCTAGCCAAATTGAATTCAATAGGAAACAGGGTGTGGTGGGGTTGGAGGGGTGGGGAGATGGGCAACTTTCCACTGTTTGCAGTCACACCTAACACAAGGGAATAAGGTTCTGGTGGCTAGATTTCAATCATCTCAGCCGCATGTCATTGCTGCAGATGTTCCTTAGGTATGTGTCGCAGGTTTAACCATCTTCAGCTGCTTCATCAATGACCTTAGCTCTATCACAAGGTCAGAAATGTGGATGTTCATGGATGATTATATGATGGTCAGTACCATTACAAAATCCTCAGATCTTGAAACAGTGGGGAGTCCATACGCATTCAGGTTTGGGCTGATATGTGGCAAATAACATAAACGCCCGGCAAGTGCCAAGCAATGATGATCTCCAATACCAGATAATCTAAGCATCTCCCGTTGACAAGCAACGGTATTACCATCGCTGAATTCCGTACGATTCATATCCTTGGGGCTTCTATGGGCCAGAATCTTAATGGCAGCAGCCACATAAATGCTGTGCCTACTAGAGGAGGTCAAATACTGGGAATTCTGCTGTGAGAAACTCACCTCCTGTCTCTCCAAAGCCTGTCCACCAAGGCACAAACCAGCAGTTAAAGGGAGCCAAGGACGCTTCCAAGAGATGATAAGTTTCTTTGCAGCACTGCTTATGGGACAGCAGGAGCAGGAGTATTTGTCCCTGCGACTCAAGCTCAATCCCCTCTGAAGCGACTGCAGGTGGGGGATTGGAACATGTACCAGTCTGTGATCAGATTACCGTGGGATCAGATAAATCCCCCTGGGTTCCGGAACAGACTGACATATCCCTGCAGCCTGCGCTGGAGTCATCCCCACACTACTGGAAGCCAAGCCAAACAATCATGCTGACTTCTTGGTGGGAACCTGCCAAGGGCAAAGGGCGTACCACTTAAGATAAAGCTCCAGAGTGTTTGGGGAAATCCAGATTTCCAATCGTCCGATTCCCCTCACCCACACACCCCCCCCCCCCGCCACAACACTGTCGTACAACCACTAACTGTGTAACTCTTGTAATATCCAGATCTAAAAACTATAGGGAAAAATAAATACTAATATATGTTAAAATAAAAGATAAAATGCGGAAAGCACTCAGCAGGTTAGTGACCAACTGGGGAGAAAGAAATAGAGTTAGATGGCAAATCAAAGAGTAGAGACATGGCAAGAGAGAAAGGTATTAACACTGGAAAAGATAAAAAGACGGTGACAAGTAGGGACATTGAGTGCAAATTTACGAGTAAATCAGCAGTCAAGGTTAAAGATCACAAAACAAATAAGAAAATGAAAGGCTCAGTATCTGATTGCACATAGTATTCAAAACAAAACAAATAAACGGATAACGCAAATCAAAATAATTAAGTACAATCAGATAGACATTGAGGAGAAATAATTGTAGGATGACATAGATTAGGACCTGAATATTGATGGATACACCGTACCTAGGAAAGAAAGGAAGGTCATAAAAGGTGGAGGGTTGTCTCTGTCAACTAATGCTTGTACTAACCCAATAGAGAGACATGATTTATGTTCAAGAAACTAGGATGTAAAAACTATTTGGGTCAAGATGAAAAATAATAAATGGAATAGTGACTTGTGGCAGTGGTGTTTAGCAACCAGCGCCCGCACCCCCCCCCCCCCCGCCCCCCAAAAGTAGAACACACAGTCGAACGGGGCAGAGATAATGGCAGCCTATCAGAAAGGTACGTCCATCAGCATAAGGGATTTCAACCTACATATAAACTGGAAACCAGATGGGCAAAGTTAGCTGAAATCAATAATTTTAGAATGTTTTCAGGGTAGTTTCTTAGAAATGGTCGTTCTAGAGCCAGCCAGAGAGCAGTCTATAGTAGACATGCACACACCTCCCCCCCCCCCCCCCCCCACCCCCCAGGCAGCATCGATTTACATATAACTGAATTTTGCATTTAGTTTGAGAGAGAGAAATGTGGGTTTACGACTATTATATTGAACTTCAATAAGGACAGTTATGAGGGCATGAAAGCAGAACTGGCAAAGTATGATAAGGGCTATCTCTATACAGATGCAGTGGCAGAGATTTAAGGAGATATTTCAGGATGCACAGAATAAATACAACGAGAATGAAAACATTCCAAGGGGATAACCACCGACCCCCGCCCTCCACCCCCATCCATGATTAACTAACAACGTTTAAGATAATATCAAACTTAAAGAAAAAAACTCAGAGAATTAGGCAAAAATGGGTCGCAGGTCAGAAAAGTGGACGGAAGATAAAACAGCAGCAAAGCATGACTAAACGATTAATAAGTAGGGATATTAGAGTACGAGAGAAGGATAGCCAAAAATGTTGAACAGATAACAGATACTAAGAGATTCTATAGATATTTAAACAAATAAAATTAACAAAGTGATCGTTGGTCCGATAGAAAGTGTGTTTGAGGAAGTAATAATAGAATATAGGAGATGGCAGTTAAATTGAACATGCATTTTCATTATAGAGACGACAACTAAACTTCCCAGAAATAGCTGTAACTCAGGAAATGGAAGGAAGGGAGGAACTCATGAAAATTACAATCACCAGGAGAGTGGTGTTGAGAAATTTGTTGGAACTGCAGGCTGACAAGTCTCCGGGTCCTGTTAGACTTCATCATTCTTAAAATAAGTGGCGAGTATAAACGTTTATGCTTTGGTTTTAATATATCAAAATTCCCTAAATTCAGGGAAGGTTCCAGAAGATTGTAAAACAGTAATGTAACTCTTTTATTCAAAAGGGAGGGAGACTGAAAGAAAACTACAAGCCAGTTAGTTTAACATCTGCAATAGGGAAAATATTCGAAGCAATTATTAAAAATGCTACAGCAGGGAACTGAGAAAAATACTTTTTAATCAGGCAGAGTCAAAATGTTTCGTTTAAAATTAAAATCATGTTTGACCAATTTTTGGAATTCCTTGAGGAAATGACGTGCTTTGGATAAAGGGCAAACGATGGAGGTATTGGTCTTGTATTTCGAGAAGGCATTTCATAAGTTTCCGCGGCAAAGGTTATTGCAGAAAATTAAAGCTCAAACAGCAATGCGTAACTAATCAGCATGGATGGAGGATTGGCTAGCTAACAGGAAACCGAGAGTAGGCATACAAGGGTAATTTTCTGGTTGGCAAAATATAACGAGTGGTGTGCCACAGGCATCAGTGCTGGCGCCTTAACATTTTACAATTTTTATACATGTCTTGATGAAGTGACCAAAGGTATGGTCGCTAAATCTGCTGATGACACATAGTTAAGTAGGAAAATAAGTTGTGAAGAGTACATAAGGAGGATACAAAAGGATATAGTTAGCTTAAGGGAGTTGGTAATGGTCAGGAAAATGGAGTATAATGTGGGTGAAATTGTCCGTTTTGGCAGGAAGAATAAAGAAGAAGCAAAATCTCAAAATGGTGACAGATTACAGAGCCCTGAGCTGCAGATTGATCTGGGTGTCCTAGTGCATGAATCGCAAAAGGTTAGTATCCATCCAGGTATGGCAAATAATTAGGAAAAGATAATAGAATGTTATCATTTATTGTGAGGGGAATTGAATACAAACGTAGAAAAGTTGTGCTTCTGTTATACACGATATTGGTGAGATCACATCTGGTATACTGAGTGCAGGTTTGTTTTACTTATTTTATTCGTTCATGGGATCTGCGCGTTGCTGGCTAGGTCAGCATCTTTGCCCATTTTTAATTGCCCTTGGGCAGGTGGTTGTGAGCGCCTTCATAAACCACTGCAGTCCATGTGGGGTAGATACACCAAGAGTGCTGTTAGGATTTATTCCCAGTCTTCAGACCCAGCGACAGTGAACGAACGGCAATACAGTTCCAAGTCAAGATGCTGTGTGGCTTGGAGGGGAACTTGCAGGTAGTACTTGGTCTCTTTATTTAAGGAAGGGTGTCAATGCGTTTGAAGCAGTTCAGGGAATGTTTACTAGACTAATACCTGGAATAGGCAGGTTTCTTATGAGGAACGGTATGACAGGCTAGGCTTGTATGCGCAGGAGTTTAGAAGAGTTAGAGGCGACGTGATTGAAACTTATAAGGTCCTAAGGGATCTTGACAGGTGGATGTACCAAGGATGTTTGTAGGTGGGAGAATCTACACTAAGGGACACTGTTTCAGCGTAAGAGGTCACCAATTTAAGGCTGAGATGTTTTCTCTCTCTAAGGATGTTGAGTTTTTGTGACTATTTTCCTCAAAAGGCGGTGGAACCCGAGTCTTTGAATATTTTAAGGCAGGGCTGGATAGATTTGCAATAAGCAGGGAGGTGAAACGTTATTGGGGGACGGTGGGAATGTGGAATTGAGGTTACAATCAGATCCGCCATTATCATGTTGAATGGTGGAGCCTACTCCTGTCCCTTATTCATATTTTATAAATATTGGCATGCATCTTTTCAAGTGGATAACCTTTTGTTATCACGATAAGATATTAGAAGTTCACAGTTTTGAAGCAATGATAGAGCCATAAAAAATGGAATGCGGGAAGAAAGCATGTAGGAGAAGGCAAGTGTTCAGGTGGAGGCAGGAAAGATTCAATCACAAAAGGGATGAGAGTCAATGTGAAAGGAACAATTATTGAAGGCGACGATGGGTCGAGAGGAGTTGTTATTGCTTCGAGCTAAGTAACGTGAGTGGATGGAACCCATGGAAAATCTGGCCATGAGTGGAAGGCTCTGTGCTACGGCGTTGTGATTGAGAAATGTGGGTGGGCAGTCGGGCATTTTTGTAACTGATCCCAGGTACCAGTCCATAATCATGCTCCATTAGAAAGAAACACGGTGCTGTTCCTCTTTGAAAAGTGGAACAGCATCAGAGGCCGAGGATGCAGAGGCCAGAATAGGAGTGTAATGTAAAATTAAAGCAACAATCGACCAAAAACTCAGGGTCATCCCCGCAAACTTAAAGGACGTGCTCAGCAAAACAAGGACTCATTATCCATTTAATCATCTCCAAGGTACAGCAGACTGCACTCAGACCACCGAATATCGTAAATAAATTGGAACAAATGTAAGTAAATCGGTGTTTCGCCTGGATGGAGTAGACAGGAGCCTGGACAATGAGAAGGAAGAATATGTCAGAGCAGGTATTGCAGCTCTAGCTCTTGCACATGAAAGTGGTGCGTGGATAGGAATTGGATGCTGTGGTAATGGAAGAATATGATCCAGTGTTTCTCAGGGGCGTGTGGACAGGAAAGGATTGGGAGATATTTTTGGTGGTAGCTTTAACTGGACATGCTGAAAATTACAGAGTGATATGTGTTTAACTGCGGTGGCGGTTTGAATAAGATGTGAGAACAAGGGGAACCCTATTATTGTTCTGCCATTGAGAGGTCAGAGCAGAAATGCTGGAAATGGAACTGATACGGTTGAACCCGGGAGATGCCTGGACACTGTGCAAATACACTTAGAAGCACTGGTATGGAAGGTAATATTTTTGGAAGTGATACAAGGGAGTCAGAGAAACTAATAGGTTGGAACATCTTTCTACAGAGGAAATGTTATCAAGGTAGCTGTGGGTGTTGGTAGGCTTATAGTAGATATTGGTAGATAGTCCATCCCTGAAATGGCGGTATATAAGTCGAGGAAGGAAAGGATAGAGTCAGCCATAGACCATGTGAAGAGGGATGGGTGGGAATTAGAAGCAAATCTGATTATATTTTCCAGTTCAGGTCGAAAGGTGGAAATGGTACAGATACTGTTATCATGAGCAGGCAATAGATAATACAGGTGAAGCGGGGAACCAGAGAAGCTGAGAGCTGATGTGTGTTTGTGTGTGTGTGAGCACGCAGCCATGCGTGGTTGCATTTATTAAACATTATGATACCAGAACTGACTGAGAGATATTCAATATCTGTAAAGATTGTTCATCTGTGGTTCTTTTCTATAGATGAGACAAGGCTGGGAATGGGAGGCATTTGCAATGATAAAAAGTTCTGATAGGGAAATGTGGACAAAATATTTTCACTTGTGAGAGAGACAAAACAATGTAAAATGAAGAGTTCATCAAGATAGGATAGTCACTAATAAATTCAAGTTGGAATTCAGAACGTAGTTAATTAATCCGTGAGTGGTGAGAATATGGAACATGCTACCACATAGAGTACTTGAGGTGAATAACATTTAAGGCTATGTTAGATAAACACATGAAGGAGAAATGAGTAAAAGGATATCTTGATTGCGTTAAACTGGCTGGAATGTGGAGAGGCTCGTGTGGAACATAAATAGACATAGACCAGCTAGGCAAAGTGATACAGAACTGTGCTCTAAAACGTACATAATTCTTTGCAACTTGAGTACTTACTCGCAGTCATCAGTTCTTAGAGAATATTACAAATATTGAAATAGATTATTTATTGAATCTGTGCACTGTTTATATCGTAATTTACCATTTATTAACGTTCTTAGTGACTGTCCACGAGCTGATCTCTGCATTATGAAAATCTGAATTTTATGCTCCGCTGTTTTATGTGTTCCCACCCGCAAAGACCATGCTGAGGAAGGAGATTATTCAGCAGAGGATTTGAATACTGCAACAATACAGTTTTGCTGTTTCCTGTCATTAAGTCGTGAACATCTGTTTCAGTTGGTGCAGTCCAATAGAAAACAGAGCAATATCAGTATATTTCACGCTATACACTCATGGCCTAACTCTCTGCAACCAGCAGCAAAATTCCTTCCTCTTTCAATTGATTACATTCATAAAACATAAGGGAGCTCCATAGGGTGGATAGATCCGTCAACTGAAATGATCATTATCATAGTAGAAATATGTTCTACTCCAGTTACTCTCCAACAATCTGTACAAGACTACAGTGACAGAGATTCCCGGATAATACATGGCAACTGCGTTCAGGTTCCCTGGTTCATGCCGTACACTCAGTACAATTTTGCAGTGTCAGATTCACCCGGTAATACATGGTCACTGTGGTCAGGATCTGCAATCAGTGACAATCAGTCAGTACAAATCTACACAGGCACATGCCCCCAGTAACACGTATCCACATGTCAGTGGCTGTGCTTTGGTTAGTAATGCACCGTCTGTAGAATTCTACAGTGACAGATGGAATTGTCCAACTATGTCCTGGCCACGAATAAAGAGCACGTCAAACTCAGTTCGGCCAATTAACACCACATCAGTCGAGTCTGCACTAATATCAGATGATGTAACGTGTATTTGATAGTAATATGAAGCAGCAATCACTCAGCAACAGCCTGCTCACCAATGCAAAGCTTGGCTTTCGGCAGGGCTAATCTGTTGCAGGCATCATACGTCCTTGGTGGAAGCATGGACAAAATCTTGCAATTCCAGAGTGAGGTGACTGTCTATCGTTGACATCACAGCTAGATTTTATCGAGTTTTCGATCAAGAAACACGATAAAATGTAATGTCAATGTGTATCATGCAGGAACTCTCCAGCGGTTGGTGTCATATTGAGCCCAAAGAGGGATGGTTGTTGGTGCTGGATGCCAATCATCTCAGTCCAAAGCCGTCGCTGCAGGGGTTCCTCAGGGTAGTATATTAGGCACAAACATTTTCAGCTGCAACGCCAATCTTCACTCCAATATAAGGTCAGAAGTGGGAAAGTTCTGTGATGATTTAAAACTGTTCGGAACCATATGCAACTCTTTAGATACTTAAACGGCCCATGCCCACAGGCAGTAAGACCGAACAAGCTTCGAGCATTGGCTGGGAAGTGGCAAGTAACATTCACACCAACAAACTTCCTGGCAAATAGCATCTCCAATAAGACAGAAAGCAAGTGTCTGCACTGGACATTTAAAGGCATTACTATTACTGATTCTTCCCTTCCCTCATTATCATCCTATGGGTTACCATTGACTTGAAACATAACTGAACTAGCAACATGAAACTATGCCTACAAGAACAGTCGATTAAATCACCTTCTAACTCCCCAAAGCCTATACACCATCTACAAGGTAAATGTCAGGAGTGTGCGCGAATCATCTCCACTTTCCTAGATCAGTGCATCTCCAACAACACTCAAGCCAACGTCCAAGACAAAGAATGCCATTTAATCGGCACCCCTTACATCACCTTAAACATATACTCCTTCCACCACCATCGCAAAGCGGCTGTGGTGTGTATCATATATGCTCTGCAGCAACTTGCCAAGGCTCCTTGGACACTACCTTCTCAAACTCTGACCTCTACCACCTGGAATGACACGAGCAGGAAAGGCATGGGAACACAAGCAGATGCGAGTTCCATTCCAAGTTCTCCACCATCCTGAGCTGGAACTACATCGCTGTTTACTGTTGATACTGTCATTGTTATTGGGTCAAAATCGTAGAGCACTCTCCATAACAGTACTGCGGGTGTAACTTCTGCAGGAAGTTTTAGGTTCAGAAGTTCTAATTTATGTTCACTATTTTTATACTGCATCCACTGTAATGATTATCAAGGTCAAGAGAGCCTTTTTACAATTAACAGGTGACCAAAGAAGCTATTTTGTGTTCAGTACTTAATTGTGTACCGCGTTTTAATTAATAAATAGCTACCCAACAGTAAACAGATGATTCGGTAAATAATGAAACTAGACTAAATTATAATTAATTAATCAAAAATAATTCTGGAAACAATTGGTTTTCATGCCGGGTTTATCAATTCTAATTACTGCACGTGTATGTGCCTATGTTGGAAAGAAAAGTTTCAGCTCAATGTCCTGAAGCAATGAATCTTTCCGAGATCGCTGATAAAATCCATGAGATGGTACAACATGGCCTTCTGGAGTCAAGATTTAAAGAATAGGGAGCCTGTTTAGGATCAGATTAGTAGGCACTTTGAAAACACTACATTATACTCGTGTCCCTGGTTCTGAGGCGAGGTGGCTGTTAGTGGAAGACATCAACAGTTGGAAAAAAATATGGTTTTCAAGAGCCTGACTCTGAGGTTGTCTGATGGTCATCCAGGGGTTACAAGCAAGGCTCTTGGAAGGTTTGTTTGAGCAGGGACACGAGACCAACCTTGGTGGTAAAGTCACAGATAATCAGCCAGGTCCTCCACCTGATGAGGGATATAGACTGGAGAAAGAAGATGGCGGCCCCTGCCACTAAGCTCGACCAGTCTGCATACCTGCTAAGATCCGTAAAGTTATAATCCCCAAGTTTTTTATGTATAATTTTACTACCAATTTTTATGTATGGATCTAACTTCAATAACATTTCTGGATATATGAATTAAGGATCCTCTTGCCTGAATTGATTAGAGTTCTGTCCAAAGAGTTTGACCATGATGGACTTTCTAACAAAAAAACACTGTTGCACCAGATGTACAGCAGCGGTTCAGGAGGGTGGCGACAACAACCTTTTCTGGGGCAATTAACAACGATCATTCCAGGAATGAATTTTACAACTATTGCTGCTACTACTACCACTACTGCAACTACTACAAATAATAATAATAATAATAATCCCAGTTTTGCATGGCGATTGCAGACAAGTGGTCCACTCCACTTAGTGACCCACACTCAGTACAATTCTGTATTTGCAGATACACCCAGTAATACATGGCCATTTGAATTATGTACTCCACTCTGGTTACTGATCCAAACTCATTGCAATTCTACACTGACAGTTACTGACAGTTACTCCTAGTCAAACAGGATCACTGGCATCAGCTGTTCCCCTCTGTCCAGTGGCCGACACTCATTACAGTTCTCTCGTAACAGAAACTCCTGAGTAATACTTTTCCTCGGAGAGCTGCCTGGACTATGGTTTGAATCAACAGCGGACAATCAAGCTTGAAAGGCAATCACTCGACAATTCAGTGAATCTGTCAGCTGCAGACAGAGGCTGAGTTTCAGTTGATACAATGGACTAAAACAGCAGAGACATTTCAGGATATTGCAATTAACAAAGTAATAACAATGATCCTGTGTGTATAACGGTCACCACTTGATCAGGCTGTAACATTAGCTCTCGCAGTTGAAGACCATAAACCAGCTCACACACATATTTACACAACATCAGTGATTAGAGTCACTTACCAGGAACACCAATGACGGAAATGATAATGTAGATAATTTTAGCATAGCTAATAAATGTTTCGTACATTTTGTCCTGCAAAGTGATCTGTCCCTTAGAACAGCAGGCTATGTCTCTGAATTGAGCTCTAAGGCGATACGTTTCCAGAGCCTTAATTTTATACACAGCAGGATCGCCCCAGGGACACCTGAAGTTGCAACATTTTTCAAATTGCTTTTCTTATTATATATTGAACAAATGGAATATGACAGCTGAGTTATGCCCCTGCTGTCATAGACTATATTTAGTGCCAGGATTGAATTGGAAAAGGCCTTAGACTGGACAATTCTGATCACATTAATTAACTAATGATAGTTGAATATTGTTGTCTCCAAAATGTTGATGCCCCTTCAAACACCCTTTGTCCAAAATTAAGATTTCAAATTGTTTCAGTAAATTCCTTCAGTTTGTTCTGTGCACTCCACAATTCAATGCTAAATTTCAACGTAACATCTCAGGACTCCACTCAATACTGTGGCTGTCCTCTTTAAATTCAGTTAGAGGATGATTTGCAGAGATGAAATTCATGATTGGAACAATACAACAACTCATACTAAGATAGCAGCTTCAACTAATACTGTACTTCAAATCGATAAATCCTCTGCAACCATCATAACCCATTTATCCGATGCAACCTCTACACTGAGACAACCCACCCTCAAAATAACTCAGCACATTAAACTAAGACAGCGTCTCCAGGTAATAGAACCCCTTAAACTTATAATGTCCCACAAACGAGTGCAACACCTCAAAGTAATACAGCATCTCAAACGAATACAGGCTCTCAAATTGAGATATTCACTCAAACCAATACAGTCCCCCAAACTAATTAAGTCCCTTAATCTAATATAATCCTTCAAACTAATACAGTCCCTCAAACTAAAACATTCCCTTAATCTAATACAGTCCCTCAAACTCAAACTAACCATTTTCCAGCATTTGACCCGTAGCCTTGTATGCTCTGGCGTTTCAAGTGCTCATCTAAATACTTCTTTAATGTTGTGAGGGTTCCTGCCTCTACCATCACTTCAGACAGTGTGTTCCAGATTACAACCACCCACCGGGTGTTTTTTTCCCCCACAAGTCCCCTCTAAAACTCCTGCCTCTTACCTTAAATCTATGCCCGCTGGTTATTATCACCTTCGCTAAGGGAAAAACCGTTTCTTCCTATTTAACCTATCTAAGCCCCTCATAATTTTGTATACTTAAATCAGATCCCCCCTCAGCCTTCTCTGCTCCAAGGAAAATAACTCTAGCCTATCCAGTCTCTCTTCATAGCTGAAATGCTCCAGCCCAGGCAACATTCTGGTGAATATCCTCTGCTCCTTCTCCAGTGCAATCACATCCTTCCCATAGTGTGGCAAACAGACCTGTACAGTACTCCAGCTGTGGCCTAACTAGCGTCTTGTACAGCTCCATCATAACCTCCCTGCTCTTATATTCTATGCCTCGGCTAATAAAGGCAAGTATTCCATATGAAATAATAACCACCATATCAACCCGTGCTACTGCCTTCAATGATCTATGTACAAGGATGTCAAGGTTCCGATGACTCTCTGCATGTCCTACCACCAATCTGAGATTCCCTTGACTTGTTAGTTGACCAAAATGCATCACCTCACACTTCTCGGAATTAATTTCGATTTGCCACTGCTCTTCCCATCGTACCAGTCCATCTATAACATCTTCTGATCTCAGGCTTTCCTGCTCATTATTTACACCACCACCAATTTCCGTGCCATCTGCGAACTTTCTGATCATATCTCCTATATTCTCTTCTAAATCATTAATGTACAGTACAAAACAGGAAGGGTCCCAGCAGCAATTCCTCTTGCAAACCAATAGTCACAGGCGTCTTATCGCAAAAACAACCCTCGATCATCACCCTCTGCCTCCTGCCACTAAGCCAATTTTTGGATCCGTTTTGCCAAATTGCCATTGGACCCTTGGGCTCTTACATTCTTGACCAAGTTCCGATACGGAAGTCTTGCTTAATTCCAGTTGTGGGCGACATCAACTGCTTTGCCTTCAACTACACATCTAGTCACCTCCTCGAAAATCAAATTCTAATTGTTTAGACATGTTTGCCCCCCTGACAAAGCCATGCTGACTATCCTTGATTAATGCCTGCCTCCCCAAGTGAAGATTAATACTGCTCTGCAGATTATTTTCCAATAGTTTCCCTACCACTGATGTGAGACTTTTCTACATTCTTTGGCCTCCTTGTCTCGAGAGACAAACGGTAAGCGCCTAAAGGTGGTCAATGGTTTGTGAAGCAACGCCTGGAGTGGCTATCATAGCCAATTCTTGAGTGGCAGACTCTTCAACAGGCGCTGCAGATAACTATGGAGTGGCTTCTGCATGGCACATGCTTGGGCAGATGTATGGAGTTTGTGAGTTGCCCAAGCGTCAAAGCCCCCTCTCGCCCTTCCTGTGGGATTCAAAGGAGTGCAGAGCACGACGGGTGGAACCAGTATGGCTGCAGGAACTTACTGCCTTAGCCGTGGTCTCTCCTGAGATGCCCACAGGCCGTGGGGTTGTTAGCTCCTGTTCCTGAGCAGGGGCCCTAACAACTAACGTGTGCAATTGCAAGGAAGGAGAGAGAAGGGTATGCGAGGAAGAGGAGGTGCGAAGAGGAAGGGGTGCGAGTGTGGAGGGGTGAGGGAAGGAGGTGCTGGGAGGGCGAAGGGGGTGCAAGGGGGAGGGATTGAGGGGGAGGGTTTGTGACAAGGGTCGGCAGACGAAGGGGGTGCGGGGGGAAGTGGGTGCTGGGGGTGCGAGGGGGAGAGGGGAAGGGGATGCAAGGGGGAGGGGGAGGGGGAAAGGGGTGCGATGGGGATGGGTTGTGGGGTGAAAGGGTGCAGGGAGAAAAGTGGTGCGAAGGGGTGGGAGGGTGAAGGTATGGGGGGAAAGGGGTGCGAGAATGAAAGGGGGTGCGGTGCGGAAGGGGGTGCGATGAGGCAAAGGGTTGCGAGGGGGAGAGGTTTCAGGTGGAAGAGGTAGGGGAAGGGGGTCAAAGAGAGCAGGGGGTGGGGTGCGAAGGGGTGGGTGTGCAAGGGGGAAGGGGAGGGGGAATTGGGTGCAATGGAGGAGTGGGTGGGGGGAAGGGGATGCGAGGGGGAGAGGGGAGGATTCCAGCGGGGGTCGCTACCCTGTCGTGCTGGCCAGCCCACAGCCTGCATGGCCTCCTCGATTTCGGTATCCTCCGGACTGACGCTGCCCTCGTGGTCACCATCCAGCTGATGGCGAAGCTTCTTTCCCGGCTTCCAACTGTGATGGCAGATGGGCGACCGAGGCTGGATTGAGGCCCTGAGCCTAGACGACCGCCTGATGGCCATTCGGGCCACCTGCTCCTGTCCGTCGAGCTCCGAGTAGACTGTGGGCCACTGTGCTTGTTCCAGATAAAGATGCTGCCTGAGTATCCGCTCACTGTCAGCAGCAGCTGACATCTCTCCTGTCTCCCTGGTACCGGTAACATCAGCATCCCCACAATCTGCATAGTTCGAGAAGAACCACCACCTACCAGATTCCTGCCATTGCTACATGCTCAGACGAGCAGATTAAAATGGACGATTGTGGGACATTGGCTGGTAAAGCACTGTTATGCACTGTACTTCATACTTATCTGCCATACCAAGCTCAGTAAGTTATAACGCTTGAGATGCATATCCAGATACCTTTAAAATTCGTTGAACTTTTCTGCCTCCACTCCCTTGAAGGTGGTGAGTTTTAGCCTCCCGCCACCCTCTGTTTGACAAATTCTTTCCTCATCTCCCCTCTAATCCTTCCACCAAACAGTCTAAATCTATGCTTCCGAGTCAATGACCTCTCTGCTAAGATACATAGCCCCTTCTCATCTACTCTATTCAGGCCCCTCACGATTTTGTACATTTCCATCAGACCCCCATAGCCTTCTTTGTTCCAAGGAGAAGTACCCCAGCCTATCTAATCTTTCATTATAGCTGCATTTTCCAGTCGCAGCAACATTCTCGTAAATCTCCTTTGTACCCTTTCCGGTGCAATTACATGTTTTCTGTAATGAGGTGACCAAAACTGCACACAGTGTTCAAGTTGTGGCCTAACAAATGATTTCTACATTTCCAACATAACCTATGTTGGTAGGGTTTCCTATGTTCTGTACCTTGACTAATAAAAGAAAGGATTCTAGATACTTTCTTAGTCACCTTCACACTTCTCCGGGTTGAATTCTATTTGCCATTTATGACCCACCTGACCAGCCCTTCGATAACTTCCTGCAGTCTTCAGTGTTTTCCTCGTTAATACCACGGGACAATCTTTGTGTCGTCTGTGACATTCTTTACCATACTCCCTATATTTACATCCAAATTGTTCATATATACCACAAAGAGCAGGAGACCCAGTACTGAGCCCTAAGGAGAGACACTGGAAACATCCCTCCATTCGGAAAAATACCCATGAATAATTACATTTTGTTTAGTGCCTCTAAGCCAGTTTTATATCCATATTGCAACATTTCCATGGATCCCATGGGCTTTTATTTTTTAATCAACCTGCCATGTGGCACCTTGTCAAAAGCCTTGCTAATATCCATGCAGACCACAATCAACTGCATTATCCTCATCAATATTCTTTGTTACTTCTTTAAAATTTCGATCAAGTTAGTCAGGCATGATTTTCCTTTACCCAATCCATGCTCACAATCCTTGATTAATCGGTGCCCTTCTAAGTGACTTTTTATATTGTCTCTCAAAATTGATTCCAATAATTTGCCCACTACTGAGTGTAGACTGACTGGCCTGTAATTATTGGGTCAATCTGTCGCGCCATTTTTAAACAGAGGTGCCAATTCATCAGTCCTCTAATCCTCCAGCACTACACTTGTATCTGATGAAGACTAATCAATGATGGGCAGACCTTCCTCTATTTCCTCTCCAGCTTCTTGTACATTTCACCCAGCCCTGGTGATTTAGAACTTTCAGCGATGCTACTCCGATTAATACCTCCTGTCTACATATGTGTATCACATCTAACAATTCACACCCCATTACCTAAACAACAATATCTGCATCGTCCCCCATTTTTGTGAAGACAGATATAAAGAATTAATTCATAACAATACCAACAACTTCCGCTCATATGGGATGACTCATTCCTTGGTTATCCTTTCACTCCTAATGTGCTTCTAGAACATATTTGAGTTCACCATTATTTTGTTTGCCACTATTCTCCCATGCCCCTTTTTAGCTTTCTTAATTTCCTTTTGGATTTCACCGCCCCACTTTGTATACTCCTCTCAGCTCTCTGTAGCATTTCGTTGTCAGTGTTGCTCATAGGTTTCCCTTTTATGCCTTATATTACACTGCAAGCTCTTTGATGTCCATGGGACTCTAGGTTTGGCCATCCCACTCTTTTTCATTTTGGCAACAAGTTTACTCTGAACCCCTTGTATAGCACCTTTGAATGCCTCCCACCTCTCTGGCACTGGTTTTCCATTAACTGACTGTTTTCAGTCCACTTTAAATAAAACACACTTCAGCTTATTGAAATCAGTCTTCACTCAATTGAAAACCATATCTCCTGTTCTATTCTTGCCCTTTTCCATAATTATGTTAAACTAACTAAATTAAGATCACTACCACCAACATGCTCTCGCCCTGCCACTCCTTTCACCGGCCCAGCTTCGAAGTCTAAAACGATACCCTCTCTTGTTGGGCTTGCTCCATACTGGCCAGAAGGATTCTCCTGAATGCAGCTCATGAGTTCTGCTCCCTCAATTCTTTACACAATAAAATTACCCTTGTTAATATTGGGGTAATTTAAATCTCCGATGATTACTGTCCTAATGTTTTTGCATTTCTCAGAGATTTGTTTGCGTGCATGCTCTTCTATCTCCATTTAAATGCCTGCGGGTCCACAGTACTCTTCCATCAGTCGGTAATGCCGCTTTTGTTCTTCCTTAGCTCGATCCATATTGCCTCATTTCCTGAAGCTTCCAACATATCATCGCTTCTCCGAGCTGTAATTGTTATTCTTGGCCAAAATTCTCATTCTCCGTCATTTCTTATCCACCACTTCATCCCGTCTGATAACCCTGTAACCAGGAAGGTTGAGCTGCCTTTCATGCCTCTTCTTAAGCCATGTTTCTGTAATAGCTATGATATTATACTACCATGTGCCTATCTGTGCCCCCAGCTCATCTGCTTTATTTCTTCCACATAGGTAGACCCTCGGGAATGGGGATACTTTCTTCCACACCAGGACTATGGGTCCTTAGGTGACTGTATAGTCCAATTCTGGAAATTGACACTCTTCTAAATTTGGGGCAAGTGAGGACAATTGAATGGGATGCTCAAATTTTGGAATGCTCTTTCCGCTGTTGGAACCTGGTCGCTGCCTGGGCATGTTTACGTTGTCCATACTGGCTGCCACCTTTTTGGATGCTTCTTCTCAATTTTGGGCGGTCTTGGATAAAAGCTTCCCACAAATCAGTGGAGCTGTCACATTTATTTCAGGGCAGCTTTAAGGACATTCGTGTAGCATTTGTATTGCTGTCCTGGTAGTTTCTTGCCGTGATGGAGTTTGGAGTTGATGGCTTGTTTTGGGAGTCCAATGAAACTGACTAGTTTGACCACTGTGTTGACACTAGGGATGTTGGCTGGAAAGAGGACACAGATATTAGAGCACCTGTCCTGACACTGAATTTGCATGATCTTGCGGAGGCACTGCTGGTGATATGTCTCCAGGGCTCAGAGAAGTCTGCTGTAAAGTATCCATGTTTCTGATGCATACCAGAGGGCAGGTAACACTGCAGCCCTGTAGACTATGAGCGTGGAGCCAAGTTTGGGATCTTTGCCATCAAACACTCTTTTTCTCAGACGACCGAAGGCTGTGATAGCACACTACAGGCGATGTTGAGTTTCAACGTCGATGTACTGCGTTGCTGAGAGGGGACTCCCAATGTATGAGAAGTGATCGACATTGTCCAATGCTTCGCCGTCGATCTTGATAGTCGTGAGGCAGTGTTGGACTGCGGGAGCAAGCTGGTAGAGGACTTCTGTCTTCCGGATATTTAGTTTAAGGCTCATTCATTCATATGCCTCTCTGAATGCATTGCTGAGGATTCGAATCTCAGCCTATTAATGTGTGCACATACACAGGCATCGTCAGCGTACTGCAGCTTGATGACAGAGTTGGAGTGATTCTTTGCTCTGACCTGGAGGTGACGTACGTTAAATAGTTTCCTGCTCCTCCTGAAAGGCAGATCTACTCCTGTACAGAACTTCAAGGGGATTCGGTGGTGTGTTGCGGTGAGGAAGATGGAAAAAAGCGTTGGTGCAATGACACCCTTGCCTGACCACAGAATGCACACGGATTGGGTCAGTGGCAAATCCGTTGGCATGGATTACAGCTTTATGTCGTCATGCAACAGGCAGAGGATGGTGATGAATTTCTCTGGGCAGCCAAATTTGAGGAGGATGTTCCATAATCTTTCCCAGTGGATCGAGCTGAAAGCCTCTGTGATCTCAAAGAAGACCATGTATAAAGGTTGCTGCTGCTCCTTACATTTCTCTTGGAATTGTCTTGCTGTGAGGATCATGTCCACAGTGCCTCTTAATGGATGGAAACCACATGGTGATTTCAGAAGGATCTCTTCAGCTACGGGGAGGAGGCAGTTAAGAAGGGTTGGTTCAATGACCTTCACTGTGGCGGATATGAACGATACCCCTCCTTATTTACCACAGTCGGTCTTGTAGCGTTTTTAGACGTTGACCACAATTATGGCGGCTAATAGTTCACCCGGCATGCTCGCCTCCTTCTAGATGAGGGAGATGAGACCATGTATTCGTGTCAATATTGATTCTCCGATGTATTTTAGAATTTTGGCGCGAATTCCATCTATGCCGGCGGCCTTGCCGTTGTTTTTTAGCTGTCAGATGGCCTTTTCGATCTTATATCGAGTACGGGTAGTGCTGAGTTTGTGGCAGGTAGCATGCTGAGGAATGTGGTCGAGTGCACTCGCATCAAAAACTGAATTGCGATTGAACAGATTTTCAAAGAGCTCCTGCCAACGAGCGCTGACTGGCTCTCTGTCCTTTATCAGCCCCATTGCATTCTTTGCTCTCAATTGGGTATGTCCTTGGGTACTTGAGCTATAAATGTTCTTGTCTGCGCTGAAATATCCATGCACGTCATGGCTCTCCGAGTGTTGCTATACTTCCTGCGCTCTTTCAGCCCACCAGCTGTCCGTCCGGACACGTTTTTTTTTGCTGAACGTCGGCCTTCAATTGTCTGTATGCGTGCTTTTTTTTCCCACGAATTGTGCTGATGCTTCCAGTTCAGGAACGCCTTGAGCATGTGATGTAGTAGCTCCTGGATCTCCTGGTTGTATCCATAAAACCAGTCTCGGTGTTTTCCGGTCGAGAAACCGAGAGTGTCTTCGCAAGTGCTTATTGCAATACACTGCCAAAAAATTCTGTTCTGCAATTTTCTAACCGTTGTTTCCTCTGCCTTCAAGAATCAGCCGCTAATTTTCAGCTGACCATTTTGATTTCTCACTGCGTGCCAAAGGAGGCTACCCTCAGGTCTCCATTGCCCTGCCAAACAGCTTAAACCCTCCACAACAGCACTGGCAAAAGGTGCTGTATGGGACTTAGTCCTGCCTTTGTTGTATTGGCATTTTGTGTAATACTTACTTAAAAGACATATCGGGAACATTGATTGCATTCACATGAACATCTTTAACTGTTACGTGATCAACATATTCCATTGGATTGGTCAACAGAATTTTCCCACAAACTCAATTTAACTTTCCTTATTTGGCAAAAACATCAACAGACAATTCTTAGTTTTTCCTCTGATAGTTGTTTGGAAAACCTTACCTACTACCAATGCCAAAATGTCCGGCCTGCAGTTACTACGAATGTCCTAAACACGCTTTCTTGAATAAGGGTGCCATATTTGGTTCCTTCCAATCCCCTCGAACCGCTGCCATCGCTAGGGAGGATTGGTGGATTATGGGTGGATGAGTTTTGGGTCATTGTCGGTGCGAATTGTGGTTGAGTGATTGACTGATTTGGGTCTTAGTGAATGAATTGTAAGTGGTGATTGAAACAGTTGGAGTTGATTATGTGAATGATTTGTTGATAAGTGGTTGATTGATTTGTGAATGTGTGAGTAATATGGCATTGAGAGAATAGTTTGAGGTGAGCAGGCAAACGATTTTGGTTGGACGATTGAATGATTTTGGATGAGTGACTGAGAGAGAGAAATGTGTATCATGATTAAGTGATTCAGGGCTGAGTGATTGATTGGTTTGCAGTTGAGTGAGTGAGTGAGTGATTTGTGGGTGATAATTCTTCCCTGTTGGTTTGAGTGGTGGGCAAATTGAGAGTAAGTGATTAAATGACTTATGGAGGAGTGAGTGACTTGAGGTTTAATGATTGAGTCATTTAAGGTTGAGTTTTTGAACGATTTGGGAATAACGATTAAGTGATTTATCATTCAGTGCACATGCCAGTGAAACTGATGTGATAACGTGGCACAAACAAGGAGAAGGCGCGGGTGAAATTATGTTCTGCTACAATATAGGATGTTACTACATTAGTATGGCTCATTCCTTGGTGCTGCACACTTTCAGCAAGTGTTGTAATTCATTCACATGTCAACTCGATAACCACAGTGTTATTTGGCAGTGGTTGCCTTATACCCTTGCAATTCAGTAACTTCTTGCTAGCACCTGTTGTAACTTATAACGTGCAAAATGACTCTGACATTGCTAATTATGAACTATTATTTCTCATATGGTAACTATGAAAGCCGATAGAGCTTATTATACAAACTTCCATGGCCCCAACTAAATTTAGTCCAATTTAGAGTCGATGCACATTTGTGGCATTGGTCTTGTAGATGATATAGTAAACCTTGAAGTTTTACTAGCAATATATTCATATGTGTCGAATTTGAATTTTATGTTCAGTACATTTGTCAAATGTTAAATTGCAACTCAATGATGCATGTGTTTATTATGATTTTCCACCCATGTACTCTACAGAAACTTGTCATCTTTGTAGTGTCACATCAACATGAGCGACATTTTCTCCTTTTTCAAAGATGATGTCTCGTTTCCAGAAATTGCTCACTGAAGATTTGAGGCTCGGCTCAACTGAGGTCTTGCAGCCTTACGCAGTGGTTCATTTGCCATATTGACTGAAATATAGCTCTCTGAGATGTTGTGCATTGTTTCATTGATATAAAGGTCTGTTGATCCAGTCGTCGCAGGAGGCAGAGCACCTGGTGGGGTAAATATTTGATCATAGTAAGCGAGTGATTAATGGTTGGATTGTGTCTAACGTTAACAGTCAGCTGACCCAAGTCTTTGCGTTTCTGCTATTTCCATAGTAAATGAGACCTGCGCCTTTTTCAAACCTCAAATGCTCCATTCCGAGTAGACTTTTTAAAAATATGTATTTTCTTTGTCATGGCTCAGGAAATATATGTTTTCAGTTCTTCTGTTCTGCGCAATTCTAGATGATCCATTTATCTGCCGCAATTATATTTTTGATCATTCTTTATGCTCCTTTACGGTGCCAAATGGCTCCATCAACACCCAGGACGTTCGACAGCATTCAAGACAAAGCAGCCAACTTAATCCGTGCCCCACCAACATTAAACATTCAAACCCTCCACCACCGGTGAACAGTGGCAGCAGCAGGTACCATATCTAAGATGCACTGCAGCAACTCAACGAGCCTCCTTTGACAGCATCTTCCAAACCCGCGACCTCGACTATCTTGACGGACAAGGCGGTGGACCGACGGGTACAGTGCTTATGTGATATCAGGCCTGGAAAAATGCATGCAGAGAAATTGTGGACATGCGCAAATGTCCTAATAACGAAGAAAAGATAGAACATCAACGGTATTTCACTGAGATGGGGTGGGGGTAGGAGTGGTGGGAGCGATGGGAGACTTCTCTGAAAGCTTTGTCTACAATTCAGAAAATCCGGTTCATATTTAGTTTTGCATTTTACATTTTTCCAGCTATGTCCAATGCAAATCCAATTTGATTTTCCACACTACACCCCATTCCTCCCACCCCCGCAATACCCAACCTTAAACAAGACAGGTTATCATCCCACCTTGAATTGCATCTCTTACTTTTTAACATCAGTGAATTTAATGATTGAACTAATAGTGATTGAATAGTTGAATTCAACTGAATGTTATTTTAACTTGCTAAATATATATTCTGAAAAAAAATGTTACTGGGGGATTTCTGTACATTTGTTGTCCTCAATTGACTGAAAGTGATAAGAAGTAACTTTCTTTTAGGTTCCAGGATGAGTAACATTGGTTCCATTCACTGAACAAGAACATTGATGATTTATAATCTAAGACACTCTTTAGAAAAAAAAACATATATACTTCCAAACAGGTATTGTACAGAAGTAAATTACAGCTCCTAATATTTTACTAAGTATTGGTAATGACAAAGGATATGAATCACTCTGAGTGACAGGAATGATCTAAACTGGGAGCTGATTCATTGAAAGGATACAAGTCATTTCCCTGAGCCAAAGTAATAATTACATTGCACAGAATCGTTATCCACTGCTAATGAGAGTGATTAACACTCAGCCATTGAAAACTATCAATGAAATGTTCAGACTTCATAAAAAATAGACATGACACAAATCAAAAGTTTATATTGATTTTGTATTTTTGTATAATATGTGAATGATCTAATGTGTATGTCATGTTCAGTGTCCTGCACCATTCACGATTACTCAGATGTTAAAGAATTCCATGTAGAAAAGCAGCAAGACCTGGGCAATATCTGGATACTGGATATCTTGGGCTGATAAGTAGCTTGTAAGATTCGTGCCACACAAGGGTCAGGCAATAAATTTCTAAAAAGGAGAGAATCTAACGATCTCCCCTTGGCGTTCCAGGGCATTACTATCGCTGAATCCCGCACTATCAACAATTGTGGGGTTACCACTAACCAGAAACAGAACTAGTCCAGCCACATAAATGCCATGCCTACAGGGGCACGTCAGAGGCTTGGGCGAGTAACACACTTCTGACCTTCTGCATCCTGTCCACCATTTAAAAGGCACACGTTATGAGTGTGATAGTATACTCCTCACTTGCCTGGATGGGTGCAGCTCTGACAACACTCAAGAAGTTCGTAACCATCCAGAACAAAGCAGCTAGATTGATTGGCACATCCAAAAAAATTACCTCCCTCCACCACAAAAGCACCGTGACAGCAATGTGCACCATCCATAAGATGCATTGCAGAAACTCGCCAAATTTCCTTAAACAGCACCTTCAAAGCTCGCGACCTCTCCTATGTAAAATGACAAGGACAGCTGTTGCATGGGAACACCACCACCTGCTGGTTCCCCTCCAAGTCTCACACCATCCTTACTTGGAGCGAGATCGCTGTTCCTCTCTATCTCTGGGTCAATATCCCGGAACTCTCCATCGAGCAGCGCTGTGCATGTGCCTACAAACAACTGTGGACAGCGGTTGAAGAAGGTGCTCAAGGGCAATCAGGAATCGGCAATAAATGTAGTGCTAACCAGCGACGCCCACAACCCTTGTCCTCTCGACTCTATTGGACTAAAATTCTGACAACACAAATTCCCTTCCCGGCTCACGTGATCGTTGAAGTTGCTAACGTTCCCCAGTCCTCATGCACTTTTTAATGTTTTCCCCTTGAAGTATGCGATCACGAAATTTCAGAAGTCCTCCCATGACCGCTATGCCCATGCAAATGCCAATAAAAGCAAATGGCATCAACTTATTTTAGTATTACAAATTCCTGCATAATTTCCCATAATTCGATGCTTGAATCTCTCCAATCAGTTTTAAAGCCATCCCATATTGCTAAAATTGAGCTTAACAAATTAGAGTTCCACAATGTTTGCGGTCATCCATCTGAGTCTACATTGTCTTCAAAACCGTAGAACTGCCCTTGCTGGATTCCATTTTTTTCGATCAAATCACAGCAAAAGAATCGCCTGCATTGTTCTGCTTTTCGATCCCCGCTCCATTGCATCTTGAGCCTTCCAAGAAACTAACCATACAACCCTTCTCGGTGTCAGCTTCTTGCTCTACCTTGGCGGCATCAGTTCTATTCGCAACTGTACAGTTAATGAAGTTGTCTATGACTGTAAACAGCAAGACCTGGACAGCATTCATGTTTGTTCTGAGAAATGCAAGCAACATTTGTCCGACACATGTAGCAGTCAACACAGGTGAATCTAATCACATCCTATTGCCATTCAACTGTACTACCATTGCTCAATCCACCACCACTAACATTCTTGTGATTACCAATGAGCATAAACCTAATTAAACTAGCGACATAAAAGGTGTGGCAACACGAGTGGGCCAAAGGCGCGAAATTCTGCAGCGTCTCATATAACGTCTGACTCCCTAAAGCCTCATCGCCATGCACAAGGCACAGGCCACGAGTGTAACTGAATACTGTCACTTCCCAGGATTACAATACTGGAGAAATGACATCATGCAGAACAAGGCAGTCTGCTGGATTACCACCCCATAACCAATGTTAAAATAATCAGTCCAGCCCCGCCTAAAGACACTCAATTGCTGCAGCGTGTACCATCTGCAAGGTACACTGCAGCAACCCACCAAGTCTCCGCTCAAATCGAGGAGCTCAACAACCTAAAAGATCAAAGGTAGCAGATTTTTGCGACTTCCCTGAACATCACCACCTGTAATTCCCTCTTCAAGTCACAGACCATACTAGCCTGGAAATATATCGCGGCTCCTTCACAGTCGCTGCATCAAAATTGTGGAACTCCCGCTCAAAATGATAAAAGAACATAAGCAATAAGAGAATACGATCCGTCGAGCCTGCTGTGCTGTTTCATGTAATAATGCTTTTTAATTCATTCATGGGATCTGGGCGTCGCTGGCTAAGCCAATATTTGTTGCCCATCACTAATTACCCTTGAAAAGGTGTTGGTGAGCTGCGTTCTTGAACTACTGCAGACAATGGGGTGTAGGTACATCTACAGGGCTGTTAGGAAGGGAGTTCTGGTAATTTGACGCAGCGACAGTGATGGAATGTCGATATAGTTCCAGGTCAGGATGGGGACTCTGCACTAGTTTCTAAAACATTCCCAATCCTGAGACAAACTATCATTCTTAACAAGATTATAAGCTACTTTTAACGCAAGAATAATAGTAACCTTCTTAGTAAGCTACGGATACATCTTTTCTTTTAGCTTTTGTTATTCAATGGAATGCATTTTTAACTTTTTTAAAAAACGTTTCCCACCGTTCATTTGCCGCCATATTTTTACTCCATTTGCCCAAGTAACCGTAGCCAGCTCTGCCCTCTTGTCTATTGGTTCACTTACATTTAAGATACTTGCTTGCGAATGAAGTATGCCATTTTCAGACTTAATATGGAATTCAGTTACACCATGACAACTATTTCCTCGTGGACCTTTTCATATTACATTACTAAGTGAAGCTGAATCATAACACAATAAGAAACCTAAAGTAAGTTTGTTGCTAGATGGTTCCATAACATACTGCTCCAGGAAACTGGAATGAAAGTATTGCACAAAATCTTCTTTCAGACCACGGTTGCCAATTTGAATGATCCAGTCTACATGAAGATTAAATCACCCACAATTATTACATTGTCTTTGCTGCATACTCTAATATTTTTGTTTGTTTCCCTGTCCAATGGTGTAACTATATGGAAGGGGGCTCAAAACTACAGACACCAGCGTATCCTGCCAATTGCATTCCGTAATCTGTTTCCTCAAATGTGCTCTTTCACTTCTGATTCTCTCTTCATCCAACCCGCACCACCTCTATTGGTTTAATGCCCTATCCACAATCCTAGATACACAACTCACCAGGACACTGCTCACATCCCAGTTTAGGAGGATTCGATCCAAATGCAATATCTGGTGCCAGTACCCCGTGAATGGAAGCACCTTCTTCCCACACCAATATGTTAATCAAACATTTAATCATTTAATCATCTGACATTATACAATTAGCGCATGAGTCATGCTAAAAATCAGAAATTATCCCTTGGGCCATCAGCAACAGCAAAATTGTCTGCAGTCACAACCTGTAAAGAGATGACCTAGGAGAACCGCCACTCCAACATTACAATCAAGCCAGGACGTCAAACCTGTTTCAATGAAAAGTGCAGCGGAGCAAGCCAGGAACAGTTTTCGGCATACTTAATTAGCCAGACTGGAAGCTACAACATAAGACTACACGTATGCAAATCAGAAGGAACGACATGTTATACACAGATCTAAAGACCCCATAACTAATCAATCTGATCAATGCTCTGCTCTCCTACCTCCTTCAGTCATGGATGATGGTGGGTAATTAAATTAGGAACTTGCGGAGGACTTCAGCAAACATCCCCATACTCAAAGATGACGAAGCTCAGCACGTCAGTGAAAAAGACAAGATGGAAGCTTTTGCAGACATCTTTCGCCAGAAGTACTGTGTCACGATTCCTCTCCGCCTCCTCCTGCAGTCCCCAGCACCATGGTTGTCAGTCTTCAATTCACTCCACGTGATGTCAAGAAATGGCCGCTGGCACTTGAGACAGCAAAGGCTATGGACCCTGAAGACCTCCTGGTTTTAGCACCGAATACTAGTGCTCCACAGCTAACTGGACCCATAGCCAGGCTTCTGCAGTACAGCTTCAACACAGACATCTGCCTGATGATGTGATATATAGTTCAAAAGGGCCTGTTATCAGAAAACAATTTAGCCAATTAGTGTTTGATCAGTCTGTGCTCAGTCATCCAAAAAGTAATGGGAAGTGCATCGACTGTGCAAAGTAGCAGAAATTTGGGTTCTGACAGGGCCACCTGCATTAAGACGTCATTACAGCATTAGAACGAAAATGGAAAAAAAAAGCTGAATTCCATAGGTGACGTGAGAGTGTGTACCCTTGACATCAATGCAGCATTTGTCTCAGAATGGCATTCCAAGCTCTGGCACATTTGAAGTAAATTGGAACTAGGTGGAAAACTCGCCACTGTTTGGAGTCATTCCTATCACAAAAGGTCAAGGTGTGTGGTTTGTATCCAAACATCTAAGCGCCAGGAGATCGCTGAAGCTTTTCTTCTGGTTAGTATCTTGGCCCAAATACTTCATCAATGGCCTTCCCTTCATCATAAGGTCAGAAATGGGGTTATTCGCTGATGACTGTTCATTGTTCAGTACAGCTCTCAGAGGAGATTTTATTTAACGGAGTGAGTCATGATCAGGAATGTGCTGGCTGGAAGCGAATTGGAAGCATGCTCTGTAATAAATTTCAAAAGGGAATTGGATTAATTCTTGAAGAGAAACAAAAAGTACATGTGTCGGGAAAAGACAGGACAATCGGACTGAATGGATAAATGTTTCAAAGAGCCCAAGCTGATATGATGAGTTGAATGTCATTCTTCTGTGCTGTAACATTTGTGATTGTATGACAGGGAGTATACTAACTTAATATGTACTCCCCCTTCCAGCTTTTACTTTATGAGCCCAAATCTCCCAAAGGTAGTCTTTGTACCTTCGGACAAATGAGCAAGAAAAATAATGGAAAGTGTCCGTGAACATGTCCTAAGGCTTTAGCATCATTTTCTTGTATCTTGTGCAGGACTAGAAATATACTGTAAGCCCTTGCCAGGCATCTGAAGGATCACTCTGCTCTTCAAAGATGAGATGAATTTTTTAAAAAAAGGTCAAACATGGAAATTTCTGCAGGCTTTCAGCTGCAGAGAGGCAGTAACCACAAGAAACAGCATAATGTAGTTGGTGAACGTACTGCAGTTAATCTCCATAGGTTGCTACTGAAGCTGCAGTTTGGAAAATATTTTCTCAGGGTCAGCTCTTGTGTTTGGGGATGCATCATCCTCCTTGGCAGTTCACTATGAGCTTGTGGTATGTACGTGATTTCAGCTTAGTTCTTGTTATGTGAACGAAATGGTCACTGAAGATATCAATCAGTCTCTTCTGGTAATTCTGCCACATTGTAATTCAAACAAAGAAGGACAACAGAAATAACAATTTCTGTCACTCGTTATTCCTCTTTGGAGGAAGCATCAGGAATTTTGAATTCATTTGCTGAGACTAATGTCTTCTTTCGATTGTATTTGTTCTTCTGGTAGGTCAGTACCTATAGAACAGTAAACGGCACAATAGGGCTGTAGCCACTAACTTGCAAGGATGTGTTGAACTATCCTGTTTTCTTTTTATGGAATCCAACATAAAACGTCATAGAATCTCAGGAAAAATGCAAAGCAAGAATGTGGGGAATAAATAAGATTTTGAGTATTATATATATATATAATATTATATTATATTATATTATATATATAGAGAGAGAGAGACAGAGAGAGATAGAGAGAGAGAGAATGGCTGGGGACTCTCTCCCTATCAGTGTGGTGGAAGCCGGGATGATCAATGATTTCAGAATAACATTGGATAAGCACTTGAAGTAGATAGCTTGCAGACCTGTGGCAGTTGAACAATGGAGGAGGACTGAATATAGTGCTCTACAAAGAGCCAGCATTGACTCCATAGAACAATGATTTTATGGCTCTACGTACTACTAGCCTGTTGCCTCCTTCGTGATATCAATGCCAACAATGTTTTGCCTCGATCCTTTAATGTTTATTCCATGTGATCGCTATTTTCGGACTAGATTTTGTTTTTAATCGTCAAGTTCAGTATTGCACTCATTGATCATTGATCGATTCTGAATGAGACTGGGCAATAGTATAATTTCCAGGCAAAGGGCTACGTTAAGGTTTCTGATTCAGTTAGTTTTTACAGGACCAGTGTGTGTTTCGGTAGATGGCTGTGTTATGGTCAGAATTGAGTGAGAACTTAACTACAGTTCCCTTATCTTTACTGTCAATAAGGCAAGGTTAATGACACACTACCAGATTGTACGCAGTATTCGCAACAAGGTAGATGATTGGAAGGTCCACATAGAGGTTATTGGGTGTGATCTAATTACTATAAGGGAAACATGGCTTCAGGGTGACCAAGACTAGGAAGTAAATATTCAAGGATATTCAACAGTAAGGAAGGACCGGCAAACAAGGAACATGAGGTGGTATTGTGCTGATAATAAGGCATGGGATCAGTACATGCGTAAGGGAGGACCTCAGATCTGAAGAGCAAAATGTGGAATCTCTTTGAGTGGAGCTGTGAAACAGCAGTGGGCAGCAAGCATTGGTAGGAGCTGTTTTAGGTCACCAAACTGTGGTGGTAGTGATGGCCATGGTAATACTCAGGAGATTAGAGCAGCATGTCGCATGAGTAATAATGTAATCATGGGTGATTTAAATCTGCTTATAGACTGGGTAAACCTAATGAGCACTAATGCTGTGTTGGACGAGTTTCTGGAGTGTGTTAGGAATGATTTTATACAGTAGTATGTTCATGAACCAACGAGAGTACAGGATATGTTACATCTAGTTTTATGTAATGAGGACGGGTTAATTAATAATCGTCTTGAAAAAGAACCTTTAGGGATGAGTACCATAATATGTTGGAATTGTACATTATGTTTGAAAGTGAGGTGTTTCAATCTGAAGCCAGGGTGTTAAATTTGAACAAAGGAAATTATGAAGTTATGAGGGGAAAGTTGGGTACACCCTCAGTGATGTTGCGAAGATATACCCAGAATTGCGTCCAGCAACAGCGAGGCAAGGGCATACAATGTAGTTCCTAGTCAGTAAGGTACATGTCTTGAAGGGGAACTTCCAGGCCGTGTGCATTCTTGATACTGCTACCCTTGCCAGCTCGGCGGTGGAGGTCACATGTTTAGAAGGTGCCGTGGAGGGGGGCTTGCCGGGTTGGTTCAGTGCATCTTGTATAAGGTCACACTGCTGTCACTGCGTGCCAATGGTAGAGGGAGTGAGTGTTTAAGCTGAAGGATGGGGAGCCATTTAAGCGGGCTGCTATCTCTGAATGGCATGGAATGTTTTGGAGCTGCACTCATGCAGACAAGTGGAAAGAATTCCATCACACTCTGACCTGTGCATTGTAGATGGTGGACAAGCTTTGGGGAGTAAGGAGCTGAGCTGCTTGCCGCAGAATTCCCAGCCTCTGCCCTGCTGTTTTTGCCACAGTGATTATATGGCTTAAAAAGGCTGCTAATGGTGGGAGATTCAGCAACGTTAATGGCGTGGAATATCAAAGGGAAATAGATTTAGTGCCACATTTTGGAGGTGGCTATTGCCTGGCAATTATGTGGCGTGAATGTTACTTGCCAATTATCAGACCAAGCCTTAATTGTTGTTCCGGTCTTGCTGCATGTGGATATAGACTGATTCAGTATCGACATATTTGTCAATGTTCGAAATATTGTGCAATCCTCAGCGAACTTCAGCACTTAAGAGCAAGGTCCATGATGAAGCACGTGAAGACAGTTATTCGAGAACGTTGAGCTGCGAACTCCTGCAGCAATGTTTCCTAGTTCCAGGTGTGACTACAGCCAGTGGACATTCTTCCCCCGATTGCCACTAAATTCAATTTTGCTGGTGCTCCTTGATGTCACACTTGGTCAAATGCTGCCTTGATGTCAACAGCCATCACTTTCATCTCACCTTTCGAATTCTGTCCTTTTTTGTGCATTGACGAAGGTGGTAATGAGGTTCGGAGTCGAGTGGCTATACCTGAGCCTAAAGTTAGCATCAGCGAGCAGGTTATTGATGAATAGGTGCAGCTTGGTACTACTTTCATCGACACCTTCCATCACGTTGCTGATCATTGAGAGTGGACCGGTGGGGTGGTAATTGGCTAGATTGAATTTGTCCTGCGTTTTATGAGTAGAGCATACCTGAAAAATGTCCACAGTGTCGAGTAGATGCACTGTTGTCGCTGCACTGGAACAGATGGCTCGAGGTATGGCTACATCTGGAGTACAGATCTTTAGTAGTACAGCCAAGATGCTTTGAGGGCCCGAAACCTTTTATATACCTGATACCAACAGCTGCTTCCTGATATCAAGTGGAAGAAATGTTTTTTCACCATCTGTGTAAGTTTGATGGGCTGTGTAGTTTGTATTACTTAGAGCGCGTCTATTATTTTAAAGGCTGTTTTAGTTTCAGCTGCTGCTTTGGATTGAGGGCTGCTTTATTTTGTGGGGTAACAGTAAGTAGTTGTTGTTTTTGGTTTGAGGTGCTGTATTGCTTAGAGACACTTTATTCTGTTAAGGGCTGTATTTATTTTATGTGATCCAGTAGGTGAGTGTCGTATTTTTGGGGGTGCTGCATTAGTTTGAGCTGCTGCTTTACTGAACTGTGTTCAGTGCTGTGTTAGTTTAAGGATCCATTAACGCATTTTATGAGTTTAACTGAATGGCAGTTATAGAGGGCAGCACCTTTGAGACACTGACATAAGGAATTCAATGTTTAAATGTTGCATTATTTTGAGAACGAAGAGCATGGCTGAACCTATATGAGATTTAGAGGAGAACCAGATGGAACATTGCCATTGCTGGGTGAATACAGCTTCCAATTAGTATTAGTTAATTAGTTTGATCAGAATTGTCCAATCTTTGGGAGCTTCCAATGCAAACTCAACACTCAGCATATTATTTCCCAACAGGGACTTAACTTGGAAGTCGTAATCTCTTTGTTCTTTTAGTGAATAAATGCATTCGAAACGCTAATGTGCCCGTGGGACATTGGAGATCTTGAATGGCATAAATTAACGTCTCTGGGAGTGTTTAATGCAGAGAGATTACCTGCAGCACGAAGGGACAAATCAGCATACATAAAATGCTCGAAACATTTCACAGCATTGATAAAATAATCTACATAATCATTGCAGTCATTGGTGTTCCTGGTAAGTGACAATAACCAGTGAAGTTCTGTAAATTTGTTTGTGAACTGGTATGTTTTCTTTGTTATATGGCAAATATGTTACATTCTGACATATTGTTCAGTGTGATGCAGACAGATGATCAGTTATAACATAATTAATTCAAACATTCTGAATTATTAAGCAGCTTTATTCTGTTGCCTTCAATGGGAACAGACCTCTGTTTGTAGCTCAAGGGTTCGCTGATCATCAAGATATTGTATTTACTGGAATATTGTTTCCTGTTTAATCAGATTCGAATGCAGTCATTTCGCTGTGCAAAGGAATTGTACTTGCATTTCAGTCATTGTAGAGCTCTACTGAGCCAGGGTTGCAATCCACAATGGAACACCAGACCCCAGTGGCCATTTATTACTGTGCTTATATGTCACTGCAGAATTTTACTGAGTGTGGAGCATGGTGGAGGTAATGAATGTTTAACCTGGTCGATGGGCTCCAGATTAAGTGAGTGCCTTTTTCTTGCATGGTGTCGAGCTTCCTGAGTGTTGTTGGAGCCGCATTGATCCAAGCAAGTTTCCCACACATTTCCCACACATACAATTTATGTGGCTGCTGCACTTCAGTTTCTCATCAATAGTAACTCTAGGATGTTGAGAATGGGGGATTCAGTGATGGCAATGCTGTTTAATGTCAAGTGGAAATGGTTAGTTTCTCGCTTTAGTGGAGATATTCAGTGCCTGGCACTTGTCTGTAGTGAATTTTACCTGCCATTTATTACTCCGAGCCTGAATGTTGTCCAGGTCTTGTTGCAAATGGACAGAGACTGCTTCAGAAAATGGGGAGTCGCGAATGGTACTGAACATCGTATGGTCATCAGAGAACATTCCCACTTCTGACATTATGATGGAAGGAAGGTCATTGATGAAACAGCTGAAGATGGTTGAGCCTAGTACACTACCCCGATGAATTCTTGCAGCAATGCCCAAGGACTTTGATGATTGGCCTCAAACAACCACAACCATCTTCCTTTGTGCTAGGCATGCCTTCAACCAACGGAGAATTTCCCTCCTGGATACCGGTTGATTTACATTTGGCTAGGCGTCTGAATGCCACACTCGATAAAATGTTGATTTGATATCAAGGGCAGTCACTTTCAGCTCACCTCCGTACTTCAGCTCTGTTGTAAATGTTTGGACCAAGGCTGTAATGAGGTGAGGAGCAGCGTGACCCTATTGGGATCCAAACTGAGCGCATGTGATCAAGTTGCTGCTTTTTTAAGTAGCACTTAATAGCAGTGTCAACGACACCTTCCATCACCTTGTTGATGATCTGAAGTAGAATGATGCTGTGGTAATTGGCCGAATTTTATTTGTCCCGCTTTTTATGGACAGGAAATACCAGTCCATTTTCCATGTGTGATTGCCGTAAGGACATGCCGTGGCTATGGGTGCAGCTCTTTCTGCAGCACGTCTTCAGTAATGCAACCAGGATGTTGCCAGTACCTATAGTATTTGCAATATCCAGTGGTTTCAGCCGTTTCTTGATATGGAATGAATTTAATTGGCCGGAATCTAGCATCTGTGACCTCAGGAGGAGGCCAAGATGGAGGGGCAGCTTGGCAATTCTGGCTGACAATGGTCACAAATGATTCAGCCTCTCCTTTTTCACTGCTGTAATACGTTCCTCCATAACTGAGTGTAGGCGCATTGGTGCATCATTTTCCTCCAAGTAGTTATTTAATTTTCCATACACGACCATTCACCATTCATGGCTGGATGTGGCCGGACAGCAGAGCTTTGATCTGATTATGTTGGTTGTGGCATCGCTTCGCTCTGTCAATCACATGCTGCTGCCAGTGTTTGGCATTTTAATCGTCCTGTTTTGTACCTTGAGAGGGTTGACAACTTATTCTTATGTAGAGCTGGTGTTGCTCCTCTCATGCTGCCCTGAACTCTTTATTGAAACACGATCGATCCCTTGGCTTGAAGGTAATGGTAGACTGAGGGTCATACCGCGCCATGAGGTTCCAGATTGTGGGTGAATTCAGTTCTATGGCTGTTGGTGGTCCGCCTAGTTTTGAGCTGCTAGATCTTAATCTATTCCATTTGCCATGGTGATAGAGATACACAATACGATGTGTATTAATGAAAGATTATCACATGCATATTTAAATCTGCTTCTGCCTCTAAAGATGATGCATGACGTTCTGCGTGTTTCCAAAGTTCTCTGTCTATTAATCAAATTTATAGCAGTCTCAGTATTTTGCCTATGGTCCAATATTTAAGTCCATCTGAAGGTGCACTATCCCTGCCTTTGGTCAGAGTACGGAGCGGTGAGGCAGGGTGGGGGGTGGCGGGTTGGAGGAGGGCGAAAACCATCCACCCACTGGGAATGGTTGCAGTACAGACGAGTCTACTATATAGTGGAGGGGTTTAATTCTGAGGTGTCACATATCCCAGAAAGAAGTCCAGGTTTGGGTGAAGGGTCTTGTATACCAGAATCTGCTCCGAGTGCGTGTGCATCTCCTGTACTGGGTAGTTGTCCGATTCTGAGGTGTGTCTCCTATCAGGGGAGTGGACCTAGGCCGAAAGCAGGGTCTCCTATCCAAGTACTGGCACCTATCCTAGGGCATCTCCTGTCACGTTGAGTGGTGAGAGGCTGAGATGGGTTTCCTTCCCCGCTCGTGTTCTGACAGATGGAATCTCCATTCAAGGGGAATGGTCTGTGCCAGTTGAGGGTCTCCTATCATAGGAAGTGGCCCAAGTCCAAGGTCTCTCATTGCACAGGGAGTGGTCCGAGTCTGAGGAGGGACGTCTATGCTTGGAGGCGGTCCAGATATCGGGTAATGTTGAATGGTCTGAGTCCAAGGGGATATCCTATCCTGGAATCCGGACTGGGACGGTATCTGATATGAGTGTGTATTCTGAGTCTGCATCTATCACCTTTCCCTGGGAGCTTTTGTAGTATGGGCTGCCGCATATCCCAGGAAGTTTTCTGAAGCTGGGCCTCTTATCAAATGGAATGATCGGATCCAAGTGCAGCAGCTCCTAACCCAGGGACTGGGACGACTGTGGGTGGGATCTCATATGCCAGTGAGTGGTCCATATTTGACGGGAATGAGGGATGGGGGACTACTATCCTCAAGAATGAGTCCGAGATGGAAGGGTTTCCTCTGCAGGCTAATTCTCAGCGTCCAGCAGTGGATGTCCGATGGTCTGAGTCCAGTGGCATATCTGCTATCCCAGGTTGATCTCGTGGTCTGTGTTCTGCTGGGGAGTGGTCTGAATCTTGTGCATCTTCCATCCTGACATTTAACCGGGTCTATAGCTTATCCCAGGGACTGGTCTGTATCTAGAAGGTATCCATTTCTGGTGAGTACTTTGAGCGCAGGGATACCTTCTAAGCCAGGGAATGTCCTGACTGTGAGTGTAAGGGTCTCTCACTTGCGACAGTTGCTATATTCTGGTATGTGTCTGCTGTCCTGGGAATTTGTCTGAATCTGGGTGCAGCGTCTCATAAACCAATGTGTGGTACGAGATTTTTTTTAGTTGCTCATGGGATTTGGGTTTCGCTGGCAAGGCTTGCATTTACTTCCCTTCCCCAATTTCCTTTGGTAAGATGGTGATGCGCTATCTTCTCGAACCGCTGTCGTTTTTAGGGTGTAATCACATTCACATTGCTGTCAGAAAGGGAGTTTCAGGCTTCCAGCGACACACAGATATAGGATGGTGCATGGCTTGGCGGGAACTTGCAGGTCATGGCGCTCTAATGCATCTACTGCCCTTGGACTCTTTGGTGATGGATGTCGGGGGTTTGGAAGGAGCTTTCAAAGGAGCCTATGAGAGTTACTGCAGTGCATCTTGTACATGATACACACTATTGCCTCTGTGCGCCAGTGGTGGAGGGAGTGAACGTTGTATGTGGTAAATGGAGTGTCAGTAAATTGGGCTGCTTTATCCTGGATGGTGTCCAGCTTGTTGAGTGGTGTTGGAGCTGCACCCAGCCAGGCAAGTGCAGAGTATTCCATCACACTTCTGACTTGTCCCTTGTATATGGTGGAGCCGTTTTGGTGAGTCTGGAGGTGAGATACTCGCCGGAGAATTCCCAGCCTCTGACCTGCTCTTGTAGCCACAGTATTTATGTGGCTTGTCCAGTTCAGTTTCTGCTCAATGGTAACCTCCAGCATGCTGTGAGTGGGGCATTCATCAATGGTACTGCCATTGAACATCCTGGAGAAATGGTCAGATGCTGTCTTGTTGGAGATGGTCATTGCCTGGCTATTGTGTGGCGCAAATGTTACCTCCCACGTCTCAGCCCAATCCTGGATGTTGTCCACGTCTTGCTGCATTTGGTTATGGGCTGCTTCAGTAACTGAAGTAGAGAATGGTGCCGAACATTGTGCAATCAGCAGTGCACGTTCTGACCTCTGAGCTTATGATGGAGGGAAGGCCATTGACGAAGCAGCTGAAGTCGGTTGAGCCGAGGGCACTACCCTGAGGAACTCGTGCTGTGGTATCCTGGGACTGAGTTTATTGACCTCCAACAATCGCAAGCACCTTCCTTTGTGCTAGGTATATGTTCAAACAGAGGAGAGTTGAAGAGATCCCCCCTCCCCACCCAACTATCTCCATTGATTCCAGCATTTCTCGGGCTCCTTGATGCCATACCCGTTCATATGAGACCTTGATGTTAAGGTGTTTCACCTCACCTCTGGAGCTTATCTCTTTCGTCCAAGGCTGTAATGAGGTCAGGAGCTGAGTGGCCCTGACAGAACCCAAACTGAGCGCCAGTGTAGAGCTGATTGCTGAACATGTTTCGCTTTAAAACACTGTCGACGACCACTTGAATCACGTTGCTGTCGATCTGGACAACACTAATTGGGCCGTAATTGGTCGGTTTGGATTTATCCTGCTTTTCTGTTCAAAGGGCATACTTGGGCAACATTGCACATTGTTGGGGAGATGGCAGTTTTGCAGATGTACAAGAAAAACATTGCTTGGAGTGCAGCTAGTTCTGGAGCACAAATCTTCAGTACTTTTTTCAGAACGTTGTCTGGACCCATAGCCTTTACAGTATCCAGTGCCTTCAGCCGTTTTTTGATATCAAGTGGTGTTAATCAGACTGGCTGATGACTGGCCTTTGTGATGCTGGGGATCTCGGGAGAAGACCGAGATGGAGCAACTACTCGGCACTTCTGGCAGAAAATCGATACAAATGCTTTAGCCTTGTCTTTATCATTGATGTACTGGACTGTCCCATCGTTGAAGATGGGGATAATTGTGGAACCTCCTCCTGTCAGTTGTTTGATTATCTAGCACCATTCACGACTGGATGTGGCAAGACTGCCGCGCTTAGATCTGATCCGTTAATTGTGCGATCTCTTAGCTCTGTCTATTCCATTCTCATCCGAGTTCGTGGTGGACATTGCTATCCGAGGGAGATGTCTGAATCTCTTGTCCTGGGATGTTGTCTGAAAATAGGAGGCTCTATCCTATCTGGTGTATGCCACAAGCCCAGGATGATTCCTATCATGTACATGGTCTGTGTCCGGGGTCCTTATATCATGAGTAGTTGCCGTGACTGAAATGGGTCTCTGATGCAGGGGACTGGTCTGAATCCGATGCACTCTAGTCCTGTGGAGTGGTATGAGTACGAAGGGTTAATATATTCTGGACAGTTGTCTGTGCCTGTGAGGGTCTCTTAGCATGGAGAGTGATCCAAGTCCACGTGGACGTATCCTCTCCTAGGGATAGTTCCAGGTCTGTCAGGCCTGTACCATTGGTCGCTTTTGTGTGACTCCAGGGACAGATTCCCATCTACTGAGAGTGGTCCGAGTCTGGCACTAATTATCCGATCCTGGGAAGTGCTCTGAGCCCGCGACGAAGAGTCCTGTACCCCAGTGAGTGGTTCGAGTCTCGGGTTGGTGGTGTGCCTCCTATGCACAGGAATTGCTCCGCATCCGCAGGGAAGGCTCTCCACTACTAGGGTATCATCCAAGTCTGGCAATGAGTCTTCTATGCTGGGGAATCGTCTGAGTCAGAAGTGGGGAGGGGTGTCCACTATGCTGGTGAGTGGTCCGAATCTGGGGAGTACTCGACCCAGGAAGTGCTCCGAGTCGACAGGGATGGGTCTCTACTGCCGGTATATGATCCACGTCCCTCAATGAGTCTCCTCTGCTCTGATTTCTATGACCCCACGGGGAAGGTCCTGTATCCCACAGAGTGGTCCAGTTCCTGCAGAGGGCGTCCTATGCCAGGGAGTGTTCGTTGTCTGGGGCCATTTCTTATCCTGAGAATGCATTGTTACTGTGGTGTCTCCAGCTGTGCGAAATGGCCCAAATCCGGGAAAGTCTCATATTCTGGAAAGATGTTCGAGTCTGCGGGTTGTCTCCTATCCCAGGCGGTGGTCGAGTTCTGGAGGGGGCGGTTTCCTAACCCAGAAAGTCGTCTCAGTCTGGTTGACTCCTCTTCTGGTCTCTTGGGCTTGGGTCTCCTAGACCAGAGAATTGTCTGAGTCTAGGTTGAGGAGCTCTTATACCATGCAATGGTCTGTGTCGGGGATGTTATCCTATCCCAGGGTGTGGTCTGTGTATGAGTGCATCTGCTAACCCTGTGTGGGTCCGAATTTCGGGGACTGTCTGGTCTTGCAGGCATGGTCTCTGGCTGGGGTAGTGTTGTCATCCTGGAAGTGGTCTGGGTCTGCCAATGATATTCCATCGTGGGGAGTGGTACTAGTGTGAGGAGGGATCCTATAATTAGGAGTGTTGTGTCCAGGGTGGTGTATTCTGGATTTCGATGTGGTCTGAGTCCTAAACTTTACCCTATCTCCGAGAGTAGCAAACGTCAAGGATGGTCTCTTAGCCCAGGCAGTGTTCCGACTCTGGGGCCGCTGCCAGAGTCTGGAGTGTTCTCCACTCCAGGGGAGTGTTCAGTCTGTCATGCTGGGGTGATCTGAACCTGAGAGGGAGGGTCCTGTATCCGATGATAAGTAAGAGTACGGCATTGAGTATCCTGCGCCATGGTTTAACTGTGGCCTCGCAACGTTTCCTATGCCATAGCAAGGCCATATCCGGCGGTAGGCTTCCCTACATCAGACTGTAGTCCCAGCCCAAGTGATGGTGTCATATCCCAGGTTGTGATACCAGTCCATGTGATGGTGGCCCATTCCATGGTGTGGTCCTAGATTCGAGGGTCGCCTATTAAGGTCAGTTGTCATAGTTTGTAATTTTACCTTATCCTCGGGAGTTCTGAAAGGCCAGGAAGAACGTCTCGTATCCCATAGAATAGCCCATGACCAGGAGTAAAGTCTCCTATCGCGGGGAATGTTCCAGGTCTCGGGGAGCCTCCTACCTTGGACATCTTTTGGAATCCAGGTTATTCCGGAGCCCTGGGCAGATAGCATTCTCCTGGAAGTGCCTCCTATCCTGGAAAATGCTCCACTTCCGTGTAGCGTTTCTTCAATCTACAGGAATGATCCATTTCTGGGTGCCTCTTTTACAGGAAGTGGCTCAAATCCAAATGGAGAGCCTTCTATCCCGTGGATTTCTCCGAGTCCAGTTGGGGTCTCGTATGCCAGTCAATGATCCATGTCTGGGTAGGAACACTTATATTTGCGTGCAGTCCAATTTTGCTGCGGGCCATCCTGTCCCAGGAATTGATTCACGACTGATGTGTCTCCAATGCTAGTGCATGGTCTGGGTCCAGGGCTGTCTCATATTCTGGAGAGAGGTCAGAGATTGCAGGTCTTTTCTTATCCTGGGTAATGTTCCAAGTCTTGGGCATGCATATCCTGCTAAGACGTCCAAGTTTGGGGTTTCCTATCTTGGAGAGAGGTGCAAATCTGGTGTGTAGGGGTTTGGGGTGTGGGGGGGGGGGGGTGTGCAACAGCGAAGAGTGGTCTTGGGGGGCAGTTCCTATTCCATGGAATAGTTTGATTCTGGGTGTTGCCTATGCTGCGGCGTGGTCTGTGTACAGTGGTATCCCATGTTCCACGGCGCGATTCATGTCCAGCAGTGTTACCCATTTGTCCTATTGTGGAGAGTTATCCAAGTCTGCGCTTCCTCATCACAGCATATGGTCCGAATCGTTGTTTCTGTCCTATACTGGGGAGTGGGCAAGGTGCAAGGTGTGCTAAAATCGAGGAAGTCGTCCGAGTTTGAAGGTTCTCCAATCTTGTGGCGTAGTTCAAGTCTGGCAAGGTCATCTATCCAGGAAATTGTCCTATACTGAGTGGTCCCCTTTCACTGACGTGGTCCATGACCAACGATAAGTCCTCCAATCCTGGGGAGTGGTCTGAATCAATGCGAGGATGTCCAGTCCTGTAGAATCGCCTGAGTCTGTTGCTTGTGCAATCCCTGGCGATTGGTTTGAGTTAAGGTTGGTTCTGTATGCTGGCGAGTTCAGTGAGGTGTGTCACCTGTCACGGGGAATTGTCCCTGTCCGTGGCTGGACCGAGTCCAGGGTGTCTCCAATCCAGGGGTGTGGTCTGAAATGAAACTGTCTCCTGTGTCTGGCGGTGGTCCAAATCTAGTTTTTGTCCGACCCTGGTGAGAGATCCGAATGTGGGGGAATCTCATTTCCCTGGAAGTCTTAAGGCTCTGTGGGACAGCTATCCTGGGGAGAAACCTGAAACAGTGGGTATCCTTTCCTGCGGACTGCTCCAAGTCTTTGGCGTTCTCTAATCCTGCAGCTTTTTCCTTGTCTGATGGCATCGTGTTTTCTTCATGGAGAGTGGGCCGAGTCCAGGGTTGGTCTTCTATATCAGACAGTTGTCTGAGTCCATGGTGTCTGCTATCAGGGGGGTGTTCTGATTCTGGGGCTAGTCTCACATTCTGTAGGGAAGGTCAAGTTTGTGGGTGGTTTCTTATCCCGGTAAATTGCCTACATCAGGAGAGGTCTCCTATCCTGGGGATGAGCATGAATCTGGGGGTCTCCAATCCCAGTGAGAGGTCCAGGTCCACTGAACTCCTAACGTGAGGAGTGATATAGTCTCGTCGTGTCTGCTATCCCGAAGAGAATACTTCAACTGCAGGGTGCCTCCGTTCATCCGATGTGGTCCAAGTCAATTTGGGTCTCCTATCCTGTGACGAGGTCTGAGTCTGGTTTGGCACCGTTTACAGTGATTAATCCTAATTAAGAGTGTACCCTCTACTGGGGAATGTTCCAACGCCAGGGTTTTCGCATATCAGGGTCACCTTTCCAAGGGTGTTTTTCTAAGTCTAGGTGTGAGTTTCGCTTATCCTGGATGTTCTCCTGATAACAGCCACGATGAATGGACAAGTCCATGGTGATGTCCCTATGCTGTGGATGGGTCTGCTTCTGGGTGTGTCTCTCTCTTATCCGAGAGAGTGCTCCGAGTCCATGTGTGGGTCTCCTATATTGAACAGTAGGCAGAGCTGTGTATCCTCTATCAGAAGGTTTCCCAGTCCATTAGTGAATAACAAGGGTGTGGTCTGAGCTATGTGAGAGTGCCTACTATCCCACGGAGTGATCTTACTACAGTGACGGATCTCCTATTACTGGAAGAGGGTGGTGTCTTGGCCGTTTTACACCCCAAGGAGTGATCTAATCTTGGCGTTCCTCTTGTTGCAGAGAGTATTCCGAGTCGGGTGTCTCTCATAACCCCGGCAGGTGTTCAGAGTCTGAACATGTCTCCTAATCTGGGGAGAGGTCTGAGTCCAGGGGGTTCACCAGTCTGAGTGGGTATTAATACTTGGGAGTGGTCCGATTTCTGAAGTGTCTACACCAAGCGGTGATTGTCCCAATTTGGTTCTGGGCCCTATCCTGGGGAATGGTGCCAGTGTGACAGGCCACCAATCCTGGGGCGGGTCCAACTCCAAGGGGTTCTCTGATCTCAGAGTATGATCTGAGTCCTGGAGGGTGACCTATCCCAGGGAGTGTTCTGAACACACCGGTGTCTTCTAGCCCAGAGAGTATTCTGAGCCCAGGGGTGCCTCCTACATCGGGCATTTGATGGAGTCCGGGTATTGGTCCTAGTCCGGCAGGCTTTCCTATCCTGGGGAGTTGTCTGAGCCCAATGGAGAGGGTATCATTTGCCAGGGTGTGATCTCTGTACGAGGGAGGGTAAGCTATCCTGGAGATGGGCCCAAGTTCAGTGGTCTCTCCTATCCAGATATGTGTTCTGATTCCGGGTGTGGGGCTTGGGAGTATGGCTTGTGGGGTCTTCTATCTGTGGGAGTGGTTCAAGTGCTGGTCATTTTTCGATCCCAGACAGATGTCTGAGTCCTGGAGGTTCTCCTACCCCAAGGACTGTTCTGAATTTGGTGGTTTCTCCGATAACGGGGAGTTGTCAGAGTTAGCGCTGTTCTGGATACCCGGGAAGTGGTCTGAGTCCGGCAGCATCTCTTACACTTGGACGTTGTATGAATCCAATGGGGAGGTTCTCCTCTGCCAGTGTGAGGTGCATGACAGGGAAATTGACACCTATCGCAGGGAGTGTTCAGAGTCTAAAGGACTATTCCAATCCTTGAAAGTGGTTCAAGTCCGACAGGTCTTCCTATCCCACAGCGTGATATTAGTTCTGCAGGGGCTCTTATCCAGGACATTGGATCCCACAGTATTCTCCAATCCGTGGAAGTGATGTAATCTGGCAGTGTCTCCTAATTAGGGAGTCCAATGGGGAAGGTCTCCACCCCCAGGGTGTGCTCCATCTTCAGGTATAAGTTCATACGTGTATTTTGAGTCATGTATTCACGGTCTAAAGTATATCATTCGGCCCATCGAGTCCATGCTTCCCTCCACAGGGCAACTCAGTCAGCCCCACTCGATGCACAATCTGACGTGCAAGTTTATTTCCATCAAGTGCCAATCCAATGCTTCCACCATACTTGTGGGCAACAAGTTCCTGATCATTACCATTCGCTGCATAGAAAAAAATCCTCACATTGCACCTGCATCTCTTGCTAACAGCTTCAACCAGTGCCCCCTACTTCGTGTACCATTAGATTTTGAAAAAAAACGTCCCCCTTGTCTATCTTGCTTAAGCCCGTAATAGGCTTGTACACCTCTACTAATTCTACTCCCTCTTCCATTCCCCTTTACCCCAGGGAGAACAAACCCAAATTTCCCAAAGTAACTTTGTAACTAAAATCCACCATCCCTGGAAGCATTATGATAACTCTCCTCTGCATCCTTTTCCTAAAGTGTGACGACCAGAACAGGATAATAATTCTCCATTTGGGGTCGAACCAGATCTTTTCAAGGTTTAACATAAATTTTCTACTTTTGTAGTGCAATACCTCTGTTTAAAAAACAGAAGATCCCGTATACTTTTGTAACCACTCCCTCATTGTATCCTGTCGACTTCAAAGATCGATGCACCTTCACACCCAGGTCCCTCTTTTGCAGCATACTCTTTTGAACTATGCCCTTAAGTTTATATTGCCCCTCACTATACCTTCTGCAAAATGCATCACCTCACACCTGTCTGTATGAAATTTCATCAGCCACTTCACTGCCCATTCTGCTAGCCTAACTATATCCTTTTGCAGGGAGCTCATATCATCCTCAATGTTTGCCACTCTTCCAAGTTTTGTGTCATCAGGCAATTTTGAAATTCTACTGTGTATTCCAAGATCTAAGTCATTAATAAATCACAAAAAACCTGTTGTCCTAACACTGACCTTTGTGGATACCAGCGAGTACAATCCTTTTGTCTGACACATAGCAATTTACCACGACTCGCCGTTTGTGTTTTGAATTGTTTTCTTTGTTTTTATCCATTTGGACACTAACCTTTTTCTTAAATGGATCACAATTTACTAATCAGCTGTTAATGTCGTATTTCAGAACCGTTTTCTTAAAATTTATACCGACATCACCCACCTTCATGAACCTTCTCTGTTACTTCATGGAAAACAGTAATTTGATTAGTTAAGCATGATATGCCTTTTATAAATCGTGCTGGCTATCCCTAATTAACTCAAAAGCCTGTTGTTCCCCGCCCACACTCACAGCCACATGCCTTTATTATTCCTTCAATAACCTAACCTAATGTTAAATTATCTGCTCTGGATTTGTTTTGACTGGCCTTAAACGCCTTAATGAATAACATCCTCCACACGGCAATCCTTTGGCAACGTTCCCATATCTAGGGCAGTCCTTCTGCTCTCTCTAACCCCATTTCCTTTAGCAACCTGTGATTGAAGGCATCTGGACGAGGTTACGTATCTACCATAAGCATAACCAGCCATTTCAGTACCTCCCCCATCTCAATTTCGACCATTCCCTGTACCCTCTCCACTTATAGCAATATTTTGTCAAATTCATCTTTCGTAATGAACACCGATGGAAAGTTCTCATTAAGTATTCGAGCCTTCCTTTCTGCTTGAAAGCATGCATTAACCATTTTGTTTCTAATAGGCATCTCTCCACCCCTTAGTACCCGGTACAAGATTTTTTAGTTCATTTTCATTTTCATTTTAACTGTGATTGTATTTTTTAAAAATCGCTCTTTTCCAGTATTATTTTAATCTTCACCTTCCCGCAACTTATTCTATTTGGACTGGTTGTCACTTGAAGAGTTCAGCTGACATGCATCATACTCCCTCTTTTTTGTTGTTTCATCATAATCTCCAAAACAGTAGTGATCCTAGGAGCGCTGTTATTGGTTCTCCGACATTTCGTCCTTGTTGGAATGTAGCTAGCCTTAACCTGAAGCATATGTTCCTGGAAGAGAACCCATTATTCCATTACAGCTTTTACTATAAGCCCTTGGTTCCATTTTATCTTGTTGGGAGCCCTTTACATCGCATTAAAATTAACCCTCTTCCATTCTAGTCGTGCAATCACATCCTGTCTCTTGGCTTCTTGCAACATTTGTCTCAATGTTATGGTACCATGATCACTTTTAACCGAGTGTTTCCCGAAGCCAATTGTTCATTTGGCCCACCGCTCTTCCCAGCACCAGCTCCAGCCATACCTCCGTTTCTAGTTGGGCTGAGTCCATACTGCTCAATGAAGTTCAGTTGATCACATTTCAGAAATTCCACCCGCTCTTAACCTTTATTCTAACATTGCCCCAATCGATAGTTCGGCAATTAAAGTCCCCAATATTACCACGACATGGCTCTTACACATCTCTTCGATTTTCCACCAAATTTCCTCCAATCTCTCTCTCTCTCACACTATTTGGAGGCCTATAGAACGACATCAACAGCGTGATCGTACTACTGTCTGACACCAACAGCGTGTTCGTACTGCTGCGTCATAGAAGTGAATCAAATTTACAGCACAGAAAGAAACCACTTGGCCCATCGTGCCTGTGCCAGCCAAAAAAAAAAGCAAAGAGCCACCCAGCCTAATAACAATTGTCAGCATTTTTTCCGTAGCACTGCAGACTTTTAGCTTTGCAGAACTAGCAAATTGATTATGTTTGTATCCCCTCAAGGGCATCCTCCCTTACCAACATGACAATGACTTCCCGAGTCAGTGCTACTTCAGCACCATTTTTTTGCCTTCTCTATCTCTTATGAACACAGTATAAACTTGCCTATTCGGGGTCGAGCTCTCACCATTTAAAGCCACGTTCCCGTTATTGCCTCTGCATCATAGTATCAAACTGTAATTCCTTTTTATAACTGACCAACCTTTTTCACCATGCAATGTGCGTTTACATTCATGAATTTTAATCCAGTCTTTGCATTCGCCGTGCCATTCTTATTCTTTTCATATTTCAGAGGGAAATATTCCCTTCTCCATTACTGTCCAATATTCGCACTTTAGGCACCTTATTCCTCTTTCCTACGTTTATGTGTGAGTGCCCATCCCCTGCTAACTTAATTAAACCCTCTCCAACCGCACTAACGAATGTGCTTGTGAGGCGAGTGGTCTCTGTCCTGCTGAGGTGCAGCTCATCCCTTTTCGGTCGGTGTCTCTGCTCTAGAAGGGCTCCAAATTGCCCAGGAACCTGAAACACACCCTCCAGCACCATAAATCATGATACACCTTGATCCTCCTTATTATATTTTGTTTCTACTCTCACTAGCGTCTGTTACTGGGAGTTATCCGTTTTCTTCACCTTCAAGGCCCAATTATTCAGCACTCTCCATGGCACCTGAAGCTCTAACCTTAGGACCTCAATGCGTACCTTCTCTATTTCGTTGGCACCAAACGTGTACCATAACTTCTGGCAAACTCCCTTCCCCTTGAATAATCACAGAATTAGAGAATCACAGAATTGTTACAGTGCTGAAGGAGGCTAATTAGACGTCGTGTCTGCACTGAGTCTCTGAAAGAGACAATCAATTAGTGCTATTCCCCTTCCTCCTCCCACTAACCCTGCACATTAGTCATTTTCATATAACAGTCGAACTCCATTTTGAATGCTTCAATTGAACTTGCCTCCACCACGTTCTCAGACAGCACATTCCAGATATTAACCACTCTCTGAGTGAAAAAGTTTTTACTCATGTCGCTTTTTCTTCTCTTACCCATTAGCTTAAATCTGTGCCCTCTCGATTTCGATTCTTTCACGAGTGGGAACAGTTTATTCCTATATAATCTGTCCTGAACCCTGATGATTTCGAGTTGTTCTATCAACCATTTCAATCTTGTCTGCTCCAAGGAAAACAGTTCTATTTTCTCGAATCTGTGTTCGTAACTGATTTTTTTCCCAGCTGTGCAGCTATTCTCGTGAATCTCTTTTGTATTCTGTCCAATGCTCTCACATATTTTCTAAAGTGTGGCACCCAGAAATTGACGTAATACTCCAACAGAGGCCGAAATAATGTCTTATATAGGGTCAACATAACTTCCTTGTTCTTGTACTCTAGGTCCCGATTAATAAAGCCCTGGATACTGTATGATTTATTAACTGATATCGCATCCTGTCATGTCACCATCAATGACTTATGTTCATATACACCTATATATATCCTATACACTTCCGTTATGTACGTTAGCCCGCGTTCGGGGAGACAAGACTCCATGTAGAACTCATGCTGACGGTTACAGAAATACGTGTCTGATCCCAAAACAATGGAATCTCCAATAAAAAATGCTTCCCTGCACTTCGATGCTCCCTCCTGCACAGTCCTTTTCCCATTGGTACCTTGAGCTGGACTGCAACCCTGAGAGTATCTTCGCTCCAAGCAGTCTTCAATTCAGATTACGTGCTTGAGAGTGGCCCACATTCCAAAGAGACCTGCACCTCCTCCTTCTGTTTAGCCACCCGCCCACTATCCTAAAATCCTATCCCGTGGAGTGGTCCGAGTCCTGGGGTTCTGCTATCCCTGGGATCTGTCTGAGTCTGAGGCGGCCGAGCCTCCTATTCTGGACTTGGGTCCAAGCCTGGGTGGTCAATGATCTCAGGGCGAGATATAAGACCAGTGTGTCTCCTCTCCTGTGGGGTATATTGGGTCTGGTGTCGTATCTTATCACGGGAAGTGCGCTTAGTCTTCAGGGTGTGTATCTTATCCCATACAATGCTACACGTTTGGGGGAGAAGGTCTCATATTTGGAGAAGAGTCTGAGTCCAGTGGATCTCCTGTTGCAGGAAGTTCTCCGATCACAAGGGGTCTTCTAGTCCAGTGAGTTTTCAGAGTGGTGCTGGGTTTTAATAATATGGTGAGTGGTCCAATTCCAGGTGGGCGTTAAGGTGCTGGTCAGTGGTCCGACTGACAGTGTGGTCTAATGTGTCGGGATGGTCTGATTGCGAGTGGGGGCAAATATCCCGGTTCGTGATCCGAATTTTGGTGGTGTCTACTTTCCTGGTGTGTGCTTCGACTCTGGGTGGGGTCTAATATGCCGTTGAATCCTCCAAGACTTGTAGTATTGCAATATGCTGGTGAGCTGTCCGAGTCTGAATGAGTGATAACATGCTGGTGAAACGTCCGAGTCTATTTGTGTTCTAATAACGCTGTGAGTAGTCTGCATATGGCTGGTTTCCCTGTATGACGGAGACTGGTGCGAGTCTGGATGGGGACTAATATGTTGATGTCTCTTCTGAGTCTGAGTGGAGTCTAATATGCCTGGGACTGTTCAGAAAGTTGGTTGTTAACAATCCTAGTGAGTGATATGGGACATTGGTTATCACATATCCCGAGATTGTTTGTTTTGGCCTCCTACCGGTAGTGGTCCAATTCCTGGAGCTATACTATCCCTGAGTGGAGTTATAGTCTTGGGGGTCTGCTAACCTGGAAGGATGCCAGCGGTTGCTGAGCTCGCTGCTACCCAGGGATTTAGGAAAGTCTGTAGGTGATGTGTTCTATCCCAGAGATTGGTGTGAGTCGGCAAGGTCTTCTATTTTAAGGAGTGATCTCAGCCTAGGTGGTTTCCTTTCACAGGGAGTGGCGTTCGTCTTTGTGGTGTCGCTATTTCAGCGAGTGTTCTGCCAGGGAGTATTCTGAGTCACGGTAAAGTTCTCCTATCCTTGGTTATGTATGCCTGTGGTCAGGTCTCATATCCTACAGAGCGGTCCAAGTTTAGGGTGCTTACTAACCTGGTCAGAGGTCCTCCTCTGGGGGAGATGGTTTCGCATTCCAGACACTGCTCTAAGTCATCTGTGTTTCCCTCCTATCCCGGGTACTGGTCCAAAACCGAGGTGGGGGGTGGGGGGGTGTGTTCACCTGCTTCGACGTGCTCCCATTCGGGGTGTCCCCTATTCCATGGGGTTGTCCAATGTCATGTTGTCTCATATCCCTGAGATTGATTGTGCCCTCAGATCGCCTATCCTGGGGTGTGGTATTAGCCCAAAAGTAGGGTCTCCTAACACAGGCAGCCTTTCATGTCTGGGGGTGTCCTAGAGCAGGGAATGGCCCAGCTCTAGCGGCGCTCCAAATCTGGGGAGTGGTCTAAGTCTCGATGTTCTCATTTCAGAGTACGTGGGTCTAGTCTGGAGCGTCTCCTGTTACATGGAGAGGCATTAGACTGGGGATCTACTATCCCAGGAAGTCACCTGAGTCCTGGGGTCGTTTTCTCCCAAGGAGTGGTTAGAAACTGAGTTTGAGGGCAGGGTCGCCCTATCGCACATTCCAAAATGTGGGCATGGCCTCTGATGGAGAAACCCGGCGGGCCAATGTTAACCTTGTAAAACCGAGTTGAAGCAGAGCCAGCTAGACTCAGTCAAACATGAATCATGCCGACTTTCCACTTGAGCTAGGTCTTCTGTGTGCCACTCACTTCACTCTGTGGTTAACACCTATCTTTTCCTTTATCAATTTTAACCATCTGTTGTGAGAAGCTGAAAACAGGGTATTCCATCAAAACATCTGCGGCTGTTGTTCTCACAACAACCTGCATTCTGCTTTGTTTTTACAATGATCCCATGAACTTCAGATTCGAAACTCTAATTTTAATTAACAATGTACTGTACTTCTGTTATAATTGATCCATGTTATTCCACTGAACAGAGATGGGTGAGTTTTGACGGTTTTGATACGTTTTTAAGCCGTTTACTCCCAGTTGCTTTAATTCTGTTGCTCAGCACTCAGACTGTCAGACACATTTTAATGGTCAGTCGAGTCCATAAAGGACTGAAGGTTCAAAGCAAAGAAAATAATCATGGTGACCCAGCGATGGAAAGCAGAAGGATGTTTGTGATTTTACTTTTCAACATGTGCGCAATTCCGAACTTCTGTTAATTAATTCTAATGTTATATCATTTGGAACAAATCCCAGATACAAAAATAATTCATTGCATGTTTTTTCAACAAGTCAGAATGATGCTGCTGAAACACAATTATTTATGGATTGAATTATTCAAATATTAAATTGCTAACCCTCCTACTGTGAGCGTGTTTCTGCCCACCCACTATCTCGGCGCCATTGGATACAAAATTAAGCAGGACAGATGTGGGTTGGGACGCGTTCTGGGTTTTTAATGTTTCACGTCTAATCTGGCCCCAAGCAATCCGTTTTCGGTATTAAAATCCTACCCTTACTGTTTGATTTAGCCACAGAGAATATTTGATCAGCAATTTCAAGTCTCTTCTCCCTTCTATTTCTTCCAGTTAATTTACTGGCGATAATGATCCTGTCCCGAGGAAATTGTGGACTCTCCACCGTCACCACTCGTTACCTGGTGGCCATGGCAACGGCGGACCTTTTGGTCATTATCACTGATGTTATACTGTGGTGTATAGGTTATTATTATTTCCCACCCCCTTACCTGGATATCGCTCCTGTGTGTAGTGTTATCGTCGTCCTGAGTCGCGCTGCAACGGACTGCTCTGTCTGGTTCACCGTCACTTTCACCTTTGATCGATTTGTGGTCATTTGTTGCCAGAAGCTTAAAACAAATTACTGCACCAAGAAAACTGCAGCTGTGGTTCTAGCAACAACCTGTATTCTACTCTGCTTAAAAAATGTCCCCTTCTATTTTGTATATGAACCAAGAGAGATGATCGACAATGCACCATGGTTCTGTGATGCAATGCCAACCTACTTTACTGAGCTCGGATGGATAGCGTTTGACTGGTTTGTTACGGTTTTAACGCCATTGTTCCCATTTGCTTTCATTTTGTTGCTCAACACTCTGACGGTTAGACACATTTTAGTGGCCAGTCGCATCCGGAAGGGACTGAGGGGTCAGACCAAAGGAGAGAATTACAGTGACGCAGAGGTTGAGAGTCGAAGGAAGTCTGTGGTCTTACTCTTCACCATATCCGGCAGCTTCATTTTGCTGTGGTTGGTGTATGTTATAGACTTCTTATACTATAGAATTACTGGAACCGATCCCGAGGATTACAACGATTCTGAATATATATTTCGACAAGTTGGTTATATGCTGCAGGTTTCAAGTTGCTGCACAAACACAGTTATTTATGGGGTGACTCAGTCCAGGTTCAGACAACAGCTTAAGAGTGCAGTAACTTATCCAGTTACATCAGTTATTCAATTAATTAATAAAGGAAGACATTGAGAGTAGCTCAACCATCCATTTGGGTAAGGGGCAAGAGTTGACTAGCATAGCGTAGAAGGAAAAGTTTTGAAAGCATAGACTTGTGACAAATATACAGCGAGTAAAGGATGGAGGATTGGAAGGAAAGAGCCTAGAGGGGTTAAAGTCGCCTACTTTGCTGTGAATGACGGCAGGAGTTGACAGTGAGTTGGAGGACTTGAAACATACTGGCAGGAGGAGAGAGACATGACAAAGAGCGGTGAACCAAGGGAAAGATGTGACATTTGGAGGCCGGAATGTAATGTCGATGGGTGGAAAGCCACAGAGAATCCAGCAGGGCATGAGGGGAGGCAGCAGACTCAGTCTCTCTTCCTCTCCGTCTGGTTCGATTCTGAGCACTGGAATGTTGCTCAGAAAGAAGAAAATCATTGTTCCTGGAGATAAATTTTTTTTTTTTAATCTGAGGATGTTGGATATCTTCTTGTGAAAATTGATCCTCATTATTGATTATTTTTCAAGACATTTTATTGACTTCTTCTCTGTTCCATGCCCTCGTCCACTCACTGCCAACACTGTCTCCCAGGTCAGACCTGGGGTGGGGCGGGGTAGGGGTGGGGCACATTGTGAGGAGCGTAAGTCGCGCCTGGACAAATCCAGCCAAGGGTCTCTGGCAAGAATATAGGACCCAGGGTGTTGAGCATGGCCGAACTCATCATAGGAGCTCTTGAGTTTGGCTGCCTGCTCCTGACTCAATACCACTCCTTGTCAAACGTCTGAGGAAAAAAACAGATTGCTCACAACATCAGGACATGTTTAACCCCAAAATGAACCTACCACGACATTCACACTGTCACTTCGAATGCCTCTATCCATCTCCAAAAGAAAAAAAAAAGACTGACTCCATCCCTGTCTCATCTCTTCTGCAGCTGAAACCTTTAACCAGGCTTTCATTACCTCTCCTGTCTATTCTCCTACACTCTGCCGTCCAGAAGCCTGCTGTCACCCAAAACACTGCTGTCTATGTGTTCTAACATGCAACAAGTCCTGTTCACCATCTCCAATGTGTTCGCTGACCTACAATGGCTTGAACGATAGCAGCGCCTTGATGTTAAATACTCTTCCTTGTTTTCAAAAGCGTCCCTGGCATTGTCCGCCCCATCTCTGTAAACTGCTTAATCTCCTACAACCCTCCTTATCTTTGTCGTCTCCTCCAGCTCCTAAAACCATCTCTATCTCTGAAACCTCCACCAGGCCCTAAAACCCTTGTGCCATTTGTAACCTCTCCCAGCCCCTATCACTGTACTCTTCTCCAGACACTACAAACCCTTCCTATCTCTGTATCCGCCTCCAAAGTCTATCATTTTGATTCCTATGTAACCCTTTACATCCCTCTCAATCTGTGTAATCCGACAGCTCTCTAACCCTCTGAGCTTTCTGCAGTCCTCCAATCAAGCACCTTGTACATTCCTGATTTTAATTGCTCGACAGTTGGTGGCATAGTTTCATCTGTCTAAGCCCCAAACCCTGTAACTGATTCCCTAAACCTCTCCTTTCTTTCTTTATATGCGTTGACACTTCTTAAAACCTGTCTCTTAGTCCTAATATCTCCTTGGCTTCGTGCAAAGTTTGTGTCCTAATGATTCAGTGACGAGCCAAAGGTTTCATTATGTAAACGAGGTTATATAAGTGTACTTTTTTTCGCGCTTGTCACCTCTCCGACACTCTTTCCCAGCATCTTCATTGTACCTCACTCTCTCTCACTCTCTCTCTTAGTTTCTCAATCTGTCTCCCTCTCTTGTACTCACTCTCTCCCTGTCTCTTTCCCTCTCTCTCTCTTTCTTGCTCTCGCGTTCTGTTTCAAGCTCTCTCTTGCTCTCGCGTTTGCCATATATCTCTCTTTCTCTCACTCTCTTTCTTCTGTTTCTGTGTTTCTCTTGCTCGCTCTGTCTTTTTGTCTCTCCTTCTCAACCTTTCACTCTCTTGATCTGTTTCTCTGAATCCACCTGATTTTTTTCTATGGTCCTCTACCTGTGTCTCCATCTCTCTCTCTTTCTCCCTCCTTATTTGTCTATTGTCTGTCCCTTCCTCTCACTTTCTCTCTCCCTCTCTAGTCTCCCTCAATGCCTCTCTCATCTACTGCTCCATCTCTTCCTGCTCTCCCTCCCAAACTCCATACACTCCATCTTCTTCCCTCCACATCTTCCATCCCCATTCCCTTCATTGGCCTCACTCACTACCTCTCGCCTTCCCCTCTCTCCCCTTCCTATCTTCCACGCTACCGCTACTAACCCGCCAATTTTGTTTGTGCAGTTGTTAGTATGTTTAATGTAACCAATCACATATATTGTTCTGCTTATTTGTATGCAATCACAGGAAGTGATGCAGTATCATGTGATTCAGTCCTCTTGTACAGTTGGCTGGAACAACAACAGATCCATTAAAACTATGCATTCAAACCTTTATGCCTCACTTCAGTTGTGTTTCTTCGTCTAGAAAGAGCTACAACAATATTATGGCAGCGATAGGCTGTCGAAAACATTGATCAGCGGCTGAATACGACTAATTAAGACAGAAGACCTCCCCAAAATCCTGCGCTTCGATAACAGCTCTCACATGGCGAGAACATCAGTATAACTAGAAATTGGAGGCAATTTCTGTGCACATCTGGGTTTTTTCCCGAGCCGGCAATACAAAAATCATCAGCAGTTTCAGCCACTGAGATCAGTGCAGCGTCATCTATTGGTGTGGATCTCTTCCAACACTTGCCACACGCACAGGCCATTATCTGACCATGCCTCTCCCACCTGCAAGCTCAGAAGCCCAGTTATGCACCAACACAGCTCAGTTCATGGCTCATGCTCAGCTCTGCAGACATGGCACCGTGCTGCAGCTTTTAAAATCCTCACGGCAGGAGAAGAGAAAACTTAATTAATGGCAGCCGGAATTCCTGAGATGGAAATAAGAACACCGGGTAGTCCGGGCGCAGTCAAACTTGTAACTGAACGGTCACATTGTGCTTCCTAGACCACAATGTTGCAGATGCAGACGATCGGGTGATATGAAAATAAGATCCCATCGGAAACAAAGCCCTGAGCACATTATACCTCTGGCTTATCTGATGCTGATCCTGACGAACTAACAAAGCTATGGGAAACATTAGAATATCAGCCTATTGAATGTAATCTTCATAGTGCAGCGCCTGATACTCATGTGGTGTAGGCACAAGCCAATCTGAGCTTGGACGACTTTGTTAACCGATGCAGAGAAAATAAAACAGGATACAATTTATTTGAGACTGTAATCTGGGAACCAATTATGGAGTTGGTGATCACCTCCACTCCTGTTGAGACATTCCAGAAATACTGCGTGAAAAACAGAAGGGACAAGGTTGCGCAGCAGGCGGGCCACAGATGTGAGGAAACGTCAGCAGGAAGACAGCATTTGCATATGTTCGGGTCCAACACTCCTGTCAGTACAATATCAACATCAGCCAGGCAGAACAATGTGTACAGTAACTTTGTGGGCCCCCACCAACCACGTAGATACCCGCCATATGCATACATGTGCATTGCCAGCAGGCTTAAGGGCACTGGGCCAAAAAGCGCAGAATGTCCAGCTGCAAGAAAGCGGTGAGAAGCCAGAGTGGTAGCTCACAAACCACAGAAATATGCCACTCAGAGGCCAAGGAAGGCGAGACATTTCCTGGCAGCACCAAAACATCGGTTCATCCACGAAATGGGTGAAGTCATAACCAAAGCGAACGAAGTGCATAGAGATGAAGCTACTATAGGCAAACAGCTATTCAGCAAACAAGGTCCGTTCTGTTCACAAAGTAGATTCTCTCGCCGCACTCCAGGTTATCAGTCCTAGTGAGACTGGAGATTGACACTGTTATACTCTACCTTCCCATATTTCCCAGGACATGGAGCACGAGCATGGAATTCTGTGCTTCAACTCACAAGTGCGAAGATGCAACCAAGCAATGCATTGACCTGGAATGCAGATGCACATGATCAGCATGATCTACTCAGATATTCTAGATCGTGGAACTGTCAGGACAGCAGTAGCAGCGTTTTTAGCTTGCAGTGAACATAGCACGGTCTCCTTACATGAGTTCAGCGTGTCAGAAGATCACAGCATTCAAAACAATTGCACAGGAATTGGATCACCACAAGACATCCTGAGGTGTTGCATGGACAGATTTCACACAGTTGGGACATTCCATTGGGATGCAGTGCTATACCGAAAAGAAGGTGAAAAGCCATCAAGCGCCTTAATGCCAAAATGCAGCGTACATCTTCGAGACATTTTGGAGATGGAACTGGATGGAATTGAAAACAAGTTATCATTGGATGAGTACACAGACTGGTGAAGTCCCATCAATATCAAAAGCAAGAAAGGTTGTTCAATTAAACGATGTTTTTACCCAAAAGAAGCTATAAAAAAGCCTTGCAATTATGTCATCGTATGATACCAAATGCTAGAGGAATTCAGCCAAAAATAAACAGGAGGGAAATGCTTTTCTAAATTAGACAAAAAACTCTATAGATGTCCACACACTTATGAAGCAGGTCACAGGAGCTAGCAACGTTCAGAATGTCCTTTGGCAGCTAATGTTTGCTTTGTTTACCATTTTGGCAGTTCGTTGGACAAAATGCATTCCAACAGTTGTTATTATTATTATTATTATTATTATTATTATTATTGTTATTGAAGCAAAATAGTGCAGATGCTAGAAAACGGAAATAAAAAAAGCAAAAAGTGCTGACAAATATTCAGCAGATCTGGCAGCATCTGTGGAGAGAGAAGCAAAGTTAACCTCCAGCTCAGTGACCTTTCATCAGCACCTTTCGTCATTATTTTACAGCAGCAGTTTTTGGAACGGAAAATGGAATGAGTCTCAGGTTGTGTATGTATTGCAGATGAGATTGCAGACGTAGGACACACGGAAGCAGAGCATGACAGGAAACAACCCTTATTAATGGAGACTGCAATATTTCAAGGGTTGGTTTGCAACAGCAAAAAAAAAGTACTCATTACGTTTGACATAAAAACAAATCTTCAGTGCCATTTATTCAATTTCACGTATCCACTCGGATACTGGCAAATCGGAAACATCTAGTTAATGCCGACCTACAGGACAAGCACGACTTCCAAAGGTGTCCAGTTCTATCAGCTTCCTTGCTGAATACATGCTGAGCTTTTCAGGGAAGGCATCTCCATGGAGAGAAATGTTGAGGAAAGTCACACTATTCATAAGACAAAACGATAAACAGCCTGCGTTCATTGCATTGAAGCAAGAATTGACAGCTGAGTCATATCTTCAATAGTATCACACTTGGAAGGCAACAGCATTAGATCTGAACACAGCACAGAAAGCTTGCAGTGCATTTCTCCTTCAAGATGGCAAATGTGTCGCATTTGGCTCAAAACGTCTGTCGCCAGCAAAGCAAATTACTCCAATTTCGAATGAGAAACTCGTGATCTTGTCTTTGGGATCATCAGGTTCCAAGTATTTCCTTGGGGGAAAAAATACTGTCTCGCGAGATTATAAGCTGTTGGAGATGATTTGGAGAAAACCGCTCATGAGCACATCACCTCGATGGCAGAGGCTAATCATTAAGATTCAGGGCTGCAACTGTGAGTTATTACTTTTTTGTTGGATGGGCGTCGTTGGCTAGGCTAAGGCATATTGCCATCGCTAACTGCCCTTGAATTGAGTAGCTTGCTACGTCATTTAAGAGGGCATTTAAGAGTCACACACGCTGTTGTGGGTCGCTGTGTCACAAATAGGCCAGAACAGGTAAGGACAGCAGATTTATTTCCTTAAAGATATTAAATGTCAGATACAAAGTTGGTAGCCAGTAGAGAAAGGAAATCCAGATGTAGACGTCTTAAGACTCCAAACTTCGAGCTTTATGGCAAATTACAGGAACATATGAAGGTTCACATTTGGAGCAGTAGGAGGCCATTTGACGCCTCGAGCCCTCTCAGCCATTCAATACTATCATGGCTGATCTGGGAGAAAAACAAAAAAAATCCTCACCGCTGTCCTAAGAGGGTGACCACTAGTTATACAATGTGCCCTCTAGATCTGTACTCACCCAGAAGAGGAAACAACATTGCCAAGATTGTTCAGGATCCGACATACTCCAAACAAGTCACTCCTCACTCTTACAAATCCCAGTGAAGATAAACCCAGTCTGTCCAACCTTTCCTCAGAAGACAACACGCTCATTCCAGGCATGAATCTAGTAAACCTCCTTTGAACAGCCTGCTACACATTTGCATCCTTGCTTAAACAAGGAGAATAAAAAGTTGCACAGTATTTGAGATATGGTCTCCCCGAGTTCTTGCATCACTGAAGCATAAAATCCTTACTTCTATTTTCAATTCCTCTCATAATAAAGGTTAGCATCCAATTATCCTTCTTTATTGCTTGCTGTACCTGCACACACACTTTTTGTGATCATGCAGAAGAAAACCTATATCCGTCTCCCTCGGAATTCTGCAGTCGTTCTCCATTTAATTAATGCTCTGCTTTTTTTATTTATTCTTCCTGCCAAAGTGGACAACCTCGGATTTTCCCAAATTATATTCCATCTGCCAGCTGTTTGCGCACTCACTCAATGTACGTATATCGGTTTGCAACGTCTTTATGTTCTCTTCAGAACATACTTTTCCTAACTTCCTTTGCACCATCTGCAAATTTGGCTGCCAAGCCATCACTCCCCTCATCCCAGTCATTGATATAAATAGTAAATAGTTGAGGCCACAGCACAGACCCCTGCGGGACTCCACTCGTCACATCCTGCCAAACAGAAAAGGGCACATTTATGCATACAGTCTGATTTCTGCCTGCAAGCCCGTTTCCATCCATGCAAATATGTTACCCCTCCACTATGAGCTCCAACTTTGCGCAAAAACCTATTGTGTGGCACGTTGTCAAAGGCCTTCTGGAAATCCAACTACAGTACGCCAACAGGCTCGGCTTTATAAATGGAAAATTTTACTCTTTCAAAAAACTACAATACATTTGTTAAACATGATTTCCCTTTCACAAAACCAATTTGAATAAGAACAAAGAACAATGAACAGTACAGCACAGGAACAGGCCATTCGGCACTTCAAGCCTCTGCCGAACTTGATGCCTGCCAAAACTAAAACCCTCTTCACTTCCAGGGTCCATATCCCTCTATTCCCATCCTATTTATGTATTTGCCAAAATGCCTGTTAAACGTCTCTATGTTACCTGCTTCCACCACCTCCCCCGGCAACAAGTTCCAGGCACTCACCACCCTCTGTGTAAAGAACCGACCTCGCACATCCCCTCTAAACTTTGCCCCTCGCACCTTAAACCTATGTCCCATAGGAACTGACACTTTCACCATGGGAAAAAGCTTCTGAGTATCCACTCTGTCCATGCCGCTTATTACTTTGTAAACCTCGATGATCTCGCCCCTCAACCTCTGTCGTTCCAGTGAAAACAATCCGAGTTTATCCAACCTCTCCTCACAGCTAATGCCCTCCAGACCAAGCAACATCCTGGTAAACCTCTTCTGTACCGTCTCCAAAGCCTCCACGTCCTTCTGGTAGTTTGGCGACCAGAATTGCACACAATATTCGAAGTGTGGCCTAACTAAAGTTTTGTACAGTTGCAGCAGGACTTGCCTATTTTTATACTCTATGCCCCGACCGATGAAGGCAAGCATGCCGTATGCCTTCTTGACTACCTTACCCACCTGCGTTGCCACTTTCAGTGACCTGTGGACCTGTACGCCCAGATTTCCCTGCCTGTCAATACTCCTAAGTGTTCTGCCATTTACTGTATACTCCCAACCTGCATTAGACCTTCCAAACTGCATTACCTTACATTTGCCCCGAATAAACCCCACCTGCCATCTCTACTCCCAAGTCTCCAACCGATCTATATCCTGCTGTATCCTCTGACAATCCTCATCATTATCCGCAACTCTACCAAACATTGTGTCATTCGGAAACTTACTAATCAGACCAGCTACATTTTCCTCCATATCATTTATAAATACTACAAACAGCAAAGGTCCCAGCACTGATCCCTGCGGAACACCACTAGTCACATCCCTCCATTCAGAAAAGCAACCTTCCACTGTTACCCTCTGTCTTCTATGCCTGAGCCAGTTCTGTATCCATCTTGCCAGCTCCCCTCTGATCCCATGTGACATCACTTTTTCTATCAGTCTGCCATGAGGGACCTTGTCAAAGGCTTACTGAAGTCCATACAGATACCATCCACTGCCCTTCCTTCATCAATCATCTTTGTCACTTCCTCAAAAAACTCAATCAAATTAGCGAGACACGACCTCCCTTCACAAAACCATGCTGACTCTCGCTAACAAGTCCATTTGTTTCCAAATGGGAGTAAATCCTGTCCCGAAGAATCCTCTCTGATATTTTCCCTACCGCTGATGTAAGGCTCACCGGCCTATAATTCCTGGATTATCCTTGCTACCCTTCTTAAACAAAGGAACAACACTGGCTATTCTCCAGTCCTCTGGGACCTCACCTATTGCCAATGAGGATGCAACGAATTCTGTCAAGGCCCCAGCAACTTCTTCCCTTGCCTCCCTCAGTATTCTGGGGTACATCCCATCAGGTTCTGGGGAATTATCTACCTTAATGCTTTGCAAGAAACCCAACACCTCCCCCTTTTTGATAATGAGATCACTGAGACTAATTACACTCCCTTCCCTAGGCTCATCATCCAACAAGTCCTTCTCATTGGTGAATACTGATGCAACGTACTCATTTAGTACCTCGCCCATTTCCTCTGGCGCAACACATAGATTCCCTTCTCTAACCTTGAGTGGGCCAACCCTTTCCCTGGTTATCCTCTTGCTCTTTGTATGCGTATAAAAAGCCTTGGGATTTTCCTTAATCCTATTTGCCAATGACTTCTCATAACCCCTTTCAGCCCTCCTGACTACTTGCTTAAGTTCCTCCCTACTGTCTTTATATTCCTCAAGGGATTCGGCTGTTTCTAGCCTTCCAGCCCTTACAAATGTTTCCTTTTTCTTTTTGACTGTTCCCAATTACCTTGATTATTTTCTAATTATCCAGCTACAGCTTCCTTAATGATCGATTCTAACACCTTCCCCACTACTGACGTCAAACTAAATGCACTATAGTTAACTGTATTCTGTCTCACCCTTCTTTTGGGCCTCCTTATCTCGAGAGACAATAGATACGCGCCTGGAGTTGGTCAGTGGTTTGTGAAGCAGCGCCTGGAGTGGCTATAAAGGCCAATTCTAGAGTGACAGGCTCTTCCACAGGTGTTGCAGAGAAATTTGTTTGTCAGGGCTGTCTCACCCACTCCCTTCCTTAATAAAGTGGCTATATTTGATACTTCCATTTTGATGGAACCTTTCCCAGAATCCAGAAAATTTTGAAAAATTAACACTAACGCATCAATTACCTCATGCGCCACTTTTTGTTGAAGGATGAAGTCCATCAGGACCCGGTACTTTCAGTCCGCAGTTCCATCAGTTTGCTCAGCACCGTGTCCTGGTGACTGTAATTTCACTAAGTTTCTCTCTTCATTCCACCTCCTGATTTACAGCAATTACTCATTTTTTTGTATTCTCTATAGTGAAGATGGAAGCAAAACATTTGGTCCTTTCATCGCCCATTTGTTTATTATTTACTATTAACCCCAAATTCTCACTGTCCAGAGGACAAACACATGCTTTACTTACTCTTTTTTAAAAATACCTGGAGAAACTTTTGCTTTCTGTTCTTACATTTCTAGCTAGCTTCCTCTCATACTGTAATTTATTTTTTCCTGATAACCTTTTTTAGTAATTCTCTGCTTATATTTATATTCTGACCAATCATGTGACCTGCCACTCATCCCTCTACAATTCTATACGTTTTCCTAACCAGTGCTGCTTTCCTGAAGTTATTTAGTAAACCATGGATGGTGGATACTCCCCTCAGAATTTTTCTTTATAGTAGGAATATACTTATTCTTAGTATTCTGAAATATCACCTTAAGTGTCTGCCGCTGTTGCTCTATTAATCTATCTCCTTGGCTAGTAACCCAATTAACTTCAGCTCGCTCAGCTTTCATGCCCACATAGTTGCCCTTATTTATGTTTGAAATGTTAATCTTAGATCCACTCGTCTCTTTTTTAAACTGGCTGTAAAATTCATTCAGATTGTGCTCACTGTTACCCGGAGGTGCCTTGAATGTGAGGTCATTAAATAATCCTGTCACACTACATAAAAAAACAAGTCCAATATAAGCTGATCTCGAGTTGGTTTCAGACGTGATGCGCTAATAAACATCTCGACAGCATTATCTAAACTGATCATTCATATTACTATTAACAGTCGCATTTTTCTCTGTTTATATGTAGATTAAAACACCCATGAATATTGTTTTCCCTTTACCATCAACATCCAATATGTATTCCCGTAGACTTCTTCCTACATTTTAATTAATGATAGGGGGCCTGTAGAGCACCCCCACGAGTGACTTCCTTCCCCAATTATTCCTTAGCTCCACACAATCTGACTTTGCATCTTGATCTCCGTAACCAAGGTCATCAACAGCTATTGCACTAATGCCAACCTTTATTAACAGTGCAACCCCTCCACCTTTACCTAACTTTCTATTCTACTTGAATGACATATACCCCTCTATATTCAGGACCCAATCCTGGTCATCCTGCAGCCTCGTCTCCATAATGGTTATAGGATCATATGTATTTACTTCAATGTGCGCTATCAGTTCGTCTTCTTTGTAATGAATGCTACGTGCAGTCAGATAAAGAGATGAGAGTTCTGTTGTTTTGTTATCTTCGTAAAATCTAGTCTTGACTGTTGGTGTGGTCTTCGTTTTTTCTCTCTCTCTCTGTTCTTCGTGTCATTCTCTGACCTTCATTTTCCATATTACTATTCTGCTCTCTTGTCTTGACTGTACCTTTTTATTTTTTCCACCTACCCAGTCTTTATCCGCCTCCACTCCTGTTTACTTTGAAGCCCTCACTACTTCCCTCGTCATACGACTTGCCAGAACACTTGTCCCAGCACGCATTAGTTGCAGACCATCCCAACGGTACAGCCACCACTTTTCCTGGTATTGGTGCCAGTGCCCGACGCATCAAAGCACACTTGTCTCACACCAGCCTTTGAGCCACGTATTCATTTGACGAATCTTTATGCCAACTACCAGTTAGCGGGTGGGTGAGGTAATAATCCAGAGATTATTACCCTCGAGGTTATTCTCTTCAATTTGGTGTCTAGCTCCAAATACTGTCGACACAGAACCTGTTTCCTCGTCCTACGTATGTCGTTGATACCTAAATAGTCCACGGGAACAGGATCCTCCCCTTCCACTCCAAATTCCTGTTCAGCCCTGTGCAGATGCCCCGCACCCTGGCACCGGTTAGACAACGGACCCTTCTGGACTGAAACTCTCAGCTGCTCCTAAGAGTGTCAACCCCCTTCACTAGTCTATCCCCTACTACTGTTATTACCTTCCTTTTTGCCGCCCATTTGAATGGCTTCTTGGACAAAAGTGCCATGGCCAGTATGTTCTTCCACCCTGCAGACCTAGCTTTTGTCCAATCTGCCGTGGGGAAGGTGTTAGAATCGATCATTAAGGAGGCAGTAGCAGGGCATTTAGAAAACATCAAGGTAATCGGGAATAGTCAGCATGGTTATGTGGGAGGACGAATTTACTGGAGTTCTTTGATGGTGTAATATGCACTGAGGATAAAGGGGAGCCCATTGATGTACTGTACTTGGATTTCCAGAAGGCATTTGACAAGTTGCCACACACAAGGTTTTTGCACAACGTAGGGGCTCACGATGTAACAGATAACATAGTAGCATGAATAGAAGATTAGCTGGCTGGCAGAGAAAACAGAGTATACATAAATGGGCCTTTTTATGATTGGCAGGATGAAATGAATGGAATCCCACAGGGGTATGTGCTGGGGCCTAAAATTTTACAATTTATGTCAATGAATATTGATGACGGGAGCGATGGCTTGGTAGGCAAATTTGCAGATGACACATGGATTGGTAGGAAAGTATGTTGAGTAGAGGACATAAGCAGGATTCAGACTGATGGAGATAGGTTGAACAAGGTGGCAGAAATCTGGCAGATGGAGTATAATGAGGGGAAAAAAGTAAGTTGTTGATTTTGGCAGGAAGAATGAAAAAGCAGTGGATTACATAAACGGAGAAAGACTCCAGAGCTCTGATGTGCAGAGGGGTTTAGTGTTCCAGTGCATGTGTCACAAAAGGTTAATATGCAGGCACAGCATTTCCTATGGAAAACTAATGGAATTTTATTCTTTATTACGAGAGAAATTGAAAATTAAAGTCAGGATGTTATGCTTCAGTTACACTGGTGAGACCACAACTCGACGATTGCGTGAAAACTTGGTCTCCTTTTTTAAGGAAGAATGAAAACGCATTGGAGGTGCTTCCGAGGAGGATAACTATATTGTTTGCTGGAATGAGCGTGTTGACTTATTAGGAAGGTTGGATAGACTGAGATTATTTTCACTGAAGATTAGAAGAGTGAGTGGAGACTTGATGAAGTGTATAAGATCCTGAACGGTCTTGAGAAGGTGGATGTGGAAAGGATGTTTCCTCTTGTGCGTGAACCCAGAAGTAGGAGGTCACTGTTTTAAAATGAGGGCTTGCCCTGTTAGGACAGAGCTGAAGAGATTTTTCTTTTTTTTTCTCCTAGATGGTTGTGTGAATTTGGAACTGTCTGCCCCAGAAGATGATGGAAGTGGCGTCATTGAACATTTTTTAAGGCGAAGGTAGATAGATTCCTGTGCATCAAGGGAACAGAAGATTAGTGGGGGTAGATGTAAGTGTGGAATTCGAGACACAAACACACCAGGCTTGATTTTATTGAATAATGGAGCAGGCGTGAGAGGCAGAATGTTCAACTTCTGCTCCTAATTCCTACATTTGTCTGTTCATAAGAGTTTATTTTCAGGAAAAATGCGGTGTGCCTTTAAGGCTGGAAAGGGTGCAGTACTGCTTTAAGGCAGCAGGCTCCAGTCAAAGAAGGCATTCTCGTTGCCCGGGATGCAACCCTCCAGGACTAGAGATTGAGAGATACATTGTTACAATTTAATTTTGAAGTGGCTTATCGTGGAAACTGACGGTTTTAACTCAGGAAAAAAAACAACACAGAGACAGCTGTAATAGCGTGCCTTGGAGGATTTGGGCGTTCTCGCTCCATGTATTTATTACCTATTTATTTCACTCTCAGAATGCTGATGTCAAGCCAGATTAATTTCCGAAAAAGAAAATAATCAGTCCCTTTAACTACTGAACTGCAACTGTTGAAGTCATCACTGGAAGAAAGAATCACTTCAACTGTTGAATTAGACTACGGACTGTTCTACTGTTGAAGAACCTTTTTTCCCATTGGACAGCTGTGACTACTTCAAGTAACATTGGACTATTTCACATTGAAACGATTTCACTTCGACCGTTAATATGTAAGGGAACAAAACGTTCTATTTTAAATGTTTCTTATATTTTCTTAGTGTTTTTGATAATTGTTTTTCCCCCGAATGAAACAGTTAATTTGTTGATCTAAAGACATCCGGTTTAGTTAGCCACATTCGGGGGTTAATAGATGGTACAATTTGGCTGGCTGTTTCTTTAATTTGGGAAGTCTAAAATAACATGTTAGAGGATATGTAGAGGGACGGGATTGAATCAACAGTGCGTTTCTCCCACCACAATGCCCATCCACTATTGCCCTTGAGAAGGTGGTGGTGAACTGCCTTCTTGAACTGCTGCTGTCCATGTGGGGTAGGTACACCTACAGTTGCGTTAGGTAGGGAGATACAAGATGTTGACCCAGAGACATTCAAGGGACCGTGATATAGTTCCAAGTCAGAATGGTATGTGGCTTGGAGAGGAAGGTGCTGTTGGCAGTGTTCCCAAGCATCTGCTGCACTCGTTCTTCTAAATGGTAGAGGTCCCGGGATTGGAAGGTGCTCTCTATGGAGCCTTGGCGCGTTGCTGCAGTGCTTCTTAGAGATGGTACACGCTGCTGCCACTGTGCATCGATGGTGGAGGGAGTGAATGTTGATAAATGGGGTGCCAATCAAGAGGGCTGTTTTGTCCTGGATGGTGTCGAGCTTCTTGAGCTGCACCCATCAAGGCTGGTGAAGAGTATTCCACCTCACAGCTAACTTGTGCCTTGTAGATCGTAGACAGGCTTTGGGGAGTCAGACGTTGAGTTACTCGCCACAGGATTCCTAGCCTTTGGCCTATTCTTGTAGCCACATCATTTATATGGCTACTACAGTTCAGTTTCTGGGCAATGGTAACCCCCAGGATGTTGATACTGAGGGATTCACTGATCATAATGCCACTGAATGTCAATGGGGAATGGTTAGATCTTTTCTTGTTGGAAATAATCATTGTCTGGCACTTGTGTGACGTGAATGTTACTTGCCACTTATTAGCCCAAGCCAGGATATTGTCCAGGTCTTGTTGCATTTCTGCATGGACTGCTTCAGTATCTGAAGAGTCGCGAATGGTGCTGAACATTGTGCAATCATCAGCAAACATCCCAATTTCTGACCTTATGCTTGGATGAAGGTCATTGATGAAGCTGCTGAAATGGCTGGCCGAGGACACTACCCTAAGACACTTCTGCCATGATGTCCTGGAACTGAGATGATTGAACTCTGTGCATTTACAACCCAATTTAGTGTAGAGATTTCCCCAGATACCCATTGACTGCAGCATTGCGAGGGCTCCTTGATACCATACTCGGGAAAATGCTGCTTTGCTGTCAAGGCAACCACTTTCACCTCATTCCTGTGAACGACACTAGCCTGAACATCATTGCGTAAAATTTTCCCACTCTGCTTCTCCTTATCTCGAGATGTTATTTCCTCTGGGGGTTTCTTACCTCTGTGGTTCTCCAGCATATTTGCTGTTCTATCTACTGCAATAATAATCTTTTTTTTAACAGTTTGCCATTAATTCCCATAATGCCTGGACTTTGATGTAATTTAACATCTTTTTTTCTGCTCCTATACGTAATCTGAATAAACTAGATGTTCTTATGTGGCACAAACAATGTCCTAAAACTCCTCGCTAAAAGTCGTGGCCTTTACACATTCTTCAGTGAAGGTTGACTATGCATTTCCCCATGTTTGTTTTTAGCTCACACGTGACAAATCACATCTGCACATATCATGCCACGCCTGGAATCCGTTACCAGCCTTTCTTCTTCTTCAGGTAATCTAATCAAAGAATCCAGGTGGTGTGTGGGTGTGGGGATGGGGAGTGGTTTTATGCCTGCTTCAGATGTTTGGATGTTTGTTTACATCCCCCTCCATTGTTCCAATGTATTAGGTCATGCCCAGGATATAAAATGCGCGTTCCTTTTTTTCAAAAAAAAATGGTAACTAGGGATGCATGTACCACCAAGAGAAAGTTATTAATCACAATTTTTAACTAAATTTCTCTAACTCTTACTAAAATGTGTATGGATACTAGATTGATCGCATGCATTGAAATACAGCCAGGTTGCTATTTCTTCCAATTTCCATTTGGTGATGTGATATTTTTCAGCCTCCATTTCTTATCCTCAATCGCGTCCTCTTGTTCAGTTTTACACATCTCTTTAGTTAACATTATATCTCATTCATGAGGCCAAGATGAACTTTACAGTGCAATACAATATTTTCATAACATTAATGAAACACATCAAACGTTCCGATTTGATTCCAGGCTTTAACACATTTTGTTTCTCTTGTGACTGACGTTTTATCATTTCGCTATCACCCCAATTCCAATAACAGTGTTGTTGGGCTGACAAGTTTGTTATTGTCTAATTATATTCTCCCCAAAAGAAATGCTTTTTCTTGGTTCTCACGTCCACATTATTATTATTGTATACATAAAAAGAGAACATTACCGCTTAAAACTCAGGTAAATTTCCCTTCGAATGCTTGAAATAGTAAATGAACAGTTCCTATTTTATCAGTTCCTATTTTATCAGTTCCTATTTTATTTCATAGGCAGCCGTACTCAAAAGCAGCTCAACGTGGCGCCCATATCTTCCCTTTCTCTTGAGAAGTAATAAATGGCATGAAAAGTGTTAAGAGCAACTCTTTAAAAGACAACGCCTTTTGATTAAATCGTCACTAGGCTGTGTCATTTGACATCTGCAGTTACGTTTGTCAATTCGCAAAGCTGCTAAACCGTTTGCTCTGGTATCAGTATGCATGTTGCCCTGGAGACTACGGTAACTTGCTAAAAAAACAAAAACAAACAACAGCAGAAATAATTCATTGTGGCTCGGCTGATGTGCTCAGAGGTGATCTAAATTGAAACGTATAAGATTCTGTCGGGGCTTGAGAGGGTAGATGCTGAGAGGATGTTTCCCCTCCTGAATGAATCTGGAAAAATAGGCAAAATTTCAAAGTAATGGGTCTCCCATTTAAAACGGAGATGTGGAAGAATTTATGCTATGCGAGGACCAGTATTGCTCTGAATTTTCTTCCACAGTGAGCAGTGAAGGCGGGGAGATTGAATCTACTCATGGCTGAGTTAGAGTTCGACGGATTCTTGATAGACAAGAGAGTCAAAGGTTATGTGGGGCCGTCAGGAGGGTGTAGTTAAACATACAATCAGATGAGCCATAATATTATTGAAAGGTGGACCAGTCTCGAGATTACGAATGGTCTAATGACATTTTACATTCTTATGCTCTTATTTGTTAATATGACCAATGATTTCTTTCAATTTAGAAACTTAAAATTCAATAATGCCCAATATATAAATTTTCACTCAGCAATAAAAAAAAAGTTGTGTGGTGAATTAAATGAAATAAGCCACAGTCAGCAGAACGGTTTCATTTCTTTGTTTGTTCTCATGGGGGCAGAGCAAAACATACCCAGATGATTTGCGACAATTTAAATAACATTCTTTCCTTCCTCATTCAAGAAGCATCAAACAAAGTCAAGCTGTTTTCCCAATGTTTGGAACCATGTTTTAATTTGCACACTTTATTTAATCCTTAGCCGTTGTAAACAAAATCATTCTGAACATGAACCTGTCAAAGATAGAACACCTTCATCGGAGAGGACAGCATTTTAGATTAAACGCCAATTGTTCTCAAAGCTTTCAGAACCTTTTTGTAAGGGGTTTCCAACACAAGATGCTTTTTTTGGAAACAAGATTAATAAACAACTAGAATCAGCATAAATATCTCAAATTTCAAATTAATATCATTGACTTTTTAAACGTCAAAGCTATCAACATTATATGAGTGAATCCTCTATGCAGAATTAGACTCAACCAAATGATAACTTGTGATAACGAATTTCACTGTCAACCCCAATGAAATTCGTGTTTTTACAACTTATCAGGTTAAGTAAACTTAATACTTCCAAATTAATTCAAACCAGTATGCATAAACTGAACATAAAAATAAACACAAGAAATGCTGGAATCACTCAGCAGGTCTGGCAGCATCTGTGGAAAGAGAAGCAGAGTTAATGTTTCGGGTCAGTGACCCTTCTTCGGAACTGACAAACATCTGAAAAGTCACAGATTATAAGGAAGTGAGGTGGGGGTGGAGCAAGAGATAACAAAGGAGAAGATGTAGATTGGACCAGGCCACATAGCTGACCAAAAGGTCACGGAGCAAAGGCAAACAATATGTTAATGGTGTGTTGAAAGACAAAGCATTAGTACAGATTAGGTGTAAATACACTGAATATTGAACAGCAGCAAGTGCAAACCTGAAAAAAACAGTGGCTAGGCAAACTGAACAAACTAACATGAAATGAAACAAATGCAAAAAAAGATTGTAAAAAATGTAAAAAAGAATGTAGGAAAAAGGAAGAAAAAATAACTAAAAATGAAAGTAAACTGGGGGGCTGTCATGCTCTGAAATTATTGAACTGAATGTTCAGTCCGGCAGGCTGCAGTGTGCCTAATCGGTAAATGAGATGCTGTTCCTCGAGCTTGCGTTGATGTTCACTGGAACACTGCAGCAATCCCAGGACAGAGATGTGAGCATGAGAGCAGGGGGGAGTGTTGAAATGGCAAGCAACCGGAAGCTCAGAGTCCTGCTTGCGGACTGAGCGGAGATGTTCCGCAAAGCGGTCACCCAGTATGCGCTTGGTCTCCCCAATGTAGAGGAGACCACACTGAGAGCAGCGAATACAGTGTACGACATTGAAAGAAGTACAAGTAAATCGCTGCTTCACCTGAAAGGGGTGTTTGGGGCCTGCGATAGTGAGGAGAGAGGAGGTAAATGGGCAGGTATTACACCTCCTGCGATTGCAGGGAAAGGTGCCCTGGGACGGGGACGAGGTGGTGGGGGTAATGGAGGAGTGGACCAGCGTGTCGCGGAGGGAATGATCCCTTCGGAATGCTGACAGAATGATGGAATGTCCACCGAAGAAGGGTCACTGACCCGAAAAGTTAACTCTGCTTCTCTTTCCACCCGAAGAAGGGCCACTGACCCGAAACGTTAACTCTGCTTCTCTTTCCACAGATGCTGCCAGACCGAAGAAGGGTCACTGACCCGAAACATTAACTCTGCTTCTCTTTCCACAGATGCTGCCAGACATCTGCTCTGATAATGCTACCTTCCATGACGGTGCTTCTGATATGACCTCCTTTTTCCTCAACTGAGGATTTCCCTCCAGTGTGGTTGACAGGGCCCTCAACCGTGTCTGACCCATTCCCCGCACCTCTACCCTCACCCCTTCCCCTCCCTCCCAGAACCGTGACAGGGTTCCCCTTGTCCTCACCTTTCATCCCACCAGCCTCCATATCCAAAGGATCATCCTCCGCCATTTTTGCCACCTCCAGCGTGATGCCACTACCAGTCGCATCTTCCCCTCCCTTCCCCTGTCAGCATTGCGAAGGGATTGCTCCCTCCGCGACACCCTGGTCCACTCCTCCATTACCCCCACCACCTCGTCCCCGTCCCAGGGCACCTTCCCCTGCAATCGCAGGAGGTGTAATAACTGCCCATTTACCTCCTCTCTCCTCACTATCGCAGGCCCCAAACACCCCTTTCAGGTGAAGCAGCGATTTACTTGTACTTCTTCCAATGTAGTATACTGTATTCGCTGCTCTCAGTGTGGTCTCCTCTACATTGGGGAGACCAAGCGCAGACTGGGTGACCGCTTTGCGGAACATCTCCGCTCAGTCCGCAAGCAGGACACTGAGCTTCCGGTTGCTTGCCATTTCAACACTCCCCCCTGCTCTCATGCTCACATCTCTGTCCTGGGATTGCTGCAGTGTTCCAGTGAACATCAATGCAAGCTCGAGGAACAGCATGTCATCTACCGATTAGGCACACTGCAGCCTGCCGGACCGAACATTCAGTTCAATAATTTCAGAGCATGACAGCCCCCCAGTTTACTTTCATTTTTAGTTATTTTTTCTTCCTTTTTCCTGCATTCTTTTTTACATTTTTTACATTTTTTTTGCATTTATTTCATTTCATCTTAGTTTGTTCAGTTTGCTTCGCCACTGTTTTTTTCAGGTTTGCACTTGCTGCTGTTCAATATTATCAGTGTATTTACACCTAATCTGTACTAATGCTTTGTCTTTCAACACACCATTAACATATTGTTTGCCTTTGCTCCGTGACCTTTTGGTCAGCTATGTGGCCTGGTCCAATCTACACCTTCTCCTTTGTTATCTCCTGCCCCACCCCCACCTCACTTGCTTATAATCTGTGACTTTTCAGATATTTGTCAGTTCCGAAGAAGGGTCACTGACCCGAAACGTTAACTCTGCTTCTCTTTCCACAGATGCTGCCAGACCTGCTGAGTGATTCCAGCATTTCTTGTTTTTATTTCAGACTTCCAGCATCCGCAGTATTTTACTTTTATAAAAATAAACACAGCGCGTATGCATTACAGTACATCATGTTTCCCCCTTGTTCTGTCTTCAGGCGTTTGTCGAGATGGCTGTAATAAAACTGAAGGAAGATAATACGAAATAAAAAATGTTATCTTTCACAGTTACATCAAATCTTCAACATTATTACACCAAAGGGAGTTAAAGAGGTTAATGCCTTCCATTGCTTGTGAGCCAGAAGAATTCACTGCAGTGTTTTAAAGAGATAATATTGCAACCTTGTCGTCATGTTACTGTCGAAACGGGAACGAACTTTCCCATATCTCCATTATTTATTCTTTTACCCCTTAAACCAATTTTAAATACCTGATGTTTGCAACAAAGCCCCATTTAATAAAACAGTCAGTGAGACATAGCTTAAAGGTTAACGGGAAAAAGCAATAGCTTTTGAAACACTCGTACAATTGAAGTATACTGTTTGTATAAAAAAATGCATTTCTGCCAGGCAACCTCAACGCTTCAAGGCAGAAGCTTATCTCTTACAAAACAGAATATTCAGAGCCATTTCACAGCTGCAAAACTACATTTTAAATGAAACAGCACACCAGCATATTTAATTTATAGGTAATTCAGTTACTAGATATTTTTCAATTCTAGATACACAACCGCAAATGTAAAGTACACATTGTTCTGACCAATTGTTGCGACACGGATGGTTCCCACATTTGAACTCCCCTGCTGACTGCAGCAAGTGAATTTGTATTAGAGTTTAGCCCCTTTCTGTTTTTTTTTCAAATAAACATAGAACGAGAGGTTTTTTGCAGGGGTTCAAAATAGAAAGCCGATTGTTTATCTTTCAATGTACCTTAACCTAAAATTGTCACAATCATATTAAGTCGCATATTCACAACACAGACACACAGACACACAGACACACACACACACACACAGACACACACAGACACACACACACACACACACACACACACACACCAATAAAGTATGTGTGTATTGGGGTGGGAGGATGTTTACCTTTAATCTATTTACTTCTCTTGGAAATCAAGGTCTCTATGAATGCAGGTCGGAAATATGTGTAGATGTCTGTCTTCACTGCAGGTTCATTTGAATGTCGTAGGTTACTGCGAGCTCTGACCACTGTATAATGTAGATGTCAAGATCCTGGGGGTTGCCATTGACCATAAACTGATCTGGAGTATCCTATAGATATCGTGACAAAAATAGCATATCAGAGGTTAGGAATCCTACGGCGAGCAACTCACCTCCTGTCTCGCAAAGCCTGCCCACAATTTACAGGGCACACTTCGGAGTGGAATAATCTTCACTTGCCTGGATGGGTGCAGCTACAACAACACTCGAGAAGCTCGACACAATCCAGGACAAAGCAGATCGCTGAATTGTCACCCATTCCATAGCATTCATTCCCTCCACAACCGACATACAGTGGCAGCATTGTGTACAATCCAAAAGATACACCAAGTTTCCTTCGAAGACACCTTCTGCACCTATGACTTCTACCACCTAGAAGGACAAAGGCAGCAGATGCATCGGAATGCCACCACCTGAAATTTCTACTCCAAGCCACGTCCCATGGTGACTTGGAACTAGATCGCTGTTTTTTCACTGCCACTAGGTCAAAGTTCTGGACCTCCCTTCCTAATAGCACTGTGGATGTACCTACCCAACATGGAGTGCAGCCGTTCAAGAAGGCAGTTCAGCACCAGCTTCTCAAGTGCAAATAGGGTTGGGCAATAAATGCTTGCGAGCAAGTCACACCAAGAACAAATAACAAAAATGTCGGATTCTACAGCAAGGCAGGTGATTTTTCTGGTTTGTCCAGAACACAAGCTATGAATACTGTACTTCCTTCTCTCTCTCTCGCCCATTCTCTCTCTCTCTCACTGTCTTTCTAAGGCTAAGTGTTTCCCTCACAACTCCTTTTAAGTGACACACTGTTCTCTTCTCCATTATCATCGCACAATGGCCCAGAAGGTGGCTACTTCACACCTCTTTCTTTCAGAAGAAGACATTCAATTTTGGAATGTTTGAGAATAGGCATTACAAAGATTCAAGAGAGATCTCTTAGCTTTGAAGGTTTTTTCCTTTGTCTGTTCAGACAGCTTGAATACAGAAAGGCAATCTTTTTTTTTGAGAGTCCATTTTGGAGCATTATTCACTTTTAAAAATGAATCTTCATGTCAGAAGTACAAAGTCAGTTTTTCATAACTCTTCAGAGTTGGTAAATGGTTGTTGTATCATCGCACTTCTGGACTGTTTCAAAACAGACTCACATTCGCACTTTCATACCTGCATACGACTTAGACATACTGGTTCAAATGCAGAACATGTTTCAAGTTTCACCAAATATAATCTCCTGCAGATGTACATTGAGAGGAGAAGTAGGTAATTAACTTAGAACATATCTATACACTACTAACATTAAAGACAATGCCACAAAATGTTAAACATCTTTCTGTTACGTGCACTGTGCAGTGAAGCTGGAAACCACAGACAGAATGTTTTGAAATATCCTTCAAACAAAAGAAATTCACGTGCACAGAAACTACACCATATTATTTTTCTCATATCAGTTTTTTTTTGTAATTTTAACTCACTTATTTTCTTCGTAATCCTATTCCTCGATCTCTCCTCGCCAGTATTCAGCCCACAAATGTTCTGCTGTTGTAAAAAAAGCATCGTACAACAAAACAGCTCCAAAACTGGAAACTGCTAATTGACTTTATTCACTTCTTGATCGTTTTGGCTAATCATTCCATCAGACACTGAGTGTGGAAATGGGTGTTATATGAAAGACGATTTCTTCCCATCTCGAATTTTAACTTTTGCTGACCTGCCCGAACTTGAATAAACTGTATATATACCCTCCATGTTTTCCGATTGCCTGCATTCTTGCATTCAGCCATTAAGTTGATGGACAGCTTATCTAATTTCTCATGGAAGACAGGTTTGATCTATTTTGATGACATGGACATATTTCTCTCGTGAGTGCCTTTTCCATCCTAAGACCCATGTGGCCAGAATCGCTCATCTCGAGATTGCTCATCCTGCCACGGTCGCTGTTTGTAAGTTTGCAAGTTGTGTACAAAAACAGAAATGACAAACGTTCAGTTCTGAATCCACTTCATTGAGACAATGTAAAAGCAAGTTTATTATCTTTTGCTCAAGAATAACCTCGGACAACAATTTACAATCTAATACGGGCTTTATTTTAGACCTGTTATATTATTGTGTTTTGGCCCATACGAGATAAACTTGAGTTGAAAGATAATTGAACAGTGCATTTGTTTTTTTTGTGTTTATTATGAAGTAACACATTTACCATCGAGCTCTATAATGCAGAATTGCAACTGCTGGTCAACATGTTGGATGACATCACTTCCTGTGATGATGTGCGAGGCATGCAACCTGTTGAAGCGATGCACAATATCAACCACATTCTCAAGAACAACTGAAGATAGGAAACACAGAGTTGCCTTCCAGCGGTGCTCACCTCCCATAATTTTGTTTTGTTTAAATGCAGTTGATTCCAAGCTTAGTAGTGGGTTAATCTGATCCTTCACCCATGACTGCGGCATGGAGGACCACACACACCAACCCCAAGCTATTTATCTGCTAGCAAAATCCCTCATCTGCGAGTTCCAGACTGAGGCCAACACATTGATACGTATTCCCCATTCTGGAGCTGAGCTAGTCTGATCCCTCACCCTCGATTGTCTTACTGAACGATCCAGACTGACTGTCAATCGACAGCATAGTGACGGGCTACTGTGGTCGGTCATAACCTGAGTGTCGCAGTCAGGCCCACACAGTTACAACAATCTCCATCCTGGTGCTGAACGAGTGAGTTGTCCGTAAAAACAACTGCTCCTCTAATTCTATTGCTAATTAACTTAAATTTGCGTTCGCTGACATATAGGAGTAGGCCATTCAACCCATCGAGCTAGTTCCACTATTCAATACGATCATGGCTGATCATCAACCTCAATGCAGTTTTCCCACACTATCCCCATGTGCCTTTATGTCACTGGCATTTAGAACCTTTTAAACATACTCATTGACTCAGCTTCCACAGCCCTCTGGGGTAGAGAATTACAAAGATTCACAGTGCTCAAAGTAAAGAAATTTCTCCTCATCTCTGTCCTAAGTGGCTTCCCCATATTTTGAAATTGTGTCCCCTGTTTCCAGAATCGCCAGCCAGGGGAAACATCTTACCTGCCTTTACACTGTCTACCCCTTTAAGTATTTTGAAGGTTTCAATGAAATCACATCCACTTTTTCGATACTCCAAAGAATGCAGGCCCTGTTTACTAATTTCTCATCCTGCTACAGTCCCACCATCCCAGGAACAAGTCTGCTGAACATTCGTTGCACTCCCTCTATGGCAATAACATGCTTTCTGAAGTAATCCTGTACTCGAATCCTCGTGTAAAAAAGGAGAACATAACATTAGCCTTCCTAATGTCTTGCTGCATCTGCATTTCAGTGAAATGCTGATGAAGACACCTAAGTCCCTTTGTACATCTACACTTTCTAATCTCTTCACATTTATGAAATACTTTGCACATCAATTCCTCCTACCAAGATGGATAGCATCGCAGTTTTCCACGTGATATTACATTTGCTACGTTATTGCCCATTCATTAAGTCTCTCCAAATCCACTTCAAGCCGCTTTACATCTTCCTCCCAATGCACATTCCCACCTCATTTCATGTCATCTGCGAACTTGGAATTATGACATTTGTTCCCCACATCCAAATCAATGACATATATAGTAAACTGATGAGGCCCAAGTACTGAACCGTGTGGTACCCCTTTTGTCACAGCCTGCCAATACGAGAATGACCCGTTTATTCCTACTCTTTACTTTCTGCCTGTTAAAAATTCCTTAATCCATGCCAGAATATTACCTCCAAACTCATGAGCTTTAAATTTGGTCACGAACACCTGTTATCAAAAGCCTCCTGAAAATCCAGGCATACTTCGTCCACCGACTCCCGGTTATCAATTCTGCATTATGTCCGAGCTCGAGTTTCAGTCGATCAGGATTAACCTCGCAGTGGGGTGTTTATCCTCAAGCTCTAATTTTAAACTTCCATCTGTTTAGCTGTCTCTCAAAGTGTTGTGTTTAAATAAAACAAGGAAAATGCTGGATAGGCTCAACAGGGCAGACAGCATCTGCGGGGATAAAAACAAACGGTATTAGCTTTAGTTCTCACCCCACAGCTGCTGCTAGGCCATGGGAATATCTCTTTGTTAGCACTTTCTCTATTTGTTGCAGATTCCAGCATCATCTATTTTGCTTTTGTACGTGTGATTAAAATTGTAACTGTTCAGGGCTCACCCAGGCCGTCTGTTTAAAATAATAACTGCATTGCGCTTACAAGTGTGACTGACAGTGGAGACCCCCAGGACCTGTGTTTAAATTTTACTTGTCCAGGGTTTTGTCCACACCTTGAGATAAAACTTGCACTAGTCCAGGTCTCCCCCCCAACCCCCTTCTCAAGCCCTGTGTATAACATTGTTTCCATCCATGCATCCCCACAGGTGCTAGTGTATAATATTGTGAATGCTCAGGGATATCCGACCGCCAGGACCTATATCTGAATTTGTGACTGTCCAGAATTTCACCCAGGCTCTGTATCTAAATGTGTGACTGGCCAACATTCATTGTGGATAAATAAAAGCAAAAAACGTTAACTCTGCTTCGCTTTCCACAGATGCTGCCAGACCTGCTGAGTGGTTCCAGCATTTCTTGTTTTTATTTCATTAAAGTTGTGAGTATTAAGGTTCACCCTTGGTACTGTGTTTAAAGTTGAACTTGGCTAGGGCTCACCATAGGTGGTGTATCTAAAGTTGTGATTGTCCAGGATTTCTGTACGGACCCTGTGCTAAAGTTGTGACCATGCAAGATTCCCCGAGCGCCTCTGTGAATAATTGTGACTGTCTCGGACCACGCCCCCTCCCCCACAGTTCCATCGGACAGATGTTTGACTGACCTGTATTCCCCTGGTGATCTATGATTAAAGGCGTCAATGTTCACTGTTCACACTAGGCTCTGTGTTTAATGTTGTGACGGTCCAGCATTCCTCCAAGATCCTGTGTTTAAAGTTGTGACTGTTCAGGTGTTTCCACAAGACACAAGGATTCTGTCAAGGCCCTGCCTTAAATATTCATTGTTCAGAGTTCACCCGAGACACTGTATTTACATTTGATATTGTGCACGATTTTCACCAGGCTCTGTGTTTAAACCTATGAGTCTTCAGGTGGTTCACAGAACAAGAGCAGAGATTTGAATAAAAGCAAAATACTGCAGTTGCTTTAAATCTGCCATACAAACAGGAAGTGCTGGAAACACCCAGCAGATCAGGCAAAATCTGTGGAGAGAGAAGCAGAGTTAATATTCTAGGTCTCTGACCTTTCCTCAGAACTGGAAAAAGTTACAAAAAGATTTATGTTTTATGCAAGTAAGTGTTGAGGGTCTGGAAGTGGTTTGTGGGAGAGAGAACAAAGGAGGATGTGTGTGATAGGGCAAAGGTCAGGAGCGATTAAATAACAAAGATCTCACGGTGAAAGACAAAGCAATTGTTCAGAAACAGTGTAAATGGAAGAGTAATGTGCCGCTCTATCCAAAAGGCATAAACATGAAAAATAGGCACATGGTTAAAAACAGAACGAAATAAAATAATAAAAAGTAGGGAAATAAAAAAAAAACAGTTATGCTCTGAAATTGTTGAACACAAACTTGCTCTGAAGTTTATGTTTAGAGATACAACCCAGGGTGTACCAGCTAGATGGATAAAGAACTGGCTGGGCAACAGGAGACAGAGAGTAACAGTGGAAGGGAGTTTCTCAAAATGGAGACGTGTTCCACAGGGATCCGTGCTGGGACCACTGTTGTTTGTGATATACATAAATGATTTGGAGGAAAGTATACGTGGTCTGATTAGTAAGTTTGCAGACGACACTAAGATCAGTGGAACAGCAGATAGTAAAGGGGACTGTCAGAGAATACAGCAGAATATAAATAGATTGGAGAGTTGGGCAGAGAAATGGCTGATGGAGTTCAATCAGGGCAAATGCGAGGTGATGCATTTTGGAAGATCCAATTCAAGAGTGAATTATACAGTAAATGGAAAAGTCCCGAGGAAAATTCATGCACAGAGAGATTTGGGTGTTCAGGTCCATTGTTCCCTGAAGGTGGCAACGCAGGTCAATAGAGTGGTCAAGAAGGCATACGGCATGCTTTCCTTCATCGGACGGGGTATTGAGTACAAGAGTTGGCAGGTCATGTTACAGTTGTGTAAGACTTTGGTTCGGCCACATTTGGAATACTGCGTGCAGTTCTGGTCGCCACATTACCAGAAGGATGTAGATGCTTTGGAGAGGGTGCAGAGGAGGTTCACCAGGATGTTGCCTGGTATGGATTGCGCTAGCTATGAAGAGAGGTTGAGCAGATTAGGATTATTTTCATTAGAAAGACGGAGGTTGAGGGGGGACCTGATTGAGGTGTTCAAAATCATGAGAGGTATAGACAGGGTGGATAGCAAGAAGCTTTTTCCCAGACTGGGGGATTCAATTACTCGGGGTCACAAGTTCAAAGTGAAAGGGGTAAAGTTTAGGGGGAATATGCGTGGAAAGTTCTTTATGCAGAGGGTGGTGGGTGCCTGGAACACGTTGCCAGCGGAGGTATTAGACGCGGGCACGATAGCGTCTTTTAAGATTTATCTGGACAGATACAGGAATGGGCAGGAAGCAAAGTGATACTGACCCTTAGAAAATAGGCGACATGTTTAGATAGAGGATCTGGATCAGCGCAGGCTTGGAGGGCCGAAGGGCCTGTTCCTGTGCTGTAATTTTCTTTGTTCTTTGAAACAGGCCCTTCGGCCCACCGAGTCTGTACCGACCATCAACCACCCATTTTGTACTAATCCTACACTAATCCCCATATTTCTACCCCATCCCCACCTTTCCCTATATTTCTCCACCACCTACCTATACTCGGGGCAATTTATAATGGCCAATTTACCTACCAACCTGCAAGTCTTTGGGCAGGAATCCGGAGCACCCGGAGAAAACCCACGCAGACATAGGGAGAACTTGAAAACTCCACAGAGGCAGTACACAGAACAGAACTCGGGTCGCTGGAGCTGCGAAGCTGCGGTGCTAACCACTGCACCACTGTGCCACCCATGTGCATAATCATGTTTAAAATTATGACTCTACTGGTGTGCTTTTATCACTCTCTGCCTTTGTCGCTCTCTCTGCCTCTCTCTGCTATCTTAGCATATCAATCACACTCCAGAAAAATTAATCAGCATTTGAAAAGTGTCTCATGGCGGCCATTGCATGGTCGCACAGTACTGGCATCTCTATTGCATGGATCAACTCCCCACTGTGGGTTGAAATGTCCTGATCTTCAAAGAGTCCACACAAACGGAACAGCAATGCGGCAAGGGTAATGGGGTGAGGTAAAGCAATATCAGGCAGGTAATGAGGGAGGGGTGATAGTGATGGTCGCGCATAAGAGGTAATAATGAGGTTAATGTGGAGTGCAAGGTCGGGAGGAGAAATGACACTGCATTTGCTATTTTCCTCTCAGCCTGCGGGGGCGCTGTGGCTCTGCTCCTTCCCCCAATACGTTCTGCCTTCCCCTGCTCACCTCTTACCATGAATCACAGTTCCTTAGCGTGTGTGGTACCTCCTGCCAATGAACATCCAATTGACCATTTTCTGTTGGTGCGAGATCAGTGGACAGCATAGCAGAGCGGTTGGAAGGAACGAGAGAGAACGACACCAAGGGGGCATTTAACAGAGTGGCAGAAAAATGCGTGGGGCATATATAACGGTGGTGAGAGCTGAGCACATGCAGAGTTTGATATGGGACATCAGGAATAAGAAGAGACATCAGCACAGGGGAATGACGCTGATTGGTGCGTCACTTTTAAGTAATTCTGCTTTCTGTGTTCTGGCCTGCATTTTAGAATGAATGGCATGTGGAGCAAAGGCATGTTGTGGTTGCTCAGCTGCGTCGAATGTACATCATGCGATATATATATATATATATTATTCATTCGTGGGATGTGGGCGACGCTGGCCAGGCCAGCATTTATTGCCCATCCCTAATTGCCCTTGCGAAGGTGGTGTTGAGCTGCCTTCCTGAACCACTGCAGTCCACTTGGGGGAGGTATTCCCACAGTGCTGTTAGGAAGGGAGTTCCGTCCGGTTTCATTCCTTTTTATTGACTTCGTAGCGGTTAGGTGCAACTGAGTGGCTTTTCAGGCTATTTCAGAGGGCATATAAGAGTTAACCACATTGCTGTGGGTCTGGAGTAACATGTAGGCCAGACAAGGTAAGCACAGCAGATTTCTTTCCCTGAAGAACATGAGTGAACCAGATGGGTTTTTACAACAATTGACAATGGTTTCATGGCCATTATCAGACTAGCTTTTAATTCCATATTTATTAATTAAATTAAAATTCCACCTTCTGCTGTGATGGGATTCGAACCCACGTCCCCAGAGAAATACCCTGGATCTCTGGGTTACTAGTCCAGCGATAATACCACTACGCCACGGCCTACCCTAGATTGAAAATCACAGATGCTTCTCGTGACCTAGAAGACCACATTTGCAGGAAGTGTCACCTGATAAAGAAACGTGAGCTCTTGGATTTGGAACTCAAGCAAAGGCTGTAGTCACTGTGGCATATTCATGAGGCTGAGAATTACATGAACAGTGCGCGTTTAGGGACAAAGGCACCCCTCAGATTAAGAGCATGCAGGCATAGTGGGAATGAGTGACTGACAGATAGACTCGGAGCACCAGGCCGGTAAGCAGGAGTCCCAAGACTATCTCATTCACTAGCCAGCTTTCTGCTTTGGAAACTGATGAAGGCAATGATTCCTCAAAGGACGACACTAAAGCCAGGCCTTTGACTCCATAGATAGCTCAGCTGTACAGGAGGAGAGGTGGAATAATGGAAATGCAATCGAAAAAGGGGAACAGCTAGGCATTTTTGCGTCTATAGACATGATCCCAGGATGGTATGTTGACGAACTTGTGTCAAGGTGAAGGATGCCACTCTGTAGCAGTAGGGCATTGTTGTAGTGGAGTGTAAGCAGCCAAAGGTTGTTTTAGTTTAGAGATACAGCACTGAAACAGGCCCTTCGGCCCACCGAGTCTGTGCCGACCATCAACCACCCATTTATACTAATCCTACACTAATTCCATATTCCTACCACATCCCCACCTGTCCCTACATTTCCCTACCACCTACCTATACTAGGGGCAATTGCTAATGGCCAATTTACCTATCAACCTGCAAGTCTTTGGCATGTGGGAGGAAATCGGAGCACCCGGAGGAAACCCACGCAGACACAGGGAGAACTTGCAAACTCCACACAGGCAGTACCCGGAATTGAACCAGGGTCGCAGGAGCTTTGAGGCTGCGGTGCTAACCACTGCGCCACTGTGCCGCCGTTGTAGTCCACATCGGTACCAATGACCTCGGGAGAAAGAGGAATAAGTTCCTGAAAGCAGATTTTAGAGAGCGAGGAAAGAGATTAAGAAGCTGAACTTCAAAGACAGTAGTATTATGATTACTCGCAGTGCCATATGCTGGTAACTACAGACATAGGAGGATAGAGCAAATAGGGACACTGGAAAGGTGGTGCAGGAGGGAGTGCTTAGATATCTGAACAGTTCAGGGCCTGTCCAACCTCTATAAGAAAGCTTGGTTAAACCTTAGAAGGATTTGGATTAATGTCCTCACAGGCAGATAGGCTAGTGCTTTTAGCGGGGTGGCCTGGGGGCGCCGGTTAAAGTAGCCTGACAGTGGTTGTGATCCTGAGAGGATTTTAGAAAGACGTATGATTTCATACCCATTACGGAGTCGAGGCTGCAAAGTCACAAAGCTGGGAACTGAAGAAATTCGACATTTCGAAAGGAAAGGCAAACATGTGAACAAAAAAGTGACGTCATGCTTTTAACAAAGTTTGAAATTCATACATGAGTGGATGCTAGATCAGACGTTCAAGCTGTAGAATCAGTTTATGTAGAGCAACGAAACAGCAAGGGGCAGAAAACATTGATGGGAACTGTTTATAGCCCACCAAACAGTAGTGATAATGTAGGGCACGGTTAACATCAGAAAGTTAGAGGTCCATGTAGCAAGGGTAATACTGCTGTCATGGGGGCCGTCAATCAGCCTATAGACTGGATAAAGCTAATTTGCACTATAACTGGGGCGGACATATTCCTGTAACTTGCACAAGATGATTGCATAAAACAGTATGATGAGGAACCAACTAGCAAACTGGCTATTTTAGATCTACTATTGTTCAAAAAGAAATGGAAATGAACAATCTCGTTGCAAATAGCTTTCAAAGAAGGTTGACTATAATTCTATAGAATTGTACATCAAGTTTGGAAGTGATGAATTTCAGTCCGAAACTAGTGTCTTAAATGTAAACAAAAAAGAAAACAAATGAAGGGAGAGTTGGTTATGGTAGATTGAGAAACTAATATAAAAGTTACGACTGTAGCCTGGCAATGGCTACCATTTTAAAAATTAATATATGGTTCAAACAAATATACTGATCTTTGGGGCAGAAAAGCTAACAGGAAATGTGATGCAACTGTGGCTAACAAGAGAAATGAGAAATTATAGTAGATAAAAATAAGAGGCTTATAAATTTGATCGAAGTAACAATTCTGAGGATTAGGAGTCTTTCAGAATTCAGCAAAAATTACCAAGGAACTGATAAATGAATGGAAAATTGAATGTGATAGTGAAATAGCGGGAAACATAAAAATACACACTGGGAAAGCTTCCATATGTATGTACAAAGTTAGAGATTAACAGAGGAAAATTTAGGCCCGTTACATACAGAAACAGAGGAATTTATACTGGAGAACAAGGGAACAGCAGGGAAACTAAATAAATACTTTGTGTCAGACTTCACGGAGTAAGCTACAGAAAACCTCCCAGAAATATGACAGAACCAATTCCGTGCAATTCTGGTCACCACACAACCAGAACGACGTGGAGGCTTTGAAGAGGGTACAGAAGAGGTTTACCAGGCTGTTGCCTGGTCTGGAGGGCATCAGTTATGAGGAGAGGTTGGATAAACTCGGATTATTGTCATTTGAACGATGGAGGTGGAGCGGCGACATGATAGAGGTTTACAAAGTTATGAGCGGCATGGACAGAGTGGATAGTCAGAAGCTTTTTCCCTGGGTGCAAGAGTCAGTTACTAGGGGAGAGGGGTAAAGTTTAGAGGGGATGTGCGAGGCAAGTTCTTCACACAGAGGGTGGTGAGTGCCTGGAACTTTCTGCTGGGGGAGGTGGTGGAAGCAGGTCCGATAGCGAAGTTTAAGAGGCATCGTGACAAATAAATGAATAGGATGGGAATAGAGGGATACGATCCCCGGAAGTGCAGAAGGTTTTAGTTTAGGCAGGCATCAAGATCGGCGTAGGCTTGGAGGACCGAATAGCCTGTTCCTGTGCTGTACTGTTCTTTGTTCTTTGTTCAATGAACGAGCAAGAATAGGGAACTGAACGGGATTAATATCTGTAAAAGAAAAAGTAGTACTTGAGAAATTAACGGGATTGAAAGTTAGTAAATAAACTCGACCTGATGATCTACATCCCAGAATGCTGAAAGAGATTGCTGTGGAGATAATGCATACGAACTTGAAATTAGGCCCAGGATTAGACAACTCGGCCCCTTGAGCCCGCTCCGCCATTGAATAAGTTCTTGGTTGAACTGATTACTCGACATATCCACCTACCTCTGATAACCTTCCACCCCCTTGCTTAGCAAGAATCTATCTACCATTGTCTTAAAAAAATGTTCAAACACTCTGCTTCCACCACCTTTCCAAGAAGAGAATTACAGAGACTCACGACCATCTGAGGGGAAATATATTACCTCATCTCTGTCTTAAATGGCCGACCCCAAATTTTAAAATAGTGACCCATAGTTCTAGATACTCCCACAAAGAAAACAGCCTTTCCACATCCACCCTGCCATGACCCCTCAGGATCTGATAAGTTTCAATAAAGTCGCCTCTTGCTCTTCTAAATTCCAAGCCTAAGCTGTCCAATTTGTCCTCATATGACAGCCCACGCATTCCAGCTATTAGCCAAGTAAACCGTCTCTGTACTGACTCCAACGCATTTACACCCTTCTTTTTATAAGGAGGCCAGTACTGTACACAGTACTTCTGATGTGATCACGCTAATGCCCTATATAGCTGAAGCATAACCTCTCTACTTTTGTGTTCAATTCCGCTCGTGATTACCGGTAACATTCGATTAGCTTTCCTAATCACATGCGGTACCTGCCTACTAACCTTGTGTGATCCATGCACTAGTACACCCAAATCACTCTGCATTTTGCAGCTCTGCAATCTCTCACCATTTAGATAATATGCTTCTTTTTTATTCTTCCTGCCAAAGTGGACAATTTTACATTTTCCCACATTATACTGAACATGCCAGATCCTTGCCCACTCACTTAACCTATCTACATCCCTTTGTATGTCCTTTTCACAAGTTCCGTTCCTACCCATCTCTGTGTCATCAGCCAATTTAGCAACCATACCTTTTGCCCCTTCATCTAAGTCATTTACAAAAATTGTAAAAAGTTGAGGCCGCAGCACAGACCCATCTGGCACACCACTCATTACATTTTGCCAACCAGTAAATTATCCATTTATGCCTGCTCCCTGTTTCCTGTTAGCTAACCAGTCTTCTATCCATGTCAATATGTTACACCCTACTTCAAGCGTTTTTATTTAATGCAATAACCTTTTATCTGACACCTTATAAAGTGCCTTCTGGAAATCTAAGTACAATACATCTACCGGTTTCCCTTTATCCACAGCACATGCAACTCCCTACAAGAGCTGCAGTAAACTGATTAAACATGATTTCCCTTTCCCAAAACCATGTTGACTCTACCTAATTATCTTGACTTTTCTAAGTGCCCTGCTATAACGTCTTTAATAAAAGCTTCCAACATTTTCACGAACACAGATATTAAGCTAACTGGTATTTTCCTGATTTATGTCTCCCTCCCTTTTTGAATAAAGGAGTTATATTAACTATTTTCACATCTGACAGAACCTTCGCTGAATCGAGGGAATTTTGCAAAATTAAAACTAAAGCATCAACTATCTTACTAGCCACTTCTTTTAACACCCTAGGATGAAATCCGTCAGGAACGGGGAGTTTTCAGCCCAACTCAGCCCAATTGATGCAGCTGCAAAAATATGTTCAGGCCACATCTGGAGTACTGTGTACAGTACTGGTCTCCATATTTAAGGAAGGCTGCAAATATTTTGGAGGCAAGTACAGAGAAGGTTTACTGGACTAAAACCTATAATGGGTGGGCTGTATTACCAGCAAAGATTGGACAGGCCAGGCTTGCATCTACTGGAATTTAGAAGAGTAAGAGGAGACTTGATTGAAAAATATAAGATTCTGAGGGGTCTTGACAGGGTGGACGTGGAAAGGATGTTTCACATTGTTGGAGAATCTCAATCTAGCGGTCACTGTTTAAAAATAAAGGGTCGCCCATTTAAGACAGAAATGAGGAGATTTTTTTTTTCTCCCTGAGGGTCATGAGTCTTCGGAATTCACTACCTCAAAAGGCAGTGGAAACAGGGCCGTTGATAATTTTAAGGCAGAGGCAGATAGATTCTTGATAAGCAAGGGGGTGGAAGGTTATAAGAGGTAGGTGGAAATGTGGAGTAATCAGTTGAGCCATGACGTTTTGAATGGCGGAGTATGCTCGAGGTGTCGAGTGGCCTGCTGCTGCTCCTAATTCGCATGTTCATATGTATGTTCGTATATACCACTTCTCCGGTGACTGTAATGTTCTTGAGTTCCTGCCTTCCTTCCATTTCCTGATTTACAGATAACACTGGGATGCTAATGCATCCTTTATAGTGCAACCTAATGGAAGATATCTGTTCAATTCATCTGCCATCTCCTTATTGCCCATTATAAATTCTACAGTCTCTCTTTGTATAGGAACAGCGCTCACTTTGTTAACTCTATTTTTAAAAAATATCTATATAAATTCTTACTATCTGTCCTTATATTTCCAGCTAGCTTTCTCTCTTACTCTAATTTCACCTTCCTTATCAATCTTTTAGTCATATTTTGCTGTTTTCTATACTCCCCAATCTTCTGATTTGCCTGCCATCTTTTCGTAATTATAACCTTTTTCTTTAAGTTTGATATTATCGTTAACGGTTTTGGTTAACCACGGATGGCGGGTCCCAGCCTTGGAATTTTTCTTTCTCGTTGAAATATATCTATTCTGTGTATTCGGAAAGATCACCTTAAATGTTTGCCATTGCATCTCTATTGACCTACCCCTTAACCTGATTTGCCAGTTCACTTCACCTAGATCTGCCTTCATGCCCTCCCAATTGTCCTTATTTAAGTTTAAAATACTAGTCTTGGACCCACTCTTCTCTCCCTCAAACTGAATGTAAAATAAATATTATGAACACCACTACCTAGGGGCGCCTTAACTATGAGGTCATTAATTAAAGCTATCTCGTTGTACAATATCACGTCTAGTATAGCCTGTTCTCTGCCTGGCTCCAGAACGTATTGTTCCAAGAATGTATCCCTAAAACTTTCTATGTACTCCTCATCCAGGCTACCTCTGCCCATCTGATTTTTCCAGTCTATATGTAGGTTAAAAATCCCCCATAATCACCATTGTACCTTTCTGATAAGCTGCTATCATTTCTTTCCTAACACCTCGTCCTACAGTGTGGTTAATATTAGGTGGCCTGTGCACCACTCCCACAAATGACTTCTTGCTGTATGATTTGTCATCTCTTACCGAACAGCTTCTACATCCTGGTGTCCTGAACTTAGATCATCCCTCTCTACTGCGCTAAAACCATTATTAATTAACAGAGCTACCCCTCCGCCTTTTCCTAGCTTCCTATACTACCTAAGGGCCAAGTACCCTTCAGTATTCAGGTCACAATCTATGCCGTCCTGCAGCCATGTGTCTGAAATGGCTGTCAGATCATACTTATTTAATTCTATTTGCTTTCTCAGTTCATCTCACTAGATACGTTGGTGGTCATCTTCCAAAATTCTATAGATTCTGCAATGGTCCCTGCAGATTGAAAGGCAGTAAACGTAACCCCACAATGAAGGAAGGGGGAGAGAAAAAAATGGAGAACTCCAGACCGGTTAGCTTGATATCAGTTGCCGGGATAATGCTAGATTCCATCTATGCTCGATAACGGGACAGTTGCAAAATAATGGAAGATTGGGAAGAGTCGACACGGTCCATGAAGGGGAAATCAGGTATGACAAAACGGTTAGTGTTTTTCAGGATAAGGTTCCCCACGGTAGGCTATTGCAGAAAATACGGAAGTATGGGGTTGAAGGTGATTTAGAGCTTTGGATCAGAAATTGGCTAGCTGAAAGAAGACAGAGGGTGGTGGTTGATGGCAAATGTTCATCCTGGAGTTCAGTTACGAGTGGTGTACCGCAAGGATCTGTTTTGGGGCCACTGCTGTTTGTCATTTTTATAAATGACCTGGAAGAGGGTGCAGAAGGGTGGGTTAGCAAATTTGCGAATGACACTGAGGTCGGTGGAGTTGTGGATAGTGCCGAATGATGTTGTAGGGTACAAAGGGACATAGATAGGCTGCAGAGCTGGGCTGAGAGATGGCAAATGCAGTTTAATGCGGAAAAGTGTGAGATGATTCACTTTGGAAGGAGTAACAGGAATGCAGAATACTGGGCTAATGGGAAGATTCTTGGTAGTGTAGATGAACAGAGAGATCTTGGTGTCCAGGTACATAAATCCCTGAAAGTTGCTACCCAGGTTAATAGGGCTGTTAAGAAGGCATATGGTGTGTTAGCTTTTATTAGTAGTGGGATCGAGTTTCGGAGCCATGAGGTCATACCGCAGCTGTACAAAACTCTGGTGAGACAGCACCTGGAGTATTGCGTGCAGTTCTGGTCACCGCATTATAGGAAGGATGTGGAAGCTTTGGAAAGGGTGCAGAGGGGAGTTACTAGGATGTTGCCTGGTATGGACGAAAGGTCTTACGAGGAAAGGCTGAGGGACTTGAGGTTGTTTTCGTTGGAGAGTTGGAGGAGGAGAGGTGACTTAATGGAGACATATAAGATAATCAGAGGGTTAGATAGGGTGGATAGTGAGAGTCTTTTTCCTCAGATGGTGTTGGCAAACACGAGGGGACATAGCTTTAAGTTGAGGGGTGATAGATACAGGACAGATGTTAGAGGTAGTTTCTTTACTCAGAGAGTAGTAGGGGCGTGGAACGCCCTGCCTGCAACAGTAGTAGACTCGCCAACTTTAAGGACAATTAAGTGGTCATTGGATAGACATATGGATGAAAATGGAATAGTGTTGGTCAGATGGTTTCACAGTCGGCGCAACATCGAGGTCTGAAGGGCCTGTACTGCGCTGTAATGTTGTAAAAAAAATACCGAAATTGAAAGGAGGAACCAGTGGATGTGGTGTACTTGAATTTACAGAAGGCTTCAGTAAAGGTCCCACACAAGAGGATAGTAAGCAAAGTTAGTGCACATGGAAGGGGTGGGGGGGGGAGGGGGTTGGGGGGGGCGGTAAATATTGGCATCGACTGACAATTGGTTAACAGACATAAAACAGAGCTGGAATAAAACAGGTCATTCTCAGGTTGGCAGACTGTGAGTGGTGGGGTAACACAAAGACCATTGCTTGATTCTCAGCTATTTACACTCTATATCAATAACTTGCGTGCAGGGACTAAGTGTAATATTTCCAAGTTTGCTGAAGGCAAAGAAAGTTGAGAATTTGAATTGTGAAGAGGATGCAAAGGGACTTCAAATGGGCTTTAGCAGGCTACGTGAGTGGGCAACAACCTGGCAGATAGACTATTTTGTGAATAAGTGTGAGGTTATCCACTTCGGTAGGAAAATAAGATTGAATGCAGTGTATTTCATAAAACTTCAGATATTGGGAAGTGTTGATGTGGAGAGGGACATGTGTCTCATTGTTCCTGAGACATTAAAAGCTAACATGCAAGTGCAGCAAGCAATTGGGAAGGCAAATTGTATGTTTGTCTTTATTGCAAGAGGATTTTAGTGCAGCAGTAAATGCATATTGTTGCCATTGGTGATACTGCACCTGGAGTATTGTGTGCAGCTTTAATCTCTTTGTCTAACGAAGTATATACTTGCCATAAAGGGAGGGCAATGAAGGTTTGCCAAGACTAATCCCTGGGTTGGCGAAATTGCAGGATTGTTGTCGGCAGATTGAGGAGACTGGGCCTATATTTACTAGAGTTTAGAAGAATGAGAGGAGATCTTCTTAAACCACACGAAACTCTTACAGGGCTCGACGTGCTGGATGCAGAAAGGATGTGTTCCTTGTCTGTGGGTTCAAGAGCCAGGTGACACAGTCTCAGAGTCAGATGTAGGTCATTCAGGACTGAGATTAGGATGAATTTCTTCACACAGAGGGTGACAAATGGTCGGAACTCTGTAGCCCAGAGGGCTGTGGAGACTCAAACATTGCGTATGTTCAAAGCTGAGGTCGATAGATTACTAGATATTAAAGATATCAAGCGTTATGGGATAATGCGGAAAATGATTTTGAGGTAGAAGATCGGCCATGAACTAGTTGAATGATGGTGCAGACTGAGTGTCTGAATGGTTTATCCTGCTCCTATTTACTGTGTTCTGAATTGACTTCTTGCTCGTCTCTCACAGCTAATTAGCGTTTTTTTTAATTGTTCCTTCCGCTTACCTTCCCATTCTCTGTCTGGCAACCATTGCCTCGTAGCAGCTGGATATTTTTCATATGTATATACCTGTATCAATAAGAAATAGTGCTGTTTCCCAAATAGAGTAGTGCTCCTCAAAGCCCCCTCCACCCACCCAGCCGCACGAGGAACGTTCAGATCCCCAGCAATTCCTGCTGTCATTAATTGATGGAAGTCTGGGAATTAATATTGCATGTACAGACTGGACACACGGAGACTCACATCTGGGTTGCTCTCAGTTGATTTGTTTATTAATTAATTGTATAACCGTTGTAAACGGATATTTCACCATGTTTTTAAACTGCTCTCTGAACTTGGACTGAGTCACCCCATAAATAAATGTGTTTGTGCAGCAACTTAAATTCAGCAGCATATATCCAACCTGTTGTAAGATATATTCAGAATCATTGTAACTCCCTGGATTTTTCCCTGTAATTATATAATATAAGAATTCTATAACATATACCAACCACAGAAGTATGAAGTTGCCGGATATGGTGAAGAGTAAAATCATAGACTTTCTTCTGCTTTCCATCTCTGGGTCACTGCGATATTTTCCCTGGGCTTGACACCTGAGTTCCTTACGGACTCGACTAGCTACTAAAATGTGTTGGATTGTTAAAGCGTTGAATAGCAGAATTAAAGCAAATGGGAGCAAAGGGGTTAAAAACTTATCAAACCAGGCGAATGCCACCCATCCTGGTTCAATAAAACAGCTTTGCTTTACATCACAGAACCACGGCACGTTGTTAACTACTTCTAAAGGTTTGTATATAAAGTAGAGGGGGACATTTTTAAAACAGAGCAGAATGCAAGTTGTTGATAGAACCGCAACTGCAGTTTTCTCGGTGCAATATTTTGTTTTCAGCTGCTGGCAACAAATAGCCACAAATCGATCTAAGGAGAAAGAGACGGTGAACCAAACCGAACAGTTTGTCGCTGCACGAACCAGGACACTGATAACACTGCACACAGGGGTGATGTTTAGGAATGATGCTGGGAAATAGTAATAATTGATTCGGCTCAGTACGACCTCAGTGATAATGAGCAATAGATCCGCCGTTGCCATGGCCACCAGGTAGCACGTGGTACAGGCGGAAAGGCCGCATTTGCCCCGCGACAGGATAACAATCGCCAATAAATTAACTGAAAGGGAGAGAAAGAAGACATTTAAAATTACGAATCGAACCTTATTCATGCCTCACCAAGACAGCAGACGGGAAGGGAAGGAGTCTGGCATCAAAGCAGTGGCTTGTGGGCGGGTAAGAGGGTAAACACTTAAAACATCTCAATCCCCGACCCGTCTGCTTGTTTTAATGGATTCGCAACAGGGGTGGCAAATTAAATATATTGAGGAGGCTGGATGTCTCTTATTTAGTTGGATTTGAAGGTTTAACTCTGCTCGTCCTGGTGTTTCCATAGGACCTCACGTTCCACATAAAGACACATAGGATTTGCACTCAGTACCCCATGTAGTACCAGTGGTTGTGCAATTGTCACCCCTGCAGGTCTTCGTGTGGTAATTGCTTCCCCCAGGAGCGGCCTCCTCCTATGTTGGCAGTTGTAAGCAGACGCCCGGTATCAGACCCTTGCTAGGTTTGGGGGAATTTGGACAACACTGGGATCGGACCACCTTAAGGGTTGCAAGGTAATCAGGGTCCTCTGGCCTGGGTGCCCCATCACACCGTGGATCATATGCCCACCATAATCTCTGCCTCCGGGCTGAGCGAAGTGAGGAGAGTTGAATAATTTTTTGATGCTGGACATACCTGCATGTGACAGAAATGTTGAAGGAAGCTGGGTATATGTGAATGTTGTTGGGGGGTGGTGGAGGTGAGAACAGAAGGAACCTTATCATGGTTTTGGCAGGGTGGGGGATGGGTCAAAGCAGCAATGCAGGAAATGGGATGGACATGGTCAAAGGCCTTTTTAAGTACAGTGGAGGGCAATCAGTAGTTGAGGAAATGTGAATAAATGTCAGCAGCACTAGTGTGGAGTGTAGCTTCGTCAGAACAGATGGAACAGAGGTGGAGAACCTCGGAGGATGGGAGTGAGTATTTCCAGGAACCAGAGTGGGAGGACGCATCATCAAGGTAGCTGTGGGAGGGGGAGGGAATATATTAGATATTGGTGGGCAGTCAATCCCCTGAAATGAAGATGGAGAAGTCAACGAAGAGAAGGAACGTGTATGAGGTGGGCCATGTGAAGATGAAGGTCGGGGGGAGTGGAAGTTAGAAGTAAAGTTGATGAAATATTCATGTTTACAGCAAAAGAAGGAAATGTCACACTGCGGTCATCAATGTATCAGAATGTATGTGAAGGAGGTGGCCTGGATAGGAATGCAACAAAAATGCTCGGTGAACGAAGCATAGATAGGAGTCAAACGGGTTCCCATGGCGACACAATTTAGGTTATGAATATCGCAATTTTTACATTACAGGTTCACACAGATGTACGATACAACAGAGTTCCTGCATAGGTATCATGATCCGGAACCTGTGAGGGTTTGCATTCTTAACCCAGAGCTGGTGAGCAAGAAATGGTTTCCATTGGAAATGGGAACTGAATGAATCTAAATGAATATATTGCAATGGCCGGCCCTCAGAACATCATTTTTTAATTTGTCCATTCGTATGATGTTGGCGACGCTATCAGGGCCAACATTTAGTGCCCATCCATAACTGGCCTATGAGAAAGTGGTTGTGAGCTGCCTTCTTGAACCTCTGTAGACTTTGGGACGCAGATATATCAACAGTGTTTACAAGGGAGTTCCAAGATTTTGACCCAGCGATAGTTCAGAAACGTTGATATCGTTCTGAGTCAGGATGGAGTGTGGCTTGCAGGGGAACGTTCTGTTGGTGGCGTTCAGATGCATCTCTACCCTTCCAGGTGGTAGAGGTCGCGGGTTTGGAAGGTGCTGTCGAAGGAGCCTTGGTAGATTGCTGCAGTGCATCTTGTCTTTGGTACACACTGCTGCCACTGCACATCAAGGTCAAGGGAGTGACTGTTGAAGATGGTGGATGGAACCCCTGTGTACAATTTCTAAAGATATAGTTTTGACTCCTTGCAGGGGTACACCTCGGGAAGCTAAAGGCAGAAAATGGTGCAGATTAACTGTGTCGAGGCTCTGAATGATAGGCACGAACTGAACAATCAGCACTTAATCACTTTCAGAATTTGATAATTAAAAAAAGCAAAGATGAATATTCCGCATGTGCCATACAGTTCACACAATGCAGCAATTATGTCCCATGGACTCGCAAGCACATATTGTTTTAAGTGGATTAATCAGCATTAAAGCAAAATGTTTAAGGTAAGGATAACCAGGGTAACAATACATTTTTTAAAAGGAGGATTTTAACTCTGTAAGAGTGCTCTCGTTCTATCAGTAAATAGATAGCAAATATTTCTGTTGGAGTAGTTCAATTGGAGAAAGAGAAATAAAAGTACATTTCACATTATGCGCTTCTTAACAATAATTTTCAGGAAACACCAAAGGTATTACCTTTGTCACACATGATATCAGTAATCCACATGGGGACAGCTCCATGAAGGGAAAAGATCAATCGTCAAAAAGAATGATTGCAAGATAGAACTAGTTTGTTTCAGTGCAGTTAGTGAACCACACCCAGTAAAATTTTAGGGTGACAGATACTCCCAAAATTACTGGCCACAGGTATCAGGTGTTCCACTCCGGTTAATTATCCAGACTTAGTAAATAATAACACTGATCGATTGTCTACAATTCACTGACCTATTAATGAGCGCATGACATTTTCAATCACAGCATAAAAACAGAGAGCATGTTACACACAGATTTACACAACTTCAAGGGCTGTTGTTACTTACCAGGAACACCAATGATAGCAAGGGTCGGGTAGTATATTTTCTTTATCCGAAAATATGTCTCAAGCATATTCTCGATGACGTGATCTGTCCTTTCGTCCTCCAGGAAATCACTCCGCATCAAACTGAGAGTTAGTACCTTTTATGATCTCTAATTTATACCTTTGGGATCTCCATGGCGCAATTGAGGTTGCAACATCGTTCAAATTAATTTTCAGTCTTGAACAAACAGATTACATCAACGTGTTAACTCACTATTTTGATAGAATATATATTGCATTGAAATTGAAATAGACAATTCTGATCCCATTATTTGACGAGCCAATATTGGAAGTTGTATTCTTCCAGCAATATTGTTGTTGGCTCAACAACGATCAGTCTGAAATCTACATCTCATACTGGTTTCCAAATGTCCTTGTTTTCGCTGTGCCAATTCAGTAAATAAACTTTAAATGCTGGCGTGGTTCTCTCAGGGCTCTTTTACTGCGGTATGAGATGTGAGTGCCCTCTTTAATGTGGACACTGAGTTCTTCAATCTAAGTGCGGAATGTGTGCGTATGAGTTACAGATTTACAAAATTTAACTTTGTAATACAATTGTGCTGTTCAAATTAGGGTTTTGAAACGCTACAGCAATCTTGTGTAAATTAAGGTTACTTCGAAATCATATTAGAAATAAACGCATCATTTGCAAATTGCCAGGCTTGTACTAATCTTGTGCCACGAGGACGAGGGCAAGAGCTGCAGTTATTTATTATCGATATCAATGACTTGGAAGAAGTAACCTAGTGTAATGTATTCAGGTTTGTCGGCAATACAAAGTTAGGAATGAAGGGAAGCTGTGATGATTGCACAAAGACGTTGCCATAGATAAGGATAGCATAACTGAGTGGGCAAGAAGGTGCGAGAAGGAATCCAAGGCAATGTGAGGTCATTCGGTTGGATGGGAAGAAGAGAAAATATTATTTAAGTGGTGCGAAACGATGATTTTTTTTGTTGTTCAGGGGATTTGTGTGACCTTTTACGCACGAGTCAAATGGTGTGTTGGCTTTTAATGATAGGATATTGTAGCACAAGAGTAAGAAGTCTTACGGAAATTGTACAGAGCGTTGGTCAGTTCACAGCTAGCATACCAGAGGAAGGGTGCACTTATCTTAGAGATGGTTAACACAGGTTCACTAGATTCTTGCGGAACAGGTTTGAGAAGCCAAATGACTTACACTGCTGCGATTACATACGTCATTAAGACAGGAAGGGACTGAAATACAAGGAGCTGTAGAAAACTGTGAGGGAAAGAGAGTAGGAGTAGGAGGGGTAGTAGAGAGAGTGGGGGATGGTGAAAGTTACTGATAAAGAGGGATAGGTGGAATTTTATTTTTCTCATGGACTGGGGGAGTCCCTAGCAAGACCAACATTTGTTGTTGTCCCAAATTGCGTTTGATAGCTGTGTGGCTTGCTATGTCATTAAAGAAGTCATTTAAAAGTCAACCAGCTGCTGTGGGTCTGGAGTCATATGTGGGCCAAAAGACCTCCTTTCGGAAAGGACATCAGTGAACCGGATGGGTTTTGGACAGTTAATTATTGTTTCATAGTACTATTACTGAGACTAACTTCCAATTGCACACTTTTATTTATTATTTGAATTTAAAATCCCCAGTTGCCTTGCTGGGACATGAACATATGTCCCCAGAGCATTAATTTGGGCCTTTCAAATCTTAGTTCCGTGATATTACCGCTTTGCCACCTTGTTGACAGCTATCCGCTGGTCTACCTGGCCTGGGTGTGTTTGGTTGGATAACAAAGACCGAAATTTACTCTGTGTCTAAGCCCTGCTGCAACTGACCTCAGAGTTTGTGCTTTGCCAATGTCGACGGATCTTTGCTCTCCAACAACCACGCAGTGTAATTGTCCTGGGAATGTTGTTGGGACAGTGTAATGTGAGTCATGCTGTGATGGAGAAGTGCAAGTTCTGTGCACAACCAGTACTAGACAACAAGGACAACGTATATTTGTTCAGCGGCCTTAAAATAATAAACTCGCAGTGCCACGTGCGAAATAGGAGCATTATAAAACATTTTTTGACACTGAGCCAGAAAATGAGATAGTGGATCAGATGACCAAACACTTGATCGAAAAGCTATTTTAAGCACTGTCTTAAAGGCAGAAAGCGAGGTCTAGAGGCGGAGTGGTTTAGGAAGGGTACGCCAGAGTTTGGGGCCGAGGCAAGCGAAGGATCACCCAGCAATGATGGAACAATTAGAATCAGGGATGCACAGAGGCTAGAATTAGATAATCATGCTATCTAGCTGTTTGGCTCTAGGGGACTACAGAGCTAGAAATAGGCAAGGTCGTAGATGATTCCAAAGCAAGGATGAGTATTTTAAATTCAAGTGCTGGCTTAAACGGGAGGCACTGTCGGTCATTGAGCGCACCTCTGATAGGGGAAAGGGACTGGTGCGAGTTAAGACACGGGCAGAAGCGTTTGGATGATCGCTTTACTCCAGTTTCTTACCTTGTATTCTGTATGGTTATCATGTTCAGCTAGGAAAATAGGACCAGGGAAGAGGCCATTTAGCCTATCAAATCTGTAGCTTGACAATGTCTGCAGCACTGTGTCGTTCTGGGCACCGCATCTTCGAAAGGACATATTGACTTTGAAAGGAGGGCCGCACAGATTCAATGGAGTCCGAGGGTAAGATTCAGAGGAGAGACTTAAGGGTGAGGTTATACAATTTATACTTGCACTCCCGAGAAAGTGGAAGGTGAATGGGTGATTTAATTTTGGTTTTGCGATTTTGAATCGAATTGACAGACGGAATCACAAAATTGCAGATTTGTTACAGAACATCAGGAGGCTATTAAGTCCATCGTATCTGCACCGGCTCTCCGAATGAACAATTTACTTAGTACCATACCTCCACCTTCTCCCCATAACCTTGCACTTCCTACCTTTCAATAGAAACGTGTAATTGCGTTTTGAATGCTTCAATTAAACCTACCTTCAACCCACTTGCGGGCAGTGCATTCCAGATCATAACCACTCGCTGAGTGAAAATATTTTTCCTCATGTTATTTTTTTTAACCAATTACTTTGAATATATTCCCTCTCGTTTTCGATCCATTCATGAGTGGGAACAGATTGTCCCAAGCCAGTCTCCAGACCCCTCATGATTTTGAATACTTTTATCAGATCTTCTCTTCGCATTCTTTCTTCTCCAATGAAAACGGTGCTAACTTCTCCAAGATATCTTCGTAACTGACGTTCTTCATCGCTGGAGCCATTCTCGTGAATACATTCTGCACTCTACCCATATCTTTCAGAAAGTGCGGCATCTAGGACTGGACACGTTATTCCAACTGAGAGCGACTGAATGCCGCATACAACATACTTACTGTCTTATAGACAGAGATAAACTTTTCTTGCTTGGTTGGATGTTCAGATACAGGTCAACCACGATCTCATTAACTGGCGGAGGAAACTCGAAAGGCTGTAGGCACTCTCCTGTGTCTATCTTTAATAGAGAGCTTGAGAAATTAAATGTCACGGTGGATGTATAATAATTCCACCCACCAAAGCAGTATAGGGGAAAGGAGGGTCAGCCAATGCACCCGCCCACTCCCAAATAAAACAGCAGTTTGCATTGATATAGCACCATAAACATAGTAAAACTTCCCAAAATGCTTAACAGTGACCGTAAATCCATATGAAAGTTGATACAGAGCCAGATAATGATGTATTATGGCAAAGGTGGTTGTTTTATGGAAGGTCATAAAGCAGATGCAGCTACAACGGCTAAATGATTGAAAATAGTGAATAGGTTCTGCACGTTGAAGGTTTTACTGGTTCACTCATTTTCTGAGCAGCTCCCCACCCGCTAAAACCCAAGTTAATATTGTAAATCAAATAGTCTTTATTCTTGCCACTTTAATATATAATTACAGGCAGAGTATGTCCTCTTTCAGCAACAGCGGAACACTCAATGCATGTAACATGAAGAGACAATTCAGTGGTTTAAAAGAACTTTCGACGTTGAAATCTCCTGTGTTTTAACAGCAACAGTAACCGTTTGAATGTAAATTGACCCTTTAGCACCGTGAATTAAAATATTTCCAACTGAGTTTCACAAGAGCGTTAATCAGAAGAGAAATGACACCAAGCCACAAAAAGAAATATTAGGACAGCTACCTTAAAGCTTGGTAAAAGACTAAGGGCTTTTTCTTAAAGAGGAGGTAGATGTAAAGAGCTTGCGAGGTTTTGGGAGCAAATTCCAATGCACAGAACCCGAAAGATAAAGGCATGGCAAACAATGATGCAGCGTGTGAAACTGGGGAATGCGAAAGAGGCAGGAATTGGCAAAACAGAGAGAACTTAGAGGGCAATGGAGCTGGAGGCTTTTAAAAAGATAGGATGGAATGTACGGGTTTTGGAGCATACATAGATAGGGATAGATTCTAGGTGGTTTAAGCGAGAGTGGAGTTTGTATGGAGTAAGACGTACAAAAGGTAGTGCATCTTGAAGGACTGGAGTAGATTCCAGAAAAAAAGGGTTGTCTTTAGTCCTGGAGGAAGCTAGAGTAAGAGGCAGGCTTGCTGGGATTGCATGAGGTTACATAGATTGATAGAGCTGCAGGAGGCTACTGAACTAGGGTGTGTTGTAGGTTTGGAGAACGTTACAAAGTGGCTATAGTGACCGAGCCGTTTACAACAATAAGGGGCATTGAAGTAGCTGGATGCGGTTACAGAGCAAGGGTGGATTCAGGGGCTAAAGGATGTTGAGGATTTTGGGAGGCCGTTTCACTGGAGTAGGTTGCAGAGATAAGAAGCGTTGGCTGGATGGATAATTTTACAGATGTAGAGATGGTTTTGTGTTGTAGTATATACAAAGATAGGAAGTGTTGATTGATGGAACGTGGTTATGGTGGTAGACAGGGTGGTAGAGTGACGATAGATACAGAGATAGGGAGGGTTGTAATCCTGGGTACGTGAGTGAGCAACTAAATGGCAGGTGCACTATAATGCAAGGAAGTGCGCTATTATTCACTTTGGTCGTAAGAATAGAAAAACAGAACATTTATAAAAGGTATGAAGCTTATACGTGTGGATGTTCAAGGAGATATGGGTGTGCTTGCACAAGTAACACATAAAGTTAGCTTGCAAGTACTTCAAGCAATTAGGAAGCGAATTGATTTTAATGAAAGGGGATGGAGTAGAGGAATAAAGTACTCTTGTTACATTTATACAGGGTTTTGATGAGACCACATCCACAGTACTGTGTGCAGTTTTGACCTACACATTTGAAAAAGATGCACTTGCATTGGGGCGGTAGAGTGAAGGTTCACTATATTAGCCCTTGCGATGAGTGGATGCGCTTATGATGAGAGGCTGAGCAAATTGGATCTATATTCTCTGGAGTTTAGGAGAATGAAATGCGATCTCATTGAAATATATAGGATTCAGCAGGGGCTCGATATGGTAGACACGAAGAGATTGTTTCTGCCGTTCGGGAAATTTAAAGCATGATAACACATTAACAGAATAAGGGGCAGATCTTTTAGGTATGAGATGAGGAGAAATTACTTCAATCAAACGTGTGTGAATGTTTGGAGTTAGCTACCCCCGAGGGATGTGCATGGTCTGTCGTTAAATATATTTAAGACTGAGATGGACAGTTATTTGGTCTTTCAGGGAATCAAGGGATGTGGCCAATGGGCGGGAAGTGGTCGTATTGAATGGCGGACCATGCTCCTGGTACATTTGGTCTACTCTTGCTCCTATTTCTTGTGTTGCATTATTGTGCTCTTTACAAAACTCTGTGATGCGGCAGCCCTCTTTAAATGTGGACCTTCAGTTAAGTGATTAATTCTGGTTATTTGTGACGATGTATTGAACAATTCAACGAATGAAGCTTCTGAAATTCATTCAAAAACAGAAGCTGATGCAAAATGTCAATCTAATATAGCACCTCAAACTAATTTGACGTTTTAAACAAATAGAGCTCCTCATGTAATGCAATAAAACAACGAATGTAAAACACCCCAACCATAGCAGCCTCTCCTACTGTCATAGCTCCTGCAACACAAACAAACACTCCTACTGATACAGGTACTCAACTGATATAGCTCGCCCAATTAATGCATCCCCTTCAACCAATTCAGACATTCCAACGAAATCAGCAACTCAATTAGACACTGCTCCTCCTATGGATACAGGTACTCAAAGTGATGCAACCCTTCCGGCTGAAACTGCATCTTAAACCAAAACAACATTTGAAATAATAGGCCATCTGAAACTAATGTAGTCCTTAAACTGATACATCACGTCAAATTAATACAGCAGTCACACTCATAAAGCAACACAAGTTAATACAGCACGACGAACTAAAACATCGCTTTCATTTAGTAGAGTATCTCAAACAAATATATCCAACCAAGGCATTGAAGTAATATATATCCTCAAAATAACACAGTAAGACAAACGAATACAGCATGACATTATCGGATCAGTGACATTTGCAGCTCTGAATGAGACTAACCGGTTCATCACATATGTATCAGCCATGTCGGGCTATTTCGCCAAATCTCACATTTGAGGTATTGGTCCATAGCTGTATACATTACAGAACCTAAAATTTGTATTCCAGATCATGGGAAGGTGTTGAACCTCAATGCCTGAATACCAGGTAGACTGGAAACACACATTACATTAAAGAAAACAAAAGATTGGTTGTGAAAAATGAGTTACTATAACTTACAGGGCTATGGCCCAAGAGCTGGATAGATTCTTCATAGGCAGCACGGACACGATGAGCCAAATGTTTCCTTCTGTGCCATAAGTCTTCCCATGCTCTCATACTTATGAACCATTTTATTTAAAGTGGGATGGTTCCCTGTGAAAATGCCGGGCAGAAGACATATCAGGAAGGAGGAGTCAATGTCGGCCAATGTGATCAGCAAGGGATCAAGCTTTGGATGTATCATTTCTCTCTATCCTGACAATACTGTAACTTGTGATGAAAAATTTAATCAGGGATGACATGAAACATAGCGACACGATGGAAAGCATAATGTTACCTCCTATTAAGCACTATTCAGTCAGTTCACTGTTACTGTGGACAGGGGCATTATATACCGTGCTATGTATTATTCAAGCTGTCCAGCATCTTACATCATGCAAGTCCCATTCAGCCCTCATCTCCTGTGATCGTTGATCTTCATGGACTCCCTGACCAGCAACACTTGGATTCTAATTTTTCAAATCAAAACATTCACTCCTTTCCCTTTCTCTGTAACCTACTTTAATTTGCACAGCCTACCCTATCTCTGTATCCTGCTTCATCAGTGTATCACTGCAATTTACTCAACTCCTATATATCTCTATTCCACTTTATTCTCCATCAGCTGTAAAACAAACCTGTCACTGTAACCACTGCCATCCCCTACACCCCCCACCCACCCCACCCCCCCCCCCCCACCTTTGTAAATACTTCAGCCCCTACAACGCTATCTATCTCTGCGGTATACACTATACATAAAACAATCCTTAGCACAGTAAAAACCTCCACCTCCAAAACTGACCCTATGGTTCCTCTAGCCCATACAATAGTCCCTATATCGGTATTTTCCTCCGGCCCCTACAACCTTCCCTATGACAGTTATTTCCTCATGTCTCTGCAACCCTCCCTAACGCTGTAAAGGCATCTACTGACTAAAGACCACCCTCCTTCTGTAACCTCCTCTAGTCCCTCCAACCATTCATATCCATGTAATGTCCTCCAACCCTGAAATAATCTATAACTCTGTAATCTCGTCCATATCTACAGCTCGCCCTACGTCTGTAAACAAGTGCAGATGCTACAACTCACTCTACTCAGTAGCATTCGGCAGCTCCTCCTACTCTAAAAGAATTCTGAACACGTGAAAATTGGACTCTGTGCATCCCCGATTCCCCTTGCTCCACACAGATGGATGTGCATTCACCGCTGAGACCCTACACTCTGGAATGCCCTCTTAAGAAGTCTAAACCTATATGCCCTCTTTTTCTATTGTTCAAGTATGCTGGTGACATTTTTGCTTAAGAAGTGAGGCCATTTAAATGTTCAGTGCACCCATGCAGAGCGCTGATTTAAAGGAACCGACTTGTGGCCTCTGTGTGGAATTTTCGACATTGCACCATTGCTCTTGAGCATGTACCTTAAACCCGACCTCTATGAGAAATATTTTGCTCCACTAATGTAACCTTATGGGTCTGTGTACAATTATTGTCTGATTAACGATCCTGTGAAGCACCTTACGATGCTTTTTAGCAATTTTAATAGGCACTGAATAAATGCATGTTATTTGTTGAAAGCAAACAGCCAGTTACACTGATCTGGACGTAGTGAGGGGTATACCAAAAACCATCAGAACTGTACCTTGGGCTCTACATTCAGGAAGCTGCGTGGGAAGAAATGGTTTATTCCTGCAACAAACATTTTAAACTCCCTGCTGAAAAAAGAGGCTTATATGTCAGAAGAGTTCCCCTCAATTTCGACCTATTCAATGTGCAGTGTTGAAACACCTGTGACCCGAGATGGCTGGAAGTAAAAATAAAAAGAATGCTTGCATTTATCAAGAGCCTTTTACCACAACACTGCTTCCCAATGTACTTCACAGGGAATGAAGGACCTGCCACAATGTGGTAATGTAAGGAAACACAGTTTGCACACAGCAAACTCCTGAATAGAGCAATGCAAGAACTGACAATACATCACCCGTTTGTTTTAATGATGATGGTTGATGGAAAAGTCTCGACCCCAGGACATCGGGGAGAACGTATCCCCTGCCTTACTTTCATACTGGCCGTGGGGTTTTAACGTCCAATTGAGACTGCCGATGGAGCGTGAGGTTTATGTCTCATCTGTAAAAACTGCCCCTCCAACACTGCACTCCCTCAGTAAAACAAAAGCTCGCATATATATAGCGAGGTAATAAAACATCCTTCACACAGACATGACAAAATGAATGATAACACCCAGACACATCAGGAGATATGAGGTCCGGTGACTAAAAGCATGCTTATAGATGTAGGTTTTAAATAGTATCTTAAATGACGAAAACGAGGTAGAGAGGTGGAGAGATGTATGGGGGATAATCCAAAGCATGGGGCCGACGCAACAGTTGGATTTGTTAAAATCAGAGATGAACACGAGTCCATAATTGGAGGACAGTAGCTATCTGGGAGGTTTTCGGCTTGAGGATAATACAAAAATATGGAGAAGTGAGGGCATGGATGGATTTGAAAAAAAGGATGAACATTTTAAAATCAAGAGATTTCTTGAGAGGGGGCTAAGGTAGCTCATCGAAAAGAAGAGTGATTGAGGAATGGGACTTCGTGACAGTTATGCTGTGGGCATCAGAGTTTTCGTTGACCTCAAGTTTATGGAGAGTAGCATATAGGGGTCGAGACAGGAGTGCGTTGTCAAAACAAATATGATCAAGTTGGAGGAAGATTTTAATCCTAAGCCACTTTAGATAAAGGAAAGCTGCACATATGGAACCAGAAACCAGTGAATTAGCAAAACAGTTATTGAGTATTGTGGTACAGAATAACTGATCATTAGATTGCCGTTTTGTTATATTCTTGGACCGTGCATTCCTCGAGAGATTCGTGTGTTGATTGATAGATGAAAGACTCCAGTAACAGTTACTAAATATAGAGCATTTTATCTTTAAACTAGCTTGCAAGATTGCTTCCATCATGAAGAAAACATCAAATAATGCTCGGGAATGTTACCCTCTGAAAATGTCTATTGCAATTTTTGTCTACGTTTAGGAGACTTCTGTCACGTCTAAAGATTTGATCAGGAGAGTACTGTTCGTCAAGGTGTATTGACTTAATATCGTTCTAATTGCAACCACACGCCACGGGCATGTCAGTATATGAATGCTAAATGATGTAATTGCGAAAAGGCTGGTAATATTGCAGCTGTTTGAAGACTGAAAGCGAAAACAGGAAAGAGAACACTTGCTCATAGTAATAGAAACAGCGATGGAAAAGTGTTGAGTTCTCAATCTTGTAGCGAATTCAGCATGTCTCCACGGAGAGGTGTTAAGGTTATAGCGAAGTTATGCCACTAGGAATCAGTAAAATGACTGAAACATTTGTGCAAAGAAACTGAAAAATCAACTGAATATCGCCATGTCCATTGATAATGCTGCAGATTTCTATATTGTGAGCAGAGATACGTACAACAACAAATTCAGTGTCAGAGCTCTTACTGAGAGCACAGGTCAGTGGAACACCGACTTTGATGAGGCGTTTGAAACATGTGGACAAATGAAGTGTCATGTCCACCCTAAGGGCAAGTCCCACAAGTTACCCTTTTTCTAGAGAGATATAGGCAAAAACTGCCTTCCCAAGCTAATGTTGGACTGCACGTTGAGACGGCCAAGAAGCTTAACCAGTTGTAAAGCAGTTACAGGATCATTCCTCGGATAGATCTGAAGGGTTAATTTGTGCGAAAGTGCAAATCTGATTTAGGCCTGAGACAAGTATATTGCAAGGCCGTACCTTATGCTCTCAAAACAAAGAATTAAGAGGAGATTAAAAAAAAAACTAGACGGAGCCATTATTGCTGTGCAACCCCAGTTTTAGTAGTGCCCAAGTGAGACAGAACTGTAAGACCATCTGGGGACTAGAAAGTCACGATCAAACAGTAAATGCTGAACGGTGTCCACATTGGCCTCTCAAAATTTGTACGCAGAGTTCGCTGGATCCAAGGTATTCAAGAAGTTGGATTTGTTCCATGCTTTGCACAGCTCATTGCAGGTCGAGAGAGTCAACAGTATCACACTATAAACACAGGCATGGGTTTATTCTCTTTTACTGAGCTGCACTCTGGTGTGATTTCGTTTTCATAAAACTCGTCCAAGTGACCAGAGATAAGATTTTTTTTAAGGCGTGCCACATTGCTTGTGTAATCAGGACGATTAGTCGTGCAGAACCAGAGCAGAGGAACATAAGCTTCGCGTGCTGGATGAAGACCCAATGATGAAGTTAAAAATAAGAGCATGTCTGCTTTTGTGCAATTTCAGGTAGTGTATCCTAGCTTGAACATCAAGGAGAAGGAGTACCTGCAGGGATTAAAAGCTGGAGGCTATAGACATTGCACCAAATACAAAAGATGTGCCTGGCCCGAGATGCTTTCCAGCAATTGTCCAATACTACTCGTGATTTCTGTTAGCTGCACTCCATGAGGTGTGCAATTGCAATATTTGAAAGGACAACGATATGCTTATGAAGAATGTACCGTAAATTTCGCCGGTGATACTTAACTCATTCATTTGGAGACAAATCGTGACCTGAAACTAGCATGTAACACGTTAAACTATGGAGCAAGAGCAGTGATCAGTTGCGTCATAGATGATGGTTAAGAGAAGCCCATAGCATTGACGTTAGGTATGGCAAACAAGAGAGAACATAACTATTTGCAGATATAAAACAAAGCAGTTGAAGGCACAGCCACTAATGGTAGTTTAAAGTCGGGATGCTCAGAATTAGAGGAACACGGAGGTCTTGGATGATGTAGAGACAGGAGGAGTCTACCGACTTTGCAAGGATTGTAGGGATTGGAGGAAGTTACAGAGACGAGGAGAGTTATAGAGTTGGTTAGATTACAGAGATAGGAGCAAGACCATGGCAGGATTTGCAAAGAAGGAGAAAACAAATAAAATCGAAGTGTTGCTTGCCTGGGAGCCAATGTAGGAAGCGAGCAGAAGGAGTGATGGGTGAACGTCATTATGTGCGTTAAAAGACACAGGCATCAGGCTTTTGATTGACCTCAAATTTACAGGGGCTCGAATGTAGGAGGCTGCCCAGGGATTTATTGAAAAAGTCAAGTCAAGAAGAAATAATGGCATGTATGATGGTTTCAGAACTGCATGAGCTGCGTCAGTGGTGAAGTAGTACAATGATAGAGAGGTGGAAATATGTGGTCTTAGCGGTGGCTTGGAAATGTTGTCAGACATTCATCTTCGGGACAAATATGGGACCACATTTTGAACAGTCTGGGTCAGCCAAGATGATGCTAGGGATAGATGCTTAAGGGAAAGCGAGATACTGGTGCAGAAGCGGGAAGAAATCCAATGTTGAATGACACCCCTGGCTGCGATGAGATCGATAAAACATGGAATAATTTGGATAACGACGGAAACCAATCTGTAGGGATTGCAACATTGTGTTCGGGGAAAGATGAAGACGGGATTGGGAGGTAACAACACGTCCAGGGAGTTTGGACGAGATAGAGATAAAGATAGGAAAAATAATTTGCAATGATGGAGGGACCAAGTGTTTTTTTATTGAGAAAGGAGTGATGAAGGCAGAGTTCAAGGAGAGATGAACAGGACCTGAGGAATGATAACTCTGTACAATATCAGATAACGTGGGAACCAGGAAGGGACATGGCACCATTCATCTAAGCAAAGACCAGGCTGCAGCGACGGGGGTTTTGGCTTCTATGCCGAGCCTGGCCACATGGGCTTGCCCCGGGTCAGTTCTCCCAGCGCGAGCTCCTTTACTGGGCTTGTGCAGGTGCAACCCCTCCACCCACCACAGCAACACAATCTGACTCGGGGGGAGAGAGAGAGGGGGACACAGTGAGTGTGTGTGTGTGTGTGTGTGTGAGAGAGAGAGAGAGAGAGAGAGAGAGCAGTGATTGGTCGGCGGCAATGGATTAGGAATGGACTCAATAAAGTATCAGCAGTAATAAAGCAACGAATAATATTCAAGTGCCTCGAAATTTGTGCTTTTGTAACAACAACGTTGTTTTTGTTCCGGGCTGATGTGAGGAGCTGAGAATCGAACCAGTTGAGGTGCAGGAGAAACTGTGGTAGGTGTTGCCCTCCTGTCCTGCAGGGGGCTATGACCCCCTTCCTGTTGCCTTTCCTTGATGACCTATAAAGGTCATCTAGTACCAACCAACCTGCTGCTTTTTGACTTTTAAGCCCGCCCACCCACCAACCCTGCCAGTGTACTTCAGCTCATCCAGATTTTGGTCGTCTATTTCCCATTGGGACTAAATATTATATTAATTAACTGAAACGGTTGGGATGCTCTCAGTTGTTTTTTGTATGCATTAATTGGATAATAGATGTAATTGGATATTTCACTGCGATCTTGACCAGCTCTCTGAACTTTGACTGAGTCGCCCCATAAATAAAGGTATTTGTGCAGCAACTTACATTCATCATCATCAATCCGACTCGTTCAAATATTAATTCATAATTATTGTAATCTCCTGGATTTGTTCCTGCGATGTTATAATATACGAATTCCAGAACATATACCAACCACAATAGTATGAAGCTTCCAGATATTGTGAAGAGCAAGATGATAGACTTCCTTCTGCTCTCCATCTCTGGGTCACTGCGATTCTTTCCATTATTCTGACCCCTCAATCCCTTACGGACTCGACTGGCCACTAAAATGTGCCTGACTGTCAGAACGTTCAGTACCAGAATTAAAGCAAATGGGAGCAATGGTGTTGACACCGCATCAAACCAGTCAAATGCCACCCATCCAGGCTCACTATAATAGTTTGGATTTGTGTAACAATTTCATGGTACACCGTCGATTATCTCTCCCAGTTCATATATAAAGTAGAAGGGGACGTTTCTTAAACAGAGTAATATGCAGGTTGTTGCTAGAACCACAGTCGCAGTTTTCTGTGTGCAATATTTTGTTTTCAGCTTCTGGCAACAAATGGCTACAAATCGATCGAAGGAGAAAGTGACAGTGAACCAGACAGAACATTCTCTGGCTGCAAATCTCAGGACAGCGATAACACTACACACAGGGGTGATGTACAGGAATGATCCTGGGAAGTAATAATAACCAATCCGCCACAGTATGACCTCTGTGATAACGAACAGTAGATCCGCCATTGCCATGGCAACCAGGTAGTGTGTGGTGCAGGTAGAGAGGCCGCACTTTCTCCTGGACAGGATCCCAATCGCCAATAAATTAACTGCAAAAGAGACAGGGGAGAAGGGACAAGAAATTAACTGATCCAGCATTCTCCATGTCTGACCCTGACAATAAGGACAGGATATTCGCACCGAGAAACGGATGGGTTGAGGTTGGGTCAGTGCATTTTTTTCTTTTGAAAATCACTATCCTGACCCCACACGCCTCTGAACCGTCTATGCTTAGGTTTAACAGAGTCAAAAGAGAGGATGAACTGGCATTCATTCCCAGGGATGAAAACAGAAAGTCCGGCAAATACTGAGCGGGTCAGCCAGCATCTCTGGAGACCTTGCACCAGTTCTGAACGTTCGGACATCCGAGCAATATATCGTTACTCCCCATCTCTGATAGGACCCTCCTCGCATCAGTACACTCCCAGGAACAGATATGCACCTGTTGACTGGATATATATGGAATTGGATCCCCTAGGATTACAGCCCCCAACATTCTACCCCTCTGGGAAGTGCAACCGCCCCCAGGATCAGAGTTGCCTTATGAGATTGGAGTGAACTTTCAGGATCTGACAACCTTGGCACAATCAGAAAATCCCTCCTCGGGATCGAACGCCCCTGGTAAAATGTTGCACAATCGTGTCTTGGTTCAGATACTTACCCCGGCAGCTGCGACTTCCAAGACTCAGAAAACAACACAAGATAGGGGAACCCTCCCGGTGCTGGGGGCCAGATATTCCTTTGGCACTCACCAGACTCGATCACGCTGATACATATGCGCGGCACCCTCCAACCCTGGGTCGAATTTCAAGCAATGTCCCTCTTCTCCCCTTCAGCAACTAGCCTTCCGACTCAGACCAAGATGCAGCAGATGAGACCGCCCATGGGGTTGCGATTCAGACACTCCTTTACCCAAGAACTGATGTAAAGAGCAGCTGCCGGACCCGACCCCGACGGGACCCGAATACATTAATTTATTTCGAGATCAAGCACTGAAACAGGCCCTTCGTCCCATCGAGTGTGTGCCGACCAACAACCATCCATTTGTACTAATCCTACATTCCTACCACATCCCACTACCTATACGAGGGGCAAATTATAACGACCAATTTACCTATCAACCTGCAAGTCTTTGGCTGTGGGAGTAAACTGGAGCACCCGGCGAAAACCCACGCGGTCAAAAGGCGAACTTGCAAACTTCTCACAGGCAGTACCCAGAATTGAACCCGGGTAAGTGCAGCTATGAAGCTGCGGTGCAAACCACTGCACCACTGGATATGCTTTTGGGTTCGGGTGGCTCGGACTGATGGCTCCGGCGTTCGGGTTCGGTTAAGGTTTCCTTTGCAGACCTTTATGCTCCGGTATTAGCCCTTTATGCTCCTGTATTTAGTCCTTTATGCTCCTGTATTTAGCTGGATGTGACAGAAATGTGGAGCATGATACGTTGGATGTGGAAACTCATGGGATGGCCAGTCAGGGCAAGGGCAAGGGCAGCGTTTTCGTTCTTCTACAAGAGACGAGAAAGGGTGAAACCAGTAAGGCTGTTAATATGACTGAAATGCTCGAGTAACCTGATCAATACAGTGGAGGTGTATTCTCGGCTGAGGGGAAAAAATAGGACATTTCAGAAGCACTGTTGTGGAAGTTAGCATCCTCAGAAGAGATCTAACAGGCTTGTGAAACTTAAAGCATGGAACAGTCTTTCTGGAAAGCAAATACTGCAATTAAGGTCGATAGGGAGTCGGTGTGATTATAATAAATTTGGTGCACAGCGAATCCCCTAGAATGGAAAGAATGACAGGGAAGTGTCCGAATGCACTGTGTAAAGGCGAGGGAGAGTTGGAAATGAAAATAAATAGTGATGAACTATTTTCAGTTCAAGACAAAAGAAGAAAGTGGCATCACCACAGTCATAAAAATATCGGAACCAAATACATGTGCAGGAGGGAACCTGAGTAAAATTGGAACAAATAATAGTCCACGTATCCTACGGAAAAAGCACACATAAAGGCTCCCATACTGATGACGTGAGTGTGAAATATCCCATTTTTAAACCAGAGGTCCATATATCTATGCCCTGCGCAACAGTTGGCATAAGGAGCCAGCGAGTGTTTTCATTCCCAGATTAGAGCCGTTGAGGAGCAGATGATTTCCAGCAGTAATGACGGGTGAAAGAAACAAAACTAAATAATTCCAAATAAGGCTGCCAGAATGTACCAGCATTAGTAGGTGGAGTGAAGTGTTCTGGTCAATAGCCTAATGATATCTGTCTGTCAAGATCCCATCCTCTGTGAGTTTAAGAACAGATCGGGTTTGCTGCACAAGAGAGAACAGCCTGACATGGACAGAAATGTAAATGGACTTTTGGATGATTCAATTAACGGGGCCCATTCACATCATGTGGCGCAGTGGTTAGTACTGCAGCCTCACAGCTCCAGGAACCCGGGTTCGATTCTGGGTACTGCCTGTGTGGAGTTTACAAGTTCTCCCTGTGACTGTGTGGGTTTTCGCTGGGTGCTCCGGTTTCCTCCCACAGCCAAAGACTTGCAGGTGATAGGTAAATTGGCCGTTGTAAATTTCCCCCAGTGTAGGTAGGTGATAGGGTATATGGGATTACTATAGAGTTAGTATAAATGGGTGTGGTTGGTCGGCACAGACTCGGTGAGCCGAAGGGCCTGTTTCAGTGCTGTATCTCTTAATAAATAAATTTTTAAAAATTAAATAAAATGCAACACTCATGACAGATTCTCAGAACCGTATTGTAGGTAATAGGATTAATCAACACTAAAGGAACAAAAACATATGCATGAACGATGCACAAAGACAGCATAGTTAGGATCGACACCTTCTCCCATAGCGACATCATTTGCAATGCGATTTGTTAACGCTATTGGGGAGGGTTTGAACTACCTTGGCAGCGATGTTGGATAAAATAAATAACATCAGAGAAGAATAATAGGGTTCACATATAACTGGGGGAGACAGATGGTCGGAGATTTGGAAATATTAAGTTATTCAGTGGGTCCAGCGTAAGGCGAGCATGATAAATTCCAGTTTAGGATTACTGTGCATGTCAGTAAATGTGTGGAATGTGGTGATTGACATTGATGTGTTACAGTCGCAGATTGCCATGTGGAAACATATTGTTGTTGCTATAATGGAGACATGGCATAAATAAGGGAAGGAGTGGGAATAAAATAGTCTTGGTTACTTTGTGTCCAAGACAGAAAGAAAAGGAAGGAAAGGATTCAGGTCGCAGTATTGATTTAGGAGAGCATTTCAGTGCTGGAGGGAAAGAATGTCCCAGAGGGTTTAAGGAGAAAATATGTTTCGCTAGAGCTACGGGACAAAAACGGTGCAATTACATTGATCGCTTTAGTTATAGCCCACCAACTAGTGGGAAGGATGTGGAGGAACAGATTTGTGAGAAAATTACAGAGATGTGCAGGAATAATCGAGTGGTAAAAATCGAGGCTTTACGAATCATCACATAGATTAGGATAGTAGTTGTTTAAAGAGCAGAGTGGGGCAAGAGGTCCTTGAGTTTTCAGGAGAATTTTCCAAAGTAGTAGTTTCCAGTCCAACGAGAAAGGAGCGCTGCTAAACCTGACTCTTGGGAATGAGGTGAGCCAGGTGGATCGAGTTTCTGTAGGGGAACATTTAGGTGACAGTGACCATTGTATCATAACAGGTGAGCTATGGGATACGACAAGCAACAATCTGCAGTAAGAATACTTATCTGTGGAGGGACAACTTCAACAGGATAAGAATAGATCTTAAAAAATAAATTGATGTCAAATGTTAACAGGCAAAACAGTAACTGAACAATGAGCTAACTTGAACAGAAAACATAGTTTCTACACAGTTCAACTATAAAGCCAGAAAGTGGAAAGGTAGTGCAAACAAATTCCGAGCTTCGTAGATGATTAAAGTCATAGAGATTAATGTGCAAAAAAGAGTAACTGTGCATGTGACAGATGTCTAGTTGATACTGAGAACCAGGCTGAATATATAAGGTTCAAGGGTGGAGTGAAAACGCAAAGAAGAGAAGCCAAGTGAGATTTCAAAAGGACTCTGGTAGCTATGATAAAAGGGAATCAGAAGTTTACTACAGGGATATACATTGTGAAACTGTGGTAAAAAGAGGAGTAGCGGACCAAAAAGGGGATTTACGCATGGAGGCAGAGAACATGGGCGAAATATTAAATTAATACTTTTCATCTCTCTTTACCAAGGAAGAACATGCTGCATGGTTCATGGTGAAGAGACTTGAATTGTTTAAAATTGATAAGGAGCAGGCATTGCATAGGCTGTTTGTTTTTAATGTCGATAAAACACCAGGACCAGATGAGTTGCATTCGGGGATACTGAGGAAACTCAGAATGGAAACAGCTGAGGCACTGGCCATAATTATAGAGTCTTTTTATGGGATGTTGGATGCTACCGGAAGCCTGGACAATTGAGAATGTTTCGCCTTTGTTCAAACAATATGTATTGAGTTCATCCGAACAATCACAGTCCCATCTGATTAAGTTCAGTAGTGTAGAGGCTCCCGGAGGGAACAAATTGCGGTCAAAATTAATAGTTAGGTGGATCAATGTGGATTAATTAAGGCCAAATAGCATGAGTTTCTTAGACATAAATCGTGTTAAATTAACATGCTGGAGTTTTTGATGACATAACAGAGTAAGTTTAAGAGGTTAATGTGGTTTACGTTGTGCACAATGATTTGCAAAAGGCATTTGATAAAGTGTCATACAGCAGGCATGTGAGAAACGTTATGGCTCAGGGAATAAAAGGGACAGTAGTAACGTGGATATGAAGCTAGCTCAGTGACAGAAAAAACCTAAATCGAAGCAGGAAATAATGATTAATGGATTTTGTTCTGACTGGAGTAAGATTTGCAATAGAGTTCCCCAAGGGTCCGGGTTAGGACTCTTGCTATTCATCATGTATATTAATGCCCTAGAAATTAGTGTACAGGGCACAGTTTCAAAAATTGCGGAACATACGAAACGTGTAAGTATTGTGAACTGTTCGGAGGACAGTGCAGCACTTCAAAAGACTTGGACATATTGGTGGAATAGGTGCACACGTAGCAGATGAAATGTAATACATGAAGTATAATGTGGTTTATTTTGTTAAGAAGAACGCGCAGAGACAATATCAAGGGTACAATACTAAGGTGAGTGCAGGAGCAGACGGTCCAGTGTGTGCGTGCATATATATATATATATATATATATATATATATATATATATAGTCATTGAAAGTTGACAGGCTGAGAGCGCGGTTAATAAAATATTGAGCATCCTAGGTTTCGATACTAGGGCATATCGTATAAAAGCAAATAATTTATATTAAAATTGAATAGAACGCTGTTCCAGCCTTAACTGGAGTATTTCTCTGGGCCCCACAATTTAGGAAAGCTGTCAAGACATTAGAGAAAGTGCAGAAAAGATTCACAAGAACGTTTCCAATGATGAGGAAATTCAGTTATATGTCGATCAGTAAAGTTGGGTATGTTTTCCTTGGAGAAGAGATTGTTGAAAGGAGATGGTATAGAGGTGTTCAATATCATGACGATTATTCAGAGTAGATAGGGGGAAAATGTTCCCTTTGGATGAAGGATTAACAACAAAAAGGCACAGATTAAAGGTAACTGGAAAAAAGAAGCAATGGAGACGTGAGGAAGAACTTTGTTTTTTTCACGCATCTAGTGGTGAGGATTAGTAATGCACTGTCTGAGTGCCTCGTGGAAGTAGGTTCAACTAAGGCATTCAAGAGAGAATTTGATTGTTATCTGAAAAAAAGAAGAATGTGCAGAGCTACGCGGAGAATGCCGCGCAGTGTCATTAGGTAAGTTGCTCCTTCAGAGAGACAGCAGAGTGCAACGGACCGAATGATCTTTTCTGTGCCGCGCAATGCTGTGAATCTGTAAGTTTTGTTTTAAGAAGTTTCATTATACAGAAGGTTTCAATACTATATATAACAGTGTTTTCCTGATATTTACCTATCAGTAAATAGTAAATATTTGTCTCTGTTGGAGAAGTTCAAGAGGACACAAAGTAATATCAATGCATTTCAATATAATACACTTATTGCTAAACATCAGCGAAAATCTTCCACTTTGTAATAAATTACATTCTTAACGCACAAAATCAGCTCCAATCATTGGCGAAATCATTTACTTGAAACAGTGGTTTCAAAATAGGGCCGGATTTAATAATTGCAGTCAGTACAAACCTGTAGTGACAGATGCTCCTAGTGATGCAGGGCCACGGGGATCAGATTTTGCATTCCGGTTAGTGACCCAAACTCAGTGCACCGTCACTGTCTAATATACCCCCAGTAATGCATGGCCACTGAGGACCGCCCTTCCATTCTAGTGACCTACACTCAGTACAATTCTCCGGTGGCAGTACTGCCAATAATAGAAGGCAACTGGGGAGAACTATCACATTACGGTTAGTGACCCTCACTTGGAGCAATTCTACAGTAACAGTTGCTCCCAGTAATATATGGTCACTGGGGTCAGGTGTTCCTTTCGAGTTACAGACCCACACTCAGATGAAATGTGAAATCTAATACATTCACTCGGAGCCCTGCATTCAATGAGTTCGAACACAACAGTACACGATATTTCAATCAATGCATTAACTTGGTAATTAATAGAATAAAATCGCATAAATAATTCAACACATTTGATGAAAGGAAGTGATATATCTGATCATATGGCTGTATAATGATGATCTCTCGATCACAATGTTACATTATCAGTCATAGATTAAGAACAGAGATTATATAACACATAGACTTACACAACTGCAATGGTTATAGTCACTTACCAGGAACACCAATGACGGCAAGAATTGTGTAATATATTTTCACGATACTGTCAATTGGTTGATGCATTTTCTTTGTGAAATGAGTTGACACTTTGTGCTTCACACAATGTCTCTCCATTAAGCTCTGATGAAATACTTTCCCAGAGCCTTTAATATCTACCCTGTTGGACCCCCATGGGGATATTGAGGTTACAACATTATTCAAACAGTTTTATTTAATTTGAAGTAGTGATTACGGCATGGAGTACAGTCCATGCTGTGATAGAATATATTTGGTTATGCGACTGAATTAGAGAACTCCAAAGACTGGACAATATTGATCATATTAAATAATTAATGACAATTTAAAGCTGCAATCTCTTGGTAATGCCATTGTTATTTTAACGTCATCAACTCCATCTCTAGATCTCATATTGGGTCCGTGTTGTCCTTCACTCGACTGTGACCAGTTAATGATTACATTCCAAATGTTTATATATCTCAGGGATAACCTACAGCGCTCTGGGATGTGCCTGTTCTCTTCAGCTGTGAGCGTTCAGGTACATTATTAATGTGAGTTGTATGTTTCTACGTATTGAAAGTATCAACTAATACAGCATCAGCAACTAATTGAACATCACAACTGATATGCTGTCGCAATATAAGACAACATCCTAAATTAGTACGATGTTTGAAACCAAGAGAACAGCTCAAATACTACAGACCCTCCAAACGATGCAGCCGACTACCCAACAGATGCAATCTATCGAACCAATACAGACACTCAAACTGATACTGATACTGCTCCTCAACCCAACAAAGACCATCCAACTATTGCAAATCGTCCTTTTGACATATGCCCTCCAACTGACACAAATCCTTCACCCTAACAGCCACTTCTATTGATTTATGCACTTAATCTGATGCAGACCTTTCACACCAAAGTGCATTTTAAACTAACAAAACAACTCAAATGAATAGGTCGCCTGAAACGAATACAGTTCTCAAAATAAAACCTTACCTTAAATTATTACAGCCCTTCACACTGATAAAGCAATTGGACTATTGGGTCCAGTTCTCGTCACCACATTTCAGGAACGATTTGAGGGTGCATGACAGTCTGCAGAGAATCTTTACCAGAAGTGTTCCAGCTATGGGGGATTTTAGTTACGAGGTGAGGATGAAAAAAAATGTTTTCCTGTTGGAGCAAAGGATATTCAGGTAGTATGTAGTAGAACTGTACAGGATTATTAAAGGTTTAGATAAGTTAGACAAGGCGAAACTGTTTCCATTAATTAATGTTACAGGGACTCGGAGACACAGGTGGAAGGTTTTGGCATAGAGTTGTGGGGGAAATCGAGGAACCACGTTTTTGTACAGCTGGTGGTACTGACATGGAACTCGCTGCCCACAAGGGTGGGGTAAGTGGAGGCAATGAATGATTACAAGAGAAAGTTGGATGGTGACTTGAGAGAAGTAGACTTGCAGCCCTATGGAATTGAGTAGAGGAGTGGAACTGACTGGATAGCTCCGTGGTGACACAACCTGGACTCGATGGGCCGAATGGTCTCATGCTGTGCCTTAAAATGACCCCGTGGCTCCAAAATTAATACAGAACTTAAAGCTAGTACACCACTTCCAGTTAATACACGACCACAAAAAATCTCAAATTGAGATTTGCAGTTTGTACAAACGGCTGTTTGCAGTATATAAAAATGATTTGGAGTAAAATGTAGCTGGTCTGATTAGTAAGTTTGCAGACGACATAAAGGTTGGTGGAGTTGCGCATCGTGATGAGGATTGTCAGATGATGCAGGAGATAAAGATTGGTTGGAGACTTGGGCGGAGAAATGGCAGATGGTGTTTAATCCGGACAAATGTGAGGTAATGCATTTTGAAAGGTCTAATGCAGGTGGAAAGTATACATTAAATGGCAGACCCCTTAGGAGTATTGACACGCAGAGAGATCTGGGCGTACAGGTCCACAGGTCACTGTAAGTGGCAACGCAGGTGGATAAGGCAGTCAAGAAGGCATACGGCATGCTTGCCTTCATCGGTCGAGGCATATAGTATAAAAATTGGCAAGTAATGCTGCAGCTGTACTGAACTTTAGTGAGGCCACACTTAGAATATTGTGTGCAATTCTGGTCGCCACACTACTAGAGGACGTGGAGACTTTTGAGAGGGTACAGAAGAGGTTTACCAGGATGTTGCCTGGTCTGGAGGGCATTAGCTATGAGGAGAGGTTGGAAAAACTCGGATTGTTTTCACTAGAACGACGGAGGTGCAGGGGCGACATAATAGATTAGATTAGATTAGAGATACAGCACTGAAACAGGCCCTTCGGCCCACCGAGTCTGTGCCGACCATCAACCACCCATTTATACTAATCCTACACTAATCCCATATTCCTACCAAACATCCCCACCTGTCCCTATATTTCCCTACCACCTACCTATACTAGTGACAATTTATAATGGCCAATTTACCTATCAACCTGCAAGTCTTTTGGCTTGTGGGAGGAAATCGGAGCACCCGGAGAAAACCCACGCAGACACAGGGAGAACTTGCAAACTCCACACAGGCAGTACCCGGAATCGAACCCAGGTCCCTGGAGCTGTGAGGCTGCGGTGCTAACCACTGCGCCACTGTGCCGCCCTAGAGGTTTACAAAGTTATGAGTGACATGGACAGAGTGGATAGTCAGAAGCGTTTTCCCAGGGTGGAAGAGTCAGTTACTAGGGAACATAGGTTTAAGGTGCGAAGGGCAATGTTTTGAGGAGATGTGCGAGGCAGGTTCTTTACACAGAGGGTGGTGAGTGCCTGGAACCTGCTGCCAGGGACGTTTAAGAGGCATCTTGACAAATACGTGAATAGGATGGGAATAGAGGGATACGGTCCATGGAAGTGCAGAAGGATTCAGTTTCGGCAGGCATCAAGATCGGCGCAGGCTTGGAGGGCCGAATGGCATGTTCCTGTGCTGTACTGTTATTTGTTCTTTGAGACAGTTTCTCAAAGTAATGGATTGCACGAAGCTAGTACTGTGGAGAGTTATAGAGTCAACGAAACCTATGGCACAGAAGTAAGACGATAGGCACGTCGCTCCACTGCCAACCAAAAATTAGTTCCTTACTGGGGAGGCGGTGGCATAGTGGTACTCTCACTGCACAAGTAATCCAGAGTCCAGGTTAATGCTCTGGGGACATGGGTTTGAATCGCACCATGGTAGATGTTGAAATTGGAATTCGGTTGATAACTCTGAAATGAAAAGCTAGGCTGATGTTGAAACTGAAGCCATTGTCGATTATTGTTAAAGAAAAAAAAAACCTCTGGTTCATGAAAGTCCTTCAGAGAAGGATATCTCTCCTTAGCTGGTCTGGTGTCCATGTGATGTAGGCCCACAGCCATGTCGCTGACTTTTAAATGCCCTCTGATATAGCCTATCGGGACAATTAAAGATGGACATTAAATGTTGGCCTTTCCAGGGTCGCCCATTATCCACACACAGAAAAAAAAACTTACTTTCCATCTCTTCATCTGTCATCCTGTAGGTTATGGCACTTCAAGCGCATATACTACTGTTTTGTTTGAATGCGTTAAGGGTCCAGCCTGCACTAAATCTTCAGGGAGTGAATTGCACCCCTCTCTCTGAATGCATATATAGGACAAGCTCCAGTAACATCAGAAAAGCCTGATTTGTATCAGTTTCCTCTTTGTTCAGCTATTTATTTGCCTGATTATTACCTTTCAGAGTGCAAGTTAAAAATACATCTGCAAGAGAAGAAATGTCTCCAACAGCTCCTTCCAGATTCGGCATTTCAAATTAGTGGACTCCAACCTTTGGACTTTTTTTATGTTCGTAGACTCCAGTTTTAACGGAAATCCATATTAGCTAGTAGTCATGATAAGTTTCTAGTTAATAAATGTCCTTGCCTTTTTTATGCCTTTAACGTTTCCCTGAATGTTTATAAATGTGTGTGATGAAGTTAAAAATCTTCCCAACTTTACAAGTATGTTAGTAAACCACACCTCTTTGTTTTAACTTGCCTTGTTGGTATTTTCTTTTGCCTGAATTGCCAAAGTGTTTTTTCTTTTAAATGTTTTGCTCGTTTGCCAACACCTTGGGCAGAGGTGTATGCAGCTTCGGGAAGGAAGTGGCTTCTTGGAGCGAGATTTGACTCTTGCACATGGCAATAATGTTAAAGACAGGCTGTACTCACAAAAGGTTACAGTTTTGAGTCTATGCAGGTGGGATAGGTGTCACCTGTGTCCTGAAGCTAAACTCTTTGCAAGTGGCTCCACACCCGACCTCTCTACTCCATTTTGACAATCAGAATCCAGAATTACAAATTAAAACATGCTGCATAATAAGCTCGGTGATATTATTACTCAAATGCACAAAGAAATTTAAAACGTGTTTGCAGCCATTCGTGGCATCTTTATCCCTCGTGGAAAAATGATTTTTTTATTCCATAGTTTTCATTGGAATGCAATAAAGATGTGAAGTTGTCTTACTTCATCGCTCACTCATACTTGAATGTTTTCTGAAGGCTGGGGGAACTAATACAGGATCATTCACAAAGATGGATTTCAATATTTTTTAACAACTTCTGGCATGCCTCTGTCCATGGCTCCTTTGCTTTTTGTGACAGTGTCGCTATTAGTGGGATGGCTAGGTTGCGAATATTTGGTACCAGATTTTTGTTCTCAATGCAGCACCGTATGGATGCCCCAAGCTGCAGACCATTTGTGTCTAATGCAGTGGAATGATTTCTGGATGGTAAAATGGCAGCAGAATTCATCGTTTCAGCATTTCTTCCCGAAAATTGTCAGGTGCAGGTACAGTGACAAACCTACCAGTAAAAGAAAAAAAAATCTTGGTGAATGTGCTCTTGCTCCAGGCACTCACTTGTACGATTTCCCTAAGTTCTCCTGGAGCACACCTCTAATAATATATATGGCGTCACCGAACAGCAAGTCAGTGTCACCTGGGAAAGATTTGTTGGTGTCACCTTTGTAGGAGTGATTTCACATATCTCTGGATAGTTGTGAATAATGGATGCTGACCACGTTCTGACTGACCATTAATGTTGTAGTGGCTGTATGAGTGCTCGTTCGGTAACTGGTCAGATGGTCAGATGACTATGCATCCATGCTCTGCAGGGTTATAAGAAGTTTACAGGAGCATAGCAGGTCGGACGGGTCCATTTGGCTTCGAGACCAGGACAACAGGCAAGCTCCAATCACTTCAGTGAGTCTCGACTACATCCTTATCCAGAATGTATTGGATTTCCTGTCCAACCTCAGCTAAATTGTCGTGGCTCTGATGACAGGGGTCCCACCTGACTGGTGGCATGTCTCCCACATCCATGCCTTGAACCATTAGGGTGGTACGCCTTGGCTGATGTTTACAGGTCTCTTTAATTATGATATTTTTAGCCGGGTGGGCACTTTCTCCCACTGTTTTGCGTTTGGTTTGTCAGCTGGGTGGTTACATATTTTAAGACATCGGCATTTGACCGTTTGGTAGCCAAGATCTCAACCGGGGTCCGCTCCTCCTTGACTGAAATCTGCAGACTGCCATCAGGTAATTCCACCCTCTGGCAAACACACACTGGTTGACTTAGCTTGCTTTTGGGTAGTGGTCCCACTCAGTTCATCAAAATTTGGTCAAAGAGGTGGCGAAATGCCAGAATAGGTTTAAGCAGGATCAGTTTATTGGCGTCCTGGGGATTGCCTGAAACGTGGCAAGCATGACAGATGTTGCAATATTTGGCCACTTTGGACCAGAAGGGAGGCCACAATAATGGTTTACTTACTCATGCTAAAGTCTTTCGGTATCCGCATGTCCAGCCATCTGGATTGCATGGGCTATCCTTAAAATCTGCAATGCGGTGGAGCACGGCCCATTCCTCCTCTGCCAGTATCCCGGGAGTTCGCACTTTCGTATTACTACTCCATCTCGCAAGTAGCAACAATGAGGGACTGTGATGGCCTCTGCCTCAGAGCAAGCAGTCTGTGCGATGCAATTTAATCCATGATCTGCTAGCAGGGAATTTATTTGGCTGAACACCTCCACAACTTCAGATATGTCCTGAAGGAAAGTTTCAGCTAACCAGACCTCCTGCTGGGTTCCTTTTAAGTAATTTGCATTAGGACTGAGACACTACACAATCAGGGATGATGCCTGGTACTTTCTCTTCTAGTTATCCGGTTTCCCTGATATCACTGGGCTTTTGTAGGATTATACGGTTTGTTATTATCTTGCTACCAGCCATATCATTTCCCAGCATGATGCCTATCCATGCGACCAGTAATTCTGGAAAACTTTCTACAGTTATGACGTCTGGGAATAGATCGCACGATACGTGGACTCGATGGAGGGGAACAGACAGGTAACCTCCTCCCATTCCACTGGTCAGGGTCTTGGCTTTCATTCAGGATTCAGGGGGAAGGCTTAGGCTAGTCTCTAGCAATAAGAGCTGAGTCTCCCCTGTATACCTGAGCAGTACAATGGACTTACGCATCTCCTGGGAAGGATAGGGGGGCACCGTTACTTTGAGGATTAAACTCTGACAACTCTTGGGGAATTTGTCTGGTGCAGCCACTCATACAGAAATACACTCAGAGGTTCTAGGCTCTACCGTGAGGGCGTCAGTCTCTCCTCCTTAGGGTTTGGAAGGTGCTGGTCTAAGGAGCCTTGGTGCATTGCTGCAGTGCATCTTGTAGATGGTACACACTGCTGCCACTGTGCGTCGGTGGTGGAGGGAGTGAATGTTTGTAGATAGGGTGCCACTCAAGCGGGCCGTTTTGTCCTGGACGGTGTTGAGCTTCTTGAGGGTTGTTGGAGCTGCACCCATCCAGGCAAGTGAAGAGTATTCCAACACACACGACTTGTGACTTGTAGATGGTGGACTGGCTTTGGGGAGTCAGGAGGTGAGTTACTCGCCTCAGGATTCCGAGCCTCTAAACTGCTCTTGTAGCCACGGTATTTATATGGCTACTCCAGTTCAGTCTCTGGTCAATGGTAGCCCCTAGGATGTTGATCGTGGGGGATTCAGCGATGGTAATGCCGTTGAATGTCGAGGGGAGATGGTTAGATTCTCTCTTGTTGGAGATGGTCATTGCCTGGCACTTGTGTGGTGTGAATGTTGCTCACCACTTATCAGCCCAAGCCTGGATATTGTCCAGGTCTTGCTGCATTTCTACACGGACTGCTTGAGTATCTGAGGAGTCACGAATGGTGCTGAAGATTGTGCAATCATCTGTGAACATCCCCACTTCTGACCTTACGATTGAAGGAAGGTCATTGATGAAGCAGCTGAAGAATGTTGGGCCTCGGACACTGCCCTGAGGAACTCCTGCAGTGATGTCCTGGAGCTCAGATGATTGACCTCCAACAACTACAACCATCTTCCTTTGCGCTAGGCATGACTCCAGCCAGCGGAGGGTTTTCCCCCTGATTCCCATTGACCTCAGGTTTGCTCGGGCTCCTTGATGCCATACTCGGTCAAATGCTGCCTTGATGTTAAGGGCAGTCACTGTCACCTTGAATTCAACTCTTTGGTCCATGTTTGAAGCAAGGCTGTAATGAGGTCAGGAGCTGAGTGGTCCTGGCGGAACCCAAACTGAGCGTCACTGAGCAGGTTATTGCTAAGCAAGTGCCGCTTGATGGCACTGTTGATGACACTTTCCATCATTTTACTGATGATTGAGAGTAGGCTGATGGGGCGGTAATTGGCCGGGTGCGACTTGTCCTGCTTTTTGTGTACAGGGCATACCTGGGAAACTTTCCACATTACAGGGTAGATGCCAGTGTTGTAGCTGTTCTGGAACAGCTTGGCTAGCGGCAAGGCAAGTTCTGGATTTCAGCTCTTCAGTACTATTGCCGGAATTTTGTCAGGGCCCATAGCTTTTGCAGTATCCAGTGCCTTCAGTCGTTTCTTGAAATCACGCAGAGTGAATACAATTGGCTGGGGTCTGGCATCTGTGATCTTGGGGACTTCAGGAGGAGGCCGAAATGGATCATCAACTCGGCACTTCTGGCTGAAAATTGTTGCAACTGCTTCAGCCTTATCTTTCGCACTGATATGCTGGGCTCCCCAATCATTGAGGATGGGGATAATTGTGGAGCCACCTCCTCCAGTTGGTTGTTTAATTGTCCACCACCATTCATGGCTGGATGTGGCACGACTGCAGAGCTTAGATCTGATCCGTTGGTTATGGGATCGCTTAGCTCTGTCTATCCCATGCTGCTTACACAGTTTGGCATGCAAGTTGTGCTGGGTTGTAGCTTCACCAGTTTGACACCTCATTTTGAGGTATGTCTGGTGCTGCGCCTGGCATGCCCTCCTGCACTCTTCATTGAACCAGGGTTGGTCTCCTGGCTTGATGGTAATGGTAGAGTGGGGGATATGCCGAGACATGAAGTTACAGATTGTGGTTGAGTACAATTCTGCTGCTGCCCCACAGCGCCTCATGGAAGCTCAGTTTTGCATTGCTAAACCTGTACGAAATCTATCCCATTTAGCACAATGATAGTGCCACACAGCACGATGGACGGTATTTTCAATGTGAACGCGGGACATCGTCTCCTCAATGACTGTTCTGTTGTCACTCCTACCAATGAAGTCATGGACAGAAGCATCTGTGGGAGGTAGATTGGTGAGGACGAGGTCAAGTATGTTTTTCCCTCGTGTTGGTTCCCCCACCACCTGCCACAGACCCAATCTAGCAGCTATGTCCTTTTGGACCCGGCCAGCTAGGTCAGTAGTGGTGCGACCGAGCCACTCTTGGTGATGGACATTGAAGTCCCCCACCCAGAGTACATTTGTCCCCTTGCCACCGTCAGTGCTTCCTCCAAGTGGTGTTCAACATGGAGGAGTACTGAGTCATCAGCTGAGGGAGGGCGGTTGGTGGCAATCAGTAGGCGGTTACCTTGCCCATGTTTGACCTGATGCAATGAGACTTCATGGGGTCCGGAGTCGATGTTGAGGACTCCCAGGGCAACTCCGTCCCTACTGTATAGCACTGTACCACCACCTCTGCTGGGTCAGTCCTGCCGGTGGGACAGGACATACCCAGGGATGGTGATGGCAGTGTCTGGGATATTGTCTGTAAGGTATGATTCCGTGAGTATGACTATGTCAGGCTGTTGCTTGACTAGTCTGTGAGACAGCTCTCCCAACTTTGGCACAGGTCACCGGATGTTAGTAAGGAGGACTTTGCAGGGTCGATAGTGCTGGGTTTGCCGTTGTCGTTTCCGGTGCTTAGGTCTATGACGGGTAGTCCGTCCGTTTTAATTCCCTTTTCTTGACTTCGTAGCGGTTAGGTACAACTGAGTGGCTTGTTGGGCCATTTCAGAGGGCATGTAAGAGTTAACCACATTGCTGTGGGTCTGGAGTCACATGTCGGCCAGACACGGTAAGGACAGCAGATTTCTTTCCCTGAAGGAATTTAGTGAACCAGATGGTTTCTACAACAATCCACAATGGTTTCATGGTCATCATTACACTAGCTTTTAATTCCAGATTTATTAATGAAATTCGAATTCCATCTTCTGCTGTGGTGGGATTCCAACGCATGTCCCCAGAGAAATACCCTGGGTCTCTGGGTTTCTAGTACTGTGAAAATACCACCACGCCACCGCCTACCGAGGTGGGCGCTCTGTTCGTCCAAGTGCACTCTTGGATTGGGGTGGTGTGTGGTGGGGAGGAGTAGGCTATTTTTAAACCTCTCCAGCAACATTAGCTCACGTAATTCCTCATAGCTGCACTTTATTTTTACAGTTCAGACCTACATGTCGAAAGCGAGTTGCTTGCATCTTTCGAATTCTAAATACGTCTGCATGATTTTTCTTTGGGCATTTCTGAATTGCTGTCTATATGCCTCTGGAACGAACGCACAAGCACGAAGGACGGCAGCTTTGGTCGGCTTGTAATTATCAGACATTTCAAGGGTTAGCATAGTATAGACCTTTCGACCCTTGCTGTTAATTGACCCTGAATTATGAGAGTCGACATTTCTTGTGGCCATTGTAGCTGTGCTGCTACCTTCTCAAAAGTAGCAAAGAAGGATTCCATTTCACTCTGTTCAAAGTTCGTTCGACACTTAGCATGCTTAAGGGACTCAAAGCCTGATTCTGGGTTAGGGAGATTTGGGCAGCTACCAGATGAAGTGAGATTTTCCCTAGCTGCCACCAACTGTCTCGCCTTTCTCCCTGCTTGAACATTCACCTACATTTCCGAAGTTTTTGTTAACTTGAAAACGTTTGTCCTTCTTTTCTCTTCCCCACACTGTCTTTCTCTCTGCATTTCTTGTTCTTGAACCACTAGTTGCATCCTGAGTTTTGCCAGTTGCATTCTGACTATGACAGATGGGTCATATTCAAGAGTTCATCCCTCACTACCTGTTCCTGACCAGGATTCTGTCCTACGTTCCCAGCATTTTTACGTCCTCAGGTCATTTCTCCTTTCTGGGCAGTTTCACTTGTATCTCCCCAGCTATAGCATTTAACTCAGTGCTGTCAGCATTACAGTGGTTATATCTCCTTGTTTCAAAAAACATTGAATCAACATGTGCCATTTTCTCGAATTAGGGTTAGAGTTTTTTTTTTTCTTTGCTGCCCTTGTTTTAACAATCTTTCCGGTTACCAGATTTTCACCTTTGGCTTCCAATCAGTGAATCTTAATTCTGTATTTTTTAAAATTTAATTTTGGTCTTTCGTGGGTTTATCCCAGGATTTAACCCCCAGATCTTTGTATTACATACATGCAGTCAGTCTATTTTCTTTCTCTGATCAAATTTCCTTGATTTTTTCAACCACCTGTCCGTAAATAGATTAATGATTGAATTTCTTTCTCTCCCTTAAAACCTGATAACAAATGACTGCTCCAACTCAACGGATATTAAAATTAAAACAAAGAAGTAGGGTTTATTAACACACTTCTCGCCTCGGGAAAGGGTTTAACTTCGCCATGCATGCTTATAAACATTCAGTGAAAGTTTAAATGCATAAAAAGGCAAGGACATTTATTGAACAGAATCTTATCTTAACTACTAGCTGATATGGTATTCACTTAAAACTAGAATCTATCAATATAACAAAGTCCAATGCTTGGAGACCACCGATCAGAAATGCTGAATAAGGAAGGAGCTGTTGGAGACATCTCTTCTCTTGCAAAAGTCCTTTTTTCTTTGCATTCTCAAAGGTAATAATGCAGACAGCTCAATTGCTGAATTTTCCTTTTTTGGACAGGAAGTAAACTGATCGATATCAGTCGTGGCGCTTGTTACTGGAGCTTGCCTCGTTGATAGTTGTTGCTGAAATTGTCGAAGTGTGGTTTCTTTTGATTTTTTTTGGATCTTGTTGAGAAGGCCTTAGACAGACGTCTATGCAGCTTCAGGTAGGGAGATATGCCTCTAGCAAACCACAGCTGTGTCAAGGAAGCTGTTCTCATTCACGGCTGTAGTTTCGAGTCCACCATCAGTGGATCAGTATCTCATGTGTCCTAAAGCGAGTCTAGTTCAACTGGTTGTCCCACATGAACTCTTCCCTCCACTGCGACAGTCAGAACACAGAGTGTAAACTTAAGCCATACTGTAAGAAATCGCAGTTGACATTGATACTTAAATGTACAACATAATTTACAAGGGGGTTCACATCCATCTGTGTCAAAGGAAAGGCCCTTTCTTTACGTTGTTAAATAATTGAAAAGCGCACACCACACCTATACGTTCCAAAGGCCTTTTTATGACAAAAGTATTTGTGGTTAAAGGCCCACACCCCTCCCAGAGACAATGCGTTTGTTCTCCCAGACGTTATCAAAGTGAAATGTCATATTTTCGCTTCTCAGCAGACCTCCGACCGAACGTTTGTGAATATGTTTGATAAGCCTGCGGCTAAACTTGAGGGTCTTCTGCTCCTTTGAAAGTTTCAACTTTCAAATCAGGTCCGTCTTTTAGCCTTTCGCTGTATCAGGCTTCCGAGAACAGGTGTTTACTCTTTCTTTCGCTTCTCTCTCGTGGCTGTCACCACTTTTTTTCTTACAGCCTGCTTTGAGGCACAATAGCTGGGTTCTCTTGTTACAGCTAGCCTTGTGGCCGCAACCACTGGTTTTCTCTCCCTTACGGACTGTCTGCGTTCAGAAAATCTCTTAAATGGTATCTGGATTAAATAAAAAAATCAATAGCTTACTGCCCTGTTCCATTACGCAAATTCCAGAAGTCTGATTTCACAGAGCTACCTGTTCGCAAGTGTTAACAGCTGCTTGATACATTTTCATCTTCAGTTTCGCTGATATGCTTTTGTACAACTGGAAGGTCTGGGAGGGCGAAACCATTGTCCACCAGTTACCTCTACCGTCTCTGTTTTACACTAGAATGTCTTTGAGTGGACCAAACTTGGTGAGAATTCAGATATGGGACAGTAGAGTTTTGGATGACCTGAAGTCTATGGATGATGGGTGAACGGCCAGGAGTCACTGAAAAAAAATGAGTCTAAATGAGACTAAAGGTGCAATCTTAATGCAAGTTTTCTTCTTGCTGTCCATCACTGAACCAGCAAACAGAGGACAGGAGTAATCGTTACACTAAACTCGTCTTCGGAGATGGTGAGAGGAGGTACTTTCCTTGGTCAGAGTTGGAATGCTCATACCTGAAGATGGGTGTCTCCATTTCCTCCCAATTTGCCTTTTTAAGAAGATAAGAGATAGGAGCAGGAGTACGTCATTCGGCTTCTCAAGGCTGCTTCATCATTCAATGGGATTATGTCTGATCTTCTGCCATAACACCACTGTTATGCCCAATCCCCAAATCTGTTAGTTCCCAAAACTCTGTTGGTCTCATCAGTGAATGTACTCAACGACTGAGCATTCACAGCTCTCTGTGGTGGAGAATACCAAAGGCAGCATTTCATCCTTTCGAAACTGCACTCCAGCCAGCCCATCTCCAACCCCCAAAAAGTCTTCCCCATCTGAAAATGGCTAATCTCTCTGAAAATAAATAAATCCAGCCACACTCATAGCCCATAAAAATGGACTGGTCCCATCGCACTACTAATCCCTGACGATTGGACAGTCCAGGCTCTCAACTCCCCATATAAGTGCAGTAGCTACAATAACAGGTCAGAGGCCAGGAATCTCGCGGTGAAGAACTCATCATTTGACGCCCAAAAGCCTGTCTACCATCTACAAGTCACAGATCAGGAGTTTGATGGAAATCTCTCCATTTGCCTGGATGCGTGTGGCATTAACAACACTCAAGAAGCTCGACACCATCCAGGGCCAAACAGCCCACTTGATTGGCACCTGTTCCACCAACATTCACTCCCTCCACCACCAATGCATAGTGGTAGCATCGTGGTAGAAGATGCACGGAAGCAACACACCAAGGCTACTCAGGCAGAACCTTCGACCTAGAAGGGCAAGGGCAGCAGATGCGTGGGAAACCCAAAACGTTCAAGTCCCCTTCCAAGGCACACCCCACCGTGACATGGAACTGTATCTCTGTTCCTTCACTGTCACTGGGTCAACATCCTGGAACTTCCTTCCTAAAATCACTGTGAGGGTACCTACCCCTTATGGACTGCAGCGGTCCCAGAAGGCAGCTCACCACCACCTTCTCATGGGCAATTAGGGATGGGCATTAAATGCTGTCCTAGGCAGCTACGCCAAAATCCCTTGAATGAATAAAAGCAATCCACGCATATTAAAATGCACCTTTCTTAAAGTGTTACCCACGGAAAAGCCGTTCTCCTCACATAATTGACTCATCCAACAATCCATCAACGAACAAAATGGAGTGATTTGATCCAAGTACAAATCTGCCATCCCCAGAAAATTGGACTGATCCATTTCTCCTGCCAGCAACACAAGAAAATGGCTTACACTAATGACAAAAACTAACCCCAAGCAAAGTGGACAGATGCAGCTTCCCCACTCATGAAAATGTACTGGTCTTGCTCAAGCGATTTAAACACACACTCGCCAGCCTCACCCCTACCTCCCACAGAATATGGATTGATGTGGCTTCCTCTGAAATGTGGATGGATTCAGCTCTCCCAACGACTCACAGAATATGGATTTATCAGGACCAACTGCCAGAATATGCACAGATCAGGCTTCCCGCCCCATAGAAGTGGGACACATCTGCTGCTGTCCTCGAAATACATTTTGATCTTACTTCCGTTCCCAAATATGGAACAATTTTTCTGCCCAGACTCTGGACTGACCCGACGCCCCTACCCCAGAGCATGGACTCAACTTCCTTCCCACCCCCAGCCTGGAATATTGACCAAATCAGCCCGGCAAAACAGTGATGTGGAACGATTGCGTCCTCCCAATGGGGATATGGACCAATTCAGACACCCACAACCCAGTATATGGAATTGCACATCGTCCACAAGCGCAGAATATGGACTGATCAGCTCCCCGTCCCCAGAATATGGAGCTATCCAGCTCCCCATCACCGCAACAATCTCTGTTTCTCCCAGTCAGACCGGTCATCCTGTCATCTTCGAATGCTTCCATCTGGATTTCGCAAAGTTGGCTTCAAGATTTATCAAGATTGTTATGTGAGGCAAGGGAGGAAGTAGCAGGGGCTCAGATACAAAATGTCAAATCCTCCGAGCATGGTACCATTATTAAAGAAGGGTCGCAAGGATAGACCAGATTATTTATGTAAGTTAAGGGCCACAGAAAGGGCATTAGCGAATCAGCTATATTTTTAGGACAATCGGCAATGGTTTGTTGGGTATGATTACACTAGCTCTAGTTTGGGATTCATCAACCAAATTCAGATTGCCCTTCAGCAGTGGTGGGATTCAAGCCCATGTTTTTAGAGAAACATCTTGCATTTTTCGTTCATTAAGCTAGCGATGGTATTACTGCGCCACAGCTGCCCCTGCAATATTTGACGTTCCTGCATTTATATGAGTTACTGCATTAGTTTGCACGTCTGCATAAAATCGAGTGGCAGCATATGTTTGAGTAGCAACATCAGTTTAAAAGATTATATTGGTTTGAGGTATTGTATTAGTTTGACTGTTTTATTAGTTTGAGGTTTCCGATTAGTTGGAGGAAAAGCTTTAGCGTGAGAGACTGCATTAGATTGAGAACTGCACAAGGTTACAGTCCTGTATCTGATTCAGGTGCTGCATTACTTTGAGAGACTGTATTAAGTTTGTGTGACAGTAGTAGTTTTCTGCAGATTGCGATGCTGTATTAGTTTCAAGGGCTGCGCTATGTTGAGGCTTTTATCAGTTTGAAGTGTTTATTTTAGATAGAGAGGCTGCATTAGTTTAAGTGACTATAACAGTGTTGTATTAGTTTTAGAATCATTATGAGATTAAGGCACATCAGTAGTTTTAGTGTTTTATTAATTTGACTTAATGTATTAATTTGATGTGCGGTATTAGATTGAGGGTTTGTATTCCTTTTAGGGCAGTAGTTTTTGAATGAACAGTATTAGTTTTGAAAATTTCAATAGTTTGAACAACTTTCTGAACCGACCTGGGAGTCAGAGGAAAATGTGTGACACAGTAAGATGTAGCGGAGTACCTCTAAGCAAAGCCTAGGCATCTGAGTGCGAGTTTAAGGTTCTTCTGTAGTTTGAGGGCCTGAATTACTTTTTTTCTTCTGTTGTATCAGTTTGCAGAGCTTAATTAGTTTGAGGTGTTGTATCACTCTCTACAATACTAATTTGATGTATTGATGTGTTTGATTTATCCTGATTGTTTTAAAGTCATGGCTAATTTGTCAATGCCTTGATGATTTAAAATGCGGCCTCGCTCTACTGGCCATAGTAAAGATGTCATGCCATGCTGTTTGTCAGGGAAGTGGGCATGTATGAGACCCGTCCTTCAGTGCATTTCACCATGCATTTTGCCTGTTTGTTTTTTTTTACTTGTAGCAAATCACATCTTAACACTTGCATCGGTATCCCAATATCATGCCACACAATCTCGACTCTCAGGCAATCTTATCAGAAGATGAAAACAAAATGTGTGGGTGGTGGTGTCTGTCTGAGATGTTTGCTTATCTCCTCCTGCATGGTCCTGATGTTTCGGGTCTTGGCCACACTATCAAATGTAGCTCACTTAAAAAAAAGAAACCATAGGCAACGATACAATCATAGCCAACATAAAACGATCTAATTGTTTACACTTTCCTGACTTTCACTGGAAAGTTCTGGACTTCTTGGAAATTCTACACTGCATTGACTTAATTGCTGGAATTCTAATTTGAGCCTTGTTTGTCCACAAAATTCAATTTCGCATTTTCTTGCATCTGCCAGATCGAACATTCAATTCTTATTAATGATAATTCTATTTTATTTTGAGCCCCGGAGAAACTTTAGCCGCCAATATTCATAATATCTTTAAAGAAGGAATCAAACATTCCCATTTGATTCCAGGCATTACCATATTTTTTTTTGTTCGATTATTCTCTATCTTCGATGACATTTTACTTCCTTAAAATGTAATTTGATCAGTTACACTGAATTTGCAGCATTCAAAGTTTTCCAAATTAAAATAACAGTGTTGCTGGGTCGATAGGTTTTGTTAATGTTCAATTTATCTCCAGAGGATCCTTATTTCTCCATGTTCATGGAAAGCAGATAGCCTGTGTTTTTGTTTTGTAGTTTTCAACAAAAAAGTGATTATCCCCTTCAATTTCAAATTATTTCCCCTTTGAGTACTCTAAATAACCACTCGCATCAATTTGAGTTTGTTTATGGATTCCAATTTCTTATGCCCAGGCTTGGCGTTATTACATGTTGTTTGACATTAAAGACAGAAGTACCGGCAACGTTCTGTCCTTCTTAAGCACGTCGTCTTGGAAGATAACAAAGAACAAGCGTTTTTGAACTGACAAAGCCTGTGTTCCAAATTGTATTTATGCTGTGTCATTTGATATATGCAGTTAAATTCTTAATTCTTCAACCTGCTGGATCTCATGCTGTGGCATCATTTCTCATGTGGCTCTGGAAGCTATCGTCACCTGTTTTTAAAAAAATCCATTGTGGCTTTCCCCGAAAGCTCAATTGGTTAATTTGACGAATTCTATCTATAATTGTAGAAATCTAATAATGTCCAATAAAGAAGTTTTATCCTCAGCAATGCAAAAATTGTGTGGTGCGTTACATGAAAAAAACAGCTGCATCGGGGTACATTTCTTTGCTTTTCTTCCAATGGGGGAGAAAAAAACATTCTCAATGTGTCACTGTACGCAATGCTTTTTGAAAAATAAATCCCGATCGCAAAAACAAAAACCCATATTAAACTGTTCCTTTTTCCCCCAATTCGTTTGATACCCTTACGGATTGAAAACAACAAAGCATAATCAGTAACATTATCAACCTCAAAGGAAAACATCCCCATCTGGGAATGCAGAATTTTGATTAAACTTCGATTGCTTCCAAACTTTTACCATCTTTCATAGGAGTTTTCTAACATAAGAATTTTTGATACAACGAGGATGATTCCAAATTTCACATTCCAATTCATGACAAAAAATGTTTTAAATTAAAATGCCAATGTTAACTGAGCGAGCCATATACCACAAATTAAATCGCATGCCATTACACAATAAATTGTAAGTTCATTATGGCTACTATTGCAATTCCATTTTTCTCCAACCCACACAGGACAATTAACTTTAATAACATAAACTCAATTACGACTTCTTAGCTTACAATGCGTATTAACTACACACAGAACAGAAGAGCATGCGTTTGTCTAAAGTTAAATTACATAATTTTCTTGTTCTTTTTTCATGCACCTTTTAAAATGACTGTAATAAAACCATAAACTAAAGAAAAAGTTACTTAACATTATTACAGCAAAGTATTTAACACCAATCTCGTATACAAACTTTAAATAGACTAAATCATTCCCTTATATCCTTTGTTTATCCATTCTCTCCCTTAAACCAATATTGAATTACTGGTATTTGCTACTTAAACATCAGTGAGTAAGACCAGTTTTTAATTTAAACGACAACAAAAAAACAGGTTTTAAACTTTGGTGCAAGTAAAGCAGTGTTTTAAAATTCAAATTGGATTTCTGCCAGTCAAATTGAGGCCATCAAGGCTGAAGCTTATCTCTTACAAAATAGTTCTTTTTTTTCTCAGTTGCAAGACCAACCTTGAAAACAAAACACTGAATCAAAATTTTATTTTTTACTTAACATGTAACTCAGTTTTTATACCCAAATTCTGGGAGCATAATATTAAAGTGAAATGAACACACTCAACGATCACTTTTCCACTTATTCAATTCCAAATAACTTAGATTCCTGTAATGCGTGATGAATTCAAAGTCGAAAGAAATTGTGTTAACTTCTCTGTTCCGATCCCCACGAACATACTGGTTCAGCTAGGTCATAAGCAAAACATGACTCAAGGTTCCCACAAAAATATACATCTATAATACAGTAACAAGGAACAGACTCATGCTTTCAACATTAAAGCCAAACGACAAAGGATTACTGACCGTTCTCTCGACAGAACTCAAGCTGTACAAGGGGAAATGTTTAGGGGGGATATGCGTGGAAAGTTCTTTACGCAGAGGGTGGTGGGTGCCTGGAACACGTTGCCAGCGGAGGTGGTCGATGCGGGCACGATGGCATCTTTTAAGATGTATCTAGACAGATACATGAATGGGCAGGAAGAAAAGAGATACAGAACCTTAGAAAATAGGCGACATGTTTAGAGAGAGGATCTGGATCGGCGCAGGCTTGGAGGGCCGAAGGGCCTGTTCCTGTGCTGTAATTATCTTTGTTCTTTGTTCTTTGTTCTTTGTACAGATAAGGACCTCCATCCATGGAAGCTTCCAACATTCACACATACGAACAAAAGGCACAGAACGTTCTTTTATTCCCTTTAAATATCACTAAAATTATCTTGTTTAGTTGTCCCTCTTTCCTCAATATGAAAACGCTCTCTCGCCCACTACAGCTCTGCCCAATCTACTATAGGAGGCGAGGACAGTGCCTCCCACGGTTACTGCAGACACAATTGCCCGTTGTCTCCACAATTCTCCCGACAATTCATAAATTAGAAGGCGGCACTGGAGGGATCTGCTTTCCTTTAATGTCTGCTCATCACTTCCCTGAGTGTTCCTGCAGCGTCTGCCAAATCTCTTTTTAAAAACTTATTCTCCTTCTTATGCTGTTTCAGCTGGCTTTCAGCTTCCTGAGCATCAATCACGGCTGCGCCAGCATTCAAGGTGGAGACATGTTATTGTTGTAACAGAGTGGCCAGACACTTGTGGCACATCCCCAAATATCGAGCCCGCTGCTTCAGCCCCTCAATCTCTCTACCTTTTTTGGTGTCTGCCAAGTCTCTTTCTAAACACTCATTCTCCTCTTTCTGTTGCTTCAACTGACTTTTATTTTTCAGAGCATCAATCATGGCTGCATCAGCTGTCACATTAGAGACGTGTTGCCATAGTAACAAAGCAGTCCTACCGTTGCGGTACAGCAGTGAGTCTCGAACCCGCTGGTTCAGAAGCTCAACCACTTTATCTTTCGAGTAGCGATCTCGTGGATCCGCTGAGTGCTATTAGCCAGAAGGTTTTTTGCCTGCATTATTTTGAACTGCGTCTGGCTGATCTTATCTTGAATGAACTCGTTAACTTCCTTGTATTTCTGCTTGAAGTCAGTTTGACATCTTCAGACAGCATGACTTTATCATTCTCTTTATCCATTCTTGTATAAATTCTTTTGGATCACTGATGGGTCTTTTAAGGTTTCCACATTTCCGCAAGAGTTTTCTCTCCATAAAATGCGTGCTGGCCGGTCGCGTGAACTCGTGATCCTTCCTTTCTCGCAACAATCGTTCACAACGTGCAACGTCGCATCTGGGGTGCCAAGATGTAAGATTTGACAAGATTGGGGTGCTTAATACCCCTGCTAATGTGGAAAAGACTTGGCAGCACAACAGCTTGCTGTGAATCAACTTTATTGAGATAAAGGTAAGGACATGTGTGTTAAGTTTTCAGGTGAACCATAGTGACAAACCCAGGCAGTAATTAACAATCTAACATCGATACTACCCATATTGGAGAATTGATGATTGAGTACACAACGTTTTTTTTTGCAGCTTTTGGTCTTCCAGTTTCCTTGCTGATCTCCTTCTCTCTCTCTCTCTCTCTCATATCTTCTTGTTTTTGTTATCTGCCATACAGTAGCAGGTGCAGGACTCCTTTGATCCTGTCAGTTTTCCGGTTAAACCTCCCCTCTCCCAATCAGTGATTCGTCTTGTCCTGAAGGATGCCTTTCCTAACCAGACTCGAATTGTTTTCTGATGGTTGCTAACCTTTTGGATATGTGCAACTAGAACTCCTTTGCTTTGATTACTTTATCTCAATTATTTTACATTTAGAGATTCCTCGTGTCATTACAAAACAAATCGACGCAGATGCTGTTTTGCACTGTCCGTCCTCAAGGTCTCACCCTTTTGTTACAAGTGAGTACTTTAATGCTTGACATTATTTGCCCGAACAACTGCGCATTGACATCTTGTACCCTACTTCCGAAATGTCTCCACTTGATCATACCACAAGGAAGGGTTCCAATAAAGCTAAATGTTAGTCTGTGATGACAAGTTAGCTGTTAGTTTATAATAGCTGGATTTTAACCATTAGTACGCTGGTTAGTAACTTTTAGTAACCTAATAATCGTACATGCTTGTTTGGAAGGTGCTGTCGAAGTGAGTTTCTGCACTGCATCTTGTACATCGCACACACTACTGCAACGGTGCATTGGGGAAGTGAGTGAATTTTGAAGGTGGTAGATGGGGTGCAAATCAAGTGAGCTGTTTTGTCCTAGATGTTGTTGTGTGTTGTTGGAGGTTCAATCATCCAAGCAGTTGGAGAGTATTCCATCAAATCGTGATGTGTGCCTTGTAGATGATGGACAGACATCGGTGTGTCAGGAGTTGGGTTACTCGCATATGGCTGATTCAGTTCAGTTTCCTGTCAGTTGTAACTCCAATGATGTTGATAGTGGGGATTCAGTGATTGTAATGCCATTGAACATCAAGCAGATGTGGTTAAACACTCTTTTGTTTGAGATGGTCATCGCCTGGCCACATTCCTGGCAGGAATATCACTAGACACTTATGAGCCGAAATATGAATGTTATCCAGGTCATTACCATCAGCAAAGTGATGGGAGAGTTTGTCGACAGTGCTACCTAGCAGCACTTACATAGCAAGTACCTATTCACTAACGCTCCGCTTGGGTTTCAACAGGACCGCTCAGCAGCTGACCTCGTTGCAGTCTTGTTCCAAACATGAAAAGAACTTAACTACGGAGGTGCGGAAAAAGTGACTGTCCTTATCATCAAGGCATCATTTGACCGAGAATGGCATCAAAGAGCCCCAGAAAAATTGTAGTCAATGGGAACCAAGGGGAAAGCACTCCGTTGGTTAGAGCCATAGAAAGAATGATGCTGGTTGTTGTTGGAGCTCAATAATCTGTGCCCCACGCCATTACTGCAGGAATTCTTCAGGGTCGTAACCAACGTCCCAACATCTTGAGCTGCGTCATCAATGACGATCCCCCACCCCCTTCAAATGATCAGAAATGGTGATGCTCGTGGATGATTGCAGGATGTTCCTTACCATTCACCACTGCTCAGATACGTGCCCATATGTAGCATGACCCGGACAAATTTTGGCCCTGGGCCGATAAGTGCCCAGTCACATTCATGCCACACAAGTGTCATGCAACGAAGATCTCAAACAAGGCAGAACGTAACCATTCACCTTCGACATTCAATGACATTAACATCGCTGAATACCCACTATCAACATCCTTTGGTTTACCATTGACAAGAAACTAAATTTGTGCAGCCAAATAAATATTGTGGCTGCAGCACCAGGTCAGAGCCTGGGAAATCTATGTCAAGTAACCCACCTCCTGCCAACCCATCATGTCCAAAGCACGTCAGTAGCGTGTTGGAATACTCTCCACTTGTCTGGATGAGTATGCCTTCAGCAACAGTTAAGAAGCACGAACCCATACAAGATAAAGCAGCCTTCTTTAACAGCACACAATCCAGCACCTTAAACAGTCACTCTTTTATCACCGACGGGAAGTGGCAGCAATATGTCCCATATACAATATGCACTGCCGCAACTCACCTCCTTCAACAGCAGCACAGAAACTTATGATGTCCTCCAACTACTCATCCAGACAAGAAGGGTGAGGGTAGTAGATTCTGGTAACACCAACATCTGCAGGTTCCCCTCCAAGACACTGATCATCCATCTTGAGAATACATCCCAGTTCCATCACTGTCAGCGGCTCAAAATCCCAGAACTCCCTTCCTACCAGCTATGTGGGTGCACCCCACCAGATGGTCTTCCACGGTTTAGGAATACAGGTCACCAGCACTTTCACAAGGGCAAGTAGAGTTGCACAAGGAATGCTGACGGCACGAGCGATGCTTATAGTCCATCAAAATAAAAAAAAGAATGGTGTACAGATCTAGTCTCCATATCCCTTGCATACACCACACGTAGAGTTGTACAAGGTGCTGATCTCCATATCACTTTGTTACACAATATTTGTAACACTGTGCACAATTCTGATCTCCATATACATTGGTTAGACCACTCCGGGGGATTTGTGCGCACTTCCCTTCTCTATATTCCTTGGTTAAACAACAATAGAACCACCGTGAACAGTTCTAATCACCATATACCTTGGTTATCGCACACTTCCCGTCCTGCACATGGTATGGTCTCCATCATTACAGGATAATGTGCAGAAAAATCACAAGTCTCATACCAAAAATGAGAGGTTATAAATATCAGGAAGGACTGAACAGATCGGGGTTGTTTTCCATTCATAGGAAAAGAGATGGCCATTCAGCTCTTCCAGCCTGTTACATCATTCACAAAGAACAAAGAACAAAGAACAAAGAAAATTACAGCACAGGAACAGGCCCTTCGGCCCTCCAAGCATACGCCGCTCCAAATCCTCTATCTAAATCTGTCGCCTATTTTAGAAGGGTCTGTATCTCTTTACTTCCTGCCCATTCATGTATCTGTCTAGATACATCTTAAAAGATGCTATCGTGCCCGCGTCTACCACCTCTGCGGGCAATGCGTTCCATGCACCCACCACCCTCTGCGTAAATAACTTTCCACGCATATCCCCCCTAAACTTTTCACCTTTCACTTTGAACTCGTGTCCCCTTGTAATTGAATCCCCCACTCTGGGAAAAAGCTTCTTGCTATCCACCCTGTCTATACCTCTCATGATTTTGTACACCTCAATCAGGTCCCCCCTCAACCTCCGTCTTTCTAATGAAAATAATCCTAATCTACTCAACCTCTCTTCATAGCTAGCGCCCTCCATACCAGGCAACATCCTGGTGAACCTCCTCTGCACCCTCTCCAAAGCATCCACATCCTTTTGGTAATGTGGCGACCAGAACTGCACGCAGTATTCCAAATGTGGCCGAACCAAAGTCCTATACAACTGTAACATGACCTGCCAACTCTTGTACTCAATACCCCGTCCGATGAAGGAAAGCATACCGTTTGCCTTCTTGACCACTCTATTGACATGCGTTGCCACCTTCAGGGAACAATAGACCTGAACACCCAAATCTCTCTGTACATCAATTTTCCCCAGGACTTTTCCATTTACTGTATAGTTCACTCTTGAATTGGATCTTCCAAAATGCATCACCTCGCATTTGCCCTGATTGAACTCCATCTGCCATTTCTCTGCCCAACTCTCTAGTCTATCTATATTCTGCTGTATTCTCTGACAGTCCCCTTCAGTATCTGCTACTCCACCAATCTTAGTGGCGTCTGCAAACTTGCTAATCAGACCACCTGTACTTTCCTCCAAATCATTTATGTATATCACAAACAACAGTGGTCCCAGCACGGATCCCTGTGGAACACCACTGGTCACACGTCTCCATTTTGAGAAACTCCCTTCCACTGCTACTCTCTGTCTCCTGTTGCCCAGCCAGTTCTTTATCCATCTAGCTCGTACACCTTGGACCCCACGCGCCGTCACTTTCTCCATCAGCCTACCATGGGGAAGCTTATCAAACGCCTTACTGAAGCCCATCTATACGACATCTGCAGCCCTTCCCTCATCAATCAACTTTGTCACTTCCTCAAAGAATTCTATTAAGTTGGTAAGACATGACCTTCCCTGCACAAAACAATGTTGCCTATCACTGATAAGCCCATTTTCTTCCAGATGGGAATAGACCCTATCCCTCAGTATCTTCTCCAGCAGCTTCCCTACCACTGACGTCAGGCTCACCGGTCTATAATTACCTGAATTATCCCTGCTACCCTTCTTAAACAAGGGGACAACATTAGCAATTCTCCAGTCCTCCGGGACCTCACCCGTGTTTAAGGATGTTGCAAAGATATCTGTTAAGGCCCCAACTATGTAGTGGAATCATACCTTATCTATAGCTCACTCCACCTACCTTCCATCACACAATATCCATTAATACCCGTGTCTAGAAACAAAAAAATCATCTATTCCTAACAGTATTAACACGTGATCCATTATCTACTGTTTATTGAGGGGAGGATTCCCACACGCCTACCAGCTTACTGTGAAGAAGTCTTTTGAAACATTTCTCCTTAATTGTCTGTTTCTTATTATAACGTTCTGTCCTCTTGTCCTAGCCTCCCATGTAGGATTGAGTTTAATTAATTGTAGTGCTGTTAGGACCCGGTTGCTATATCCTTAGCTATGTCAGTTAAAATTGTAAAATCTCCACAAACGCATGATGGATAGGCTCATTTGAATGTTAGCTGGAGTTTTGTGCCAGTCTCGACATATCGAGAAGCGATAAAAAGACTTATCGGTGCCATGTAAAATCATTTGTTTCAAGATTGCTGGAATGTGGATAACTCCAGGGCTGTGAAACGGGATACACACATATCAATTGCATTAATTGGCCACTGTGACAGAATAGCCACAACAGGGTGATACTCGATCAAGAGATGAAATTTTGTGATGGAATTCATCGAGTCATGGAAGCTCGAATCTGCAACCCCCCAGACCCGTTCCCGCCCCCGCCGCACTGAATGGCAATGACAATGATTTGAACCAGGCTTGAAGTATCATCACGGAGGTAAGGTAATGACTGAGCAATCAGATAAACCGAAACGGGGTGTAACCTAATATGGCACAAGAACAAGCTGGGAAAGTTTGTTTAAAGTAACAACTCTGAAACCCAGAAGCACGCATCATCATCAGCAATAAGACAGATGATCGAAGGCAATCAAGAGACAAGGCACGGCAGTTATTGGACAGCTATCCATCATAAATGCAACTGTTGACCACTGCCCTCTGCGAACTGTCATGATTGTGTACTTATTGGAGAAAACTTAATGAAGGCTGTGAAGCTTTTGAAAGCACCCTCACACGGAAGCACCCTCATACCCGTATTCTTTTGCAGCTAGTCTGAGCTGTAAGCATATTTTAAATCTTATCTTCAAATGTAGACTGTAATTGTAATTCAGCAAAGTCTTACAATCAAATTATTGCAAACCCCAGATCATATAAATGGTGCTGAAACCAGGGGCCATGACTGGTGCATAAACCGAGGGTGCTGAAACAAGTTTCACAAACGTTGGAACTTCGCTTCGGCAACGATGTTTCTTATGCGGATAACCTCTTAGAAGGGACCGCCAATTCGACTGACCCAGTGGTGTCTCTGTAAAGTGCAAGCTATGTGGTGAAACTGGAGTGTAAAGAAGGGTCTCTGGGAAACAAATAAGTACGAGTTAATCAATAAATGTCATGTAGATAGTACCCAGCCCCTGTTAGAAGGATGCATAAGAAAATATGAGCACCTTCCATTCAAAGATGTAATAGAATTTATCCAGGTGCAGTTCTTAAACGTTGAAACAGTGACAGGGCGTTAAATACAATGTCATCGACAGCATCTTGCCGTTTGCGCCGCACAATGAGGAGGTGATAGAGTCAATGGCAAAACAGATGCAGCTCAAAGTGAACAGATCCATCAGCAGCAGACACATCTGGAAACGTTATAACATTAGCTCGCATCCTCTACAGCCACTATGCAACTTATATGCACTTCAGACAGACAGCCTAGTGTAGCTCATCAGCGGTTAGCGTGGGTGGAGAGGTACCTTGTCACTGTCATGCGGGAAAAAAGCCATTTCATCCCGAGGTTAGAAGTCTCGCTAGTGCCCTTCGGGTGCGACAGGAGCAATCCCAATGAAAAGTTGCTCATGCACAGGGCAAGTCTACCATTAAGTGGCTGCAGAACCAGATGGTGAAGCAGCAGGCAGTTGTTGCAGCCATCACATAGGTGGCACTGAGACAGGACCGGGGTCCTGGGAGGAGGACGAAAATAAGGAAGGAAAGGCTCTGTCTGTCTTCCTCGCTAAGCTAATGACAACACAGAGGAGACGAGGTGACCGCGAGAGAATGCTGGAAAGGGAGCCAGGACCGTGCAAGCCTCCTGATGAAGAGGTGTCTGAGTCCACCACTTCCGTGCCCCTTAGCTCCAGACGCTTAAAAGCATTAACTGATCAATTGGGCCCAATCGCGACTGAAATATGCCACTTAGAATTATCACAGCATTTATTGGGCTTGAGGAATTACAATCCCGAGTCGACTGATGAGAACATAAAGCAAGTGACCCTTTCTTCATGCGTGGGTGACGAAAGGGATGCGTTTCTGCAGGATGTATTAAATAAGGAGGTGCCCTGGAAGGATTTTTAAAAGCGACTACAAACGGACCTGGACTTCGAACAGTTCGACAGAACAGAGGTTTCGAAAGGAACTGGACAAAGCCCACACGAGAGCCCTATGGCTTTTGAATAAAGGTTGTATACTGTCTTCAAAATGACGCAGGCACATGCAGCTGTCGGTAATGCACATATGCTGTCTGCTTCTTTTAACAAAAATAAGTTATTTCTGTAAAGAATTCAATCTCCCCTACAGAAGGTACTGGGGCACAAAGTAAGTGAGCAGTTAGCGTGGGATGGAATTCTCGGTCTGTCAGAGAACACATTGATTTTACCAGGAGACAGGCAAGAGCTGAGAAATGATGGGAATCACATGCAAAGGCAGTGGACTTGGCAGAGGATGACTTAAGTCTACACCCTCAGTTTCTTTTTGAAATGTTACAATTGTGCACGTGGTTAAGCTTTTTTTTATTCATTCATGGGATGTAGACATCGCTGGCCAGACCAGCATTTACTGCCCATTTCTAATTGCCCTTGAAAAGGTGGTGGTGAGCTGCCTCCTTGAACCGCTGCAGTCCTTGTGGGGTAGGTACACCCACAGTGCTGTTAGGAAGGGAGATCCATGATTTTGACCCAGCGAGTGAAGGAACGGCGATATAGTTCCAACTGAGGATGGATGGTGACTTGGAGGGGAACGTGCAGGTGGCAGTGTTCCCACCCATTTTCCTTCTAGGTGGTAGAGGTCGTGGGTTTGGAAGGTTCTGTCTAAGGAGCCTGGGTGCGTTGCTGCAGTGCATCTTGTAGATGGTACATACTGCTGCCACTGTGCGTCGGTGGTGGAGGGAGTGAATGTTTGTAGATGGGGTGCCAATCAAGCGGGCTGCTCGTGTCCTGGATGGTGTCGAGCAACTTGAGTGTTGTTGGAGTTGCACCCATACAGGCAAGTGTGACTTGTGACTTGTGCCTTGTAGATGGTGGACATGCTTTGGGGAGTGAGGAGGTGAGTTTCTCGCCACAGAATTCCTACCCTCTGACCTGGTCTTGTAGCCACTGTATTTATGTGGCTACTCCTTCATTTTCTGGTCAATGGTAGCCCCTGGGAGGTTGATAGTGGGGGATTCAGCGATGGTAATGCCATTGAATGTCAAGGCGAGATGGTTAGATTCTCTCTTGTTGGAGATGGTAATTGCCTGGCAATTGCGTGGCGCGAATGTCAGTTGCTATTTATCAGCCCAAGCCCGGATATTGCCCAACAGTTGCTTCAACCTTATCTTTCGCACTGATGTGCCGGGTAGGATACCAAAGAAACAGAAACGTAAGGAAAGACGAGGCCCGCCACAGTTCGACCCGTTGCAGGATAGCAGAGGACGCGCTATACCCTTGGAATATCTGCCTGCTTATAGTCTGCGCCGATGGGGTTGGACAGGTGGTATGGTTAGTAATGTAGAAGTAATACCGACGATTATATCCTGCTTGCCCAGCTAATAAAGAAGCATTGGCCAGTCCGATACCATGTGGCAAGGAGGACAGGGTGCTAATTGACGGATACAGGCCCCGCAGAGACGCCCTGGGTTATGATGCGACCAACAGAGGAGATCAGTAATCATTACTCCAATGCCAAAGCGGCGATGGCAAACAATGCTATTGGATACCGTTTCTGCAGTGACTGTCAATCATACTCCACACCCAGGCAGGCAATAAGGACCAGGAGAAAAGCTCCTCAACGGATTAAGGGAGTCACAGCGACAAAAAATATTATCATTCCCTGAGAAGGTAACAAGTTGAGAAGAACTTGAAATCAGAGAATCATTTTAGCTGGCTGCGTCTGATACAAAAGCAATCCTAGGAATTGATTCTTTAAAGGAGGCAGGAGGTAGTATTGATAACACCCACAATTTTACTGCCCAAGTACCCTGAAAGAGGATGTTCATTCAGTTTTTTTTGCAATTGAAGAGGCTGTGACAGCAGCTCTCCCTGATCAATCGCTGCCAAAACTAAAAATAGTAATCCAACAGAACTCTGAGTGTCGCTGTCTCTAAACATGATTGCGGACGATTTGATACTGAGGTTTCGTTTAATGTGCAACTCACACAAGCCTTGCAAATAGCACTCCGGCCCGAGGGAAAGTCTATGGACAATCTTTGCTGCATTAATGCAGCAAGGGGTTTCAGGGACGAGATCTATTACAAATACATCCCCATATGGACGACTAGGAAGCCAGAGGGTTCCTGGCGCCTGACTATTGTTTACAGAGCCCTTAACAAGGAAACATCTAAACAAAGCCAGACCGACAGTCAGGCCCCTTCGTTGTAGACAGATATTTCACCCTGTGATACTATCTTTTTCCACACTTAACAAAGCTGACAGATTTTGGACCATTTCAGTCGCAAAGGAAGGCCCGTATAAATCCGCCTTTACGTTTGAGGGCCAATGATAGACATGGACCTGTCTCCCACTGAATGTCATAGTTGTCCACAGTGGAAGAACGCATTACCCTCTTAAATGAACTGTTAGACTTACTAAAATGGCCAGCACTGAAAGTGTATCTAAACAAAAAACACAATTTGTGCAGAATGCAGTAACCTTTTCTGGTGTTAAGATTTTAGCCACCGGACGCATACCCGATCAGCAAAAATTAGCCACTGTACAGAGGCTTCGCCTCCCTGAATTCCAAACAGCATAACCATCTTTTTTCGGGTTAGTTGGCTATCAGAGACATTTTGCAAAGATGGATAAGTCTTTGTATGAAACATTAAGAGGAAAATGAGGAGAGATCATGTAACCTACCTGGGGAGAAGAACAGAGACGGGCTGCAGAGGACTTGAAAAGAGTGACTACGCAGGCTACCAACACTGTTGCCATCAGACCCAGAACAGCAGTTCCACCTTCAGGTAGGTACCACTGCAACCATTCTCGCTGCTTTCTTAAACCAACAAAGGGGAATATGCCTGACCCTGATTGCATAAGTAGTCTGGCACTAGCAGGGGACAGAGTCTACCTATTTGGCAAGTGAACGACACCTTCTAGCCATCTTTGGGGCAGTTAAGCATTTTACTTATGTGACTGGACTACAGAAGATTCTCCTTCGGTCTCCATACATCTAAGCTCCTGATGAGGGCGGGAGAGACAACAGCGTCATTGCAGCGAAATAGTAAATAGACACTCAAGCTGGTAAAACGTAATTTAGATACCATGCGCAAACGAACGACACTACTATCTCCTATGCTAGATTATGAAGGGAGATCTCGCCAGTGTCCACCAGTCTCTTCAGAGATAGAGCCAAACCCCACAGTACAGAATTCAATTCCAGAAGCCTGAGATATTTAAGTTGACGGATCATCATGTCATGCTGATGGGACACCGAAGACTGGATGTACAAAAGTTGACATGGCGAATCGTGATCAGTCTTTGCGGTTCCAACATTCCTGACCATTCATCGCAACTGACTGAACTAATCACAATCATCCTTTCCACTGACTAAACCTCATCCGATCCAACTAACATATCGTCGAATTGTAGGGTTGTGTGATGAAATCCTAGGATTACAAATATATCACAAGTTCGGCTACTGTGCACCAGATGGTTAAGCTTTACTTACGTGCAAACTTATTACATAAGCTCTGGAATGTGCTCAGACAGCAGAAAATCCCATGCCACGTGGGCAATATATCACAGCATGGAAAATATTTTAAGCCAGGCATGCAAGCTGACAATCCAGCTAAAGAAGCAACTGTGGAAGGTCCCTAATAAAAGCAAACAAAAAAAAAGCTGGGAATAGCTGGTCTGGCAGCATCTGTGGAGAGAGAAGCAGCGTTAATGTTTCAGGTCAGTGACCTTTCATCAGAACTGGCAAAGGTTAGAAATGTAATAGGTTTTAAGTAAGTTGTGCGGGAGTAGGGCAATATATAACAAAAAGGAAGTTGTTGAGAGGACAGGGTCACAGAGAATATCGAACAAGAAGGTCATGCAGCAAAGGTAAATTGTACGTTGATAGTGTGATGAAATACAAAGCGTTAGTGCAGAGATGGTGTTCATTAATTTTAAAAAATGAACAATGCTAGCCAAAAGCTCAAACATGAAACCAAAACAAAAACAACGGGTAGGCACATGGAAAAACATGAATTTGATTTAGAGATACAGCACTGAAACAGGCCCTTCGGCCCACCAAGTCTGTGGTGACCATCAACCTCCCATTTATACTAATCCTATAATAATTCCATATTCCTACCACATCCCCATCTGTCCCTATATTTCCCTACCACCTACCTATACTAGGGGCAATTTATAATGGCCAATTTACCTATCAACCTGCAAGTCTTTGGCATGTGGGAGGAAACCGGAGCATCTGGAGGAAACCCACGCAGACACAGGGAGAACTTGCAAACTCCACACAGGCAGTACCCAAAATTGAACCCGGGTCCCTGGAGCTGTGAGGCTGCGGTGATAACCACTGCGCCACTGTGCCACCCCATGAATGACAAAACAAGGTGAAATAAAATGAAAATAAAAAATAAACAAAAAATATAATTAAAAATAAAAAGGGAGGCCCGTCATGCTGAAAAATTATTGAACTCCTTGTTCAGTCCGGTGTGCTTTAGCGTGCCCAATCGGTAAATGAGCTGCTGTTCCTGAAGCTTGTGTTGATGCTCACTGGAACACTGCAGCAAGCCCAGGGCAATACACAGAGGGGGTGTTGAAATGGCAAGCAAGTGGAAGTACAGGCTCCTGTTTTCGGCTGAGTGGAGGTTATCCAAAAAGAGATCATCCAATTTGCATTTGATTTCCTCAATGTAGAGGAGACCACAATGTGAGCAGCGAACACTATACAGTAACTTGAAAGAAGTATAAGTATATCGCTGATCTCTGCTTCACCTGAAAATGAATGCTGGGGCTTTGGATATTAACGAGAGTGGAAGTAAAAGGGCAGGTATTACACCTCCCGTGATTGCATGGGAAGGTGCCTTGGGACCAGGACGAGGTGGAGGTGTTGATGGTGGAGTGGACCAGTGTGTCGCAGACGGAGCGATCCCTTTGGAATGCTGAAATGGGAGTGGAGGGGAAGTTACATTTGGTAGTGTCATCACATTTGACGTGGCCAAAGGTTGGAGGATAATCCTTTGTATGTGGAGGCTGGTGTGTTGGAACGTGAGGTCAAGGTGAACTCTGTCGTGGTACTAGCAGGGAGGGAAGGGGTGAGGGTAGAGGTGCGGGAAACAAGTCGGACATGGCTGAGGGTCCTGTCACCAGTGTGGTGGTGTGGGGTGGGGGGGGCGTGGTGGGGTGCGGGAGATCCTTGGCTGAGGACAATGGAAGACACATCAGAAGCGCTGTTGTGAAAGGTTGCATTGTCAGAGCAGATGTGTTGTAGACTGAGAGTCTAAGATAATGGAATGGAGTCCTTACAAGAGGCAAGGTGTGAAGGTCTTACTCTTCCACAGTTGTTTCTTCCTAAGTTGGCCATAGAAGTAGTGGTTGTGTTTAAAGTAACTGAACGTGATATTTTCTGAGTTAATGTGTTTGTATCATGCCTACCATAAGGTTATGGACTGGCATCAGCAGAGGTAGCTGTTTCTGCAGCCCACATCATGGGCTCATCTGACATGCATTAACCCATAATGAAGTCACCCTTCTCCAGTTATGGTTAATAATAAAGAGCGAGATCTCCTTCGCTGTCAGACACCGCAGTTCAGAGAATATATTTTGGCTTTTGTTTATTCCCACCCAACAGCAGGTCCTCCTACGCTCCCGGGTTATCACATGTCCGTAGCCAGGGGTGGAGGAGTACATGGAACAATATGTGAACCAGTGTTTACAGTGTTTACACATCAATCCCCTGTCTCATTCCAATCGATCGCTTCCCAGATCATAAGCATCCTCAGATGATTTCTGGATATACTCGCAAATGGATTTTGTAGACCAATTCAACAAAGCATAAGGAAATTAGGAATATGTCTTAGAACATAGAACATAGAACAGTACAGCACAGTACACGCCCTTCGGCCCACGATGTTGCGCCGAACATTTAACCTACTCTAAGATCAAACTAACTACCTACCCTTCATTCTACTATCATCCATGTACCTATCCAAGAGTCGCTTAAATGCCCCTAATGATCTGCTTCTACTACCACCGCTGGCAGCGTATTCCACGCACCCACCACTCTCTGTGTAAAGAACCTACCTCTGACATCAACCCGAAACCTTCCTCCAATCACCTTAAAATTATGCCCCCTGGTGATAGCCCTTTCCACCCTGGGAAAAAAGCCTCTGGTTATCCACTCTATCTATGCCTCTCATCATCCTGTCCCCCTCTATCAAGTCACCTCTCATCCTTCTTCGCTCCAATGAGAAAAGCCCTAGCTCCCTCAATCTTTCTTCGTGGGACATGCCCTCCAGTCCAGGCAGCATCCTGGTAAATCTCCTCTGCATCCTCTCTAACGCTTCCACATCCTTCCGATAATGAGGCGACCAGAACTGAACACAATATTCCAAGTGTGGTCGCACTAGGGCCTTATAAGAGCTGCAGCATAACCTCGCGGCTCTTAAAATCAATCCCCCTGTTAATGAAAGCCAACACACCATACGCCTTCTTAACAACCCTATCAACTTGGGTGGCAACTTTGAACGAACTATGGCCATGGACCCCAAGATCCCTATGTTCCTCCACACGACCAAGAATCCTGTCTTTGAGCCTGTATTCCGCATTCAAATTCAACCTTCCAAAATGAATCACTTCACACTTTTCCAGGTTGAACTCCATCTGCCCTTCTCAGCCCAGCTCTGCATCCTGTCAATGTCCTGTTGCAACCGACAACAGCTTTCCACACTCTCCACAACTCCAGCAACCTTCGTGTCATCGTCAAACTTGCTAACCCAGCCTTCCACTTCCTCATCCAAGTTATTTATAAAAATCACAAAGAGCAGAGGTCCCAGATGACATCCTTGTGGAACACCACCGGTCACCGAGCTCCATGCTGAATACTTTCCATCTACTACCACCCTCTGACTTCGATGGGCCAGCCAATTTTGTATCCAGACAGCCAACTTTCACTGAATCCCATGCCTCCTTACTTTCTGAATGAGCCTAAAATGGGGAACAATATCAAACGCGTTGCTAAAATCCATATACACCACATCCACTGCTCTTCCTTCATCAATGTGTTTTGTCACATCCTCAAAGAATTCAATAAGGCTTGTGAGGCATGACCTGCCCCTTACAAAGCCATGCTGACTGTCTCTAATCAAACCATGCTTTTCCAAATAATCATAAATCCTGTCTCTCAGAATCTTCTCCAATAATTTGCCCGACGTAAGGCTGATTGGTCTATAATTCCCAGGGTTATCCCTATTCCCTTTCTTGAACAAGGGAACAACATTTGCCACCCTCCAATCATCTGGTACTACTCCAGTGGACAATGAAGATACAAATATCATCGCCAAAGGCACGGCAATCTCTTCCCTCGCTTCCCGTAATATCCTTGCGTATATCCCGTCTGGCCCCGGGGACTTATCTGTCCTCATATCATCCAAAATTTCCAGCACATCCTCCCTCTTAACCACAACCTGTTCGAGCATATCAGCCTATTCCACGCTGTCCTCACAAACGACCAGGTCCCTCTCACTAGTGAATACTGAAGCAAAGTGTTTAATTCGGACCTCCCCTACCGCCTCCGACTCCAGGCACAAGTTCCCTCCACTATCCCTGATCGGCCTCTTAGTAGCAGTTGATCAATTCATCGAATGGATGGAGGCATGTCCTACCAGGGATAGTAAGGCACACACTGCAGCCTGTATCTTGCTCAGTGAGGTGTTCTGTAAGTGCGAAATACTGCTCCAGATTCAAAATCTCTGTAACTAGAAGAAAGAAAGAAAGAGTTGGATACAGCGGGCTGGGAAAATAAAGTAAGTGGAAGGGCAGTGGATGAGCAGTGGCATGCATTTAAGAAGATATTTCATATCGCTCTGCAAAAATTTATCCCGGTCAAAACGTAGGGCTCGATGAGAATGAGGAACCTCCGTGCTTAACAACGCGGTCAAGGAGAGTATCCTATCAAATACTAAGGCATACAAAACGGCGAAAACTAGTGGCAGGCTGGAGGAGTGGGAATGTTTTCCGAATCAGCAGCGGATGACTAACAGCTTTTAAAGGCAGAAAAATTTGATCATGAAAGTAAATTGGCAAGAAATATAAAAAAAAGCAAACAGCAGGAGCTTCTGCAGGTATATAAAATGAAAGAGAGCAGCTAAACTGAGCGTTGGACCCTTGGAGGCTGCGACTAGAGAATTGATAACGGGGAACAGGGAACTGGCAGATAATTTGAAACAATATTTTACAGTGGATGACACCATAAACATCCCAGATAAGCAAGGGGCTAATAGGAGGAAAGGTCTTGTAACAGTCTCTATCATGAGGGACAAGGTATTTGACAAACCAATGGGACTAAAGGCAGACAGGTAGCCAGAACTTGATGGCCCCTATCCCAGGGTTTTAAAGGAAGTGGCTGCAGAGTTAGTGGAGGCATTTATAGAAATATTCCAGAACTCACTTGATTCTGCGAGGGTACCAGTGAATTGGAGAACCACTAATGTGACGCCCCTGTTCAAGAAGTGAGGGAGATAAAAGCAGGAAATCACAGGCCAGTCAGCCTAACATTGCTCATTGGGAAAAATGCTACAGTCCCTTATTAAGGAAGAAATAGCAGGGCAATTAGATTAACTTAACACAATCAAACAGAGTCAACATGCTTTTGTGAAAGGGCAATCCGGTTTGAAAAATGTGCTGAAGTTCTTTGAGGATATAAAATGCAGAGTTGATAAAGGGGAACCGATAGGTGCAGTGTATCATGATTTCCAGAAGGAATTCTATAAGATGCCACAGAAAAGATTATTGCACAAGGTAGGAGCTCACAGTATTGAGGGTAATGTACTGGCATGGATTGAGGATTTTATAACTCACAGAAGACAGAGATACGTATTAATGTGCCTTTTTCAGGTTGGATAAAACGTCACTTGTTGAGTGCCACAAGGATCACTCCGAGGCCCTCAATTATTTACTATCTATATTAATGACTTGGAGGAGGGGGCAGAGTGTAATATATCCAAATTTTCTGACGATGCGAATTACGTGGGAGGGCATGTTGTGATGAGGACCTCAGGAATTTGCAAGGAAATATAGATACATTGAGTGAGTGGGCAAAACTTGGCAGATGGAAATTAATGTAGGGAAGTGTGAGGTCATACACTTACAGAACACCCACTAAATGGGCAGATGTACGCCCGCTGTGTGTAATGGCAATAAAATCTGCTCAACATATGATCACAGCTGTAAGTCCATATTAACACATGGCTGGACCACAAATGAAAATCCCAGGACACTAAACTTTGTGAGTGTATAGTCCATTAACATTGCAGCTATGCCGTTAGAAATGGCTACAGCATTTTATTGTAACATAACCGAAGTAAACAAACTGCTGGCGAGAAACACAAGCAAATCATGGAACCAAATTAAGAAATAGTTTTGCTGAAAAGTAAACACATTTGAGTATAACGTAGGAGATCAGGTGATGTTGTGAAACTACGTCCCCAAGAAGCACTCATTTGTGTGAAATGGACAAGGCCATACACAAGCATGGACAAATTGAAACCGTCCATTTACCTATAATAGATTTAATTTGGGTCCAAGCAGGAACCTAAGTTGAACTGGTTCCACATTAAACAGTTAAAACTGGCAAAATATAATGCCACATTTGCGTCACTTTTATGGTAAACGTCAGCAAGATTAAGTGACAACCAGGGTTCTACCTCATTCTTGCAATCACACTGAGCAACCTGGGACAGTTGCGGAGAGGCTACTCAGTATCCATGTCCGGGGCAAAGTGGAAAAACTGTGAATGGGACGTCGGGTACGTTTTTGTTTCTAATGGAATACAGATTGTAACATCAGCAAGCAAAGTGGTAGAGCTGTCCAACATATGGCCCGTGAGCCAGTATCCGGGGCGCCAAACATTTCCATCCAGCCCACAAATGTAAACGATTCTATATGGACTTCAGTACAGCGTTTGACAACTTCCCTCATGGCAGATGGCACAAAAGGTGAAGTCACACGGGATCAGAGGTGAGCTGGCAAGATGGATACAGAATTGGCTCGGTCATAGAAGACAGAGGGTAGCAGTGGAAGGTTGCTTTCCTGAATGGAGGGCTGTGACTAGTGTCCCACAGGGATCAGTGCTGATACCTTTGCTGTTTTTAGTGAACATAAATGATTTGGAGGAAAATGTAGCTGGTCTGATTAGTAAGTTTGCGGATGACACAATGGTTGGTGGAGTTGCGGATAGTGATGAGGATTGTCAAAGGATACAGCAGGATTTCGATCAATTGGAGACTTGGGTGGCGAAATGGCAGATGGAGTTTAATCCGGACATATGTGAGGTAATGCATTTTGGAAGGTCTAATGTAGGTGGGAAGTATACAGTAAATGGCAGACCCTTATGAGTATTGACAGGCAGAGAGATCTGGGCGAATAGGTCCACAGGTCACTAAAAGTGGCAACGCAGGTGGATAATGTAGTCAAGAAGGCGTACGGCATGCTTGCCTTCATTGGTCGGGGCATACAGTATAAAAATTGGCAAGTCAGTCTGCAGCTGTACAGAAATTTAGTTAGGCCATACTTAGAATATTACGTGCAATTCTGGTCGCCACACTACCAGAAGGACGTGGAGGCTTTGGAGAGGGTACAGAAGAGGTTTACCATGATGTTGCCTGGTCTGGAGGGCATTAGCTAAGAGAAGAGGTTAGATGAACTAGAATTGTTTTCACTGGAACGACGGAGGTGGAGGACCGACATGTTAGATGTTTACAAAGTTATGAGCGGCATGGACAGAGTGGATAGTCAGAAGCTTTTTCCCAGGGTGGAAGAGTCAGTTACTAGTGGACATAGGTTTAAGGTGCGAAGGGCAAAGGTTAGAGGGGATGTGCGAAGCAAGTTCTTTACACAGAGGGTGACGAGTGCCTGGAAGTTGCTGGCGGGGAAGGTGGTGGAAGCAGGTACGACAGCGACGCTTAAGAGGCATCTTGACAAATGCATGAATAGGATGGGAATAGAGGGATACGGTCCCCGGAAGTGCAGAAGGTTTTAGATTAGGCAGGAATCAAGATCGGCGCAGGCTTGGCGGGCCGAATGGCATGTTCCTGTGCTGTACTGTTCTTTGTTCCGTGTTCTTTGATTCCCAGGAACGGTAGCTCATCCTCACCATGTCTAGAGGTGAATCATTTCCCTCTGTCTTCAGCTTACCGAACTACGGAGAAAAATAAATAAAATATATAATGCGCTGTCAGTTTCACAGCTTACAGCTGCTGATATCTGGAACAGCCGTTTACCAACCGTCTAGGGGTAATCAGGTGAGTTCTTATCTTTTCTGTTTGTAAAATTTGCCATGTCTGCATCTTTCAATTGTGAAATAGGGATAGAGAGAGGAGGCTGAGTAGGGACAGAGATAGGTAAAGGGGAACATAAGGAGGGAGAGAATGAGGCTCAGAGAGAGATATTAATAGGGGCAGAGAAAGAGGGGCCAGAGAGAGATAATGAAAGGGGACAAAGGGCGCGAGAGGGGAGATGGAGAGAGAGGAACAGAGAGAGAGAGTATGGACAAAGAGACATGGGGTAAAGAGAGCGTGGGTAACACTGAGCAGAGAGAGGAGATGGAGAAAGAGAGACAGAAAGACAGACAGGGGAAGAGAGAGAGTGAAAGAGTGAGGATGGGAGAGTGACAATGAGTCATTTACTTATGGCACAGAAGGAGACCATTCAATCCATAGGGCTGTGTTTGCTCTTCATGGAGCTGAGCAGTAAGTTCCACTCTCTGGCTCGATTCCCGTAGCACTTTATTTATTTATATTTTATTCCTTCATGGGATATGGGCGTCAACGGCCCAGGCAGCATTTATTGCCCATCCCTAATTGCCCTTGAGAAGGTGGTGGTGAGCTGCCTTCCTGAACTGCTTCAGTCCATTCGGGGTAGGTAAACCCACAGTTCGTTTCGGAAGGGAGTTCCAGGATTTTGAACTAGTGACAGTGAAGGAACAGCGATATAGTTCCATGTGAGGATGGCGTGTGACTTGGAGGGGAACTTGCAGGTGGTGATGTTCCCATGTATTTGCTGCCCTTGTCCTTCTATTTGGTAGAGGTCGTGGGTTTGGAAGGTGCTGTCTAAGGAGCCTTGCTGCATTGCTGCAGTGCATCTTGCAGATGGTACACACTGCTGCCACAGGGCGTCGGTGGTGAAGGGAGTGAATGTTTGTAGATGGGCTGCCAATGAAGCAGGCTGCTTTGTCCTGGATGGTGTCGAGCTTCTTGAGTGCTGTTGGAGCTGCACCCATCCAGGCCAGTGGAGAGTATTCCATGGCACTCCTGACTTGTGCCGCGCAGATGGTGGACAGTATTTGGGGAGTCAGGAGATGAGTTACTCGCCTCAGAATTCCTAGCCTCTGGCCTGCTCTTGTAGCCACTGTATTTATATAGCTACTCCAGATCAGTTTCTGGTCAGTGGTAGCCCCCAGGATGTTGATAGTGGGGGATTCAGCGATGGTACTGCCGTTGAAGGTGAAGGAGAGATGGTTAAACTCTCTCGTGTTGGAGAGGATCAATGGCTGACACGTGTGTGGCGCGAATGTCACTTGCCACTTATCAGCCCAAGCCTGGATGTTGTCCAGGTCTTGCTGCATTTCTACACCGACTGCTTCAGTATCTGAGGAGTCACGAATGCTGCTGAAAATTATGCAATCATCAGCGAGCATCCTCACTTCTGACCTTATGATTGAAGGAAGGTCATTGATGAAGCAGCTGAAAATGGTTGCGCTGGCCTGAGGAACTCCTGCAGTAATGCCCTGGAGATGAATTGCATTGACGTACAACAACCACAATCAACTTTCTTTGCGCTAGGTATGACTCCAGCCAGCGAAGGGTTTTTCCCCTGATTCCCATTGACCTCAGTTTTGCTAGGGCTCCTTGATGCCATACTCGGTCAAGTGCTGCCATGATGTCAAGGGCAGTCACTCTCACCTCATCTCTTGATTTCACCTCTTTTGTTCATGTTTGAACCAAGTCTGTAATGAGGTCAGGAGTTGAGTGGCCCTGGCGGAACCCAAACTGAGCATCACTGAGCAGGTTATTGCGAAGCAAGTGCCGCTTAATGGCACTGTTGATCACACCTTCCATCACTTTACTGATGATTGAAAGTCAGCTGATGCAGCAGTAATTGGCCGGGTTGGACTTGTCCTGCTTTTTATGTACAGGACATACCTGGGCAATTTTCCACATTACAGTGTCGATGCCAGTGTTGTCGCTGTACTGGGACAGCTTGGCCAGGTGCAAGGCAAGTTCTTGGACACAGGTCTTCAGTACTATTGCCGGAATATTTTCAAGGCGCATCACTTTTTCAGTATCCAGTGCCTTCAGTTGTTTCTTAATATCATGCGGAGTGAATCGAATTGGCTGAAGTCTGGCAACTGTGATGCGGGGGACTTCAGGAGGAGGCCGAGATGGATCATCAACTCGGCACTGCTGGCTGAAGATTGTTGCAAATGCTTCAGCCTTATCTTTCGCACTGATGTGCTGCCCCCCCCACCCCATCATTGAGGATGGGGATATTTGTGGATCCACCTCCTCCAGTTAGTTGTTTAATTATCCACAACCATTCACAGCTGGATGTGGCAGGACTGCAGAGCTTAGATCTGATCCGTTGGTTATGGGATCGCTTAGCTTTGTCTATCGCATGCTGCTATACAGTTTGGCACGCAGATTTTCCTGTGTTGTAGCTTCACCAGGTTGACACCTCATTTTGAGGTATGCCTGGTGCTGCTCCTGGCATGCCCTTCTGCACTCTTCATTGATCCAGAGTTGGTCTCCTGGCTTTATAGTAATGGTAGAGTGGGGGATATGCCGGGCCATGAGGCTACAGACTGTGGTTGAGTACAATTCTTCTGCTGCTGATGACCCACAGCGCCTCATGGATGCCCAGTTTTGCATTACTAGAGCTGTTCGAAATGTATCCCATTTAGCACGGTGAGTGTGCCACACAACACGATGGGCGTTATCCTCAATGTGAAGACCGGACATCGTCTCCACTAGGTTACTCCTATCAGTACGGTCATGGAGAGAAGCATCTGTGGCAGGCAGATTGGCTGAGGACGAGGTCAAGTCCGTTTTTCCCTCGTATTGGTTACCCGACCACCTTCCGCAGACCCAGTCTCGCAGCTATGTCCTTTTGGACACGGCCAGCTCTGTCAGTAGTGGTGTTATCGAGCCACGCTTGGTGATGGACATTGAAGTCCCCCTCCTGGAGTACATTTCGTGTCCTTGCCACCCTCAGTGTTTCCTCCAAGTGGTGTTCAACATGAAGGAGTACTGAGCCATCAGCTGAGGGAGGGTGGTAGGTGGAAACCCATAGTAGGTTATCTTGCCCATTTTTGAACTGATGCCATGTAACTTTATGGGGTCCAGAGTCAATGATGAGGACTCCCAGGGCAACTTCCTCCCCACTGTATACCACTGTGCCACCACCTCTGGTGGGTCTGTCCTTCCGGTGGGACAGAACATACCCGGGGATGGTGATGGCAGTGTCTGGGACATTGTCTGTCGTACTTCCTCTTGAAGCCACTGATCAACACCAATCCCACCACCCTTGTCGGCAGCGAGTTCCAAAGCATTACCACCCGCATCGTAAAAAAGGCTCTTCTTCAAATGTAACCTTCATCTGTTGCACCTTACTTTCAATCTGTGTACCCGAGTCCTGGACGCAACGGGGTGGAGGAAGAGAGAACGACACACACACACACACACACACACACACACACACACACACACACACACACACACACACACACACACACACACACACACACACACACACACACACACACACACACAGCCCAGAGATTACAGTCTCTCCTGAATGATCGTAAGGGATCCACATCATTCCTCATCGCTAACTGATGTATGCAGGCAGCGATTGAGTACCTAAGCCAGGAAATATAATTCCAGGTCTTTCACTAAATCAGTTTTCAATGTAGTGACGAGAAAGTTGGTCGATAAATTAGGATTGCCATTTAAAGCTTCTTCAAAGAAATGCACATTTGTTCTCGTTTTTATTGGTAAGACACGTTTTCAATGCATTTATCTTTCGAGTATTAGGTAGAATTCTGTGCAAGTCATGAGATGCTGAGAAGCGATGAAAAAAAAACTAATTAAGACCATATAAAGATCTTTTCTTGAAAGGTTATTCGAATGAGGATAACCCCATGGAGACTGTTAGCGTTTAACTGGTAAAAACAAAGCTTTAACAATCCCTGTCAGGCCACGAAGCTGTCCAACAACATACGCACGTATCAATCCCATAAGGTAGCCACCGTGTTTGACCAGCAAGTGCAGGGTGGAACTGGATCAAGATATGATGATTTGTGAAGGGATTCATAGAGTGAAGGAAGCTCTAGTCTCAAGATCCCACTCCCACCATCACACCCGCGACTCGCCCCCCGCCAACTTCAACTGAATGGCGATGACAATTTTTGGAACAAGGCTCAAGGGTCCATTATGGAAGGCCGGGTAGGCAATGACTTACAAATGAGCTGAACAGAGACGGGTGCGTTATTTAATATGGCACAGAACCAAGCTGACAAAGGTACATAAAGTGAGAACTTTTAAGACTCCAGAATAGCGCACCATAAGGAAGCAGAAGACAGAAGATTGACCTCAGTCAAGAGACTTGGTACCACAATTAGCCAGAGGTCTAAGTCTGGTGTTCATTCGTGAACACAACTGCTGACCACTGTCCTTTTCTACGTAGCACGATTTTTTGCTAATTGTGGAAGAAATAAGGGAACAACATTTCTGAGGCCTGTGAGAGCACCCTTGTCCCCGTTTTGAAGCTAATCTGAGCTGTCTGTCTCTTCTAGAAATGATCCCCCAACGTATACTAATTAACCTAAGTCTGACCATCAAACCGCAGCAAACCCCAGCCATCAGTAAGAGAACATTTCTCTCCATCTAACGCCAGAAATTACTTGTAAAATCGTAAAATATATATTTATATCTCATTCAAACCACTCCTTCATCTTCTTTATTCCAGGGAATGCAAACTCAGTTTGTCATCTCCCCACTTAACATACACCTTGGGACCCGAGGAAAATTCTGGAGAATCTGCTTTGCACTCCATCCAAAGCCAGTTCATCCTTTCCAAAACCATATTCATTATTTCAGATGTGGTCCAACTCAGGTCTGTACAGCTGTAGCAAAACCTTCTCCCTATTTATGTTTCAGCACTCTTGTTATAAGTGATAACAGGCCATTAGCATTTTTGATTATATTTTTGTGACCAGACCATTAGTTTTCAGTGATCTGCATGCAGGAATCCCTAAATACCATTGCAGATTCATTGTTCCTCACATTTCACTGTGTACCAATACTCTGATCTATCCTTTTTACAGTCAAATTGCAAGTCATCATGATTACTTTCGTTGAAATCTATCTGTTACAGCTCTACCAGCACACTTAATCTAGTAATGTCCCTTGTTAACGCTGTGTTCATGTTTGCTCTCTTTGCTATGCTACCAATCTTCATGTCGTCAGCAATCTTGGGTATGGCTCCCTGGTCATAGAATCAAACAGCATAGGCGAAGGCCATTCAGCCCATCAAGCCTGTGCTGTCTCTTTAAATATCGATCCAATTATCTCTACTCGACCTGATGTTTCTCCACAGCGCTACTATTCTTTCCCCTTCAAATATTTAATCATTCTTCTTTTGAAAGCTCCAGTTGAAACTGCTTCTCCAATCCTTTCAGGCAGCGCAAGAAGTCTTTATATAAGAAATCAATCTCCACATCTTCCCCTCTGGTACTTTTGCCATTTACTTAAAACCCGTGCCGTCTGGTTACCAAACTTCCTGTCAGTGGAGACAGTTGAACCTTGCTTAGTCTACCAAAGCATTTTATGATTTTGAACGCATCTATTCAATCTGCCCTGAACGTCCACTTCTCTTATGAAAAGAAAAAACAGCTTCTTCAACCTCTCCATACAAATTAATTCCCCACCCTCGGAAAATCTCCTCCTGCCCCCTCTCCCAGATCTTTATATCTTCCTATAATTGAGGTGCCCCGAATTTTCCACAACTGGCCTGTCAGCATTGCTCTATAAATACGTAGCAAAGACATCCCTGCTTCTGTATTCTCGTCCTCTCCTAATAAAGACAAAGGTCTGTTAGCTTCTTTAACAACATTTCACCTGGTCCTGTCACCTTCAGACATTTGTGTACATACGGACATACGTCCCTCTGCACACACATTAAAATTGCACTATTTATATTATGTTGCCTCTCCCCATTCACCCTACCAAAATAAATCAGTTCCCACTTCAGTGCATTCAATTTTATCAGCCATGTATCTGTCCATTTCAACTGTCTGCTTTTATTCCCCTGAAATTTGGAAATATTCTCCTCACTGCTTCCTATATTGCCGAGTTCACCATGCATTCTGATGTCGCAGCCACGTCTCAGTAAGGACCATCAGAGCTATGCAGTATTGACCAACAATATCTTCTTGTAGCACCTTTATTGTTCTAATACGGTCTGAGACACTCTATTGGAGCAATTATCAAAGCAACATAAGGAGATATTAGGAACTGGCGAGCACAAACTCATCCAAAGACTTACGTTTTAAGGAGCACTTTAAAGGAAGAGAAATAGGTAGCGAGCAAAACAAAATTCGTTCCAGAGCTTAGTGCTCACGTAGATCAAGTTACCGCCGTCAATAGTGGAGTGATTAAAAATGTAGGATGTGCAAGAGGTCAGAATTGGAAGAGAGATCGTCCAAGGCTGTAGGTGCCATAGGAGGTTGCATTCATAAGAATGGTTGCATTGGCTGAAAGTGATGAAAGAGATAATGAGTGTTGTAATGGCTGGAGGAAATTATAGAAAGCGTTTGTTTGTTTTTGCATGACCTGCATGCGCCCAAAGAGAAAAGGAGAGTTTTAGGCTGCAGAAGAGGTGACAGCGATATGGAGGGTGGCAGGACTGAAGGAGATTACGCGCTGATAAGTATGGTTTTAGAGACTGTTGCAGATTACAGCTACAGGGTGGTCTGAGCCCATGGGGCTTTTCAAAGAAAGTACACTAGTTTTATATACCAGGATTTGCTTGACAGGGATTATTGTGGGTCAGCGAGCACAGTCGTGATAGATGAACAGGAATAGTGCGTGTAAAGAGACATGACTGCTGAGTTTTGCATGACCTCATATACATGGAGAGTAGAATGTGGGAGGCCGTCCAGACTTTTGTTAGACGAGTCTAATCTAGAGGTATCAAAGACAGGGGCAAATGTTTCAAAAGCAGAAAAGCAGAGGCAGATGATGTTATGGAGGTGGAAATAGATGGTCTTCGTGAGGTCACGGATGTGTTGTCGGAACCTCATCTTGGATCAAATATGATGCCAGGGTTGTGTACAGAAGAGGAATGTAATTGTTGGAGTGGGGTATGATTTTGTGCAGGGAGCTAAAGACAACGGCTTGGGACTTCCAAATTTATAATTGGAGGGAATTTCTGACCATCCTGTTCTGGATGTTTACGAAGCGATGTGAATGTTTAGAGGCAAAGCAAGAGACGAGAGAGGTGGTGGTGAGTTAGAGCTTGGTGTGATCAGCATACACGTGGAAACTGACATTGTGCTTTCAGATGATGTTGCCAAGGGTCTGCATGTCGATGTGAAATATGATGGGTCCAATAATAAATCCTTGGGGGGCACAAGAGGTAAAGATGCTGGAGCAGGCAAAGGAGCCAAAAGACAAGTGACAACATGGCCACAATTAGGTAACTACGAATGGAATCGGGCATGTGCCAATCCACTCAGCTGGTGAGCAGTGGAAAAGAATTAGAGAGGGATGGAGTGGTTAGTCATGAGAAAGACAGCATGCAGGTCGAGAAGGAAGAGGAGATAAAATGTACCCTTTTCACAGTCATATCCAATGTCATTTGTGCCATTCGAAAGAGCCAATTTGGTAATGTGGCTGGGCCGGGAGCCTGATTCAAGGGATTCAAACATGTAATTTTTGATGGAATTTATGAGGCTACAACATCTTCGAAGATTTTGCAATGGAAAGTGAGGTTGGATTACGGGCGGTGGTTTGCAAGGACAGAGATGACAAGAGTTTTTCTTTTCCAAGGAGACGGGTAATGGGGGTAAATTGGAAGGAGAGAGCGACGGGTCCTTATGAGAGGGAACCGTTAACAATGCCAGCTAAAATAAAAGAAAAATGCGGACGGTGTTGAAAATATAAAATAAAAAACTTGAAGTGCTAGAAATACTCAGCAGCTCTGGCAGCATGTGTGGGAAGAAAAGCAAAGTTAACGTTTCAGGTCAGTGACCCTTCTTCAGAACTAACAGATATTAGAAATGTGAAAGGTTTTAAGCAAGCAAATCGGGGTTTGGGGCAAGAGATAACAAAGGAGAAGTTATAGATAGGACGAGGGCACAGAAAATAACCGACTAAAAGGTAATGGAGCAAAGGCAAGCAATAAGTTAATGGTGTGTTGAACTACAAAGCAATAGTACTGATAGGGTGCTAACGGAAGAAAACTGAACAGTCACAAGTGCAAACATGAAAATAAAACAGGGGGGAGGCAAACTGAAAGATCTAAGATAAAATAAAATAAAATAAACACTTAAAACATATAAAATAAAATAAAAACAATAACTACAAATAAAAGTAAAATGGGGTGCCCGTCATGTTCTGAAATTATTGAACTCAATGTTGAGTACGGCAGGCTGCAGTGTGCCTAATCAATAAATGTGTTGCTGTTCCTCGAGCTTGCGTTTATGTTCACTGGACCACTGCAGCAATCCCAGGACAGAGATGTGAGCATGAGACCAGGAGGGAGTGTTGAAATGGCAAGCAACCAGAAGCTCGGGGATATGCTTTCGGACTGAGTGGAGGTGTTCCGCAATGCGGTCACCCAGTCTACGTTTGGCCTCTGCAGTGTTGAGGAGACCAGATCGTGAGCAGCGAATGCAACATACTACATTGAAAGAAGTACAAGTAAATCGCTGCTTCACCTGAAAGGAATGTTTGGGGCCTGGGATAGTGAGGAGAGAGGAGGTAAATGGGCAGGTATTACACCTCCTGCGATTGCAGGGGAAGGTGCCATGGGAAGGGGACGAGGTGGTGCAGGTAATGGAGGAGAGGACCAGGGTGTCATGGAGGGAACGATCCCTTCAGAATGCTGGCAGGGGAAGGGAGGGGAAGATGCATTAGGTAATGGCATCACATCAGAGGTGGCTGTAATGGTGGAGGATGATCCTTTGGATATGGAGGCCGATGGGTGGAAAGTGAGGACAAGGGGAACCCTGTCGTGGTTCTGGGGGGGAGGGGAAGGTGTGAGGGTAGAGGTGCGGGAAATGGACCGGACACGGTTGAGGGCCCTGTCAACCGCAGTGGGGGAGGGGGTGGGGGTGTGGTGGGGGCGGCGGGAAATCCTCGGTCGAGGAAAAAATAAGACGTATCAGAAGCGCTGTCATGGAAGGTAGCATTATCAGAGCAGATGCGTCGCAAATGGAGAAACTGGGAGAATGGAATGGAGTCCTTACAGGAGGCAGGGTGTGAAGAAGTATTGTTGAGGTAGCTGTGGGAGTCGGTGCGCTTATAAAGCATATTAGTATACAGTCTGTCCCCAGAGATGGAGACAGAGAAGTGGAGGAAGGGAAGGGATGTGTCGCAGATGGATGTGTAAAGGTGAGAGAAGCGTGGAAACTAGAAGCAAAGTTTATGAAGATTTCAAGTTCGGGGTGGGAGCAGGAAACGGCAACGATTCAGTCATCAATGTACCAGAAAAAGAGTTGGGGGAGGGGGCCTGAGTAGGACTGGATCAAGAAATGTTTAACATATCCCACTAAAAGACAGGCAAACCTAGGACCCATGCGGGTACCTTCAGTAACATCTTTTTTTTTTCTTGAACAATGTGAGTGGAGTTGTTGAAGAATTTCTTCAATGTGAGAACAAGTTCAGTCAGGCGGAGTAGGGTGCTGGTGGATGGGAATGGTTGGGCCTCTGTTCAAGGAAGAAGCAGAGAGCTCTCAAACCGTCCTGGTCGTGGAGGTGTTGATAGATTGGACGTCCATAGTGAAGAGCAGGTGGTTGGGGCCAGGAAACTGGCAATTCTCAAAATGACGTAGGGCGTCAGAAGAATCACGGATGTAGGTGGGAAGAGACTGGACCAGCGAAGAAATATTAGGTCAAGATCGGAAGAAATAAGTTCAGTGGTGCAGGAGCAGGCTGACACAATGGGTCTGCCGGGGCAGTCCTGTTAGTGGATTCTGGGACGGAGGTAGAGAGAGCTGTTCGGGGTTGCAGGACTATGAGGTTTGATGCTTTAGAGGGAAGATCTCCAGATGAAATGAGGTCAGTGGCATTCCTGTGGACAGTGGCTTGATGTTCGGTGGTGGGCTCATGGTCCAGGGGGAGGTAGGAAGAAGTGTCTGAAAGTGGGTGCTGAGCCTCTTCATGGTAGTGGTCGATACTCCATACTCCAGCATGATGCCTCTACCTTCCCCTCCCTTCCTCTGTCAGCATTCGGAAGGGATTGTTGTCTCCATGACACCCTGATCCAATCCTCCATTACCACGTCCCATTCCCATGGCACCTTCCCCTGCAATCGCAGGAGGTGTAATACCTGCCCATTTACCTCCTCTCTCCTCATTTTCCCAGGCCCCAACCACTCCTTTCAGGTGTGGCACCGATATACTTGTACTACTTTCAAAGTAGTATACCGTATTTGCTGCTCACAATGTGGTCTCCTCTGCACTCGGGACGCCAAATGCAGACTGGGTGACCAATTTGTGGAATGTCTCCACTCAGTGCGAAAGCATGGACCCAAGCTTTCGGTTGTTTGCCATTTCAACACTCCCCCCTGCTCTCATGCTCACATCTCTGTCCTGGGAATGCTGCAGTATTAAAGTGAACATCAACGCAAGCTCGAGAAACAACATCCAATTTACCGATTTGGCACATTACAGCCTGCCAGACTGAACATTGTGTTCAATATTTTCAGAGCCTGAAGGGGACCCCATTTCACTTTTATTTTTAGTTATTTTTAATTTCTTTAATATTTTTCTTTTTCCATATATATTTTCTGTGTTAATTTTATTTTATCTCAGTTTGTTCAATTTACCTACCCACTTTTATTTTCATGTTTATACTTCTGGCTGTTCAGTTTTCAGTCCGTTAACACCTTATCTGTACTAATACTTTGTCTTTCAACGCACTATTAATATATTGTTTGTCTTTGCTCCATGACCATCTGGTCGATTGTTCTCTGTGACCTTGTCCTTTCTACACCTTCTCCTTTGTTGTCTCTTGCCCCCGCTTTACTTGCTTAAAACCTTTCACATTTCTAATATCTGCTAGTTCTGAAGAAGGGTCACTGACCTGAAACTTTAACTCTGCTTCTCTCTCCACAGATCCTACCAAATCTGCTGAATATTTCCAGCATTTCAAGTTTTTACCTAACGTTATCAGCTAACATGGGTTTCAGAAAGGGACTTAGACTCCATCACCAAGCATTTGCCACGCTGAAGCACTTTGGGTGTCAGGTCCTGTGCTGAGTCTGTCCCTGATTCCTTATGCATGGTTCTATCTCCCTTGCCAGCCCTTGAGCTGTGCTCATCCAGAAGGGAATACTGTCTACATTCCTCACACTCTTACTTGGGAGGCACGACATAGGGAAAGCAACAACTGGACTTTTAGTGGGGGTGGATGCGGGGAAGGGTATATTGAATGAGGCAGACACAATATTTGTTCCCTGAAAATAGAACAGATAATCAATGCACTCAAAATGATTTCCAACATCTGCATCGTTTTGTATTTTATTAAAAAATACATGCTTTTTTGTAACAGTTGTGAAGTGATGAGAATCGAAACAGTAGAGATGGAAATGATACTGCGGCTTTGTGTCCTCTCCTGCCATTTAGGGGTTGCTCTGAATCTCATCCTTACCCCTTTCCAATTCGTCTTAGAAATACCACCTCTTGCACTTTTCCATCTGATCTTGGCTTGTGTGACAATTTGTGCCATTGCAGAACTGGTCATTCCGCTGTCTGGTACCTCCTGTCCATCGTGAAAAGCGCTTTTGCGCCTTTTCAGCTCACCAGTGCCGTTTCCTCTTTTCCTCGGAAGGTCATGTCATGTCGAATTCTTGTTGTTATTTTTTAATAAACTATCCATACCTCCAATGTCTGGACTGCTCTTTCTCCTTTCGCACTAGATGTTTGTCATGTATTTTCAATCGGTTAATCAAAGGTAGTGCCATATCCCAAAAACAGTAGCTGCCCCACCCTTCTGCACACCTCCTGCAACACGCCACAGCACCCTGCTCCCCAGTCCTCCGCCCTTGGGAACATGTTTAGATCTCCAGCGATTCCCGTTGCAATTCAGTTGACTGAAGTCTGGGGCTAAATACTATATTCATGGACTGGAAATACTGGAACTCGCCTCTGGCCTGCTCTCAGTTGTTCTGTTTATTAATTAACTAGATAATTGAAGTGACTGGATATTTCACTGCACACTTGAGCTGCTCTCTGAACTTGGACTGAGTCGTCCCATAAATAAATGTGTTTGTGCAGCAACTTAAGTTCATCAGCAAATATCCAGATTGTTTCAAGATAATTAAAGAATCATTGTAATTGGGATTTGTTCCTGCAACAACATAATAAACGAAATCTATGACAGTTAACAACCACAGTGTTATGAAGCTGCCAGATATAGTGAAGAGTGAAATCACTGGCTTCCTTCTGCTCTCCATTTCTGGGTCACTGCGATTCTTTCCATTGCTCTGACCCCTCAGTCTCTTACGGCCACGACTAGCCACCAAAATGTGTCTGACTGTCAGCGCGTTAAGCAAGATAATTAAAGCGAATGGGAGCAATGGAATTACAACCTTATCTAACCAGTCAAATACCATCCATCCGGGCTCATAATCATAGCTCGCCTTGGTAGGACAGATGAATGGTACATTGCCGATTATCTCTTCAGGTTTAAGTTTAAAGTAATAGGGGACGTTTTTTAAACAAATCAGAATGGATGTTATTGCTAGAACCACAGCAGCAGTTTTCTCGGTGCAATATTTTGTTCTTACCTTCTGGCAACAAATGGCTACAAATCGATCAGTGGTGAACGTGACCGTGAACCAGACAGGACAGTCTGCGGCTGTGTTACATAGTGCAAGGAGATCACTGCACAAAGGGATGATCCTCAGAAAGTAATAAAGATTGATCCGCTACAGTATGACATTAGTGATTATAACGAGCAGATCTGCCATTGCCATGGCCACCAGGTAGAGAGTGGTGCAGGTGGAGAGGCCGCACTTTCCCCGGGATAGGATCAAAATCGCCACTAAATTAACTGCAAGAGAGAGAAGGGAAAAGAGATGAGAAATACTGATGAAACATTCTCCGTGTTTGAACCCAATCCGTAAGTCTAAGAATTTAATACCAAAAATGGTTGGGTTGAGATTTGGTCAGATGCTAAATAACTTTAACCACGAACTCAACCCGCCACTGATCCACTCACTTGCGGGTTTAACAAAGTCAGGAGAGGGGGCAATGCTCGCGGAAGGCGGGATGACAATTTAAATGGCGTAAAGAGGCTCGATGCCTCTGGTTTACAGGTTTCACAATGGCGAGCTGTGTTTTCAAGGCCTTTGGAAAGCAGCAGCTGAGGGATGTGCAGTCAGCTTCTGGGAAAAAGTAAGCTTCTTTGCAGCAAGCTTTGTGAGTCGGCAAGAGCAAGAGGTCTTGTACCTGACTCCGGACGTTTCCCATTCATCAGCATAACAGAGATAATCATGCAAAAGAACACAGGGCTCTGGGTCTGACAGTCTCCGGGAGCAGACCACTCTAACCGGAATTATACATCTCCAGTTTTCCACATGAATCAGAAAATCACCACGGTCTCAGAAAACCCGATCCAGGATTAAACATCGCTTTTTTCCACCACCATCCCTTCCCCAGTACAAACAAGAATCAGACGCTTTCCCGGGATCAGACCACCCGCATTCCGGAATTGGCATCACCACTCTGCAACTTAGATTAAACAGTCTCCCCGGTATCGGATGGCCCACATCTCCAGATAGGACACACAATTTCCCCACCCAGATTTTACACTCTCCTTCGGTTTAGACCACCAAAAAAAAAAACAGACAACACCTGGTTCCTCCACTCTGATAGTACACGCTCGCCATTATGGACCAACCCCACCCATGGATCTCGCCCTCCCCCGCACAACAATGCCTAGATCATACACAATTTCCAGGAATGGCTACCTGATCCCAGTAACCTCTCCCTCCCATATATGTGCGGCGCACCCCAGAGCTGGGGCTCGATCCCATCTAGGAACCGGCTCCCATTTATTCTGGAATAGGCTTAGCTACTCCAGCAACCTGCTATGAAATCCTGCACCGGCTAACTGGAAGACAAATCTGTAAGTCAGTCTCAATTCAGTCTAGGGAATGTGTCAAAAGATGCAGGAAAGGGCCAAAGATGCAAGCTGTGGACTTCAAACCTTCGGGCTTGCCAAGGAAAAACCAGCACTTCGGCATCCTCCCTACGTACAACCCCTGCCCCCTGTCAGTATTAATGCCTAAGGACTGTCTCAATAGTTAAATAATGAAACTGCTGAAAATCTACATTCAATACACTTCCACAAAGACGTATACTCCCTGTAATACATGATCACCTGGATCATGCGTTACATTCCGGTTAGCAATCCACAATCAGTTTAATTCTACAGTGACGTGTACTCCAGTAATATAGGGTCACGTGGGTCAGGTGTTCCACTCCAGTTAGCGACCTACAATTCAACAGTGTCACACTTACAAGAAGTGTATCAATGAAAATACAGAAACAAACTAAGACGTTCTAAAGCTTACAGAAATTTTAAAAGAGTGTGACATTGGTCATCAAAAGAATGGAGGACAAATCCTGACTCATACCACCTCCTGTCTCCTCCACACTCATTGTTTACTAAGACTGACAACCATTAACAATACCATACACCTAGAAATAGGATTGTTAAACACAGAAGAACGCGAACTGCACTCAAACGAACTACGACAATGTTCATTCGCTCGGATTTCCGCTTCCAACGAGTATTCATTACAATGGAGTGTGAGCAACCTTTATATCCCATAAATGGGGCCATCAAAAGGCCATTGAGCAGCCCAACTTGAATTGTCAGATAAAGTCAAATGGTGCAACAGAGACTTGTAAGATTCACCTAAAAAGTTCAGCACCTTGAGGAACAGACGAAGGGCTGGAGCGGGGTTTGGGGAGAAGGGGGTTGGTGGCGGAGGGAGGTGTTGGTGGTGCAGCTGTCTATCGAGTACAACATATAGGCACCGGCTGTGGCCAGTTGGGAGATGAACGGTGCAAAATCAGTAATGCCATCAACCACCATTCCATCAACAGACTGACAGATTATCTCCGTAATAGGATATGGTGCTCTTGTTCAGTTAGTGACCTAGACTCAGTAAAATTCCGTAGTGACACGAACAACATCCGTCAGAGAGTTTTTTTTTGCAGTGATTTGATTCAACAGTGCAGAATATTAAACTAAGGCAATACGTTCACAATTCAAGGGACTGTGAATTTCAAACTGAGGATTGCTCCACAATACTAAAATTGTATCCTACACATGTTGGAAATCTGAAACAGAAAAATATGGAAATACTCAGCAGGTCAGGCATCATCTATGAAGAGAAAGAAAAACAGTTAACTTTTCAGACTGAAAGCCTTTTATCAGTTCTGCCTGTTCTGCTGATGGTTATTTACAATTGAGTCACCAGAATAAATCTGCAGAGGTAATTCCGAATATTTGACTTAATGATATCCCTGATCAGGTGTCTGTGTAATGGTGACAACTGGATCAGAATTTAACATTACCAGTCACAGAGCAAAACCAGTGAATGACTTATAAGAGTGTTTCACATCCTTCATGTCTATAGTCACTTACTCGGAACACCAATGATGGCAAGAATTGGGTAATATATTCCGTAGAAACTTAAAAACGATTCAATCATTTTCTCTGTGAAGCGATCTATCCAGTTGTGCTCCAGGCAATCTATTTGAATTAAACTCTGAGGCGATACATTCCCAGAGCATTTAATTTATACCTTTTTGGACCTCCTAATGGGGACCATGAGGTCATAAAATTGTTCATACTGTTATTAAAAAAATGGTGAAAACAGATTACGGCAGTCGAATTAATTCCCTGTTATGATTAAATATATTTCCTGCTAATATTGAATGCTAAAATCTGCAATACCAGGACAATTATTATCATATTACTTAGCAAAAAATAAGACACGTTTAATGGAAACAATTGTGATTTCCTTCAAGCACAAGTAGGCTCATCGGTAGATCTCATGAAGTTTCAGTGATGTCCTTCACTCTGCAATGGTCATTCAGCAAATATTTTTCGAATATTGATGTGCCATTTAAGGGATGATCTACTGTACACTCGTGTGTGGATGCTATCTTTACCTGTGGCAATCCAACAAACAACGTTAAATTTCAGAGTGGAACTTATGCCTATCGTTTGCAAAATTAACGTTATGTACCACTTCTTTCTATTAAATTCCATCAAAGTCATACAGCATCTCAAACGAATAGATTCATTCAAAGCAACTGAGAATCTCCAACTGATTTCCTGGCATCAGCAGTGAGGATAATGCTACAATCTATTGTAAAAGATGCAATCAATGGACACTTAGAAGATAATAGTAGGATAGGTAGAGTTAACATGGATATATGAAAGAGAAATCATGTTACACAAAAGTTTTTTAGGAATAACTAACAGAATAGATATAGGAGCACCCGTGGATGTGGTGTATTTGGATTTTCAGAAGATTTCAATAAGGTCCAACGCAGGAAGTTAGTGAGCAATATTAGGGCACATGGTTTTGGAGCAGTATACTGGCATGGATTGTGAATTGTTAGAAGGTCATAACACAGAGAGTAGGAAAAAAGGGTCATTCTCAGTTTGGCAGGCAATCACAGGTACTGCAAGGATCAGGGCACGGCCCCCAGCTATCCATAGGAGTCATTTGGATGTAAGGATCAGATGAAATATTTCCAGGTTTGCTGATAATGTTACAACAGAGGCGGAAGCGATGCACTGTCAATTCAGTCCCATCACTCCACAGGTCGCAGCATGCTACGAAAGTGTCCCCACCCAACTGGAAAGCAACCAAATTCTAGTAACTCCCAGAATAAAACAGACCAAACCAGGTATCTTTAGAAAGCAACAAAGTAACTATTTATTAAAAATAAATCATAAACACTATTATGATATACCTATGTCTAAAGACATTATGACTTCTTACTTTAACGTTACTCCCACATTCACCCGCATACACTTAAAAAGCAACGGTCAAACTTTCTTTTTACAAATGCTTTAGAAAATTAGCTGTTTCTTAAGAACAAATAAAAAATTGCATGATAAGTCTTGATGGGCTAAGTTCCTGTTTGGTGAGGTATACTCGTGAAACAATATACAGATTCCACTCAAAGTCTCCACGCGGATGTGATGGAACAGTCGTTTCCTGATAGAGATTTAAAATAATTCGGCTGCTGTAAGCATCAAACAAAGCTATCAACACATAGTATAAGGGCAGATCTATATTTGGAATTGAAAATTGGGAGATCTCAGTTGAACCTTTAATATGATTTCCAGAAATCACAATTAGTCAAGTGAGATTCAATCTTGATGCAAAGACTCCTTTGAATAGAAGTGACAAAAAACGAATTTTGCGACATCCAGCGACATGAATGTTATGTTGTAAAGCGATTTTATTCCCTTCTTCGGCAAGCAACACATCTTGTGGCACATTGTTGAATTTCTGCGTAGCAATTTCTCTTTTTACAAGACAAGCACGCTTCGCTGGTGTCTCACAAAAACTGGCTTTAGCTTTTTTCAATACACAGTCCAATTGAACCATTATACCATGCGACCTCCTCACTCTCCTGCTGTTGCCTCAGTCACAGGTGCATCTCTGGCACGCTGTGCCTCTTAGCTGTTCAAGACACTCTGTTTTTAAACAGTGTCATACCGGCATATTGTTTTAATCAGAGAGGTAAATAAATAGTTCTGTGACACCTCCACCCTTGACGAAATGAAAGACCATTATTAAAATGCGTTTCATTACAATTTAAAATAATCAAATAGAAAGTGGGAAAACAAGGAACTCTCACATTCATTTTCGTTCATGGCACCATTCACGCTACTGATAATTTACATAATTGTCTGTGTACCATCACCATCCATACAATGTAACATGGTTAAATTCGTGTCCAGGCGCCAGCGATAGAATAGCTTTGCACCGAAATATGTGCCATTTTCAAACTATAAGGCTGTAAAACAAACTCCATCTGAATATTTTGACATTATTGAGTTTGTTTAAAGGTTGTCACATTCAGGACAACGCAAATTTCCTAAAATAATTTCTCGCTTGTTTAATGTTTTCCTTGAAAGCATCCCTAAAATCCATGACCTCATCCTGTTAAACTGCACAGCTCGGAACACTGGCCACTACTGGGTTAACTATTCTCTGAGAAGTCTCTCGAGTACCCATTAACATTTGTGATATCACTTGATACTGAAAACTCCGTCCAGTGTGACAAAAATGGACATTTCCTTATCTTTGGTGTCAAAGCAGTTTGCCAGTATCCCTTCAGCACAGTTGTCTCTGTAAGGCACATGGTGTTGCCGACTTCATCAATACAGTCCTGTAAATACGAATTTGAGTAGCAGCCTGCCTTCGTTACTGCATTGACTTTTCTTTGGTCTGTACAAAGTTGTGGCACGGCACCATGTTTAGGCATCAAGACCAGTGGCGAATTCCGGCTGCTCTGCCAAGGCTCCACTACGCTGACCGCCAGCATACATTGGATATCTGCTTTTACTTTGGCTTGTCTGTCTGGATTTAAGTGGAAAAGATATGGTTTTAAAGGAACGGTTCTCCCCATCTCCACATCATGTGTGGTTAATGTTGTCCACCCTGGCTTCTCCCTGCAGGTTCGTTTAAATGTTGCGAAATGTCCTGTTATGTCTTCACGTTGTTTTGCCTCCAAGTGCAAAAGCATGTGGTCCAATTTTCATTATTTGCAAATCTCTTAGTTGGGAGGTTCATTCTGAGAGTTGTCTCGGCCTCCTTCTGCCCCATCCTCACTATGCTTTTTCCCTTCTCAACACTCCCGATTACCTGACATACCTGTATTGGCTTATCCTCCTCCCAGCAATAATATTGATTTGACATATCTTTTTGACACAACTGGTTCTTCTTCCGGCGATCACGGGTGTCAAGCAAATAATCTACCTTACCCAGCTTTTTAATCATTCTATATGGATCACGGAACTGTGCTTTAATGGTTCCCCGGCAATGTTAACAATGTCAAAGCGACTTCCCTTGGTTGACATGTCGGCTTTTTGCGTTCTTGTCTGCCCATTTCTTTTCATATTGGCTTGCGATGCTCTCAAGTGTTCCTTTGTGAGGCCGGGCACTAATAAGATTGGCTTATACTTGGATTGCTCTTCCGAATTTCCCGATGTCCTTCAAAAGAAATGTCATTTGCTAATTTTAAAAAGCCCAAGCGATATTTAGGAGGTGCCACCATCTGTTTAACAACTGCCCAGTCTGTGTCCGCAGGCCGACGGCGCAGTCTCAATTTCCTCCTTAAAAGCCCGTTTACCAGATAACAGCTTTCAGGAACTCCTTTCGCCTCAGCTTCTGTCAGAGCCATCTGTTCCATTCGGTATAGCTCTTGATCAGCTGACTATGCTACAATTGAAGAAGATCTGTTATACATCTCATTTAGATTATCTTAATCCCCAAATAAGGCACAGACTCGGTGGGCCGAAGGGCCTGTTTCAGTGCTGTATCTCTAATCTAATCTAATACTTGCCTATCTGTTCGTGTTGTCCTTCTTCGGCTTGTGTGCGTGAGGGATAAAAGGCTCATCCTCAAGTCAAAAATCATCAGCAAGTTCTGCTGCTTGCCTAGCGTTCACAGCTTTCAGAAGTTTTCACTACTGAAATAATTAAAATTTTCAACTTCCAAGAGTATCAATTCTCGAACGTTCTCTTATGTGGTTTCCACCTTTAATGCCCGTATCCAATGGACACTATTATTTGTTTCAATCTCGCAAATTCTACATTTGTGTGCCCAGCCAATCTCTGTAAGTTCCGAAAACTTCTGATGGTAAGCTTCAGGTCTTAACACATACACAACCAAAATAGCCTTTTTGCCATCTCACAATCTGCAAAAAAGCCCATTCAGGGAGCATGGCATAAACTTAATTTGTTCTGTCCATTAACCTGCTTTGCACAAGCAATTCCCAGCTTTCCTTACAATTTCACCTGTTTTTTTGCAATTTTTCAAAATATATAGAGATTCATTTAAGTCCCTTTCCTCAAACCTGAGAAGAGTTTGTATGAATTTATACAGATTTTCACTGGCTCCTGGGCTGAATACAGAATATTCCTATCCCAAATTTTCCCTGAATGCAAGGGTACACCTTTGTTTTCGTTCAATCGCTTTAAATTTGAATTCCCTTGCTTCTCTATCACTTTGCTTTTGAAATTTAAGATGGTGTCGTTGCAATGCTATTTCTGCTTCTTTTTATATTTCCTTGTCAAGTCTTCTTAATTCTATTTTTTTTCTGCTCAAGGTTATTTTTTCTTTCTCCTGAATCTCAGCCAATTCAACTGTATCACGCTTTGAATTTCTATTTTCTTGTTCAGCAACAGTTTCTTCCAATTTTAGATGCTGAGCTACTACGCAAATTGTCTCTGCCTTTCAGCACCTGATTTCAAATCCAGCCCCACTTTTGCCACAAAATCTTATAGTTCAACCTTAGGTAAAGTTTTGAATTCACTCAGGGACTCTTCACCTTTCCGAAAAATGCTGCTGCAACTGGTAATGACATTTCAATGGTATAGACTGTACCATATTATACAGGAAAACGGGATCCTTTTTTATTCAAATTGTTGCTCCACTCTAATTCACGTAATTGGCATTATATTTGGATCCCGATAATCAAGTGCCACAATTAATCTGATCCCAGATGATGGAGCAAGCAATCTGATCCCAGACACAAACAAGTAACATGATTCCAAACTTCCGCCACCAATAAATCTGATTCCGGACGAGACAACAAACTTATCCAGTAGGACCGAGGGGAGGGCAATGCACTATCAATTCAGTACTATCAGTCCACACGTCGCAACACATTATTAAATTTTCCCACCCAACCGGAAAACCACCAAATTAAACATTCCAGTAAACCCCAGAATAAAAGTAATCTAAACACGTATCTTCAGAAAAAAAACAAATTAACTATTTATTAAAATCAAATCTTAAGCACTACTAAGATAAACTTATGTCTAACGACCTTATAACTACTTATTTTAACGTAGCTCCCCCGTTCACACACATACACACAAAAATGAACGCTTTAACATTTTATTATTTTCAAGTGATGTTTTAAAAAATAGCTGCTTCTTAGAAACCAATATATAACCGGGTTTTAATCTCTGTGGGTTACGTTATTGGTGGGTAAGGTATACTAATGTAAAAATAATCAAATGGTACTCAAAGACTCCACGCAGAATTGGCTCAACAGTCTCTTCATGATAAGCATTCAAAGCACTTCGGCAGCAGCAGGAGTCAAACCGTTCTATCAACAGGGAGCATGAGGACAGATCTTTGTTTGGATTTTAAAATTGGTCGATCCCTCTGTCGAAGCTCCACAGCGAATTCCAGAAAACAATCAGTCAAGAGAGATTTCATCTTGAAGAAAAGACTCCTTATATTGGAAGTTAAGAAAAAAAGTCATTTTGCCACCTCCAGCCATACGAATGTTCTCTTCCAAAATGTGTTCTTTTCTCCTTAGGCAATCAACACAGTCTGTGGCTCATTGCAGAATTTCTGCTGAGAGAATTCTCTTATTTGAACGCATGCACCATTCGCTGGTGTATCTCAAAAACAGTTTTTACCTATTTTACACAGTCCAATTGATATATTACACCATGTGACCTCCTCACTCTCCTGTTGTCGCCCAGGTACCAGAGTCAGATTTGGCACGCTGGGCCTCTTAGTATTTAAAGGCACAATGTTTTTAAACAGAGTCTTAAAGACACACTCTTTTAATCAGAGGAGAAGGTAAATAGTTTCATGACAATTACACAACACTAGGTGGACATTTCAACGGTGAGTAGCATGCCGAGTGGCTTCAGGAGGATTTAGACAGATGAAGTGAGTGGGTAAGGACATTGTAAATGGACAAAATAGAGATAATGTGAAGTCGTCCACTTTGGCAGGAAATGCAGTTTCATTCTTAAATGGTGAGAATTTGAAAAGAGTTGATGTCCAAATGAATCTGGGTGCCCTTGTTCATAAGTCACTGAAAGCTTATATGCAGGTGCAGCAAGCAATTATCAAGGTCAATGGTGCGCAAGCCTTCAGTTCAAGTCGATGTTATCACAGGAACAAAGAATTTCTGCTGCAATTGAATCGACCCTTGCCTGGCCACACCTGCTGTATTATGTGCCTCCTTCCTCCTTGCCTCAGGAGAAATGCACGTGCCACAGAAGCAATGCAACAAATTTCACCAGATTGCTTCCTGAGCTGGTGGCATTGTCCTATGAAAAGAGATTGAGGAGAGTCGGTGTGTATTCTCTGGAGTTTAGAAGATTGACGAGTGATTGCAATGAAGCATACAAAAAAAAATCTTACAGGCCTCGACAGTGTTGATACAGGGAAAATGCTTTCCCTGGCTGGGGATACTGAAACTGGTGTATGCAGTCTCAGAATCAGTGGTTGACCATTTAGGACTGAGGTGAAAAGGAATTGATGAACTCAGAGCGTGGTGAATCTTTGGAATTCTCTACCAGTGAGGGTAGTGGAGGTTCAGTCATTGAGCATATTCAAGACAGAGATTGATAGATTTCTAGATGTTAAAAATATCAAGGAAATCGAATAGTGCAGGAAGAAGACGTCCAGGTCGAAGATCAACTAGGATCGATTTGAATGGTGGAGAAGGCTCAAACAGCAGATTGTCCTTATCCTGCTCCTATGTCCCGATGAATACAGTTCCTCAAACTAAAGTAGTTCCTCAGAAGAATACAACACCTTAAACTAATAAAGCTGCTCAAGCTATAACAACCACTCAAGCTAATGCAGCATCTCAAACGAAAACAGCAACTCAAAATAATATAGCCCCTCAAAATATTACTGACAATAAAACTAAGACAGGAATTCAGACTAATACAGAACTTCAAACTACTACAGCGCTGCTACTAATACAGCATCACGAAATAATAGAGACTTTAAAACTATAATGTCCCTCAAAACTAATACAACTCCAGAAAGAATACAGCCCCCCTCCCCCCTGACCAACATAGAGAATCACAAAATTAACCTTTTCCAAAAAATACTGCCCCTCAGTCCAGTATAGCACCTCCGAATAGTACAGTCCCTCTGCCAGTACGTCACTTCAAAATGATGCAGTACGTCATATTGATACATTCTTTCAAACTAACACATCCATGAAACCAGTAAAGCTCCTTAAACTAAGAAATACATTTGAATTAATACAGTGCCACTGTATTAATACCGCAAACTACTGCACTTTCGCAAACTAAATGAGACTGGTAAACTGATACAGAAACGCAGATGAAAGCACACACTCAAAGTAAAACAGCCGTTCGAATTATACAGCTGTTCATACAAATGTAGTCCCTGGAACGAATACAGACCAGTGAAGCAATGTTGCCCCCGAAATTAAGACTGCTTCTCAAACTAATGTAGCTCCTCAAACTAATACAGTTTCTCAAACTAATACCGCTCCTCAAAATGATATCGCATCTTACACTAATACCGCTACTCAAACTGCCACAGCGCAACAAACTAAGACAGCTCCTGTAAATAATAAAACCAAACTAAGGCAGACCCTCAATCTATATTAGCCCTCAAATTAAAGCAGTTTTTGAACTAATAACGGTATCCATTGTAATAAAGTCCCTCAATCTCGACAGAGCCTCAAACTAATAGATGCCCTCAAACGAATAAATATCCGAAAACCAATGAACCCCCACAAAGCAGTACACCCCCTCAAACTAATGCAGGTGCTCAAACTAATAGAGTCTGCAAAAATAATAAATCTCCTCTAAATAATGGAGCACCCCAGAATAATATAGCACGTCAGAATAATGCTGCAACTGGAATAATGCAATCTGTCATGTCAATATAGCGCATCAAAATTACATTGACCGTCCAACTAATACAGGACCTCGAACTAATGCAGCACATCACATTGTTACTGCACCAAACATGAACAGAGTATCTCAAACTCTACTGTCCTTCACACTTAACACAGCAGCTCAAAAAAATACAGTCCTCGCCCAGACTAAAACAGGGACGTAGACGAATGAGGATCCACAAGCAAAAAATGACCCTTAAACTAATACAGCCCCTCAAACAAATACAGTCACTCAAATGAATATAGCACCTCAAACTGATACAGCACCGGGAACTAATAAAGACCCTAAAAATATGATACAGCGCCTCCAACTATTATAGACCCGCTGAATAATAAACCATTTAAAACTAATGCAGACCCTCAAACAAATACAGTCTTCAAACTAATGTAGCCCTCAAACTGATAAAGTATCTCAAACTGATAAAGCCCTACAGACAAATACAGCTCCTCAAAATAATTTAGCACTTCCAAATAATGCAGTCCCTCAAGCTAATGCAGCTCCTCAAACTAATACATTTCAGGGTAATGCAGATGTCCAATATCATACTTCCCTCAAACAATAATGTTCTTCAAACCAATGCAACTCAATAACGAAGACAGGACCTCAAACTCATAGTCTCCTCAAACTAATACATTATTTCAAACAAATGCAAACGCTTAAAATAATACTGTCCCTCAAACTGATAAAACACCTCAAATTAATGCAGACCCTCAAACTGATACAGTCTCGCAAACTACAAAACTCATCACAGTAATACAGACGATCAAAATAATGTGGACGCTCAAACTAATATAGGCCCACAAAATAATACATAGCTGCACACTAATGCAGCCCCTGAAGCTCATTGAGCCCCTCAAGCTAAACAACATCTCAAACTATTAAACCTTCTCAAACTGAAACTCTCCCTGGATGCAATAAAGGTCTTCAGATGAAGACACTTCCTCACTAATAATGCATTCCCTCAAGCTAATACAAACCCTCAAAGAAATACGGAACCACAAGCTATTGCAGACCTTCAAAATAATAGAGTCTCTCAAACTAATATGGCACCTCAAACTAGGTAAGTAACTCAAACTAATACAGCACTTCAAAGGAACATACCACGACAAGATAAATCCCTCAAAATACTACATTCCTTAAAGCTAATAGAGTGTCTTAAATTAACACAACTCCAAAAATCGAAGCAAACATCTGACAATAGTAGAGACCCTCAAAGTAATACAGCCCCTCAGAGTAATAAAGCTCCTCAAGCTGAAATGGACCCTTCAGCCGATACTGTACCTTGAAATAATAATGCCATTCAAAATAATAAAGTCTATCAATCTAATACATTTCATCTGTCTAATGCATCCACAGTGTAAGAAATGAGCCCCTGCAATACATCATATTTTCCAGAGTAATGCAAAATCCTTATAGTAACAGTAGATATAGCATGGTGCAGACCCACAGGAAATATGCTTCCTCTCTTGAACTCGAAATCTTCGAACTGAATGGATGGACAAATGGGAGGTGAACACGCCTGGTTCTCCTCGTACCTGTCCTGTACTCAGTTGTTAGAAGGATTCTCCTAAGTGATTGACATAGGGTGAACTACCAGGCCCCAAGAATAATGGATGATTAGAGGGACAGAGAGCTTTCCTGATTAGGTAGAAGGAGAAATGGAAAGAACCTCCTGACACATCGGTTAGCTTAAGAAGGCAGGGAACAAAGATAAAAAGTTGCAAAAAGAACAGACAAGTGACTGCCACCTCAAGCTGCAAGATATCTGATTCATTCACGCGTTCACTCGCTGAGATTGATAAACCGTTCACAGCTGTCATGGTCGTAGGCTTTTTTACCCCTATACATTATATTTAGTACATTGCTGTTTAATAAACTACTTTACTATAACAATATGAGCTCGACTTGTTGTTGTGCTTATGTGACTCCCTAACATCAACCTTACACTTGAAACTAATGCAGCACGACAAACAAAGAAAGTATCTGAAATTAATGGAGCCCCTCAAGCGAGTAAAGCTCCTCAAACGAGTACAGTCCACACCTCATTCATCCCCTCAAAATAATGCAGCCGCTCAAACTAATGCAACACTTCAGACTAATTAAGTTCTTCAAACTAATAAAATAAAAGCAAATCAGTCCTTCAAATTATTGCAGAGCTTTTGACCTTCACGCAGATCCCCAGGTTTTACTAATAGGTAATCTGTTTCTCCCGACTGTCTCCCGCGGGACAGCATTAAATCCCAGGTAGACAAAGACGCAATTTGATCCCCGGCTTTTTTTTAGTTTAATATGTGATCCGATGCTCTCTACTGTGTGAAACATTTCTACTCTGATTCCCAGTTCGGATAATTAAGTTGTTCAAACGATTAAAATTCTCCAATCTAATGCAGTCCCTCGAAATGCTGCAGCCATAAAAGTAATCCAGCCCCGCAAACTAATACAACACATAAAATTAAAACAGACGCTCAAACTTATAAAACACTCAAACTAATGATGTGCCTTAATCTAATAAAGATCCTCAAACTAACAAAACACATCAAACTATTGTAGTCACTTAAACGAAAATAGTCCCTCTATCTGAAATGAGCACATCAAACTGATAATGCTTCAAGAAATGCAGCTCTTCCAACAAATGCAGCATGTCAAAATAATGCAGAACCTCAAACTAATGCAGAAGGTCAAAGTAATGCTGTCACAAAAGCTAGTACTGTCCTACAAACTAAAACAGCGGCTGCATCAAAACAGGACTACAAACTAATGCAGCTGTCAAGCTAATACAGCCGCTCATGCCAATGCATTGCGTCAAACGAATGCAAATCCTCAAACTAATAAAATGTTCAAACTAATACCACACCTCAAATCAATACAGTCTCTTAAACTGATATGGCTAATCAGAAAAATGCTTCCAATCTAGTTAATAAAGACTCTTAACCTGACACAGTATTGTAAACAAATACAGCAACGTAAAATAATACAAAATCTCCACCAAGTACATTCTCTCAAAGTAAAACATTCCCTCAAGTTAATACAGCTCCACATATTAAAACAGTCCCTCAAGCCAATACAGCCGCTCAAACTAATAGAGGCGCTCAAAGTTATAAAGCCCTTCAAACCAATAGAGTTTCCTAACCAAGTAGCGCAGCTCCAACCTGTGCAGCCCCTCCAAGTATTACATCCCCTCAAATGAAAAGAGTCCCTGAAACGAATACACCTCCCAAGGTAATACAGCCCCAGAAGCTCATACAGCAGCTCAAAATAATGCAGTGCAAAAAGTAATGCAGTCCCTCAAATTAATGCAGCGCCTCACAATTAAATAGCATATCATTGCAATAGACACCCTCAAACTAAATCTGGCTCCCAAACAATTACAGCACCAGAAACAAATACAGGCGCTCAAACAGATGCAGCTCCTCAATATAATACAGTGCATCAAATTAATGCTTTCCCACAAACTAATAATCTCCCTCGCACTATTATGGCACCTCCAACAAATACTAGTTCATAAAGCCCGCCAACGTAATCCAGTCGCACAGACAAAAAGATCCCTAACACCTCAGACAGAATGTCAAACTAATAAAGCTTCTCTGACTAATAGAACCCTTCAAAGTAATTTCACACCTCAATCTCATACAGTTCCCCAAATTACGCAGTCCTTCAAACTCATAAAGTTCTTCAAAATCCCCAAACTATGGAGCATCGCAAACGAACACAATCCTACCAAATAATACAGAGCTACAAATTTGTATAGCACGTTTCGCAAGGTGGTCGCACCAGAGGTAATGGCTGCACAGGCATGAAAGGGATGGGTGACCACCAGGTACAGTAGTAGGCGCAGGCAGGTAGTGCAGGAGTCCCTTCTGGTCAACCCTCTCAAAAAGATATGCCGCTTTGGATACTGTTGGGGGGATGGCCTCTCAGGGGAAAGCAGCAACAGGCACGTTTGTGGCCACGGATGGCTCTACTGCACTGCTCATGGGAGAGCCATTTTAATATGAGATTCAATTGTAATGGGAACAGAAAAGCGTTTCTGTGGCTGCAAACGAGACTCTAGGATGTTATGTTGCCTCCCTGGTGCTCGGGTGATGGATGGCAGGGAGTGGCTGCAGGACGTTCTGAAGGGGGGAGGGTGAACAGCCAGTGGTCGTGGTACATTTCGGTACCAACAACAAAGGTTAAAAAAAGGACAAGGCCCAGCAACATGAATTTAATCAGTTAAATTAAAAAGCAGGACCTGAAATGTCGTAAACTTAGAGGAGAATGTGATTAGTTCCATGACAATGATACAAAACTAGGTGGACATTTGAACTGTGAGGAGGATGCCGAGTGGCTTCAAGAGGATTTAGACAGGCTAAGTGAATGGGTAAGGACATTGTAAATGGACATAATGTGGATAATATGAAGTCGTCCACTTTGGTAGGAAATTCATGTCGTTCCTAAATGGTGAGAATTTGAAAACAGTTGATGTCCGAATGAATCTGGGTGCCCTTGTTCATACGTCACTGAAAGCTAATATGCAGGTGCAGCAAGCATTTATCAAGGTCAATGGTTCGCGAGCCTTCAGTTCAATTCGATTTTATCACAGGAACAAAGAATTTGTGCTGCAATCGAATCGATCCTTGCCTGGCTGCACCTGTGGTATTGTGCGTACCTCCTTCCACCTTGCCTCAGGAACAATGCACTGACCATAGAAGGAATGCAACATATTTCACCAGATTGATTCCTGAGCTGGTGGCATTGTCCTATTAAAAGACACTGAGGAGAGTCGGTTTGTATTCTGTAGAGTTTAGAAGATTGATGAGTAATTGCAATGAAGCATACAAAAAGATCTTACAGGCCTCGACAATATTGATGCAATGGAAATGCTTTCCCTGGCTGGGGAGACTGAAACAGGTGTATGCAGTCTCAGAATCAGTGGTAGACCATTTCGGACTGAGATGAAAAGGAATGTCTTAACTCGGAGTGTGGGGAATGCTTGGAATTCTCTATCAGAAAGGGGAGTGAAGGTTCAGTCATTGAGCATATTCAAGACAGAAATCGATAGATTTCTAGATGTTAAAAATATCAAGGGATATCAGAATAGTGCAGGAAGAAGACGTTCAGGTCGAAGATCAACCAGGATCGATTTGAATGGTGGAGAAGGCTCGAAAAGCAAATTGGCCTATTCCTGCTCTTATCACCTATGTTCCGATGAATACAGTTCCTCACACTAATGCAGCTCCTCAGAAGAATACAACACCTTAAACTAATACAGTTACTCAAGCTATAAGAACCACTCAAGCTAATGCAGCATTTCAAACGAAAACAACAACTCAAAATAATATAGCCCCTCAAAAATAATACTGCCAATAAAACTGAGACAGCAATTCAGACTAATACAGTACCTCAAACTACTACAGCACAGCAAACTAATACAGCATCACGAAATAATATAGACGTTCAAACTATACTGTCACTCAAAACTAATTCAACACCTGAACGAATACAGCCAACACCTCCCCCCACCCCGACCAACATAGAGAACCAAATAATTAAGCTTTTCCAACAAATACTGCCTCTCCGTCCAATATAGCACTTCCAAATAGTACAATCCATCTACTGCTACTTCACTCCAAAATAATGCAGTACGTCAAATTGATACATTCTCTCATACTAATACATCCATAAAACTAATCAAGCCCCTTAAACTAAGACAGACATTCGAATTAATACAGTACCACGAATTAATAAAACTCCTTAAACTAATACAGTACCGCAGGCTAATGCAGTTTCGCAAACTAGATCAGACTATCAAACTGATACAGAAACACAGACGAAAACACGCATTCAAAGTAAAACAGCCACTCGAATTATACAGCTGCTCATACAAGTGCAGTCCCTGGAACGAATACAGACCAGTAAAGCAATGTAGCCCCCGAAATTAATACTGCTCCTCAAACTAATGTAGCTCCTCAAACTAATACAGCATCTCAAACTAATACAGGTTCTCAAACTTTGATAGCTCCACAAAATGGTACATCATCTTAAACTAATACAGCTACATAAACTACCACAGCACATCAAACGAAGACAGCACCTGAAAATAATAAAAACAAACTAAAGCAACCTGTCAACCTATATTATCCCAGAAATTAATGCAGCACCTGGACTAACAACGGCCTTTATTGTGTTGCAGCTCCTCAATCTCTGCATAGCCTCATACTAATAGAGGCCCTCAAATGAATAAATCTCCGAAAACCAATAAACACCCACAAAGCAGTACAGCCCCTCAAACTAATGCAGGTGCTCAAACGAAGAGTCTGTAAAAATAATAAATCTCCTCTCAAAAATAGAGAGCCCCTGAATAATGTAACACGTCAGAATAATACAGCAATTGAAATAATTCAATCCAGTGCATCAAAATGGCATTGACCGTCCAACTAATACAGGACCTCAAACTAATACAGCAAACAAATGAATACGGTGCTTCACAGTATTACCGCACCAAATATGAAAAGAGTATCTCAAGCTCTACTGCCCTTCACACTAATACAGCAGCTCAAAATAATACAGTTCTCGCCCAGACTAAAACAGCACGCAAATGAATGAAGACCGTCAGGCACAAATTGACCCTTAAACTAATACAGCCCCTCAAACGAATGCAATCACTCAAATTAATACAGCACCACAAACCAATACAGCAGTGGGAACTAATATAGCCCCTAAAATATGATGCAGCTCTTCCAACTATTATAGATCTAATGAATAATAAACCATTTACAACTAATGCAGAACCTCAAACAAATACAGCCCTCAAACTAATACAGCACCTCAAAATTATAAAGTATCTCAAACTAATAAAGCCCTACCAACAAGTACAGCTCCTCAAAATAATTCAGCACTTCAAAGGAACATACCACGACAAGCTAATAATGCTCCTCAAAAAGATAAATCCCTCAAAACACTACAGTCCCTTAAAGCTAATAGACTATCTCAAATTAACGCAGCTCCACAATCGAAGAAAACTTCTGCCAATAGTAGAGACCCTCAAAGTAATACAGCCCCTCGTAGTAATAAAGCTCCTCACGCTGAAACAGACATTAACCCAATACTGTCCCTTAAAATAATAATGCCATTCAAAATAATAAAGTCCATCAATCTAATACATTTCATCTATCTAATGCATCCACACTTCAAGAAATGAAACCCTGCAAGAAATCATATTTTCAAGAGTAATGCAGAATCTTTATGGTAACAGGAGATATAGTATGGAGCAGACCCACAGGAAATCTGCTTTCACTCTCGATCCCGAAATTCTAGAACTGAATGGATGGACAAATGGGAGGTGAACACGCCAGGTACTCCGCGTATTTGTCCTGTATTCAGTTGTTGGAAGGATTGTCCCAAGTGATTGGCATGGGGTGAACTACCTTGCCCCAAGAATAAGGTATTTAATAGATGCTCAGAGGGACAGGGACCATTCCTGATTAGGTAGACGGGGAAATGGAAAGAACATCCTGATACATCCGTCAGCTTAAAAAGGCAGAGGACAAAATTAAAGAGCTGCAAAAAGAATAGGCAAGAGAATGCCACCTCCAGCTGCAATATATCTGCTTCATCCGTCAGTTCACTCGTTGATATTGGTAAAATGTTCACAGCTGTCATGGTCGTTTGCTTCTTTTCTGTGTACATTATATTTAATACATTACTTCTCAATAAACTACTTGACAATAACGATATGAGCTCGACCTCGTTGTTGTGCTTACGTGACTCCCGAACACCAAACTTGTACTTGAAACGAACGCAGCACCACTTACAAAGAAAGTACCTGAAATTAATAGAGTCCCTCAACGGAATAAAGCTCCTCAAACAAGTATATTCCTCTGATGTTTCCGGTGTCTGAGGCCAGCTGAATATGACTGCATAGGTGTTGCCAGTAGTCGTTTGCGCAACGCCTAGCTGTTCTTTGTGCAGTACTTCTGGCTGCTTTAAGTGCTGCGGATGTTAAATCGCTGGGGGCTTTCTTGTAGTTCAAAAGTGCAATGCGCTTAGCGGCTATGACAGGTTCCAGCTCTTCATTATGAGATTGAAACCAGTCTGCATTTCTCTTCGCACTTTTGCCATAGGTGGTCAAAGCTGACTCATAGATGGCGTCTCTGATGTGGGCCCACTTGGTCTCAGCATCCCCTGTGGGAGTGTTTTGAAGGGCTGTTACAAGTGAATTTAGAAATTTTTGTAACAGCTGTGGGTGAGAAATTCTGCTCGTGTTGATGCGCGGGTGGCCCTTCTGCTTGGAATGATGCAACTTCTTTGGTCTGAGTCTAACCTTGCTGCACACCAGGGAGTGGTCGGTGTCGCAGTCCGCACTGTGGAAGCTGCGTGTGATTTGAACACTGTTTAAGGCGGCTCGCCTTGTGACAATGAGGTCTAGCTGGTGCCAACGACGTGATCTTGGGTGCCTCCATGAAACCTGGTGACAGGGTTTAGTGTGAAAGAACGAGTTGGTGATGCAGAGGTTATGATAGGTACACAACTCAAGCAGTCTCTGCCCGTTCTCATTCATCCTTCCAACGCCATAGCGCCCAAGGCAGGAGGGCCATGAGTCATGGTCGGCCCCAACCCTGGCATTAAAGTCCCCCAGCAGGAATAGGTGTTCGGTGTTGGGGATGCTGCTAATGATGTTATGGAGTTGTTCATAGAAATGGTCTTTAGCTTCAGGTGCGGAACAGAGTGTTGGAGCATAGATGCTGAGTAGGTGTACTGGACCAGAGGTGGTGAGCAGTCGGATGGACAGTATGCGTTCCGAGCCATTTGAGGGAGGCTCTATCATGCTGAGCAAGGAGTTTCTGATGGCGAAGCCCACTCCATGCTGTCTTGGTTCTTCAGGATCCCTGCCCTGCCAGAAGAAGGTGTAGTCTTGCTCTGCTAGAGAGCCACTCGCGGGGAGGCGAGTCTCCTGAAGTGCTGCAATGTCCACATTGAGTCTACTGAGCTCGTTGTTAATGATGGTGGTCTTCCGAGAATCGTTGATTTGTGTAAGGTCTTCCGACAGGCCAGGACACATAGTTCTGACGTTCCAGCTTGCAAAGCGAAGGGCTGGTACCTTCTTTCCTTTTTTCATGTTGTTTGGTGCGGTGTATCAGTCCACCTTTCGGGCAATGACCCTGAGCTCCAAGCACCCATTGAAGCAGGCAGACTGTGGAGGGACAGAACCTTATTGACCGGGGGCTGCCCGGTTTGAGGCGGGCGGTAGCTGTCCAGTGAGGTGCAATGACCTCTCCCACCGACAAAGGCAACCCGTGGCGCCCAGTTTCAACGCCAATTTATCTGGACTTATAACCCGTAACTGCTGCCTTCCGTGTTGTTTCAGTCGCTGCGAGGCAACTATGGAGTGACCTCTCCATGGCGCATGCCTGGGAAAATTTATGGAGGTTGAGAGTTGCCCAGTCGTCAAAACCCCCCTCTCGGCCTTTCTGGTGGGGTCCAAAGGAGTGCAGGACACGACGTTTGGCACCAGTATGGCTGCAGGAACTGCCGGAAACATGCCAAAGGTGACACATGACCGCCTACGGGGTTCCGCTCCGGATTTTCTGTTAGGGTTTACTCCCTTAGCCTTGGTCTCTCCCGAGACGCCCACAAGGCAGGTGTAGGATGGTGCCGGTGGGAGGAGGGGATGCAAGGGGGAGGGGTAGAGGGAGGGGGTGGGGGGGTGCAGGGGAAGGGGGTGCGGGGTGAAGATGGTGCGAGGGGGGTGCGGGCTGGGACGGGGTTGTGAGGGGGTGAGCTGAGAGGGTGGGGCAGGGAAGGGGACGGGGGTGGGGGGGGTGGAAGGGGGGTAAAGGGGGGGGAGGGGGGGTGGAATCTGGTGCAGGTAATAAGCCATTTCCTCAGTGCCCACCATCGACGTCCGGAAAGCTCATCCACGTCCTTCGGGAGGTGAAGCATCTTTTGGCAGACTTGGAGGTGATTACATTTGCTAAGGGTTTTTTTTTTTTGCAGTGGTTTAAATAAAGGCATGCAGCATTGCCGACAGTGCGCTGCAGATGCTCTCCGAGCCATCTCCCGCGGGCGCTTTGAAGTTGCGGCCGGGGGGGGCCGTTCGTGGATGTTTTGGGTGTTCGGGGCACCTTTTCACAGGACTTCTCTCGGGTCCCGCAGCTCCTTCTTCACCTCAATGGACTTACCGCATGCCGTGGCTGCAGACACTCTGGACTGTGAAGACAGCAGGATCGGAGATTAAAGTATCGGCAGCTGTGCTCGTCAGTTTCATCCGGATCAATTTCATTGAGAAAACAAAGAGCAGGTGTGGCTGGGGGAGGGCAGTGGGCCCAGGTAACATACACTAAACTAACTGTTAACTTTTAGATAGGGCTAAAATGAACTGATTTAAAGAGCCAGGGGAATTTAAACAGTTTAAGAGGGCAGATTGGGGGAGAAAACGTTAGGGATGGGAGCAGATGGCCATGGATAGATTTGAACAGCAAGGGAGCTTCCTCGGGAGCTTCCAGCCCAGGAGCCATCTTGAAAGCTATCAGAGCTACATCAGAGGAATGTATGATGGCATGAAGAGAGCTCTTGGGCCAACCATCAAGAAGATCACCCCCCTCAAATCTAAATCGGGGGACATAATCACTGACCAACGCAAACAGATGGACCGCTGGGTTGAGCACTACCTAGAACTGTACTCCAGGGAGAATGCTGTCACTGAGACTGCCCTCAATGCAGCCCAGCCTCTACCAGTCATGGATGAGCTGGACATACAGCCAACCAAATCGGAACTCAGTGATGCCATTGATTCCCTAGCCAGCGGAAAAGCCCCTGGGAAGGACAGCATTACCCCTGAAATAATCAAGAGTGCTAAGCCTGCTATACTCTCAGCACTACATGAACTGCTATGCCTGTGCTGGGACGAGGGAGCAGTACCCCAGGACATGCGCGATGCCAACATCATCACCCTCTATAAAAACAAAGGTGACCGCGGTGACTGCAACAACTACCGTGGAATCTCCCTGCTCAGCATAGTGGGGAAAGTCTTTGCTCGAGTCGCTCTGAACAGGCTCCAGAAGCTGGCCGAGCGCGTCTACCCTGAGGCACAGTGTGGCTTTCGTGCAGAGAGATCGACTATTGACATGCTGTTCTCCCTTCGTCAGATACAGGAGAAATGCCGTGAACAACAGATGACCCTCTACATTGCTTTCATTGATCTCACCAAAGCCTTTGACCTCGTCAGCAGACGTGGTCTCTTCAGACTACTAGAAAAGATCGGATGTCCACCAAAGCTACTAAGTATCATCACCTCATTCCATGATAATATGAAAGGCACAATTCAACATGGTGGCTCCTCATCAGAGCCCTTTCCTATCCTGAGTGCTGTGAAACAGGGCTGTGTTCTCGCACCCACACTTTTTGGGATTTTCTTCTCCCTGCTGCTTTCACATGCGTTCAAATCCTCTGAAGAAGGAATTTTCCTCCACACAAGATCAGGGGGCAGGTTGTTCAACCTTGCCCGTCTAAAAGCGAAGTCCAAATTACGGAAAGTCCTCATCAGAGAACTCCTCTTTGCTGACGATGCTGCTTTAACATCTCACACTGAAGAATGCCTGCAGAGTCTCATCGACAGGTTTGCGTCTGCCTGCAATGAATTTGGCCTAACCATCAGCCTCAAGAAAACGAACATCATGGGGCAGGATGTCAGAAATGCTCCATCCATCAATATTGGCGACCACGCTCTGGAAGTGGTTCAAGAGTTCACCTACCTAGGCTCAACTATCACCAGTAACCTGTCTCTAGATGCAGAAATCAACAAGCGCATGGGTAAGGCTTCCACTGCTATGTTCAGACTGGCCAAGAGAGTGTGGGAAAATGGCGCACTGACACGGAACACAAAAGTCCGAGTGTATCAGGCCTGTGTCCTCAGTACCTTGCTCTACGGCAGCGAGGCCTGGACAACGTATGCCAGCCAAGAGCGACGTCTCAATTCATTCCATCTTCGCTGCCTTCGGAGAATACTTGGCATCAGGTGGCAGGACTATATCTCCAACACAGAAGTCCTTGAAGCGGCCAACACCCCCAGCTTATACACACTACTGAGTCAGCGGCGCTTGAGATGGCTTGGCCATGTAAGCCGCATGGAAGATGGCAGGATCCCCAAAGACACATTGTACAGCGAGCTCGCCACTGGTATCAGACCCACCGGCCGTCCATGTCTCCGTTATAAAGACGTCTGCAAACGCGACATGAAATCGTGTGACATTGATCACAAGTCGTGGGAGTCAGTTGCCAGCATTCGCCAGAGCTGGCGGGCAGCCATAAAGACAGGGCTAAATTGTGGCGAGTCGAAGAGACGTAGTAGTTGGCAGGAAAAAAGACAGAGGCGCAAGGGGAGAGCCAACTGTGCAACAGCCCCAACAAACAAATTTCTCTGCAGCACCTGTGGAAGAGCCTGTCACTCCAGAATTGGCCTTTATAGCCACTCCAGGCGCTGCTTCACAAACCACTGACCACCTCCAGGCGCGTATCCATTGTCTCTCGAGATAAGGAGGCCCAAAAGAAAAGAAAACAAGTATAGTCCACACCTCATTCATGCCCTCAAAATGGTGTAGACGCTCAAACTAAAACAAAATGTCAAACTAATTAAGCTCGTCAAACCAATAAAATAAAAGCTAATCAGCCCTTCAAACGATTACTGACACGTTGACCTTCACGCAGATCTCCGGGTTTTACTTGTAGGTACTTGTAGGTGGGGGGGGTGGGCATGGGGGGGTTAAACTAATTCAGCAGGGGAATGGGAACCTAAATTGTAGTGCCAGTGTACAGGATGTTGAGAGTAGTGAGGTCAGGGATAAGGTTACAAGGACGCAAGAGGGCACTGGCAAGCAATAACCTAGTTTAAAGTGTGTCAACTTCAACGCAAGGAGCATCCGGAATAAGGTGGGTGAGCTTGCAGCATGGGTTGGGACCTGGGATCTCGATGTAGTGGCCATTTCGGAGACATGGGTAGAGCAGGGGCAGGAATGGATGTTGCAGGTTCCGGGATTTAGATGTTTCAGTAAGAACAGAGAAGATGGTAAAAGAGTGGAGGGGGGGGGGGGCGTGGTGTGGCATTGTTAATCAAGGAGAGTATTACAGCGACAGAAAGGACGTTTGAGGACTCGTCTACTGAGGTAGTATGGGCCGAGGTTAGAAACAGAAGAGGTGAGGTCACCCTGTGGGGAGACTTTTATAGACCTCCAAATAGTTCCAGAGATGTAGAGGAAATGATAGCGAAGATGATTCTCGACAGTGGCGAGAGTAACAGGGTAGTTGTTATGGGGGACTTTAACTTTCCAAATATCGAGTGGAAATACTATACTTCGAGTACTTTAGATGGGTCAGTTTTGTCTAGTGTGTGCAGGAGGGTTTTCTGACACAGTATGTAGACAGGCCAACCAGGGGCGATGCCACATTGGATTTGGTACTGGGTAATGAACCCGGCCAGGTGTTAGATTTGGATGCAGGTGAGCACTTTGGTGATAGTGATCACAATTCGGTTAGGTTTACCTTGGCGATGGGCAGGGACAGGTATATACTGCAGGGCAAAAATTAGAGCTGGGGGAAAGGAAATTATGATGCGATTAGGCAAGATTTAGGATGCGTAGGATGGGGAAGGAAACTGCAGGGGATGGGAACAATCGAAATGTGGAGCTTATTCAAGGAGCAGCTACTGCGTGTCCTTGATAAGTATGTACCTGTGAGGCAGGGAGGAAGTTGTCGAGCGAGGGAGCCGTGGTTTTCTAAAGAAGTTGAAGCTCTTGTCAAGAGGGACAAGAAGGCTTATGTTAGGATGAGACGTGAAGGCTCAGTTAGGGCACTTGTAAGTTACATGCTAGCCAGGAAGGATCATAAAGGGAGAGCTAAGAAGAGCAAGGAGAGGACACGAGAAGTCATTGGCGGATAGGATCAGGGAAAACCCTAAGGCGTTCGATAGGTATATCAGGAATAAAAGAATGACTAGAGTTAGAGTAGGGCCAATCAAGGATAGTAGTGGGAAGTTGTGTGTGGAATCAGAGGAGATAGGGGAAGTGTTAAATGAATATTTTGCGTCTGTATTTACCGTAGAGAAAGAAAATGTTGTCGAGGAGAATACTGAGATTCAGGCAACTAGGCTAGATGGCATTGAGGTTCACAAGGAGGAGGTGTTATCAATTTTGGAAAGTGTGAAAATAGATAAGTCCCCTGGGCCAGATGGGATTTATCCTAGGATTCTCTGGGAAGCTAGGGAGGAGATTGCAGAGCCTTTGTCCTTGATGTTTATGTCGTCATTGTCGACAGGAATAGTGCCGGAAGACTGGAGGATAGCAAATGTTGTACCCTTGTTCAAGAAGGGGAGCAGAGACAGCCCTGGTAATTATAGACCTGTGAGCCTTACTTCGGTTGTGGGTAAAATGCTGGAAAAGGTTAAAAGAGACAGGATTTATAATCATCTTGAGAAGAATAAGTTCATTAGCGATAGTCAGCACAGTTATGTGACGGGTAGGTCGTGCCTCACAAACCTTATTGAGTTTTTCGAGAAGGTGACCAAACAGGTGGATGAGGGTAAAGCAGTGGATGTGGTGTATATGGATTTCAGTAAGGCGTTTGATAAGGTTCCCCACGGTAGGCTATTGCAGAAAATACGGAAGTATGGGGTTGAAGGTGATTTAGTGCTTTGGATCAGAAATTGGCTATCTGAAAGAAGACAGAGGGTGGTGGTTGATGGCAAATGTTCATCCTGGAGTTTAGTTACTAGTGGTGTACCGCAAGGATCTGTTTTGGGGCCACTGCTGTTTGTCATTTTTATAAATGACCTGGAAGAGGGTGTAGAAGGGTGGGGTAGTAAATTTGCGGATGACACGAATGTCGGTGGAGGTGTGGATAGTGCCGAAGGATGTTGTAGGGTAGAGAGGGACATAGATCGGCTGCAGAGCTGGTCTGAGAGATGGCAAATGGAGTTTAATGCGGATAAGTGCGAGGTGATTCACTTTGGAAGGAGTAACAGGAATGCAGAGTACTGGGCTAATGGGAAGATTCTTGGTAATGTAGATGAACAGAGAGATACTTTGTGTCCAGGTGCATAAATCCCTGAAGGTTGCTACCCAGGTTAATAGGGCTGTTAAGAAGGCATATGGTGTGTTAGCTTTTATTAGTAGGGGGATCGAGTTTCGGAGCCACTATGTCATGCTGCATCTGTACAAAACTCTGGTGAGACCGCACCGGGAGTATTGCGTGCAGTTCTGGTCACCGCATTATAGGAAGGATGTGGAAGCTGTGGAAAGGGTGCAGAGGAGATTTACTAGGATGTTGCCTGGTATGGAGGGAAGTTCTTACGAGGAAAGGCTGAGGGACTTGAGGTTGTTATCGTTGGAGAGAAGGAGGAGGAGAGGTGACTTAATTGAGACATATAAGATAATCAGAGGGTTAGATAGGGTGGATAGTGAGAGTCTTTTCCCTCGGATGGTGATGGCAAACACGAGGGGACAGAGCTTTAAGTTGAGGGGTGATAGATATAGGACAGATGTCAGAGGTAGTTTCTTTACTCAGAGAGTAGTAGGGGCGTGGAACGCCCTGCCTGCAGCAGTAGTAGACTCGCCAACTTTAAGGGCATTTAAGTGGTCATTGGATAGACATATGGATGAAAATGGAATCGTGTAGGTCAGATGGTTTCACAGGTCGGCGCAACATCGAGTGCCGAAGGGCCTGTACTGCGCTGTCGTGTTCTAATTCTAATACTCTGTTGCTCCCGACTGTCTCCCATGGGACAGCTTTAAATCCCAGTTCGACAAAGACGCAATTTGATCTCCAGCTTTTTTTTTGTTTAATATGTCGTCTTTTGCTCTCTGCTGTGTCAAACATTTCTACTCTGATTCTCGCAGTTAATGAAGTTGTTCAATTTTCAAAAGTCTCCAATCTCATGCAGTCACTTCAAATCCTGCAGCCATAAAATTAGTCCAGACCCTCAAACTAATACAACACATAAATTTAATACAGACACTCTAACTAATAAAACAGTCAAACTAATGATGTGCCTTAATCTAATAAATCTCCTCAAACTAAAAGAACACATCAAACTATTATAGCCACTTAAACTAATGTAGTCCCGCTCTCTGAACTGAGCACCTCAAAGTGATAATGCCTCAAAAAATTCAGCACTTCAAGCGAATGCAGCATCTCAAAATAATGCAGAATTTCAAACTAATGCAGACCCCAAACTAATGCAGAAGCTCAAAATAATGTTGCCACACAAGCTAATACTGTCCTACAAACTAAAACAGCGGCTGCGTCAAAACAGGATAAAAACCAAGCAGCTGTCAAGCTAATACAGCCGCTCACACTAATGCATTGCGTCAAACGAATGCACAATCTCCAAGTAATAAATTTCTCAAACTTATGCAACACCTCAAACCAATATAGTCTCTTAAACTGATGTGGCTAATCAGAAAAATGCTTCCACTCTAGTTAATAAAGACTCTTAACCTGACACTGTACCGTAAACAAATACAGCAACGTAAAATAATACAAAACCTCCACCAAGTACATTCTCTCAAAGTAAAACATTCCCTCAATTTAATACAGCTCCACATATTAAAACAGTCCCCCAAGCAAATAGAGCCGCTCAAACCAATAGAGGCGCTCAAAGTAATAAAGCCATTCAAACCAATAGAGTTGCCTAACCAAGTAGCACAGCTCCAACCTGTGCAGCCCCTCCAAGTATTACATCCCCTCAAACGAAAAGAGTCCCTGAAACGAATACACCTCCTCAAGTTAATACAGCCCCAGAAGCTCATGCAGCAGCTCAAAATAATGCAGTACAAAAAGTAATGCAGTCCCTCAAATTAATGCAGCACCTCACAATTAAATAGCATATCATTGCAATAGACACCCTCAAACTAAATCTGGCTCCCAAACAATTACAGCACCACAAACAAATACAGGCTCTCAAACAGATGCAGCTCCTCAATATGATGCAGTACCTCAAATTAATGCTTTCCCACAAACTAATAATCTCCCTCACATTATTATGGCACCTCCAACAAATACAGCTACTCAAGTTCATAAAGCCCATCAACGTCATCCAGTCACACAGGCAAAAAGGATCCCTAACACCTCAGACAGAATGTCAAACTAGTAAAACTTCTCTGACTGATAGAACACTTCAAAGTAATTTAGCACCACAATCTAATACAGTTCCCCAAATTATGCAGTCCCTCAAACTCATAAAATTCTTCAAAATCCCCAAACTATGGAGCATCACAAACTAACACAATCCTACCAAATAATACAGAGCTACAAAATTGGATCGCCCGTTTCGCAAGGTGGTCGCACCAGAGGCAATGGCTGCGCAGGCGTAAAATGGTTGGGTGACCATCAGGCGGAGTAGTAGGCGCTGGCAGGTGGTGCAGGAATCCCTTCTGGCCAACCATCTCAAAAATATATACAGCTTTGGATGTTGTTGGGGGGATGGCCTCTCAGGGGAAAGCAGCAACAGCCAACTTCGTGGCACCAGGGATGGCTCTGCTGCACTGCACATGGGAGAGCCATAGTGATAGCAGATTCAATTGTAATGGGAACAGACAGGCGTTTCTGTGGCTGCAAACAAGACTCTAGAATGGTATGTTGCCTCCCTGGTGCTAGGGTTAAGGACATTCTTAAGGGGGAGGGTGAACAGCCAGTGGTCGTGGTACATTCCGGTGCCAACAACATAGGTAGAAAAAAGGGATGAGTGCCTGAAACATGACTTTAATCAGTTAGGAGCTAAATTAAGAAGCAGGACCTGAAAGGTAGTCCTCTCGGTATTGCTTCCTGTGCCACATGTTAGTGAGTAAAGGATCAGGAGAATAGACCAGAAGACTTCATGGCTAGAGAAATCGTGCAGGAGGGATGGATATAGATTCCTGAGACATCGGGTCTTGTTCTGGGGAAGGTGCAACGTGTACAAGCGGGTGGTTTACACCCAGGCATGCCCAGAACCGATGTCCTCGTGGCCATTTGCGAGTTGCATTGGGGAGGATTTAAACTGGAATGGCAGGGGGATGGGTAGCTGTGTGGGGAGAGTGCGGAAGAGGAAACAAGGATAGAAACGAAAGGAAACAAAAACACAAACGTGGAAGGCAGAGAAATCAATGGAGAAAACTAATAGGGCCATCGTGTGAAGTAATGCTAAGATGAACAAGAATGTTTAAAAGACAAGTCTGAAGGCATTGTGTACAATTCGCGAAGTATTCGTAATAAGGTAGGTGAAATAAGCACACAGGGGTGGCACAGTGGTGCAGTGGTTAGCACCACAGCTTCACAGCGACAGCAACCCACGTTCGATTCTGGGTACTGTCTGTGTGGAGTTTGCAAGTTTTTCCTGTGACTGTGTGGGTTTTTGCTGGGTGCTCCGGTTTCCTCCCACAGCCAAAGTCCTGCAGGTTGATAGTTAAATTGTTCATTCTAAATTGCGCCGAGTACAGGTCGGTGGTGGGGAATTGAGGGAAGGTGGGGATGTGGTAAGGATATGGGATAGATGTAAATTAGTGTAAATGGGTGGTTGATGGTCGGCACAGATGTGGTGGGCCGAAGGGCTCGTTTCAGTGCTGTATCTCGAAACAATTCAAAAAAAAATAGATGGAAATGGATAAAATATAGCTGTGTTTACGGAAACATAGCTGCAGGCTGGCCAAGGATGGGAATTGAACATCCAAGGATATATGATCTTTTTGAAGGACAGGCAAAAAGTGAAACGATGAGGAGTAGCGTTGTTCGTAAAAGAGAAAATTCATACAGTAGTGCTCAAGGATATTAGTTGAGAGAATCCTGATGTGAAATCTGTGAGGGTGGAGTTAAGAAATACCAAGGGGCAGAAAACGTTGGTGGGGGTTGTATATAGACATCCAAACAGCAGTGATGATGTAGAGGATGGCATTAAACAGGAGATTAGAGACGCATGCAATCGGGTGCAAGTATATTTATGGGTGACTCTAATCTTCATAGAGATTGGGCAAATCAAATTAGCAATAATGCTGTAGAGGAGGAATTCCTGGAATGCTTACGTGATATTTTTTGGACCAATACGGTGAGGAACCAGTTAAATAACAGGCCATCCTAGGCTGGGTATTGTATAATGAGAGAGGAGTAGTTATAAATCGTGTTGTGCAGTGTCCCTTGGGGAAGAGCGACCATAGCATGAAGGAATTCTTCATTAAGATGGAGAGTGAGAGAGGTGATTCCGAGAGTAGGGTCCTGAATCCAAATGAAGGAATCTATGAATGTCTGAGGCGCGAGTTGGCTACGATTGAATGGAGAAAGTTACTTAAAGGGCTAGCTGTGGATAGGCAACGGCTCGCATTTAAATAGCGCATGGATGAATTACAGCAATTATTCATCCCTGTCTGACTCAAAAATAAAACAGGAAGGTTGTCTCAACTGTGGCAACAAAATAAATTAGGGACAATATTCGATCCAAGGAGCAGAAATATAAAATGGCCAGAACAAGCAGAAAACCTGAGCATTAGGAGCAGTTTAGAATTCAGCAAGGATGGCAAAGGGAGTGATTACTAAGGGGAAAATAGAGTATAAGAGTAAGCTTGCTGAGGACATAAAAACTGACTGCAAAAGCCTCTATCGATATTTAAAGAGAAAAATATTACTGAAGACACATGTGGATCATTTGTAGTCAGAAACGGGGAATTTGTAATGGGGAACAAAGAAATTACAAACCAATTAAATACATGCCTTCGTTGTGTCTTCACAAAGGAGGACACAATTTACTGACAAGAAATGTTAGATTAATTGACACACTTAGCAGTAGCATGAACAACTGAAACATTGGAAGCAAAAAGTTGTTTGTTCTCCACTCCAAAATTCAAAGTACAGTTCCAACTGTTTGATACTGCTTTCTGTGTTCTCTGGTTGTGACCACTGTGTGCTGAACACTCTCGACAACAGCTAGAGTACTGCATACAGTTTTGGTCACCACATTACAAGAATAAAGCGATTGCACAAGAAGAGGTGCAGAGGTACAGAGGATATTTAGAAAGGTCAAGAAATGCTGGAATCACTCAGCAGGTTTGGCAGCATCTGTGGAAAGAGAAGCAGAGTTAACGTTTCGGGTCAGTGACCCTTCTTCGGAACTGACAAATATTAGAAAAGTCACAGATTATAAACAAGTGAGGTGGGGGTGGGGCAAGAGATAACAAAGGAGAAGGTGCAGATTGGACCAGGCCACATAGCTGACCAAAAGGTCACGGAGAACAGGCAAACAATATGTTAATGGTGTGTTGAAAGACAAAGCATTAGTACAGATTAGGTGAGAATAGACTGAATATTGAACAGCAGCAAGTGCAAACCTGAAGAAAAACAACCTGAAAAAAAACAGTGTGTAAGCAAACTGAACAAACTAAGATGAAATGAAATAAATGCAAAAAAAGATTGTAAAAAATGTAAAAAGGAATGAAAAAAAAAGGAAGAAAAAATAACTAAAAATGAAAGTAAAATGGGGGGCTGTCATGCTCTGAAATTATTGAACTCAATGTTCAGTCCGGCAGGCTGTAGTGTGCCAAATCGGTAGATGAGATGCTGTTCCTCGAGCTTGCGTTGATGTTCACTGGAACACTGCAGCAATCCCAGGACAGAGATGTGAGCATGAGAGCAGGGGGGAGTGTTGAAATGGCAAGCAACCGGAAGCTCAGGGTCCTGTTTGGGGACTGAGCGGAGATGCTCCGCAAAGCGGTCACCCAGTCTGCGCTTGGTCTCCCCAATGTAGAGGAGACCACACTGTGAGCAGCGAATACAGTATACTACATTGAAAGAAGTACAAGTAAATCGCTGCTTCAGCTGAAAGGAGTGTTTGGGGCCTGGGATAGTGATGAGAGAGGAGGTAAATGGGCAGGTATTACACCTCCTGCGATTGTAGGGAAAGGTGCCCTGGAACGGGGACGAGGTGGTGGGGGTAATGGAGGAGTGGACCAGCGTGTCGCGGAGGGAACGATCCCTTCAGAATGCTGACAGGGGAAGGGAGGGGAAGATGCGACTGGTAGTGGCATCACGCCGGAGGTGGCGAAAATGGCGGAGGATGATCCTTTGGATATGGAGGCTGGTGGGATGGAAAGTGAGGACAAGGGGAACCCTGTCACGGTTCTGGGAGGGAGGGGAAGGGGTGAGGGTAGAGGTGCGGGGAATGGGTCGGACACGGTTGAGGGCCCTGTCAACCACAGTGGGGGGAAATCCTCGTTTGAGGAAAAAGGAGGTCATATCAGAAGCACCGTCATGGAAGGTAGCATCATCAGAACAGATGCGTCGGAGATGTAGAAACTGGGAGAATGGACTGGAGTCCTTACAGGAGGTAGCGTGTGAAGAAGTGTAGTCGAGGTAGCTGTGGGAGTCGGTGGGCTTATAATGGATATTGGTAGACAACCTATCCCCAGAGATGGAGACATAGAAGTCGAGGAAGGTGGAGGAGGGTGGTGGTGGATGGGGACTGGTTGGGCATCTGTTCCAGGAAGAAGCGGAGAGCCCTCAAACCATCCTGGTGGGGGATGGAGGTGTCGAGCGATTGGACGTCCATAGTGAAGAGGAGGCGGTTGGGACCAGGAAACTGGAAATTGTCAAAATGATGTAGGGCGTCAGAAGAGTCACGGATGTAGGAGGGAAGAGACTGGACCAGCGGAGAACAGATAGAGTCTAGATAGGAAGAAATAAGTTCAGTGGGGCAGGAGCAGGCTGAGACAATGGGTCTGCCGGGACAGTCCCGTTTGTGGATTTTCGGAAGGAGGTAGAACCGGGCTGTCCGGGGTTGTGGGACTAACTGCAGACCTGCAGACAAGGGTGGTGCTGTTGTTGTATGGCGTACCGACCTCTACCTTGCAGAAGCTCAACGCCAACTCACGGACACTTCTTCCTACCTCCCTCTGGACCATGACCCCACCACAGAACATCAAGCCACCGTCCAAAGGACTGTCACTGACCTCATCTCCTCTGGAAATCTTCCCTCTACGGCTTCCAACCTCATAGTCCCACAACCCCGGACAGCCCGCTTCTACCTCCTTCCCAAAATCCACAAACGGGACTGTCCCGGCAGACCCATTGTGTCAGCCTGCTCCTGCCCCACTGAACTTATTTCTTCCTATCTAGACTCTATCTTTTCTCCGCTGGTCCAGTCTCTTCCCACCTACATCCGTGACTCTTCTGACGCCCTACGTCAATTTGACAATTTCCAGTTTCCTGGTCCCAACAGCCTCCTCTTCACTATGGACGTCCAATCGCTCTACACCTCCATCCCTCACCAGGATGGTTTGAGGGCTCTCCGCTTCTTCCTGGAACAGAGGCCCAACCAGTCGCCATCCACCACCACCCTCCTCCGCCTGGCTGAATTTGTTCTCACATTGAACAACTTCTCCTTCAACTCCATGCACATCCTTCAAGTAAAAGGTGTCGCTATGGGTACCCGCATGGGTCCTAGTTATGTCTGTCTTTTTGTGGGATATGTCGAGCATTCTTTGTTCCAGTCCTACTCAGGCCCCCTCCCCCAACTCTTTTTCCGGTACATTGATGACTGTATCGGTGCCGTTTCCTGCTCCCGCCCCGAACTAGAAAACTTTATCGACTTTGCTTCCAATTACCACCCTTCTCTCACCTTTACATGGTCCATCTCTGACACGTGCCTTCCCTTCCTCGACTTCTCTGTCTCCATCTCTGGGGATAGGTTGTCTACCAAAATCCATTATAAGCCCACCGACTCCCACAGCTACCTCCACTGCACTTCTTCACACCCTACCTCCTGCAAGGACTCCATTCCATTCTCCCAGTTTCTCCATCTCCGACGCATTTGCTCTGATGATGCTACCTTCCATGACGGTGCTTCTGATATGACCTCCTTTTTCCTCAAACGAGGATTTCCCCCCACTGTGGTTGACAGGGCCCTCAACCGTGTCCGACCCATTCCCCGCACCTCTACCCTCACCCCTTCCCCTCCCTCCCAGAACCGTGACAGGGTTCCCCTTGTCCTCACTTTCCATCCCACCAGCCGCCATATCCAAAGGATCATCCTCCGCCATTTTCGCCACCTCCGGCGTGATGCCACTACCAGTCGCATCTTCCCCTCCCTTCCCCTGTCAGCATTCCGAAGGGATCGTTCCCTCCGCGACACGCTGGTCCACTCCTCCATTACCCCCACCACCTCGTCCCCGTTCCAGGGCACCTTCCCCTGCAATCACAGGAGGTGTAGTACCTGCCCATTTACCTCCTCTCTCATCACTATCCCAGGCCCCAAACACTCCTTTCAGGTGAAGCAGCGACTTACTTGTACTTCTTTCAATGTAGTATACTGTATTCGTTGCTCACAGTATGGTCTCCTCTACATTGGGGAGGCATCGACATAAAATAATTTATAGGAGAATTAGAGGAGAGTTGAGGAAAAATTCTTACACCCAGAGAGGGGGTGTAGGATCTGGGTCTTAATGTCACTGCCTGAAAGATGGTAGAGTCAGAAATCCTCATCACATTTTAAAAACAAATCTTGGCTTGAAATTGAGGTGTCATAACTTAAAGGCTTCTGGATCAGACACTGCAAAGCACTATTAAATTAAATATTCATTTTGTATTTCTCATGGGTCTTGCATCGAATGGCCGCTTTCCGTGCTGTAAAGTGCTCTAACTCTGTAATGTTAAGCTAGATAGTTTGTGTATGGTATTATTTTGAGGAGGTGTATTACTTTGAAGTCGTATGTAAGTTTGACATGTTTTCCTGATCTTCTGTATTAACTGTAAGTGGTGAATTAGCTTTAGATACTGCATTCTTTTGAGTGGCTTTCTTAGTGTGAGGAAATGTATTCATGTGAGGTGATGTAGTACTTTGAAGGCAGCATTAGTTTCAGCTGACCTATTATTTTGTTTTACAGTCATTGGGAGATACAGCACTGAAACAGGCCATTCGGCCGACCAAGTCTGTGCCGACCAACAACCACGCATTTTACTAATCCTACATTAATGCAATATTCCCGACCACATCACCACCATTCTCCTACCACCTGCCTACACTAGTGGTAATTTACAATGGCCAATTTACCTTTCAAGCTGCAAGTCTTTGGCTGTTGTCATGTGGTTTTGAAACATTGCCTCAGTCAGAGGGATTGTATTTGTTTTAATGTTTATTTTATCTTCTATCCTGTTGTCTACACCGTCCAGATTATCCACGGTCACGGCGTGTGGTAAGTCCATTGTACAGAGGAAGGAGCAGCGGAACCCTAGGGTAATAGGACTATGTATGAGGAAGGAATGTTCTCCCTTCGTCAGATACAGGAGAAATGCTGTGAACAACAGATGCCCCTCTATGTTGCTTTCATTAATCTCACCAAAGCCTTTGACCTCGTCAGCAGACGTGGTCTCTTCAGACTACTAGAAAAGATAGAATGTCCACCAAAGCTACTAACTATTATCTCCTCATTCCATAACAATATGAAAGGCACAATTCAACATAGCGGCGCCTCATCAGACCCCTTTCCTATCCCGAGTTGCGTGAAACAGGGCTGTGTTCTCGCACCCACACTTTTTGGGATTTTCTTCTCCTTGCTGCTCTCACATGCGTTCAAGTCTTCAGAAGACGGAATTTTCCTCCACACAAGATCAGAATGCAGTTTGATCAACCTTGCCGGTCCAAGAGCGAAGACCAAAGTACGGACAATCCTCGTCAGGGAACTCCTCTTTGCTGAATATGCTGCTTTAACATCTCACACTGAAGAGTTTCTGCAGAGTCTATTCGACAGGTTTGCTCTTGCCTATAACGATTTTGGCCTAACAATCAGCCTCAAGAAAACGAAAATCATGGGACAGGACGTCAGAAATGCTCAATCCATCAATATGGGCGACCTTGCTCTGGAAGTGGTACAAGAGTTCACCTACCGAGGCCCAACTATCATAAGTAACTTGTCTCTCGATACAAAAATCAACAAGCGCATGGGACAGGCTTACACTGATATGTTCAGACTGGTCAAGAGAGTGTGGGAAAATGTCACACTGACACGGAACACAAAAGTCCTAGTGTATCAAGTCTGTGTCCTCAGTGCCTTTCCCTACGGCAGCGAGGCCTGGACAACATATGTCAGCCAAGAGCGATGTGTCAATTCATTCCATCTTCGCTGCCTCCGGAGAATCCTTGGCATCAGGTGGCAGGACCGTATCTCCAACACAGAAGTCCTCGAGGCGGCCAATGTCCCCAGCTTACACACACTACTCATTAGGCGGTTGAGATAGCTTGACCATGTGAGCCGCATGGAAGATGGCAGAAACCCCAAATACACATTGTACAGCGAGCTCGTCACTGGTATCAGACACATCAGCAGTCAATGTCTCCGCTACAAAGACATCTGCAAACGCGGTATGAAATCCTGTGACATTGATCACAAGTCGTGGGAGTCAGTCGCCAGCGTCCGCCAGAGCTGGAGGGCAGCCATAAAGGCGGGGCTAAAGTGTGGCGCGTCGAAGAGACTGAGCAGTTGGCAGGGAAAAAGAGAGAAGTGCAAGGGGAGAGCCAACTGCGTAACAGCCCGGAAATATAATTTCTTCTGCAGCACCTGTGGAAGAGTCTGTCACTCTCATTTTGGTCTTTATAGCCACTCCAGGCGCTGCTCCACAAACCACTGAGCACCTCCAGGCGCTTACCCAATGTCTCTCGAGAGAAGGAGGCCAAAGAAGAAGAAGAAGAATGTTTGTTTCAGTTGGAAGGGCTGTTTCCGTTGGAGGGTCTGTGTTGGTTCTATTGCCTGTATCGTTTTTGCAGACTGCCAGTTTGCGAGATTGTATTGGTTGGAAGGGCTGCATTCGATGGAGGGGCTGTATCTGTTGGACGGACTATTTCGGTTGGAGGGTTTGCTTCGGATTAAGGGGCTGAATCAGTTCTAGGGGTTTAGTGTTTGAAAGTTTCTACTGCTTTAACATATTATATTTGTTTTAGGGGCTGCTTTAGATTGAGATGCGGTGTTATATTTTTCATGCTGAAATACTTACTGAAGGGAGTGAGGGTGGAAATCGCAGAGGCACTGGCCACAAATTTTTAGTCTTCCTTACACTCAGGGGTGGTGCCAGCATACTGGAGGATCGCAAAATTTACACCCTTGTTCAAAAACAGAAAGAAAAACGGTGTAAAGATAAGCCTGGCAACTACATGCCAGTCAATTAAACTGACTCAATTTGACTTCTGAGGTGCGAAAGCTTCCGGAAGAAAAATAGTAATTCGGGCCAAAATCAATAGTCACATGGACAAATGCGAGTTCATTAAGGAAAGCCAGTATCGATATCTTAAGGGAGGTACCAGAGAGAGTTGATGAGGGCACTGCTGTTGCTGTGGTGTACGTGGACTTTCAAAGGGCATTTGACGAAATGCCACAGATTTGTGAGCGAACCTGGAGCTCATGGAGTAAGTGAGAAGGCAGCAACATGGATACGAAAATGGCTGAGTGATAGGGAACAAAGTGTAGTGATTAATGGATGTTTTTCAGCCTGGAGGAAGGTTAGTAGTTGAGTTCCCCAAGGCTCAGTGTTGAGACCCTTGCTTTTTCCTGATATATTGAAGCGTTGTGAACTGTGATGAGGATGACGTGTAACTTCAAAAGGATATGGACAAGTTGGTGGCATGGGCAGACTGGTGGCAGATGACGGTCAATGCAAAGAAATGTGAGGTGATACATTTTGGTCGGAGGAACTTGGAGAGAAAATGTAGAATAAAGGGCACAATGCTAAAGGAGCTGTAGGAGCAGTTGGAACTAGGGGTATATGCGCATAAGTCATTAAAGATGACAGAACAGGTTTAAACAGCAATAAATAAAGCATACAGTAGTCTGGGCTTCATTAGTAGAAGCACAGAGTACAAGAGCAAGGAAGTTCTGTTGAGGTTGCATAAGAGATTATTTCAGCTTCAGCTGGGATATTGCGTCCATTTCTGGGCGCCACATTTGAGGGAAGAGGTAAGGGAATTGGAGAGAGTACAGCGGAGCTTCATGAGAATGCTTCCAGGGATAGGGGGGAACTTTAGCTATGAAGTTGGATTGGAGACGTTGGGACTGTTTTCCTTAGAGTAGAAATGGCTGAGAGGTTACTTGATAAGGGTATTCAAAATCATGAGGGCTGTGGTCAGAGTAGAGAAAGAGAAACTGTTCCCACTCGTGAAAGTATCTAAAACGAGAGGGCACCGATTTAAAGCATTTGGTAAGAAAAGCAATAGCGACATGAGGAAAACTTTTTTTCACACAGTGAGTGGCTAAGATCTGGAATTTGCTGCCTGACGAAATGGTGGAAGCAGGTTCAATTGAAGCATACAAAATGGAATTGGGCAGTTATATAAAAAAGAAGGATGGAGGGGGTTAGCAGGAGAGGGCATGGAATGGCACTGAGGGAATTGTTCTTTCAGACAGTCAGTGCGGACACGATGAGCCGAATGATACATAACAAAGCGCTATAACAATTCTGTGAGTCAGTAATTCTGAGGTTGAGATCTTGTATTAGTTTAATTCACAGTACGTAGTCGCAAGTTACCCAATTTATTCACTTAACTGAATGTGCACAGGTAAGAGGACAGCCACGTCTCAGAGAGCTGTCAAGCAGTCCAGATAGAGACACACTAACAGTTGGAATGTGATTACTGAATGATCATAGTTGTGGGAAGGACATTATCGAAACAACATGAGATCTGGAGATGGGACGGATAATGTTTGAAAAAATTATCTCTTTGTTGGAGAATGCAACTGCTAATTTTCAAAAGATAATTAATGTGTATCAGAATTGCCCAATCTTTGGAGTTTTTCAAACCACTCTTAGATCGAAATATATTCCATCTCATCAGGGACTGAACTTGATGTCGTGATCTGCTTAATTAAAAACAAAAGTTTAAACGATGTGGCAACTACAATATTCCCATGGAGGCCATACGGTGTATAAATTATAGGCGCTGGGAATGTATCACTTCAGAGTTTAATGCCTGCAACACGACAAGGCAGATAAATTCACAAAGACAATGCGTGAAACATTTGACAGCATCAAAAAAATATATTACCTAATCCTTGTTGTCATTGGTGTTCCTGGTAAGAGACGATAACTATTGACATTGTGCAATCTATGCGCGAGCTCCTTTCTGGTGACTCATGACTCATAATGTTGCATGCTGATCTAGCGTTCACAGATAAAGAGACACACGAGCAGTGGTGTCATTTCCTTACTTCAAACATCTTGTATAATCTCAGCAACCTCTGTGTTTTAAGGGTGCATTTTTTTTAGCAAAGTGAATTCGTTTTCTGCTGTTTGGTAATAATGGTATAAATTGAAATGTATTGTTATTATTCTGCTTCCGATTGAGCTGCTCCAACAACAACAGATCTTAGTTATTTCTGAAAGTTGAACAGCTGGACAGCATAGTTATAGTATTGTAATCCTTTGCATAATGTCTTATTCGTTCCTTCAGTATATTTACTTTAAACATTGTATTTTTTTCCGGGTTGATTAATCCCTGTCCCCGAGCACAATCCTTAGAATTTGTTGGTCATGAATGGTGTATTATGTATCTGACAATTATGGACGATGAACCGTTCAGTGGTGCAACTGATAATATCTTGACAAATCAGTTTTATCTATTATTCAGAGTTTTGCACATGTAATCGTCCAGCCTCTACCCGTAGCTTCGTGACATGCATTCCTTTGTGGAACGTCATATATTGCTGAGGAAAATATATCGGGTGTTTATAATACGGGAATCAGAATGTTGGAAGCAAATATTAACATTAATAAAATGTGAATGATGAAATTAATATAATATATATATATAGGGCTGCACAGTGGCGCAGCGGTTAGCACTGTAGCCTCACAGCTCCAGCGACCCGGGTTCAATTCTGGGTACTGCCTGTGTGGAGTTTGCAAGTTCTCCCTGTGTCTGCGTGGGTTTTCTCCGGGTGCTCCGGTTTCCTCCCACAAGCCAAAAGACTTGCAGGTTGGTTGGCCATTATAAATTGCCCTAAGTATAGGTAGGTGGTAGGGAAATATAGGGACAAGTAGGGATGTGGTAGGAATATGGGATTAGTGTAAGATGAGTATAAATGGGTGGTAGATGGTCGGCACAGACTCGGTGGACCGAAGGGCCTGTTTCAGTGCTGTATCTCTAAACTGAACTATTTGAATCCAAGCACAGTGCACGGTACGCTGTGTTGTATAACCAATTTTCTATATTTGTTTAATATCAGGTCTTTTTATTTTAATCAATTACATTTCACTGGAACGAACTCCATTGTTTTTCTTGCATTTTTGTGGCCCTCGTACACTGTTCTGGTGCATTACATAATAAGTCAATCTGTACCCATCTGCCCCCTTTCCCTTCTACCCCAAGATGAATTTGGGAATCGTATTCTTATGACTAAAATTCTGCTGCTCATACTTAGCTATGTTGATAGTATTGTTCTACTTAAGTATGTTTTCTGCAAGTTTACTAATTATTATTAATGTCTTGAGATACTGCAATGCATACTTCCTCTATATTATTTATGTTCACATTATGGATTTGCCTGCAAATTTTCAAACTAGGTTATTGCTTTGCGACTCTATGCTGTTCATTTAAAAGTGGAACGTCAGTTTTCCCAGAATTGATCGTTGTAGAATACTACTTTGCGCCCTCAACCAATTTGAGTAAATACTTTGACCCACTAATCCCTGTTTTCTGGGTTTTTGCCAGCTGATTTCTGTCTATTTTGCTATTGTCCCACTTGTTTTGATATTCTTCTTGAGTCTGTTGTGTGGTACCTTATCGAAGGCCGTGGGAAATTCCATATATTCTACTTCTGCTCTCTTACTCTTGTCTATTGTTTCTGATACTTATTCAAACAATTCAGCCAGTTTGCTCTGGTATGACCGTCCGTTTGGAATATGTGCTGACTACTCTATTATGTTCAGTGTTACTATGTGATTTTATGTTACATTTCTGAGTAGGAATTCCATTTCTTTCCTACCACTGACTAAGTGATCTGTAGTTCTTTGAACTTGTTCTGTCTCCTGTATTAAATACAAGAATCACATTAGCTGTCTCTCAGCCCTCTGACAGTATTCGAAATTCTGATTATAATGAAGGAAAAGATAACCGGGCCTCTGCTATCGTTTTCCTATCCTTTTCAAGATTAGTAGATGCAATCCAACCGAACCAGAGAGTTTATCTTTTCTTTGATTGCTTGGCAAATATCTCTTCACTTGCTACCTTCAGTGTACTGAGCTTATTTGTTGAATTTAATTGACAATTATATGACATTTTAGTTCCTACAGTCAGAGATATCCCTCCGTTCTTAATATAGGATATTCACCAATATGCAAAGAAAATAGTTGAAGGGTGTCAGCCATGTGATGTAATTTTAGCCTCAGCGTTTTTCATTTTAACCAGTTAACTTATCAGCTATTAAGGACTAAGTTGGTAAAATAATTAAGAAAATAGACTTGAAAGAAGTATTTTTACACTTTTCTCATCTTTCCCCGGCTGAGCCATAACGTGGTTGACGTCCTTGCTTTTAAAGTGGTGCAAAACAACATTTGCATTTTTATCCATATCAGGCTACCCTTGTCTGCCCGAAACCACAGTGCACCCCAGGAGTCCATAAAGTGATAGTGAATGGGGTCTTACTTGAGAGACACCTTGAGACTGTTACCTGGCTATTCCGCCTCTGACGTATTGTGGCGGTACATTCTAAGGGCCCCATTTGGAAAGTGATGTTTTGCTTCATTCACTCGCCATGTTACTAGAACTCCTCTCTTATTTTTTGGCTCTGGTCTGGGAATGAAAAATGTCACATCTTCCTGATATGTAACCCTCTGCAGGGACCCTGTTTTACAGTACAGGTGTGTGAATCTCAGGTGTAAACATTGGGATATTCCGTGTTGAAATTACATCACTGTTTGAGTCTTTTCGGGTCTGAGCTACGCAGCCTTTGTGCAGGATACAAGAGAATTCCTTGTTCCAATCCTAATCAGGACTACTCCCTGCCATTTTTTTTCATGATACTTTGTCGATTGTGCTGATGCTATTCTTTTGCCTTCAACTGCAAGAATGTCAGGAAGTCTGCGTCTAATTTCCCAATCTCCCTCGTCTTCTCATGTTCTGTCTCAGATAGTTCCCTTTCCTTACATAATAAAAACAAAGTACTGCAGATGCTGGAAATTTGAAATAAAAAAAGAAAGTGCTGGAAAAACTCAACAGGACTGGCAGCATCTGTGGAGAGAGAATCAGAGTTAATGTTTCAGGTCAGTGACCCTTCTTCATCGACTCGCTTACGTGTAGTTCAGGGGACTGCCGGTTCACCAATACTGACAATAAGCTCACCAACTTCAATAGCTACCTTGAGTATACTTCCATCCAGAGCCGAGGAAAAAATCTGCGACATTCCCTAAATTGCTCCACATCCATTCCATCATGTTGTGGCAACGATATCTGCCACACAATACGTCTCAAAGGTGTTCATTATATCTCAGCCGAAATGTTCCTTCCACTGTGTTCAACCTGGCCCTCAGCTGTGTTTATCCATTTTCCCGAGTTACTGCCTTCACCTCTTCCTTCCTTTTATGACATTAGAACGTTCTTCTTGACCTCACCTTTCATTCCATACTAAAATCAACATCGTCCAACATTTATGACACATCCGGCTAAGTGCACAGCCAACCATGAATTATATTCCCCTCTCATCGCCTGTCTCCTTGTGATACACAGCTGGCAGGCTGGTCCACACCTCTGGGGTCTATGCCCCATCCTGTGTCTCTGTTCAGGGCCAGTGGAGCATTCTGCTCTTTGTCACATTTTTCCATGTGCACTTCTCCCTCGGTTAGAGCACTGAGCATAAGGGAGGCGGTGGCGTCGTGGTAATGTCCCTGGGCTAATAATCTAGAGGCCAGGATAGTATTTCATTTCCAATCTCACCAAGGCAGATAGTAAAACCTGAATTCAATACTTAAATCTGTTGTTAAATGCTCGTCCCTTAGTTAAAAGCTACAGATTGGAGCGTAGCTAAAGTAATCCCGCTATTTAAAAAGGGAGTAAGAGAGAAAACAGGGAATTTTAGAGCAGTCAGCCTGACGTCGGTAATCTGGAAAATTCTAGAGTCCATTATCAAAGATTTTATGGCAGAGCATTTGGAGAACAGTGGTATAATAGGAAGAGTCAGCATGGATTAACGAAAGGGATATCATGCTTGACAAATCTACAAGAATTCTTCAAGGTTGTCACTAGTAGAGTTGATGAGGGACAGCCAGTGGATGCTGTTTATTTGGACTTTCAGAAGATTTTCGACAAACCCCCATGTAAGAGGTTAACGTGTAAAATTGAAGCGCATTGTGTTGGAGGTCGTGTATTGCGATGGATAGAAAATTGGTTGGCAGACAGGAAAGAAACAGTAGGAATAAGCGGGCCTTTTTTATTCTGAATGGCAGGCAGTGACTGGTGTGGTACCACAGGGATCAGTGCTAGCACCCCAGCTAATCACAATATATATGAATGACTTAGATGAGGGAACTAAATGTAATATCTTCAAATTTGCAGATGACGCAAAACTGGCTGGTAGGGTGAGTTGTGAGGAGGATGCAGAAAGGCTTCAGGGTGATTTGGACAAGTTGTGTGAGTGGGCTAATGCATGGCAGATGCAGTACAATGTGGATAAATGTGAGATTATCCACTTTGGTAGCAAAAGCAGGGAGGCAGATTATTATCTGAACGGCTATAAACTGAGAGAGGGGAATATGCAGAGAGACATGGGTGTTATCGTACATCAGTCGCTGAAGGTAAGCATGCAGGTGCAACAGGTTGTAAAAAGGTAAATGGTATGTTGGCCTTCATAGCGAGAGGATACGAGTACAGGAGCAGGGATGTCTTGCTGCAATTATGCAGGGCCTTGGTGAGGCCACACCTGGAATATTGTGGCTGTTTTGGTCTCCTTATCTGATGAAGGGTGCTCTTGCTACAGAGGGAGTGCAGTGAAGGTTTACCACACTGATTCCTGAGATGGCGGGACTGACATATGAGGAGAGATTGAGTTGGTTAGGATTATATTCGCAGGAGTTCACAAGAGTGAGGGGGGTGGGGATCTCATAGAAACCTATAAAATTCTAACAGGACTTGTCAGGGTAGATACAGCACGGGTGTTCCCGATAGTGGGGGAGTCCAGAACCAGGAGTCATAGTCCAAGTATACAGTGTAAACCTTTCAGGACTGAGATGAGGAGACATTTCTTCGTCCAGAGAATAGTGATCCTGTGGAATTCGCTGCCACATAAAACAGTTGAGGCCAAAACATTGCATGTTTACAAGGAGTTACATATAGCTCTTGGGGCAAAAGGGATCAAAGGATATATGGGGGTAGGTAGCGGGAACTGGTTACTTCGTTGGATGAATAGCCATGATCATAATCAATGGTGGAGCAGGCGCGAAGGGCCGAATGGCCGATTACTACTCCTTTTTTCTATGTTTCTATGTCCATTAGTGGTCATAAAACCCATCTGGTTCACTGACGTGCTTTATGGCAAGAGTTCTGCTGTCCTTACCTGGTTTGATCTCCTGTGACTCCAAACCTACAGAAATGTGGCCGCCTTTTTAATGTCCTCTGAAATCGTTGGAGAAGCCACTCTGGCCCAGAGCAATTAAGGATGGGCAATATATATTGGCCCAGCCAATGAAGTCCATATATCGCAACTAAATTTTTAAGAAAACTTTACACTTTCTTTGGATCCGTCCTCTTTAATTGTCCCATTCACCTCCCACCATAATCAGATTTGTCGGTCACTCACTCTTGCCCTCCACCTGATCAGAGATTTGTTCCTTCCTCCCCATACCCCACTATTCCAGGGCTCAATCATTGCTTAAAAGCTGTTAATTGTAAGATCTGATAAGATAGGATTTTTTTCTTCCCCGTGTAAAATGGGAACAGAATTGGCAGCCTAATGCTTATTATGAATCGAATTTATTGTGATAAAGGTAAGGACAAGTTTGTTAAGATTTCAGATAAACCATAGCCACAAACTCAGGCAGTAATTAACATTCTAACACGGAAACTACCGTATTTCAGCTTGGACTTCAGTGTACATGACTCTTCCTCATGCAGCATTTACTCTTCAAGTTTTCCTTGTCTGTCTTTCTGTCATCTCTTGTTGTTGTTCAAAAATTCCCTGCCGTACGTTACCAAAGACAGAACTTATTTTATGTTGGCAATGTTCCAGTTATCCCTTCCCTCTCCCAATCACTGATTAGTCTTGCAACAAAAGGTGCCATTGTTAACCAAACAAGGATCATTTTGTGATGGTTGCTAATCTTTAGGATTTGTGCAATAAGCACCCCTTTGTGTTGACTACTTTATCTCAATGCTTTTACGTTTTGAGGTTCCTATATCATGAAAAGACAAATCTACACAGAAGCTGTTTTCACTGCCTGCTCTCCATGTCTCACCCTTGTCCTGCAAGTAAGCATCGTAAACTTGACATAATCACCAGGATCCCACTGCCTTGACACCCTGTCTATAATGTCCCCTATTTCCTCAGTTTTCCACGTTAACCATATTACAATGAAGTGTTCTACTAAACTTAAAATAATATATTATGATTTCAATATAATTGGTATTTTATAGTAGCCTGATTTTAGCTATTATTACCCTGGTTAGTAACGTTTAGATACCTAATAATCTTACATCATCTATTATATCTTACGGTTCTGCTGAAATCCTTTGTGCCTGATACGTTTACGATTTTGCCCCTTATCTCTCTCACTCTCTCTCTCTCTCTCTCTCCACAGATGTTGCCGAATTGCTGAGAGTTATCAGCATTCTCTTTTTCGTTATCAGATTTACTGGAGTTTATATATTTTTCTTTTACTCACATATTATTTACGCAGGGCTTTCATATAAACAGGGTGAGTTTCAGAGTTCTGACTCCACATTCTGTTTCTATCATCCTTGTCAAGTACCCAGAGCTGAAGTCAACCTCATCAAAATGACTTCCAGTCCGCCATGAAAGACTCTGGAGCTGGTCTGAATGCCAGGGCGCAACATCAATGACCTTGGTGTATGTGGGCTAGCAGACAAAGTTTTGGGGGAGGGGATCCAATTCCTAACACCAGATGGGAAGAGTGTGGTGACATTTCTGATCACTGGGTTGTCTATTACCAACACACGTAGGGGTCTCCCATCATGGAGTGTGGTCTTTGCTTGGACAGCGCAAGGCAGAGTGTCTAATCTTGATCCTTGGGGTTGTGCTCCCTGTTCTGGAGCAGGGACCAATTCTGGGAACATGGAGGGGGACAGGGAGAGTGTCACATCCACAAGTTAGGGCGGGTGCTCCTATCCTGGATCATGGTCCCTGTTCGGGGAAGCAAAACAGGTGGGTGAAGCCTCGGATCAAATACATGATGCAGTTATCTGATTCTAGTGCCATCCTGTACCGACAGAGGTCTGATCACCGAGAGGATCTCCGAAGTTGGAGAGACGGCCGACTCCAGGAATTAGATCCTTTCGTGAGTAAGATTCCACTCTGGTGTCACGTTGTGTCCAGAGGGGTGGGGTCCAATCCTTGAGGGTTACAGAGCCCGGGTGTTGGGGGACGGGGGGAGTCATGTTATGAACCCTGGGCGTGTTCGATATTCCAGGGTGATATCCTTTCTTGTATCAGGGGACGCTTCTGGAAGCTAATTCCAGGTCTCTTTGAGTAGTTGTGTGGTCAAATGTTGAAGCCCACATGGCCAGTGTTAAACCTGTAAAACACATTAATTAGAGACTTCCAACCTCATTAAAATATTTAACCTGACTACCCGCCTGATGGGTGAGGTAGTCTTCCGGACCCCTGTCCGACTCCATTAAACCCAGAACTGGTCGTACAAATGGCGGATTGTGACTGGGGCTGAGATATTTAAAATATTAACCCCTCAGCCGCCTTTAACCATACTTCGTTTTGGTGCTTAAACCCTGCCCTTTCTGTCTGTTTGAAGTTTTGATCAGTTAAATTCCAGTCTCTTTTTCCCTTTTCACTCTTGCAGTTAATTTATTGGCGATTGTGATCCTGTCCCGGAGAAAATGTGGCCTCTCCACCTGCACCACTCGCTATCTGGTCACCATGGCAACGGCGGATCTGCTGGTCATCATTAATGATCTCATACTGTACCGGATAAATTGTTATTATTTCCTTGGCTCTTTCCTGAAAATCACCGCCGTGTGTAGTCTCATCGCTGTTTTTATTAGTGCAAGTACGGACTGTTCTGTCTGGTTCACTGTCACTTTCACCTTTGATCGATTTGTGGCCATTTGTTGTCAGAAGCTGAAAACAAAGTATTGCACCAAGAAAACTGCAACTGTGGTACTAGCAACAACCTGCATTCTGCTTTGTTTAAAAAACGTTCCCATTTACTTTGTTTATGAACCTGTAGAAATAATAGCAAATGTAGCGTGGTTGTGCTATCCAATTCCAAGCTATTTTACAGAGCCCGGATGGGTGGGATTTGACTGGTTTGATAAGGTTTTAACTCCATTGCTACCATTCGCTTCCATTCTGTTTCTCAACGCTTTAACAGTCAGACACATTTTAGTGGCCAGTCGAGTCCGCAGGGGACTAAGGTGCCAGAGTAAGACGCTAAATTACAGTGACCCAGAGATGGAGAGCAGAAGGAAGTCTGTGATTTTACTCTTCACCATTTCTGGCAGTTTCATAATTTTGTGGTTAGTGTATGTTATACAGTTCTTATATTATATAATTGCAGCGAAAGATCCCAGGGAGTACAGTGATTCTGAATATATATTTCAAAAAGTCAGATCTATGTTGCGGAACTTAAACTGTTGCACAAACACATTTATTTATGCAGCAACTCAATCAAAATTCAGAGAGCAGATCAAAATCGCAGTGACATTTCCAGTTACTTCAATTATGAAGTTAAAGAATAAACGTAACAACTGACGGAAGCTCAGAGACACGGCCCTGTGTTTCCAGTCCATGGATGCAATTCTGATAGCCAACACACAAGTGGTGACCGATAGGAAGATGACCCCGCTCACCTTGCAAATTACTGCCCAATCTACAACGATCCTTTTCTGTCCAACGTCCTTGAACATGATGTCGCCTCTTATATCCATGCAGATCTCTCCTGCATTTCCATATTTTTATCCCTCCAAGCAGGTTTCCACACCTGTCGCAGTACCATGGCTCCAGTCAAAATAACAAATGCCATCCTAAGTGGCTGTGACATATTTTAACTATTCCTCCACGTCCTCCTCGATCTGCCTGCTGCCTTTGAAACAGTTTACTGCACCATCGCCCTCCAAAGCGGGGTGAAATTGCACTGCCCTTCTTCCATTCGTATATATCTAACCCCATCCAGGATGTCACTTGCAATGTCTTTAGTACCTGCTCTGCTGTCTCTTCAAGATCTATCTTGGCTACACCTTTCACCCCAATAACAGACTGATCCTGAGCTGGAGTGTTTACAAACCCGGTGACATATTTAACCCCAATGAACTCCGAACCAAATATCCTTTCCGTCATTAACATCGCCTATGTCCAGCTCCATCACATTACTGTCTGCTGTCGTTGATTCAGCTCAATTGCTGCGGAAAACATCATCCCAGACTTTGTTTCCGCTAGACTTGATAATTCCAAAGCATTCCTGGCCAGTCTTCCACATTCTGACAAATGCAAACATGAGGTCACCAACATCCTGCTGCCCACGTTCTAATTTTCACCAAATCCCAGTATTGCATCTCGTTCTGTGCTCGCTGACCTGCATTGTCTCGATTTGAAACTGTTCATCACTGTTTTCAAATCCCTCCTTGACCTCGATTCTATCATTTTAATCTCCTCCAGCACTACATCCCTCCCAATCTCTGTATTTTTCTCCAGCCCCTTCAACGATCCTTGTCTCTTTGACCTCGTCCAGCCCTACAAGCGTTTCTACCTCTTTAATCTCCTCCAGCACGACAACAGCTTTTCCTTCAGCAAAAACCCATTCCACTTACAGGGACCCAATATTTGATGTTCAAGTGACAGTACTGTCAAAAGTCCATTTGCAATGGGTAATTGTCAAAATGCGAAGATTAGCATCATAGAATCCCACGAGCCTTTGTAAATCAACTTTTAAAATAGGAACACTCTGGGAACTGAAATTAAAAACGGATAAAATTGAATGAATTCGTGAATATACCAATACCTGATGCAATCACGCCACAGAATTTCTATGTGCCTATCCAGATTTAAGTGACTTATTTCAACCATTGAACTCCTGGAGCCAAACTTAATAATAAAATAAAACAGTTATAAGCTAAGGATCTGTGAGTTACAGTAGCATTGGCTGGACAAACACATACGCTAAAAATGCTAATCCCAGAAACGGTTTTATTGGAACGAAACTCATTCATCAATTTATGAAGCTGATAAATCAAAATCTTCCCCATAGAAACACATCCACGTGTTACTGGGCCACCCAAATCGACCTAAGGTGTGGAATTGTTGCTAAATATTAACAAGTTACAATCAAAGGGCGAAGCATCGGTCATTGCCACGATTGTGATCTGTGTACTGTAAGAAGCATGTATTTAGGGACAGGAACAGTGGCGTGTAATGGAACCCCGCGGTCGGGATTCATCATCACCACACATGGGAAGGTATACTTCCAGTTGACAGACAGGAGGTGTGTAATTCCGAAATTAAAGGACAGCGTTTGAGCGTGTTGAGGTAACTTGAAAGGAATTGGATCCTGCTGTCTGTAAGTCAACAGTGGTCTAGCACACTGTTAAACAAAGGCCAGTTATACTGCTGTTCGCCTTGACCATATTCTCCCTACATGGACGGATTGAGGTCAGACTTTAGAGGTAAGATTATGAGAGGGTAGATTAACTTCGACGACCTGCACTGCAGCCCTCCCTATATATTTATCTCTGACAATACAACGACCCTCCCTATCTGTGTAATATCATCTGACACAACAGACCTCCGAATATCTGTAATCCTCTCCGGTACAAAAAACCTCCAAGCTTCTGTAACCCCATCCTGCCTTTAAAACCCTCCATAATTCTGTCATCTCCTCCAGGCGTAAGACTCTCCCCAATTCTGTGCTCTCCTACACCCGTGCAAGTTACCATTTCTCCGTAATGTACCCGAGCACTAAATCCAGCTCTAAATCTGCAATCACCTCGGAGCCCTGCAACCATCCCAATCTCGATAAACTCCTGTTGCCCAGCAACGCTTGCTTTCTCTGTAACTTCATCCAGGTTCTGCAGACTTCCCTAGATCTGTAACCTCCTCCTGCTCCACAACCCTATATATCGATGTAAACCCCTCCAGCACCTACGACCCTCCCTATTTCCGTGAAATCTTCGAAGACTGCAGACCTTCACTTTTTAAATTCCTCCAGCTGCTACAAGCCTTCCTACCTCTGTAATCTCTTTGGCACTATGTTTCTCCCTATGTCTATAAACTCCTCCTGCACTACAACTATCCTTACCTAGATAAACTCCTGCAGCCTCTACAACTGTCCTTATACCTGTTCCTTCCTCCAACCTCTACAACCATAACTTCATCTATGCTTCTCTAATTCCGACCTCTTGAGAATCCTTATTTTCATAACTTCAACACAAATGACGATGATGTCAGCTGATTGGCCTCTAAGATTTGTATTCACTCCCTAATCCTCCCCGCCTCTCTCGCTCACTCAGTCTTTAAAGAAAGTTTATAAAATCTACCTTTGAGCATGTTTTTGACTTTCTGTATGATTTCCTTCCATGCCCTGCTGTCACATTTTGCTGCACAATGCTCCTGTGAAAGGTATTGGATGAAAACATTATGCACATGTCAGTTGTCGTCGTTGTCTCTTTTTCTCATGAAGGGAATGGAATTTATCATGGCAAGGTTGAGGCAGTCTGGCGTTGTTGACAACAGAAATATGCTCTCCTGCAACAAGCGCAGCCTCCCTGCTTTGTACTTCGCAATGGGTTCTTATTTCTGTGACGACCAGTTGTCCAACAGCCAAAGGACTTGAAACCTCAGTTTCCTGATGACAGTGAGACCAGCGCAGAGATGAGACATTGCATATATTAGGCTTACACATTAGGTTCTCCCCTCGCTCACTGACTCTGTGTCGGAATGACTCGATGCCCAAACAACCCCTACAGATGTAACAATTCAGGACAGTTCCACTGTTCGCAAATTCACACATCATACATTGATCTGTCTTTACTAATTTGTTTAGATAACTAGGTTCTTGCTAAAACAAGTAGAATTACATTAGATCTAGATTTGCTACTTTTGTATAGCTCCTGTTCTAATACGAGTGGAAGCCTGTGACCAGTAGTGTACCACAGAGATCGGTGCTGGGACCCTTGCTGTTTGCAGTGTGCATTAATGATTTAGACGTGAATATAGGAGATATAATCAGTAAGTCCGCAGAGGACAAGAAAATTTGTGGTGTCATAATTAGTGAGGAGGAAAGCCTTAGATTACAGGACGATATAGGTGGGATGGTAAGATGGGTGAAGCAGTGGCAAATGGAATTTAGCCCGGAGAAGTATGAGATGATGCATTTTGGGAGGACTAACCTTACAATGGATTGTAGGACCCTAAGAAATAGAGATGGTCAGAGGGATCTTGCTGTTCTTGTCCATAGATCACGGAAGGCAGCAGCACAGGTAGCTAAGGTGGTTAGGAAGGTATATGGGATACTTGCCTTTAGTAGCCGAAGCATAGAATATACGATCAGGGAGATTATGATGGAGCTGTATAAAACGGTCGTTAGGACACAGCTGGAGTATTGTGCACAGTCCTGGGCACCAGAACTGAGGAAGGATATAATTTCTCGGGAGAGGGTGCAGAGGAGATTCACCAGGACGTTGCCTGGGCTGTAGCATTTCAGCTATGAAGAGGGACTGAACAGGCCACGGTTGTTTTCCTTAGACAGAGCAGGCTAAGGGTGGACATGATTAAGGCATACAAAATTATGAGGGGCATTGATGGGATAGATAGGAAGACACGTTTACCTTTAGTGGAGGGGTCAATAACCAGGGGGCATAGATTTAAGGTAAGGGGCACGTGGTTTTGAGGGGATTTGAGGTGGAAAATAACTCAGATAGTAGTTGGAATCTGGAACGCATTGCCTGAAGCGGTGGTACAGGCAGGAACCCTCACAGCATTTAAGAAGATTTAGATGAGCACTTGAAACGCCATAACATACAAGGCTATCTGCCAAGTGCTGGGAAATGGGATTAGAAGAATTAGGTGCTTGATGGCTGGCACAGACACGATCGGCCGAAGAGCCCATTTCTGTGCTGTATAACTCGATGACTCTATGACTTCAGGTGGGAAATAAACCAGTGAGCTTCATTTTCTCCTGTCAATGACATCACATTTCCAGAGTTTTCCCTGAGCTGGCTGTGCCTGTACTGCTGCTCCACGCTTTTTGCTTTAAAATCAGTTTGGCCTTCTCATTCTCCAAAAACAGCTTGGCGTTCTCTGAAGTTGATCTTTGGAGGGCCCGTATTAGGACGTTTTGATATTCGCCCAAAGGTGATGTAAGGACCTTTCCTTATACGGAGGAATAGTGATTTTTCTAACTGTAATGTAGGGACCGTTGGGATATAAAAATGATGCAAAACTTTCTGGCAGTGATTTATGGACACTCCCGTAATAGTTGTAATGTTTAGTTCCCTAAAAAGTGATTTTAAAATGCCACTAATTTTTGTGGGTTTTACCTTCAATGAAGCTGATTTATGGATTGTCCCCGATTTTTTGAATTGCTGAGATACCTGAAGGTGGTTTATGCCTATGATCGTACCAGGGGAGGCAGTGGTGTAGTCGTGCTATCACTGGCCTAGTAATCCAGAGCCCAGGCTAATGCTCTGGGGACATGGGTTCGAATCCCACCACGGCAGATGGTGAAATTTGAATTCCGTTAATAAATCTGGAATTAAAAGTGGCGATCATGAAACCACTAGCGGTTGTAGTAAAAACCCATCTGATTCACGAATGTCCTTTTGGAAATCTGCCGTCCTTACCTGGTCTGGCCTACATTTGAATCCAGACCCACAGCAATGTGGTTGGCTCTTACATGCCCTCTGAAATGGCCTAGCAAGCCAATCAGTTCAAGGCAATTAGGGATGGCAATAAATGCTGGCCTAGCCAGCGACGTCCACATCCCACCATTGAATAATAATAAAAAAATTCTGGGACAACAATGAAGGTGATTTATAGGGATGTTTCCCGATTATTTAGATTAATGACTTCCCAATGGAGTTTCCAGACAACACTTTCTTCTTTTGGTCAATGAATTATTCGAAGGTGTTCCCCGATTATCTGGGTGGCTGATTTCGCCGATAATGGAATATGGCCCCTTGTTATTGTGTCCTACATTTTCCTTGTAGATCGACTACAAAGAACAAAGAACAAAGATAATTACAGCACAGGAACAGGCCCTTCGGCCCTCCAAGCCTGCGCCGATCCAGATCCTCTCTCTAAACATGTCACCTATTTTCTAAGGTTCTGTATCTCTTTTCTTCCTGCCCATTCATGTATCTGTCTAGATACATCTTAAAAGACTCCATCGTGCCCGCATCTACCACCTCCGCTGGCAATGCGTTCCAGGTGCCCACCACCCTCTGCGTAAAGAACTTTCCACGCATATCCCCCCTAAACTTTTCCCCTTTCACTTTGAACTCGTGTCCTCTAGTAATTGAAACCCCCACTCTGGGAAAAAGCCTCTTGCTATCCACCCTGTCTATACCTCTCATGATTTTGTACACCTCAATCAGGTCCCCCCTCAACCTCCGCCTTTCTAATGAAAATAATCCTAATCTGCTCAACCTCTCTTCATAGCTAGCGCCCTCCATACCAGGCAACATCCTGGTGAACCTCCTCTGCACCCTCTCCAAAGCATCCACATCCTTTTGATAATGTGGCGACCAGAACTGTACGCAGTATTCCAAATGTGGCCGAACCAAAGTCCTATACAACTGTAACATGACCTGCCAGCTCTTGTACTCAATGCCCCGTCCGATGAAGGAAAGCATGCCGTATGCCTTCTTGACCACTCTATTTACCTGCGTCGCCACCTTCAGGGAACAGTGGACCTGAACACCCAAATCTCTCTGGACATCAATTTTCCCCAGGACTTTTCCACTTACTGTATAGTTCACTCTTGAATTGGATCTTCCAATCTGATGATTTCTCTGAAGCTGCTTTAAATTTGTTACTTAATCTTTTGTCTTTCATTTTCTGTCAGACTTTCGACAGAGAATCACTCATTATTTGGATAGTGAAATCTTTAATGGAAATTTAAGAATATTCGACGTGTCATGTCTCACAGTATGCCAGTACATTTTACATTTGTGCAAAGATATATCGCTATGTGTTGGACTCGGCAACTCTGTCTGCCTGGCCCTTACTACAGTCTGGCTGACACTATATATTTATGTTTGACCCTTTCCCTCTGTGTGTTCCTCTTTGCATCCCTGTGTACCTGATACGATATATTGATGCTTCAAACTCTATATCACAGTGTGTGACTGTCCACCTGTGTGCTTGATTCTGTACCCTAGTTTTCCTTTCTGATTCTTGGTGTTTCATGTTGCTGCAGCGATGTATCTATGTCCATCTGGCACACTATTTATGAGCGGCTCTGCATCTACGTATGTCTTTGACTTACTATCACTGTCTGTCTGAATGTGGCCATTATCACAGTTTGTCTGACACTGTACATTGATACTTGGCGCTTTACCTCTGTGTGTTCCTGTTGGTAACCTTGTGTGTCTAAACCTATCTCTGTGTGTGCCTTCGTCAGTGTGTTAGTGCGTCTGACTGCAGTTTGGTGTATTTTACTCTGAATTGTGGTGTGTCCGACACGTTAGGGTTAGGCATCGACATGAAACATTAAATATGTTGCTCTCGCCACAGCTGCTGCCAGACCTGCAGAGTGCTTCCAGAATGTTATGCTTTTATGCCAGTTTCCCAGCATCCACGGTATTTTGTTTCCTCGTTATTTAGCGCTTTGCACTTTATCTTGTTGTGCCTGACTCTGCATCCCTATCTATGTGTTATTGTCCCCCATGTGTCCGATTCTGCATCCCATGTGTCTCACTCTGTATCGTTTTGTGTCTGACTCTATACTCCTGTGTGTCCAACACTGAACCGTTGTGCATCCACCTGTGTGTCCGACTTTGCATCTTTTTTGTGTTTGACTCCGTATCCCAGCCCATCTGAACCTCTATACCTGTGTGACGATCGCTGCATCTGTGTGTGCCTGACTTGGTATTCCAGTGTGTCTGATATTGTATACCAGCGTCACACTTACGAGAATCCCATCCTGACATTACTGTGTTTGTGCCTGCACACTAAGGACTCCAGCAGTTCAAGAAAGCAGATCAGTACCACTTTCATGGGTGAAATTATGGATGCGAAAAAAGAAAGAAAAAAAAACTATTGTACTCGTACGTGGGATTGTGGCTCTACAGACTAGGCCATTAGATATGCATCGTTAATTGCAATCACCAAGGCTGTGCTGATCTGCATCATTTAACTGCTGGAGTCCTTAGTGTGCAGCCACACACTAGGACGGGAATTTCAGGACGTTAACCTGTAGGAATAACGATATAGGTCAAAGTCGGGATGATGTGTGGCTTGGAGGGGTACCTACAAATGTTGATGCTCCCATGCATCTGCTGTACTTGTCCAATTAGAGTGATACAAAATGACCTTGTCTTTTAAAAGTGGACCTTTCTTCTTAAAAACTAAACTTTGTGCTCCGAAATGCCCATCGAAGGTAAAAGACCTGACTTGGTGTGTACAAACTGAATGACAGATACAAAGGCATATCTTCAAAGGTAAAAAGTGTCAATTGCACAAATCATACACGCATGCTGTAACACTCACGAATTGAATTAATTCTTCTTCTGAAACAAGGAATGTGTGAAGAAGACACAGCATGGACCCTTGTGGATCACCACAAGAATGGAAATCCCTGTCTCCCAGCAGAGACGAGATGACACTCATACATAAATTTCCATGGTAGAGAAGCCGGAGAAGTAAGGGATGGGAGAGAGAGAGAGAGACAGACAGGCAGACAGGCAGACAGACAGACAGAGACAGAGAGAGAGAGAGAAGCATCACCAATTTTTTTTCCAGCTGAGGGGCTGGGAGATATCCTGTAAACCAAATGGGGAGCTCCCTGCTGTGGAATTCCACATTTATACTTATACGGCAGTTTATTGGAATTGTTCAATTGTCTTCAATTGAAATTTCAATCAAGAGAAAAATGGTGCAAACACCTCAAACCTGCAACCAACGAGAACTGATTTATGAGAGAATTCAACAGGTATACTGTGACACCAGATACTTACCCCAACTTACAACTGCTAAGCCCGTTTCCTCTGTGTGTGTGTGTGTGTGTGTGTGTGTGTGTGTGTGTGTGTGTGTGTGTGTGTGTGTGTGTGTGTGTGTGTGTGTGTGTGTGTGTGTGCGTGGGCGGGGACGGCTTGATCATTCACCTTTCAAAACTCAGGTAATTTTACGCGTTGTAAAAAAGCCATTTATGGCACAGAAATAGGTTATTTAGACCATCGAGTCCGTGCTGGCTCTCTATGAAGCCATCCACTCAGTCCCTCTCTCTGCTTCCATCCCCCTAGCCCTGCAAGTTTATTGCCTTCAAGTGGCTATACAATTTCTTTATGGAGTCAATGATTATCCTCACTTCCACAACCCTAGTGGGCAGCGAGTTCCAGGTCATCACCACTTGTTGTGTCAAGAAAAGGTTATTCATCACGTTCCCCACTGCATCCTTTGCTCAAACCTTCAGCTTGTGTACCCTCGTCCTTGTACCATCAGTTAATGGGACGACGACTTTTCCTTGTAAAACTTATCTAAGCCAGGGTATGGGGACGAGGGAGGGGAGGGGGCGAGGCATAGTGGGTTGAGGGAGAAATCCTTGTTCGATGTAGTGAGATGAGGGATAGAGTCAAGGCAGGAGAGCAGAATAGTAATATGGAAAATGATTGTCAGATAATACGATGGACAGAGTTAGAAACCGAATAGCACACCAACAGTCAAGACTAGATGTTAAAAAGGTAACAAAAAACAAAACAAATTGCTATGAATCTGAATGCATGTAACATTCATAACAAATTAGTGAACTGAAGTAATAAATATGATCTGATAGCCATTACAGAGACTTGGCTGAAGGATGACAAGGACTGGATTCTACAGAGTGAGGGCTATATGATGTTCAAGAAGAATCCGAGGCTTGGTAAAAGACGGATGGGATTGAAAACTTAATCAAGGATGGATTTGGTGCAATAGTTAGAGGTGACCTTGGTTCAGGAGATCAGGATGTAGAATCGGTTTGTTTGGAGACGATGGATTATAGGGGGAAGAAGTCCTTATCGGAGTGGGCGACTGGCCCCCAAGTAGTAGCCATAATATAGCACGAAGTAGTCAAGAATATATATTTGGTGCTTGTGATGAAGGGACGGCAATAATCATGGGTTATTCGAAAATACATATAAAGTGGAATGGAATCAGTTTGGCAATAGTAACCTGTATGAAGAGTTCATAGAATGCGATGGACATAGTTTCTCAGAGGAGCACGTTCTCGAAACAACCAAAGAACAGGTTATATTATACTTGGTATTGTGAAATGTGCAACAGAATTAATTAATAACCTCAGAGCAACAGCACATGTAGGTAGCAGCAATCAGAATATGATTAAATTTTACATCCATTTTAAAAGAGTGAAGAGTCTGTACAGGACTAGAATTTTAAAGTTACAGAAGGGCAACTATGTGGGCATGAAAGCTGAGCTCGCTGAATTAAACCGGGTTGATAGGCTAGGAGACAGATCAATGGAGAAGCAATGGCGCTCATACAAGGGGATATTTCAGAATACTCATGAGAAGTACATTCTCACTGTAAATAAAAAAAAGCAAAGGGGAAGACCCACCATCCGTAGTTAACGACAGAAGTAAGGAGAGTATCACACCTAAAGAAAAGAAAAGCATTTCGCTGTGCAAAGATGAATGGCAGGTTAGATTATTGATCAGAATATTAGAAACAGTAGAGTGACTAAAAGGTTATCCAAAGGAAATAGATTAGAGTATGAGAGGAATCAAGCGAGAAACGAAAAAGAGAAAAAAATCAGATAGCAAGAGTCTATACGGGCATTTAAAAAGGAAAAGAGCAAGTAACCTACAGTGACCATAATTCCATAAGTTCTAAGGTACTTGCGGATAAGGATAAGAGTAGTCCTCGGGTGAAGGTGCTAAATTGGGGGAAGACTAATTAAAGCAATATTAGGCAGGTGCTGAAGAATTTTGATTGGGGACGGCTATTTGAGGGGAAATCAACATCTGACATGTGGGAGTCTTGCAAATGTCAGTTGATTAGCATCCAGGACCAACATGTTCCTGTGAGGAAGAAGGATAAGTTTGGCAAGTTTCGGGGACCTAGGATAACGCGGGATATTGTGAACCTCGTCAAAAAGAAAAAGGAAGCATTCGTAAGGGCTGGAAGGCTACGAACAGACGAATACCTTGAGGAATATAAAGCCAGTAGAAAGGAACTAAAGCGGGGAGTCAGGAGGGCTAAAAGGGGTTGTGAGAAGTCATTAGCAAACTGGATTAAGGAAAATCCCAAGGCTTTTTATACGCATATAAAGAGCAAGCGGGTAAGCAAGAAAACGGTTGGACCACTCAAGGACAGAGAAGGGAATCTATGTGTGGAGCCAGAGGAAATAGGCGAGGTACTAAATGAATACTTTGCATCAGTATTCACCAAGGAGAAGCACTTGGTGGATGATGAGCATAGGGAAGGGAGTGCAGATAGTCTCAGTCATCACATTATCAAAAAGGAGGAGGTTTTGGGTGTCTTGCAAAGCATTAAGGTAGATAAGTCCCCAGGGCCTGATGGGATCTACCCCAGAATACTGAGGGAGGCAAGGGAAAAAATTGCTGGGGCCTTGACAGAAATCTTTGCATCCTCATTGGCTACAGGTGAGGTCCCAGAGGACTGGAGAATAGCCAATGTTGTTCCTTTGTTTAAGAAGGGTAGCAAGGATAATCCAGGAAATGAAAGGCCGGTGAGCCTTACGTCAGTGGTAGGGAAATTATTAGAGAGGATTATTCGGGACAGGATTTACTCCCATTTGGAACGAAATGGTCTTATTAGCGAGAGACAGCATGGTTTTGTGAAGGGGAGGTCGTGTCTCACTAATTTGATTGAGTTTTTTGAGGAAGTGACAAAGATGATTGATGAAGGAAGGGCAGTGGATGTTATCTATATGGGCTTCAGTAAAGCCTTTGACAAGGTCCCTCATGGCAGACTGATACAAAAGGTGAAGTCACATGGGATCAGAGGTGAGCTGGCAAGATGGATACATAACTGGCTCAGTCATGGAAGACAGAGGGTAGCAGTGGAAGGTTGCTTTTCTGAATGGAGGTGTGTGATTTGTGGTGTTCGCAGGGATCCGTGCTGGGACCTTTGCTGTTTGTAGTATATATAAATGATTTGGAGGGAAATGTAGCTGGTCTAATCAGTAAGTTTGCGGATGACACAAAGGTTAATGGAGTTGCGGACAGTGATGAGGATTGTCAGAGGATACAGCAGGATATAGATCGGTTGGAGACTTGGGTAGAGAAATGGCAGATGCAGTTTAATTCTGACAAATGTGAGGTAATGCATTTTGGTAGGTCTAATGCAGGTGGGAAGTATACAGTTAATGACTGAACCCTTAGGAGTAATGACAGGCAGAGAGATCTGTGCGTAAAGGTCGACAGGTCACTGAAAGCGGCAATGCAGGTGGATAAGGTAATCAAGAAGGCCTACGGCATGCTAGCCTTCATCGGTCGGGGCAGAGAGCATAAAAATTGGCAAGTCATGCTGCAGCTGTACAGAACTTTAGTTAGGCCACACGGAGAATATTGCGTGCAATTCTGGTCGCCACACTACCAGAAGGACGTGGAGGCTTTGGAGAGGATACAGAAGAGGTTTGCCAGGATGTTGCCTGCTCTGGAGGGCATTAGCTATGAGGAGAGGTTGGATAAACTCGGATTGTTTTCACTGGAACGACGGAAGTGGAGGTGCAACATGATAGAGGTTTACAAAGTTATGAGCGGCATGGACAGAGTGGATAGATTTCTGTTTTTCTGTTTTGGGCGGCACAGTGGCACAGTGGTTAGCACTGCAGCCTCACAGCTCAAGGGACCCGGGTTCGATTCTGGGTACTGCCTGTGTGGAGTTTGCAAGTTCTCCCTGTGTCTGCGTGGGTTTTCTCCGGGTGCTCCGGTTTCCTCCCACAAGCCAAAAAGACTTGCAGGTTGGTAGGTAAATTGACCATTATAAAATTGTCACTAGTGTAGGTAGGTGTTATGGAAATATAGGGACAGGTGGGGATGTTTGGTAGGAATATGGGATTAGTGTAGGATTAGTATAAATGGGTGGTTGATGGTCGGCACAGACTCGGTGGGCCGAAGGGCCTGTTTCAGTGCTGTATCTCTAATCTAATCTAATCTAAGATTTTTCCCAGGGTGGAAGAGTCAGTTACTAGGGGTCATAGGTTTAAGGAGAGAGGGGCAAATTTCAGAGGGGATGTGCGAGGCAAGTTCTTTACACAGAGGGTAGTGAGTGCCTGGAACTTGCTGCCGGGGGAGGTGGTGGAAGCAGGTACCATCGAGACGTTTAACAGGCATCTTGACAAATACATGAATAGGATGGGAATAGAGGGATACGGACCCTGGAAATGCAGAAGGTTTTAGTTTAGGCAGGCATCAAGATCGGCGCAGGCTTGGAGGGCCGACTGGCCTGTTCCTGTGCTGTACTGTTCTTTGTTCTTTGTAATATTAATTCTGGTGCTCTGGAGAGTGTGAACGGTTAGCTTATATTGGATAATATAGAAATGACAGATGAATTGATCAAATATTTTACTTCTGTCTTCACTATGGAGGAAACCAAAACATCCCAGTAATAGTTGCAAATCAAGAGCTGGAAGGAAGAGAGGACCTTGTTGAAATTGTATTCACCAGGGAAGACATACTGAACAAACTGATGGAGCTGCAGGTTGACAAGCCCCCTAGTCTTGACGGGATTCATCCTCAGTCGGAAAAGAGGCTGCTCATGAGGTGGGAGATGCGTTGGTGTTATTCTTTTCAAAATTTGCTAAATTCTGGAAAGGGTTCCAGCAGACTGGAAAATAGCAAATATAACCCTCTATTAAAGAAGTGGGGATGCAGAAAATCGGTAACCATAGGCCAGTTAATTTGTCATCTGTCGTGGGAAAGATGTTACAAACGATCATTCAGGAGACTATCACTGGGAACTCAGAAATACTCAAGGCAGCAGGCAATAGCCAGAATGGAGTTCTTTGACAGCGTAACATGTGCCATGGATAAAGGGGAGCTCGGTGACATACTGTACTTGCATTTTCAGAAGGCATTTGACAAGCTACCATTGGAAATGATTTGTGAAAAATTGGAGCTCATTGTGTAATGGGTAACATATTACCATGGATAGTTGATTGGCAGTCTGATTGAAAACAGAGTCTATGCATAATTTGTTCCCTGTTTTATTGCAGGATGTGACCAGTGGAGTCCCACAGGTGTCTGTGCTCGGGCCTGAAATTTTTACTGTTTATAACAATTAGTTAGATGAGGGGAACGATTCCACTGTAGCTAAATTTGCAAATGACACAAAGATATGTAGGAAAGTAAATTGTGAAGAGTACATAGGAGGTTTCCAACTTATAGAGATAGGTTGAGTGAGTGGGCAAACATCTGGTAGATGGAGTATCATATGAGAAACAGCGAAGTTGTTCACTTTGCCAGGAAAAAAAAACAACAAAAAGAAACAGGGTATTACATAAACTGAGAATGACTGCAGAGGACTCTAGGTGTTCTAGTACATGAGTCACAACAAACGTTAGTATGCAGATGCAGTAAGTGAAAAAGAAGGCTAATGGAATGCTATGCTTAATTACGAGAGGAAATTAAAATAAATATAAGGATATTGTGCTTCAGTTATACACATCTCGAATACTGTGTGCAGTTTTGCCCTCTTATTTAATGAAGGATGTGAATGCGATGGAAGCGGTTCGCAGGAGGTTTACTAGGTTTTTACTAGAATTCAAAATTAGGGGGTCGCCCTTTTATGACAGAGGTGAGGGGATTTATTTGCTCTCAGAACGTTGTGCGACTTTGAACTCTTTGGCTTAGAAGGTGGTGGAGGTGGTGTCATTGAGTATTTATTTTTCTTTACCATAAAATGCAGTGTGGTATTCGAGGGAAACAGATTAGCCATGATATTTTTGAATGGTGGAACAGGTTAGAGTGGCAGAATGGCCTACTTCTAATCCTAATTCGTATCTTCTTATATTCGTGTGTGTGTGTGTGTGTGTGTGTGTGTGTGTGTGTGTGTGTGTGTGTGTGTGTGTGTGTGTGTGTGTGTGGTTATGTGAGCATAGACGTGAGCAGATGCGGTTGCAACAATCTAGAGTTAAGGTGTATTGCTCAAAAAACATTTGATTTACAGTTTCAAACCTGCAAGAAAACCAGTCGCTGCTTGTTCATTTTACAAATACAACACAACGGGTTTAAACACTAATAATAATAAACACACAAAAACGTTGCTGCTTTCAGGTGGGAGTTGGACAGCAAAAAGCACCCAAATCCATCACCACTTGGCTGGAGCACCTGGCTGTGTGTCTTTGTGTTCCAGTATATCAGTTTATGAATCTCGGTGTGCCTGACTCTGTATCGCTGTGTTTCTGAACCAGTATTCACCTGCACTTGTATCACCCTGTCTCAGACGTTTTATTCTCATATGTCTGACTTTGTAGCATTGCTTTACAGTGTCACCGTACGCATCACTCGGTTTCTCTGTGTGGCTACCTCAGTCTACCTGTTTGCTTAACTCTATAACGCTGTGTGACGAATGCTGTCTCTCTGCATGTTTGAGCTTGTGTCACAGAGTGTCGGAATCTGCAACCTCGGGACTGTAGCTGTGTCCGTCTATGTGTCTGGCTTCGTATTCCAAGGTGTCTTACTCTGCTTACTATGTATGGCTGAGTGCAGTTCTCGATGCGTTCATCATTGTATCCCAGTCTGCTGGCTTCTGCTTTCCTATGCGTACATCTCGTTATCTTAGTGTGTCTTACTTGTATCCCAATGTGCCTGACTCTGTCGCTTACTGTCACATGTCTGCTCTTGTTTTGTTCATGAATCTGGATCCACGATTCCCGACACCATTGTTGTTGTTTGATTCTGCATCTAGTGTTTCTGACTGTGCAGCCGTGTGCATTAACATAGGTCAGGATTCTGCATTGGGTTGTTTCCGTGCCTATGTGACTATATATGCCTGTCTTTCTACCCTGGATACGAATATAGGCACATAGGTGCAGGAGAAGGCCTTTCAGCCTGTTGAAGGGTATTCCCAAGCGCAGAGGCATCTGCAGTAAATATCATACTGTTCAAATGTTATTTGAGTAACAAGTAACATATAATCTTAGTGAACAAAGAAGAGGTTGCAAGGCATCATGGGGCTTAGCCAACTTGACCACATTCCACACAGGAGCTGGGTAACATAAATTAAAACAAAGACTTATTCAATGGAGAGCCGATGTCCTTGTGGAATGCTGACAAAGATACCAGCCTGTAACAAGGTTCAGATAAGGTGGTGTGCGTACATGAGAACCAAGGATGGAGATTAGAAAGGAATGGAAAACATCATGACTAATCCCCTATCTGTCCGTGAGTTGGTCATGCAGCCCCTTTCACGCCTGGTAACCGCTTCTATTGGTATTTAATAATCAATGTATATAATCTGTAATCGTTATGATTGGACCATGTCCAGTCAGGATGGGCTGAGTAACTATTTGAAAATGTATAAGTATTGCTGATTTTTCTTTGTTCGGTGGAGAGGCATCTGGACAGACCAGTGACCTGCTCCAAACCGGCATAACTTAAATAAACTGTTTGACATTGGAGCAGACCTGAGTGTCAAGTGATTCTTCGAGATTCATACCCGCTAACAATTGGCATAGTCGGCGGGATCAGGTGTAAGTCAGCTCTTCTGTAACCCGGATATCCCAGTCGCCCTGCCTGAGCCTTAAATAAGAGGACTTAGTCCCACGTGATGGTCAGGAACAAGTGGGCGAGGGGAACAAAGGGGCCAATGGGGAGTTGGCTGGAGCCTGATCCCGAACTTGAGAACAGGATTCGGCGGTCGTTTGATACCATCAGAAGCACCGGGTGAGTATATTTAAAGCTTATCACGGGGCCGGTTGGTGTTCAGCGACCGACGATCTTTCAATTTGTGAGCAGGATCTGACCAATGGACAAACGGTGGCAGGTAGTTCGTTACGATTTGTAGGGCACTGTTGAGGGGGGCTTGGAATATATCATACGCTTGTTGTGTGAAATACTGACAGACTTGTGACCCGACAGTTAGCCAGGAGATGGTCGACTACAAGTTGCGCTATTTTGAAAGCGGACCTCGGAGAGTAAATTTCTAACTGTTCTAATCCTACCCAAGCATGGCCAGTGAAAAGATGGAGCTCGAGTGAGGACCAGAGGGTTCCATTATGTGTTATTTGGCAGTTCAGAACAAGAACCTTATCGATAAGATGACTAAATTTAATTGGAATCCCCACGACCCTGCCGCAAAACATAGGGAGTGGTGACAAAAAGAAGAAAAACATTCACTAAGTTTATGGCAGAGTGACGTAAAAGACTATGTTTTAGAGTAAAAACAAGTTACTGTGTCTTTGATTCGAATGTGTGAATGTTGCAAGTGTCCACGAATGAATTGAATGTCCCTGGGATGTACAGCTTGTGTTCTGTACAACTTGTGTTCTGCAGAACTGACTGTCGTTAACTCATTGTTGTCTGGTTTTAATGTTGAAAGCATGAGCCTATTAAGTTGTTTGGAATTGAATGAGTGTGAAAAGTGATTGCTGAGTGTGTTCATTTCAATTTAAGATTGTGTACCCAGGAATAGGATATAAACTTGAATTATATTTTAAGTTAAAGTTTTATTTTTTAAATAAAAGCAAAATACTGCCGATGCTGGAAATATGAAACAAAAACAAGAAATGTTGGAATCACTCAGCAGGTCTGGCAGTATCTGTGGAAAGTGAAGCAGAGTTAACGTTTCGGGTCAGTGACCCTTCTTCGGAACTGACAAATATTAGAAAAGTCACAGATTATAAGCAAGTGAGTTGGGGGTGGGGCAAGAGATAACAAAGGAGAAGGTGCAGATTGGACCAGGCCACATAGCTGACCAAAAGGTCACTGGGCAAAGGCAAACAATATGTTATAACAATGTATATAACAATTTGCTGTTCAATATGTTATAGCAATGTATATAACAATATGCTGTTCAATATTCAGTGTATTTATACCTAATCTGTACTAATGCTTTGTCTTTCAAAGCACCATTAAAATATTGTTTGCCTTTGCTCCGTGACCTTTTGGTCAGCTATGTGGCCTGGTCCAATCTGCAGCTTCTACTTTGTTATCTCTTGCCCAACCCCCACCTCACTTGCTTATAATCTGCGACTTTTCTAATATTTGTCAGTTCCGAAGAAGGGTCACCGACCCGAAACGTTAACTCTGCTTCTCTTTCCACAGATGCTGCGAGACCTGCTGAGTGATTCCAGCATTTCTTGTTTTTGTTTTATTTTTTAAAGTAGGTTTTGCAACTGTGAAAAGGCAATGAACAATTTCCTAAAAGTTAAGCTTCAGCCTTGACGTTCTGAAGATGTCTGGCAGAAATCCAATTTGAAGTTTAAAACATTGCTTTAATTAGAAACTCTTCCATCACTTTATTCTACAGTCTAAACTTGAAGGCATGTTTTACTGACTGTTTTTAAGTAGCAAATATCAAAATTGTATATTGTTTTAAGGGAGAGAAGGATATGCAAAGGAGATAATGGGAAAGATTAACGTTTGTGCCAGGAGCTGGTGTTAAGTCTTTTGTTGCAAGAATCTTAAATAACTTTTTCTTTAGTTTTAGGTTTTATTACAGTCATTTGAAAAGGCGCCTGAAGAGAGAAGAAAAATGACTTAATTTACCTATCTATTTTTTAAAAAGCACGTGCTATTCTGTTCTGTGTGTGGTTAATAAATGCTATAAGTTAATAAGTCTGAATTAAGTTAATACTGCTGAGGTTAACTAACCTGTTAGGTTGAGGAAAACTTTAAATGTTCATTGATGTGAACTGGAATTTGGAATCATCTTGGTCGTCTAAAATCCTTGGACTAGAAATCTCTTACAAAAAATGCTAAAAATTTGGAAACAATTGGAGTTTGATCTAAAATGGTGTCTTTCCTGATGTAGATGGTTTCCTTTGAAGTTGATAATGTGACTAGAAATTTGTTGTTTTAAAATCCTAACGATAAAAAAAAATGTTTAAGATGGAGTTTAGTTTCTTTTCGATAAGGAAAAGGGTTACGTAAAGTGACACAGCTGAGAATGCTTTGCTCCGCCCCCTTGGAGACAAGCAAATAAATGAACCTTGCTGCAGCTATCTTTATCAATGAGATAAAGTGCTTGAGAAGGAGAAATAGTTGAAAGCACTTCTGTCTTTAATGTAAAACAAATGCGATATCATCAAGTCTGGGCACAAGAAATTGGAATCGATAAACAAAATTAAATTGATATGAGTGGTTATTTAAAGCATTCAAAGGGAAATCTGCTGTTATTTGATTTTGGAATGAGCTGAGATGTCGAAAATCCAGTTTAATTTGGCAAGTTATTTAACATGTCATCTAAGGTTAAAAAAAAACAATTTACAGTAATGCCTGGAACCAAATCGAAATGTTTGATTTCTGTTTTAAGGAATTATGAATATTAATTGTTCAGGTTCTTCAGGGCTCAAAATGAAATAGAATTATAATTAATAGAAATTGACAATCAGATCTGTCTGATGCAAGAGCTAACAAAGGAATTCTGGCGATAAACAAAAAGTGAAGTTAGAATTCAAACAGCTAAATTAATATAGTGTGAAATTTCCAAGAAGCCTCGAATTTTCCATTGAATTTCAGGAAAGTGAAGATAAGACTGGCAATTGATAGTTTTCTCTTGGAGATCTGAGTTTTTAAGAGAGCTACATTTGAAAGTCCGGCCATTTTTAATCTTTTGATAAGATCACCTGAGAGTTGCGAATTTGTGGCATGACATTGGGATACCAGTGTAAGTGTGCTGATGTGATTTGTTATATGTAGAGCAACTGAACTAATGACAGGAAGGGTGATGAGACTGCCAAGGTATGTTGTAGCAGGTCGTGAGGAAGCAGCACCGGTGAGAGAAAGGGTTAAAAGATTTGTGAAGGAGCTGTGCAGACAACTGTATGAGCTGAGGCAGGAGGTTCTATAGAAACAGACATGAAAGAGGAGCAGACAAAGGTGCCTGTTGTGGGAGACAAAGTAATGGTAAAGGGAAGGGCCGATGGAAGCACTGGTCCCCACTGAAGTTATATAATGACAACAGCAAATGACAGACTCCAAAATGGAAGAAAACACGTTAGAGAATGAAATGTTCAGGGGACTGGGAGTGGTGATGATGTTAACCGGAGTCTGGGTGGTATTCAAATGGATCACCACTCAGGCACGAGCGCAGCGAGCTCAGATGCAAATCCGACGGCAGTACAGACACGGACTTGACGAGATAGAAATGGTACGATTATAAAAGACACAGCTATTAGCCCATAAACAATAGAGCGTTTTCGGCCCATACAGGTGAGGAAATGAGTAGACCAGTAACTAACACCTGGTGAAGACCAGGTCATTTTGTTTAAATCCCCACATTGTAACACCTGAAGCGATGAAACCACAGTGGGCACTTCGAATATGGGGACTCGTGATACTGGGAACTCTGAGATTAATATAAGCACAAGAGAATGCTGATGCACCACTGAAGCTACAACAAACACAGGAGGAACGTAACTACATGAACTATGGGGCTTTGTATTATTTCACTGACGGTGTATGTATCCCAGCAGCCAAGATCTGGAGTAGAGAAAAAGCTTATTTTAATGCATGGTTACAAGTCCACTCGGGAAAAGACAAAGTATGTATACAGTGCTCCACTGATGCAGCAAAAGTCAGCTGCAGCCGACAAAGTGAAACAAAGAAACCTGGTAGGTGCGCATTCGGAATATTGTGCGCACCACCTGTCGGACCTCAGCCCATGACTACCTATAGAAAGGGGGTGGGATTATGTGGGTATTATGAGGAGGTGGGTGTTGTTTTTCTCCCCCTCCGACCCATAATAACCACCACCCAACCCAAAAAATTGCCATGCCCCACAATCACTAAAGGACCAGAGAATTGAATTGCACTTTTAACAAAGGCGAAATATTATATGACAATGTTAAACATGAGATTGTGCATGTCTAGATCAATATCTTGGGAATACAGATGCCAGAATATTGTATGGAACAGGCAAGAAATATGTATAATGTATTAAGCAAGGTTGTAATGCAGCAGGCTGCCGATGCCAAGGGTGCCATTAGATTTCGAGGCCAGAATCAACTTTATTGGACAAAGAAGGGAGTAGTTAATGATGTTGCTATCGGATTCAATACCGGTGCCACCATAGTAAACTCGTTAGATATACAAGGTCTGAATGAAAAGGTGGAACAATTTAAAGGAGTAATGAAGGAACTCGTAAAGAGAGCAGATGAAAATCAGGAGGATCAGGCCAATCTGGGAGAGGAGGGCATAGGAATACAATGAGATGGAATTACAATAGTAGAAGCTCATGCCAAAACTATCAATCACTGATAGAGAAAAGGAAGATGCCAGAAAGCTAAGGCAGGGACAACTCTGTCACGCTTATGGCCTGTGGATGGTGGGATAGATACGACACAACCTCAATCAGATCCAAAGTGGGGAGGTGCCAGATTGTATAGACAGCCCACATCAGGCTCGGCTAGCAGAGAGAAAAGGGACACTGGACAATTGTAAGCTGATGGGACTCACCAGAGGATACCCAGTGATCCCAGATTGTGAAATGGGCAATGCTACCGGAGTGGGGGTAGTCCTGATGAACCCCATAGTCACATGCGTCTCAGGGCCATTTCCCCACTACCAACTTGAAAATATTGGGGTCGTGCGGGGTAACACCTTGCTCCGCTACTATTTAACTGAAACCTCTGCCATACTCAGAAACAATACACTATATGGAACCTCCCTCATTGGATGCAAGCAAAGGGGGGACATTATAATATGTCCTCACCCAGTGGGACAGGGAGAATTGGATGAATGTGGGTTCAAGCGAACTGATGAACCGATGATTCGATGAGTGTGTCATAGAAATCATACCTGGCCTCATATTCGCCAGAACAGGCCCCCATCCCACATTTAGCCAAAGTGTTAAGGGAGTTAAGGCTCAGGGTGGGTCAATCCGTTTTGCTTCGCCACCAACTGCAGATAAATATCAAAATCTGGAGAAAGATACTGATACAGAATTGCAGAACCAGAGTTGGTGGAAGAAGATTTGGGACTGGGGGATGAATGTGAATATCCTGCCCTGGATTCGGATAATTTCTCACGTGCTAGTTGGAGTACAGTTGATACTAGCCATATAATCTGGCATACTGGCCTGCCGATCATACAGGCGATATGTGCAGCGAAGGAGGATGAAAACTAGAGCAATGGCAAGAGAGACAATCCGTCTATTTAGGGGAATAAGTCATTTGGATCACATTAATATGATATAAAACGGCCGGAAGTCCTGAAATCACGTAACTGGCCAGCACGTTTGAGGCAGGTAATACCGGCGAGTTTAAAGGGTTAAAAAAAAACAATAAATGGTGTCGGTTAAGGAGACTAGGGTTAGTCTCCTACTGAAAGGGCGGATTGGTGAAGAGTATTACCAAGCTTAGAGGCACCTCCAGTATATATCATACTGTTTAAATGTTATTTGAGTAACTAGTAACATATAATCTTAGTGAACAAAGAAGAGGTTGCAAGGCATCATGGGGCTTAGCCAACTTGACCACATTCCACACAAGAGCTGAGTAACATAAAATCAAACAAAGCCTGATTCAATGGAGAGCAAATGTCCTTGTGGAATGCTGACAAAGATGCCAGCCTGTAACAAGGTTAAGAAAAGGTGGTGTGCGCATATGAGAACAAAGGATGGAGATGAGAAAGGAATGGAAAACATCATGAGTAATCCCCTATCTGTCCGTGAGTTGGTCATGCAGCCCCTTTCACGCCTGGTAACCGCTTCTATTGGTATTTAATAATCAATGTATATAATCTGTAATCATTATGATTGGACCATGTCCAGTCAGGATGGGCTGAGTAACTATTTGAAAATGTATAAGTATTGCTGATTTTTCTTTGTTCGGTGGAGAGGCATCTGGACAGACCAGTGACCTGCTCCCCGCCGGCATAACTTAAATAAACGATTTGACATTGGAGCAGACCTGAGTGTCGAGTGATTCTTCTAGATTCATTCCCGCTCACACAGCCCATGGCGCCTGCTCCGCCATTCTATACGATCATGGCTGACCATCCGTTTCAATGCCTTTTTTCCCCATACTATCCACAAATCCCTTTTATGTCATTGGTATTTAGAAATATGTCAATCTCTACTTTAAACGTACTCATTGATTGAGATCCACAGCCCTCTAGGATAGAGAATTGAAAACATTTACAACACTCTGGATAAAGGAATGCCTCCTCATCTCTGTCCTAAATGGCTCCACCCTTATTTTGATATTGCATCCCCTGCTTCTAAACTCCCAAACGGTGTACTCGTCTTTCACTCGTCTTTCATGTCTATCCCTTTCACTATTTTGTAGGTTTCAATGAGATCTCCATCTCATTCTTCGAATCTCTAGCGAATACAGGCATAGTTTCCCCAAACTCTCTTCATCGGACATGCCCGCCATCCCGGGAGCAAATCTCATGAACGTTCGTTACACTCCTTCTCTGGAAATAATATCTTTCCTAAGGACCAAAACTGCAGACAGTACACCAGGTGCGTTCTAAGCAAGGTGCTATACAATTGAAACAAGATTCCACGACGCCTGTACTCAAATCCTATTCCGATAAATTCTAACATACCATTAGAATCTTAAATTCTTGCTGCACCTGAATGATTTTTTTTCAGTGACGTAATGAAGAGCACACCCAGGTCCCTTTGCACATCTATACTTTCTAATCTCTTGCTGTTTAAGAAATACTCTCACATCTGCCCCTCCTTCCACAATAGATACCCTCGCATGTCCTCATGTTACATTCCATCTGCCACGTTGTGGTCCACTCGCTAAATCTGTCCAAAACTCCTTGAAGCTTCTTTTCATGCCCCTCACAACACACATTCCCACCTAGATGTGTGTCATCTATGAACTTGGAAATGGAACATTTGGTCCCAACTTTCAAATCGTTGATATATATTATGAACAGCTGAGCACCACGTAGTGATCCTTGCGGTACCCCACTAATCACAGACTGTCAATGTGAACATGACCCTTTTACTCTTACTGTCTGTTTTCTGCCTGTTAACCAACCCTTAATCCATGCCAATATATTACTTCCTATCCCATGTGCATTAATATGCTAAACAACCTCCTGTGGGGACTTTATCAATGCCTTCTGAAAATCCAAGTATACTACGTCCACGGACACCCCTTCATCAATTGTGACAGTAACATCCTGAATAAACTTCATCAGGTTTGACAAACCTGATCTCCCATTCATAAATCTATGCTGGCTATGTCCAAACAGATCATTTTAATCCAACTGTCCATTTATTACATCCTTTAGAATAGATTCGAACATTTTCTCTATTACTAATGTAAGGTTAACAGGACACTATTTCCATGTTTTCTCTCCCCCTCGATTCTTAATTAGTGGAGTGAAATTTGCTAACTTCCAGTCTGGGCTTATAATTCCAGAATCTTGAATTTTGGAAGATGATCACCAAAACAGCCACTATCGCAGTAGCCACCTGTATGGATCTCTGTGTGTCTATTTTTGTAAAGCAATGCATCTGACACTGCATCACGGTGTGTTTAAACCAGTATCCCAATGTGTTAATCCCTATATCTCTTTGCGTCCATCTCTATATGTACTTAACGCTATCTTTGCATCCATTTGAGTGGAAATCTGTAGTCCCATGTGGCTGACTTTGTTTGTAGTGTAGTTAATCATTTATCTCTGTGCCCCAGACTCTGCATCTGTGTGTGTCTATCATTGCAGTCCTGTGCTTCTGGCTCTGTATCGTACAGCATCCGACTCTGCCACTTTGTCTGAATGTGTATCCCTCTATGCCGACATCCACAACGCTATTTGTCTGCCATTGTGTCCCTCTGTTCTGACACTGCACTTACTGTGTCTGACTCTGTATCCTTACTTCTCGAACTCTGTGTCTTTAAGTGTCAGACAAGGTTTCTCAGAATGTGTGAATTCGTGCGTCAGGATGTCAGTTTCAGTATCCTGATGTTCCTCTCCCTGTGTGTCTATCTCAGCATTCCAGTGTTTTGACCAGTGCATCGGTCTGCATACTGGTGTATCTGCCTCAGTACTCCATGCACCTGACTCTGTATGCGAATGTCTCATACTTGGTATCGCAGTGCCGATGATTGTGTATCCTTTTGCTCCTCGCTGTATCACAGTGAGTCCGACCGGAACACTGCATGTCATTACCTGTATCCCTTTGTGCCAGGTAACATTTTCCAGAGGATCTGACACTGTGTATTTTTTTTCTGACTTTGTGGCTCGTTGTTCGTCTGACCCTGCATTTCTGCGTGCTTGGTGCTGTATCCCTGGGTATGACTCTGTATGCTCTGTCCTTGATAATAAACCCTATGGGTCTGATTCTGTTCTTGTGTGTCTATCTGCATAGCCCGGAGCACCAGATTCAGTACGTTTCGTTCCAACCTGTATCGCTGTGTGTCTGACTCATAGATCTGTGGGTGTGACGCCATATCACAGTTTGTCTTACACTGTGCCTGAAATTATCTCTGTATTTCTGAAATGTAGGTCTGTGTATGTGACATGGTAGCCCTGGGAATCTTGCTATATCTCTGTGACTGTTACATATGTTACAGTAAGTTGGTAAGGCATGTATGCTGTTTGCAATGTTCACTGCCCAACTGGCAGCTTCCGTATTTTGTTTAAAATGTTGAGTTACTTACTGAGTGTTTTATATGCCAATTGGGCAGACAATGACAGGGTTTCTTGTAGATTTACAACAGAAGGTTAACGATTCCTAAAACAATGTACGTTCCCTCAAATGTATCATACAGATATTCACTCTGAAGAAAAGATGGATAGGTGTAAGAATTGAAGGTGTGTGGTATTTGCTAGCTAATCTTCCAAGGAGGACAATATTTCTTTTCCATAAATGCAGTCCTGAGTTGCTTCCAGTTTTGAGTTATTAAGGTGCTCTACATTTCCGGAGGTTAATATTTCAGTATGGAGATTTTGGCTCACTTTCAGTTCTCTGCTGCACCAAGTTGAAGTGTGCAATCGTAGCAGTGCTCTAGCTTTGCCTGTCAGTGCTTTTTCCAACTGCCATTGGCTGCACAACGTTTCTGTCATGTTCTCCAGTCACTGCACCTCTGTCTCCGGAGAGCTTCCCTTTAAGGTACAAAATCTTTAAAAAATAGCTTAGACACTTTTAGGAGGCTTACGGCCCTCTGCCTCTTGTGACCACTCAATGGACCAAGTCGAGGACAATTCAAATCTGCATTGCTTCAGGAGAGCTCATTCAAATAAGGAATGTGTCTTGATGGTCTCAGGATGGGTGCAATTGCCACCTCCTATTCTGTATGCATGCTTTTGTCCTGAACAGCCGGTGTGACAGTATGAATATGCATGCCAAGCCAGCCAACATTCAGTGGACCTATTGTCCATTTTATTAAGGAAAAGTCATAAGGTCCAATTTTTAAAGGAAAGGTCATTTTTATAACTCTTCAGTATGATTCTGTATTGTTATTGCTACACTTATCGAGACTGTGACAACTTTCTAAGCCAGTGTCTGTATCCTTTTGCGTCTGAGAGAGTAAACCTGTGTGACTGACTAAGTGTACCGAGACATTTGCATTTGTATTCCAGCGAGACTGACGCGGTATCTGAGTGCCTCTAACTCTATATCCCAGTGCGTCTGACTGTATTTCTCTGTCTGCAGGGCTCAGTATCCCTGTGTCTCTGTTTTATATGCCGCTGTACATAACCCTATATCCTATGAATACTGATTATGGATTTCTCTGTGCTTGATAGTCTATCTCCGTGTGTATTACGCTTTGTCCAGATTGGCACCTCTCTGTCTGTGTGGTTATGATTATATGCCCAATGATTGCATTGTGTGTTTCTGTTCCTAAATCCGTTTGTGTCTGAGCCTCTCGCTGTGTGTCTATATCTGCATTCTAGTATGTCTGACACTGGACACCTAAGTGTCTGATTGCGTAACCCAATGTGTCTGACTCTTATCTCTGTCTGCCCGACCCTGTATATCAGTTTGACTGATATTGCATCATTGTGAGCCTCACTCTGAAACATTGTATTCATGTTTAAGTTAAGTCATGTTGTATCGTAAACTGATATTATTTGTTGTTTATTGAAGAAACCTGATTAGTGTATTTCATTCTGGAATAAAGAACAGTGAATATCATTGGCCGTATCAGTAACCAGATAAGCATTTAAAAATATGTTGTGAATTCTATAGAAGTATAAATAGAGGAAGACAGCGCACTCCTCCTACATCAGCCGTAACATATAATTGGGGTCTCGACTGGGGTAACCCAACGCCGGGGACGTTAAATTGTAAGTGAGGTACTTATAATTTAAGTAAGGAAACAGTTGTATAAAAAAGGGTCCATGTGCATTAGAGTAAATTTTACAATGTGAAAATGGATTCGTCATTTGTTACATCCTTTCTGGTGAAGGATGATGCATCCCTGAGTTATTTGGAAAACTTGACCAAGGCTTGGCTAAACTAATTGAAATGTTCGTATTAGAATTAAAGCCAGAGGCTAAGGAAGCAGACAAAAATGAGGTAATAGCACAGCACGTGAAACGGGAAAAAGGAAGAGGAAATCCAGATGATAATTCAATCGAATTAGCTCAGATTAAGTTGCAGATGAAGCACCTTGAAGTTGACAGAGCAAAAGAAGAACGAGAGCAGAAAGGGGCAAAACGACAACGTTTCAAAAGCAAATCTAATTGGAAACGAACAAAACAATGAGATTGAACAGGAAAATAACATAAAACAATGAACTACAATTTCAAAGGGAGCAAGCAGAGTGGCAGGAAAGAAGTAGAAAAACAAAGACACGGGAAGTGAAAGGGAAAGAGAACGAAGGGAATTATTTTCTTTTTTAATGAACTAAGACTACAGGGAGGCCTTGACTGCCAGAAAAAATCGACTATGGAAAGCTATGACCCCAGCCCAGGGCCGAGCAAAAAGCTGTTTAAATTTGGGCAAGCCTGCCAAAGCTTGTGGAAAGGGATGCAGAGGCGTTTTCCATATCTTCTGAAAATGTAGCCGAATAGATGAAATGGTCGATTGAAAGCTGAACGCTACTTATGCAACGCAGTTTGATGGGTCAAGCTGATGAATATTATACCATTCTTCCCTGTAAGAATTATCATTTGGGGGAAAAAAGCCATTATCGCTGCATATAGGCAGAAATTTCGGAACCTCTGTAGCCAGATTGAAAAGATTTATATAGGATTTGAGATGGTAAAGGAAACTATTTTCCATTGTTGGATGGAAACACTAAACGTAGATCTCAAGAATGCGAATCTTTAGGATTTAACTCGCCTGGAAAACGATAACAATTTCATGCCCTCCGTTATCAAAAAAAAAATACATGTAGTGAACCAAAAGGTTTCAACAGCCAGACAAGTAGCTGAGATCCCTGATGATTATTAGCTAGCTTAGAATCACTAAACCTCTGTTCATCACCACAACTAAACCGAGAAGCCAACATTGGTATGCAAGTAGCCGTGGACAAGAAGCGGCAGCTGGGAACATCCATTGACCTCCTCCTCAGGTCTGAAAGGAAGATTCTGAGGTCGGAAGTGAGGTCCACAAGCCTAGGTTTTTCAATTACGACAAGGTTGGACACCTTTGTGCAGAATGCTGGGTGTCGTCATGCAATCAGCTGGGACTTATTGTGGTACATCAGGCCAATGCAGAGGAAGTGACCATGACAGAGTGTGTGGCAGATCAGGCTGTAGCTCTCACTGCCGTGATAAGTTCAAGTACAAGCGCCGCACCCCGACACCCATGCGTTTTGTGGACCTGAACAAGATACCAGAGATGCTAATTCTTGACGAAAAGTAAAGTAACTCCATATTGCTCAAGTGAGGCAGGTACAGCATGCAAAACTATAGTTATATTTAGCGATTCAAGAGCCACCCAAACTATTTTGCTGGGGAAGAGAATAACTTTTAAACGAGAGGTACAATAAATGGCAAGGTTTCAGCGATTGGTATCGGACTGGGGGAGTACATAACTGTACCTTTGTATCGGGTGTACCTGGAGTGTGACCTAATGTCTGGAACAGTAATTGTAAGAGTTGTCCATCGTTTGCCTGTAGATGGAGTTGCCTGACACCTGAGGAATGATTTAAGCAGAGTCAAGGTGCTACATTCTCCTGTAGTCACGGAAAGGCCAAGAGATGTCAAAGTATCAAACAGTTGGGGGAGAAAGGTTCTCGTAATTTGTCCTTCGTGTGTCGTCACCCGAGCAATGGCTAAAATTTTCCTTTGCTGGGGGTCGAATTGGCACCACAGACAGATAGCCGAATTTATGATACCATCTTTGGGAAATTGGACAATCATAACGAAATATTTTTGTTTGTCTTCTCTGATAAAGGCTCAACAAGCCGATCCAGAGTCAAATTAAGTGCCACAATGGCTGTAATGGAGCACTCAATCACGTGCAGGTCGAAAGTTTTACTGGCCAGGTCTTTCTGAGGACGTTGTAACACGTGCCATACATGCCAGCTTATGCAAAAACCACCACCTGATGTAAAGGAAGCACCTTAATTCCCATCGAATGTTTGGAGAACCACTTAGTAGGTTGTTGGTAGACGGCGTAGGACCGATACAGAAATCAAAAATGGGACACCGGTATATACAGAATCTAATGCATCTGGCTACTCAGTTCCCAGAACACATTTCCTTCAGAGCAACTTCTGCTAATATTGTAGTGGAGATGTTAACTCAGTCCTTCAGTAGATATTGATTACTAGTTGAGATTCAGTGGGCTCAATGTTCAAATTTTATGCCTTTTTTCCTGAAGCTGCAGGTAATTTCGGTACAAAACATGTTTAAGTCATCAGCATTCCACCCACAGATTCAATGGGCTTTAGAGCGGGATCACCAGACCGTCAAAACAATGGTCAGGGAATACAGTCATGAATGCAATCATGGTTGGGATAAAGAGATCGAATTTCTTATGTTTGCCACTGGGGATTCACCTCAGGAGTCCAACGGTTTATCCCTTTATAATTAGTTTATGAACATGAGATAAAAGGAGCTCTACAACTAATAAAAGGGACGATTTTAGAACAGAGAGACACATTTTCTGTGTTAGAATATGTATCCATGGTCTGGTTGCGTCTCCTGAAGCTGCAATGTGGCTGATGAACACCTTAAACCCTCTCAAACATCCATGAACAAATCAGCAGAAAAGCATGCCAGGACTCGAACAATTCAAACACAGTGTGGCGTGTGACAGGGTGATCTTCTGAAAGCACAATTCTGTGGTTCATATGATGTGATCAAAAGAATTTTCTAAGTAAATTATTTGATTTACATCCCAGATTTTCAAAAAAAAAGAACCAGCTGTGCCATATCAATCAGTTGAAAGTATCATGGCTGCGAGGACAATAAGCAAGCACAGATATATCAGTTAGCAAGGACAGTTAAGGGTGAAAGAGATAGAGAAGAAGAGGCAAAAGGAGGCCTACAATTCTCAAATTGAAATTCCGATTATCTGGTTAGCCAGTAGTGTTTTGTTTTAGGGGCATTGGACACGACATATTCATACTTAAGTGCAAAACATCGAAAAAGACCTAACAAGGCTACTCACAGCATTTAAAGGATTATGCAAGGACAAACCAGGATGTGCAACCTTAACCATATATGGTGTGTATGGGGTGGAATCGTTTCTGATAAAAGAGCGTCCTCACCGCTTAAGTTCAAACCAACAGGCCCAGATAAAAGCACAAATCATGTTGGAAAACCATCGAATTGAACCCAGTTGAAGCAGCTGGATTTCTCCAGTGCTGTTCTGCCTCAACCTGACTGTTCAACTAGAAAATGCATAGACCACAGAACGTCCAATGGATTGGCAAGTGCTGACTCTTTCATAATACCTCGATTGGACGACTGCATTGACAAAGTGGGGAGTGTTGCGAATCTTCCAAAACAGATTTAGAGAAGGGATCCAGGCGAGTTCATTTAACATTCCGGGAAAACCCACAAATATTAGTCTTTGTCACACCAGATGTCTCTTCTAATGCCGCCTGATGCCATTCGAGCTAAAAAAAAAATGCCCCAGCCACTTTTCAGAGATTAACGACCTAAGAGGTAGCCAGGGTTCCTGACTGTGTGGCTTATCTTAACGACATGTTGGCATACAGTGAGACTTGGAAGCATCACTTGGAAAAACTAGGAGCTCTGTTTAGAAAATTCCAGTCAGTTAATGTGGTGATAAACCTTTCCTCTATGAATTTGCAAAAGCGAGGATAACCTATCTCAGGGAAATAATCGGGCAAGGACAAACGTTGGCAAGAACAGAAAAAAGTACAAGATTGGTGTAGTTCCATACCCCCTAAGGTTAAGCAAAAAATCATGAGGTTTCTGGGAATGTGTGGTTTCCACCGCAATGTTGCATAAAATTATAGTAGTATCCCTACTCCACGAACGGATTTGCTTCAAAACAAGTAAACAAAGGTAGTGTCATCAGGGGACTCTCAAGCATCTTTTGAAAGGCTGAAATCCATTCTGGTCAATTTACCAATGTTGGCTGCCCCACATCCCACTTAGTCGTTGAGGGTAGCTGTTGATTCCAGTGACTTGGGACGTCGGTGCAGTCCTGTTACAAAATTATGCATTAAGCATAGAAGGGCGAGTGGGATACTTGCCAAAAAAACGAAATAAACATCAACAAGGATACACAATAGTGGGAAAATAAATGTAAGCAAAAAAAACTGTGGATTCTGGAACAATGAAAGAAAAAAACAGAAAGTGCTAGAAATACTCAGCCGGTCCAGCAGCATTGTGGCGAAGAGAATCAGAGTTCACGTTTCAGGAATGTGACCTTGCATCATAACTGATAGTGGAAAAATAAACCCTGGCCTTATTAACAGCTCTTTTGAAGTCTATATCCGTCACGACTACAGACAGGCACTGTTATACCATGGTCATAACCCCTTAGCCTTTGTGGAAAACATCAAAAAGAAGAAATGCCACAATATTTTGAAGCCGTTTCCTATTGGAAACTTATCACTTAAAGATTATTCACATTGCGGAGAAAACAATTGTATTGCTAAATGCCGTGTGCGGAATGTAACTTTGCACTGAGTCATCTGAGGGCAAAGACAGTACAACGCAGACCTGTACTTGTAACAGATAAAGAAGGAATAAGAATGAATATGTAAATGTTTTTCAATATATTCATCTTCTGTTTTGTTTTTCACACTTTGTACTGAAAGAGATTGGAAATGGTGTTTTATTCCTCCAAGGATGGAGGTCTTATGAACATGCTTCTACTTTGTTAATATGTTTTCAGGGTGCATACATTAGAATTATGGACATTGATTCATTTGGAAAAACTGAAAAGAAAATCGCTGTATTTTATTTTTTCACATGGAGGCTCTGAGGGGTCTTGATTGAAAACGAAACTTTTGTTGGGTGTCACATTCCTTAAGCTCAGTAAACATCTGAAACCCAGGTGTCTTGGAGAAAAAATATGCTTACATAGAAGTGACATGTTAAGATTTATGGTGGGCAGGAGGTTTCGCTTTTGGGATATTGTTTTGGTTCAGCAAGAGTATGGACTGCGTTGAAAGCAGTTGGTTTTGTAGCCTGCGGATTAACACCCAGCTTCTCTTTCTTTATCTCTTTGGAAAAAGAAAACTGCAACTCCAGCGTGTGAGAGTTAAAATCGCTGGTGCAACATTCTCCTAAGAAGCACCTGGAAAGCCTACCAGATCACTTTTTGATACCGCCTGTAAAGACATGCTCCAGAAAATATTCCAGTGACCCTGCTTCATGTGCCCGGCCGCCAGACTCAATGCCATTTTTAGGACACAGCAAGTCCCATCGTTTTCTTCAATAACTAGAAACTATTTGGCCAAAGTATTTTTTGCTTTTTGTTTTTTTTCTACAAACGAACTCTTCAAAGAAAATATATATCCTTTTTCCATTACGTGTGTCAGTGCATGTGGGGTTTTGAAGAGGGAACTTTCAATCTGTCATTTTTTTAAACTGGGATGTCTTAGTTTGTAAGAAACCGAATTATTTTATTGCTTATTTACAAAACCAGTGCAGTTTCTTTTATTCTGGGATGAAGACTCGCATATATGATAGCCTGTAGTGGCAACTGTGTAAGCATACAAATATATATGTTGTGACCTGCGGAGGCAGAGGTGGAGGCTCCGAAATCATGGCCATCCTCAAGGGTTGAAGAGTCCAGCACGAGAGTGTAAAGGACAAGGCTGACATCTTGATAAAATGGGTAAACATACAGTTTGAGTGGAAACTGGCCAATAATTTCAAAACAGATTGTAAGAGCATTTAAATTATATAAAAAAAGGAGAATAGCGAAAGTATCATTGAGGAATGAGGAAATGAAAGAGACATTGAATAAATATGTTATCGCTGTCTTCACAGTAGAAAACACATGTTACATAGAGGCAATAGAGGGTCATCAATGGGCTAAAAATAGTGAGGAACATTTAGTAATTATTATCAGCAGTGAAAAATATATTGAAGAACCTAAAGGACTAAAATCCAGTAAATCCCCAGAAGCTGATTGCCACATCGTACGGTTCTAAATTAAATAGCTGCAGAGATAGTGGATGCACTGGTTATGATTTTGCAAAATTCAATAGATTCCAGAAAAGTGCCAAAGGATTGCAAGTTGACAAATGTAACACCGCTATTCATGAAAGAAGGCGGAGGGAAATCAGGGAACAACAGGTCAGTTAGCCTGATTTGTGTCAGCGTGGAAATGCTCGAATCTTTTAGTAAGATTGCTGGGTAAGTAGAAACCTATATATTTGGGCTGTGTAAATTCTCTTACCTTTTCGTTGTGCAGCTTTTCCAGGAGCACAGCCATTGCGAGCGAGGAGTGAACAGCTGGGAAGTCAATTTCACCGGGAGTTTCGTTGGAGCAGGGACTGCTGGGTAAGTAGAAACCTATATATTTGGGCTGTGTAAATTCTCTTACCTTTTCGTTGTGCAGCTTTTCCAGGCGCACAGGCATTGCGATCGAGGAGTGAACAGCTGGGAAGTCAATTTCATCGGGAGTTTCGGTGGAGCAGGGACTGCTGGGTAAGTAGAAACCTATATATTTGGGCTGTTTCTGAACCCGAGACACTACTCTTGTAGTGTCTCCCACCCAGCCTCCTCCTCTTACCAAAAAAAAGGACTCGGTTGTGTGTCGGTAAGGTAAGGCTTTTTCTATTTCTCTTCTTGTTTTATCGTGTGATTGGTTAAAAACTTGGGAATTTAGAATAGTGGCAATGGAGGTTAAGGCAGTTGAATGCTCCTCCTGCAGAATGTGGGAGGTAAGGGTCGCCAAGGGTGTCCCTGCTGACTGCATCTGCGGGAAATGCACCCAGCTCCAGCTCCTCGAGGACCGCGTGAGGGAACTGGAGCTGGAGCTGGAGGAACTTCGGATCATTCGGGAGGCGGAGGGGATTATTGAGAGGAGTTAACGGGAGGCAGTCACACCTCAGGTAAAAGAAGAAGGTAGATGGGTTACCGTCAGGGGAAGGAGAGGGAACCAGCAGGCAGTGCAGGGATCCCCTGTGGCCGTTTCCCTCAACAACAGGTATACCGTTTTGGATACTGTTGGGGGAGACGACTTACCAGGGGTAGGCAATGGGATACAGGTCTCTGGCGGAGAGTCTGTCCCTGTTGCTCAGAAGGGAAGGGGTAAGAGGAGCAGAGCATTAGTCATTGGGGACTCCATAGTTAGGGGAACAGATAGGAGGTTTTGTGGGAACGAGAGAGACTCACGGTTGGTGTGTTGCCTCCCAGTTGCCAGGGTACATGATGTCTCGGATCGTGTTTTTGGGATCCTCAAGGGGGAGGGGGAGAAGCCCCAAGTCGTGGTACACATAGGCACCAACGACATAGGTAGGAAGACAGATGGGGATTTAAGACAGAAATTCAGGGAGCTGGGGTGGAAGCTTAGAGCGAGAACAAACAGAGTTGTTATCTCTGGGTTGTTGCCCGTGCCACGTGCTAGCGAAGTGAGGAATAGGGAGAGAGAGGAGTTGAACACGTGGCTGCAGGGATGGTGGAGGAGGGAAGGTTTTGGTTTCCTGGATAATTGGGGCTCTTTCTGGGGTAGGTGGGACCTCTACAAACAGGATGGTCTTCACCTGAACCAGAGGGGTACCAATATCCTGGGGGGGAGATTTGCTAGTGCTCTTCGGGGGGGTTTAAACTAATTCAGCAGGGGGATGGGAACCTAAATTGTAGTTCCAGTGTGCAGGATGTTGAGAGTAGTGAGGGCAGAGAAAAGGTTATAAGGACACAAGAGGGCACTGGCAAGCAGGAGCTTGGTTTAAAATGTGTCTACTTCAACGCCAGGAGCATCCGGAATAAGGTGGGTGAGCTTGCAGCATAGGTTGGTACCTGGGATCTCGATGTTGCGGCCATTTCAGAGACATGGGTAGAGCAGGGACAGGAACGGATGTTGCGGGTTCCGGGATTTAGATGTTTCACTAAGAACAGAGAAGAGGGTAAAATAGGGGGGGGGGGGGGGGGGGGTGGTGTGGCATTGTTAATCAAGGAAACTATTACAGCGGCAGAAAGGACGTTTGAGGACTCGTCTACTGAGGTAGTATGGGCCGAGGTTAGAAACAGGAGAGGAGAGGTCACCCTGTTGGGAGACTTCTATAGACCTCCAAATAGTTCCAGAGATGTAGAGGAAAGGATAGCAAAGATGATTCTTGACAGGAGCGAGAGTAACAGGGTAGTGGTTATGGGGGACTTTAACTTTCCAAATATTGACTGGAAATACTATAGTTCGAGTACTTTAGATGGGTCTGTTTTTGTCCAGTGTGTGCAGGTGGGTTTTCTGACACAGTATGTAGACAGGCCAACCAGGGGCGATGCCACATTGGATTTGGTACTGGGTAATGAACCCGGCCAGGTGTTAGATTTAGAAGTTGGTGAGCACTTTGGTGATAGTGATCACAATTCGGTTAGGTTTACCTTAGCGATGGGCAGGGACAGGCATATACAGCAGGGCAAGAATTATAGCTGGGGGAAAGGAAATTATGATGCGATTAGGCAAGATTTAGGATGCGTAGGATGGGGAAGGAAACTGCAGGGGATGGGCACAATCGAAAAGTGGAGCTTATTCAAGGAGCAGCTACTGCGTGTCCTTGATAAGTATGTACCTGTCAGGCAGGGAGGAAGTTGTCGAGCGAGGGGGCCGTGGTTTACTAAAGAAGTTGAAGAGCTTGTCAAGAGGAAGAAGAAGGCTTATGTTAGGATGAGACGTGAAGGCTCAGTTAGGGCGCTTGAGAGTTACAAACTAGCCAGGAAGGATCTAAAGGGAGAGATAAGAAGAGCAAGGAGAGGACACGAGAAGTCATTGGCGGATAGGATCAAAGAAAACCCGAAGGCTTTCTATAGGTATATCAGGAATAAAAGAATGACTAGATATAGGTTAGGGCCAATCAAGGATAGTAGTGGGAAGTTGTGTGTGGAATCGGAGGAGATCGGGGAAGTGTTAAATGAATATTTTTCGTCAGTATTTACAGTGGAGAAAGAAAATGTTGTCGAGGAGAATACTGAGATACAGACTACTGGGCTAGATGGGATTGAGGTTGACAAGGAGGAGGTGTTAGCAATTTTGGAAAGTGTGAAAATAGATAAGTCCCCTGGGCCAGATGGGATTTATCCTAGGATTCTCTGGGAAGCCAGGGAGGAGATTGCAGAGCCTTTTATCCTTGATTTTTATGTCGTCATTGTCGACAGGAATAGTGCCGGAAGACTGGAGGATAGCAAATGTTGTCCCCTTGTTCAAGAAGGGGAGTAGAGACAGGCCTGGTAATTATAGACCTGTGAGCCTTAATTCGGTTGTGGGTAAAATGTTGGAAAAGGTTATAAGAGATAGGATTTATAATCATCTTGAAAAGAATAAGTTCATTAGAGATAGTCAGCACGGTTTTGTGAAGTGTTGGTCGTGCCTCACAAACCTTATTGAGTTTTTTGACAAGGTGACCAAACAGGTGGATGAGGGTAAAGCCGTGGATGTGGTCTATATGGATTTCAGTAAGGCGTTTGATAAAGTTCCCCACGGTAGGCTATTGCAGAAAATACAGAAGTATGGGATTGAAGGTGAATTAGTGCTTTGGATCAGAAATTGGCTAGCTGAAAGAAGACAGAGGGTGGTGGTTGATGGTAAATGTTCATCCTGGAGTATAGTTTCTAGTGGTGTACCGCAAGGATCTGTTTTGGGGCCACTGCTGTTTGTCATTTTTATAGATGACCTGGATGAGGGTGCAGAAGGGTGGGTTAGTAAATTTGCGGATGACACGAAGGTCGCTGGAGTTGTGGATAGTGCCGAAGGATGTTGTCGGTTACAGAGGGACATAGATACGATGCAGAGCTGGGCTGAGAGATGGCAAATGGTGTTTAATGCGGAAAAGTGTGAGGTGATTCACTTCGGAAGGAGTAACAGGATTGCAGAATACTGGGCTAATGGGAAGATTCTTGGTAGTGTAGATGAGCAGAGAGATCTTGGTGACCAGGTACATAAATCCCTGAAAGTTGCCACCCAGGTTAATAGAGCTGTTAAGAAGGCATATGGTGTGTTAGCTTTTATTAGTCGGGGGATCGAGTTTAGGAGCCACGAGGTCATGCTGCAGCTGTACAAAACTCTGTCGCGGCCGCACCTGGAGTATTGCGTGCAGTTCTGGTCACCGCATTATCGGAAGGATGTGGAAGCTTTGGAAAAGGTGCAGAGGAGATTTACTATGATGTTGCCTGGTATGGAGGGAATGTCTTCCGAGGAAAGGCTGAGGGACTTGAGGTTGTTTTCGTTCGAGAGAAGGAGGAGGAGAGGTGACTTAATAGAGACATATGAGATAATCAGAGGGCTGGACAGGGTGGATAGTGAGAGCCTTTTTCCTCGGATGGTGATGGCAAACACGAGGGGACATAGCTTTAAGTTGAGGGGTGATAGATATTGGACAGATGTCAGAGGTAGTTTCTTTGCACAGAGAGTAGTAGGGGCGTGGAACGCCCTGCCTGCAACAGTAGTACACTCGCCAACTTTAAGGGCATTTATGTGGTCATTGGATAGACATATGGATGAAAATGGAATAGTGTCGGTCAGATGGTTTCACAGGTCGGCGCAACATGGAGGGCTGAAGGGCCTGTACTGCGCTGTAAAGTTCTATGTTCTAGGACGCCTTAAGAATGCACTTACAAAATCACAACATTCAGAACAAAGCCAACACGGTTTTACGAAAGGGAAATCATGTTTTACGAATTTATTAGAGCGTTTTGAGTGCGTAACCAGTAGGATAGGTAAAGAGAAACCATTATATGCCCTAGACCTGAATTTCAAAAGTGATTGAAAAGGTGTCACATAAACGTCAATACACAGGATAAAGGCGCCTGGAGTTAGTGATCATGTATTAGCATAGATAGAGGATTAGCTAACAGAAAGGAGGCAGTGTGTGCAGTTCAAAATGATTTAAGTTGTCAAGCTGTGACTATTGACGAGCCCCACGGAAAAGTGCTGTGGTTCAGCTATGTGCAATCTAAAATAATACTTAGATGAAGAGTAATGTATCTCCGTTTGCTGCTGATAAAAAGCTAGGTGGGAATGTAAGCTGCAAAGAGGCCAGAAGGGGGGTGAATCCAGATATAAACATTTAATTGAGTGGACAACAAGTTGATAGATAGAATATAAACTGGGGAAGTGTGATGCTTGGTAGTAGCAACAAAAAAAACAGTTGCTTCAAAAAGCCAGGCACCTTGGAAATGTTAATGTTCAAAGGCACTTGGATATACTCTAACAAGCAGCACAGAAATAGCACACAATAGACCAGATCTGAAGTACAATGCGCAGTTTTGATCTCCATACTGAAGGAAAGACATATTTGCATTGGAGGCTGTGCAGGAAAAGTTCACGAGAGAGTTCCAGGGATGAGAGTATTGTCCTGTCATGAGCAGGATGAGTAAACAATGTCTACACACTTTGGTCACATTGAAACATATAGATCCTGAAGGCACTGGACAAGGTAGAGGTAGACTGCAGCCGAGGAATCTAGAATGCAGAGGCACAATCTCAGAATAAAGGGCCAATCACTTAGGACTGAGATTAAAATAAAATTTAAAGTGTTTTGAATTTTTGGGATTCTCGATGGTAGAGTGCTGTGGATGCTCCACCGTTGAATGTATTTAATAGAAATATATGGAAAGAAGCAAAATATGGCTTGAGTCTGTAGAGTTTAGGTGGAACATTGTGAACCATCAACTGACGTGCGCTGTTAAATGGAAAAGGGACAGTGAACCAACAGAAGACTCGGGGCCTTCACTTACCTTCAGGAGCAGACAGCAGTCGGACCTGTGTGGAAACAGCCAGAACCGAGAGCGGATAAATCCAGCGCGTGGCTCGGAGCCTTCACTTACCTTCAGGAGTGGAGAGCAGTTGGACCTCTCCCAGCGCGCTGGAGTATTGAAAAAAAAGGGGAAAAAACAATGGTGACGTCACAGGAAAGCTGCAAGGTGATTGGTTGGTGATTCACTTCTGTTCGGAAATAGCTCTAAATTGCTGGATAAATATCGAAGGTAAGAAAGGTTTACAGTTTATTTTCGTATGTAGTAAGTAGTATTTTTACGGGAGTTCTGTAGTAACGAGGACCAGGGAAGAAGGGGCCTAGAGTAATTGATATTATTCGATATTCAGATCTTCCAAAAGGTTTAATTTAAAGGATTAAGTCATGGCAGGAGAGCTCAAAGCCGTGGTGTGATCCTTGTAATAGATGTCGGAAGCCTGGGACCTTTCCAGTGCCCGGCACCGGCATGTGCGCAGGAAGAGTCTCCAGCTGCAGCTCCTGGAATCCCGGGTTTCGGAGCTGGAGCGGCACCTGGGGAAACTGCAGAGCATCCATGAGGCGGAGAGCATGGAGAGGTGGTCACACCGCAGGCTCAGACTCCACAGGCAGGCTGGGAATGGGCGACCACCAGGCAGAGCAAGAGGACTATGTTCAGGAATCTCCTGTGGCTATTCCCCTACAAAACAGATATACTGCTTTGGATACTGTTGGGAGGAATGGCCTCTCAGGGGAAAGCAGCAACAGCCCAATTCGACGCACCACGGTTGGCTGTGCTGCACAGGGGAGGAGTAAAAAGTGATGGAATGCAATAGTTATAATGGACTCAACTGTAAGGGAATAGAGAGGCGTTTCTGTGGCCGCAAAAGAGACTCTAGGATGGTATATTGCCTCCCTGGTGCTAGGGTCAATGATAACTCAGACCGGTTACAGGACATTCTGAAGGGGGAGGGTGAACAGCCAGTGGTCGTGGTACACATTGGTACAAACTACATAGGTTAAAAAGAAAGGATGAGGTCCTAAAAGCAGAATATAGGGAGTTAGGAAGTAAATTGAATAGCTGGACCTCAAAGGTAGTGCTCTCAGGATTACTATCAGTGTCATGTTCTAGTCAGGGCAGAAATAGCAGGATATATCGGATGAATACGTGGCTGCAGGGATGGTGTTGCGGGGAGGGGGTTAGATCCCTGGGACATTGGGACCGGTTCTGGGGTAGGTGGAACCAGTACAAACTGGATGGGTTACACCTTGGCAGGACCAGGACTGATGTCCTAGTGGGAGTATTTGTTAAAGTGGTTGGGGTGGGTTAAACTAAAATAGCAGGGGTGAAGGAACATTTGCAAGGAGTCAGAGGATGGGGGATTAAAGACAAGAACAAAAGACAGTAAAAAAAAGAAAAGTAAGAGGCAGAGAAATCAATGTCCAGAATAAAACAGGGTCACAGTGAAAATCAATGGGAAGGAGACAAGTAATGTTAAAAAGACAAGCCTTAAGGCTTTGTGCCTTAACGCACGAAGCATTCGCAATAAATTGGATGAATTAATCCCACAAATAAATGTAAACATGTATGATATAGTCGGGATTATGGAAACATGGCTGCAAGGTGACCAGGGATGGGAAATGAACATCCAGGGATATTCAGTATTTAGGAAGGACATACAAAAAGCAAAAGATGGCGGAGTTGCATTGCTGGAGAAAGAGGAAATTAACACAATAGTGAAGAAAGATATCAGCTCTGACGATGTGGAATCTGTATGTGTAGGGTTGAGAAACACTAAGGGGTAAAGAAAAATTGTGGGTGTTGTATATAGACCCCAAACTGTAGTCTGATGTTGGGAATGGCATTAAACAGGACATGAGAGACGCATTCGATAAAGGAACATGTGTAATTATGGGTGTTTTTCATCTGCATATAGATTGGGCAAATCAAATTAGTCACAATACTGTAGAGGAGGAATTCTTGGAGTGTATATGGGATGGTTTGCTGGACCAAAACGTTGAGGAACCAATTAGAGGACAGGCCATCGTAGACTGGATATTGTGTAATCAGAGAGGATTAATTGACGACCTAGCAAGACCCCTTGGGGATGAGCGACCATAATATGACAGAATTCTTCATCAGGATGGAGCGTGACGTAGTTGACCCTGAGACTAGCGTCCTGAATCTTAGTAAAAGAAACTACGACGGTATGAGGCGCCAGTTGGCTATGATGGATTGGGAAACCTTACTTAAAGGGATGACGGTGGATAGACAAAGACAAACGATTAAAGGGTGCATGGATGAACTGCAACTATTGTTTATCCCTCCCTGGCAGAAACGTAAAACGGGGAAGGTAGGCAAACCATGGCTTACAAGTGAAATTACAGACAACATTAGATCCAAGGAAGAGGCATATAAGTCTGTCAGTAAACGAAGCAGACCTGGGGATTGGGAGCAGTTTAGAATTCAGCAAAGGAGCACGAAGGGATTGATTAAGAAGGGGGAAATTGAGTACGAGAGCAAGCTTGTAGGGAACATAAAAACTGATTGTTAAAGTTTCTATAGGTATGTGAAGAGAAACAGATTGGTGAAGACAAATCCAAGTCCCTGACAGTAAGACATAGGGAATATATTATGGGGAGCAAAGAAATGGCTGACCAACGAAATGCATACTTTGGTTCTGTCTTCATAAAGGAGGACACAACTGTCATCCCAGAAATGTTGGGGAACACAGGGCTTAGTGGGAGAGAGGAACTGAAAGAGATCTGTATTAGTAGAGAAATGGTGTTGGGGAAATTGATGTATTGAAGGCCAATACATCCACAGGGGTTGATGGTATGCATGCCGGAGTACGTAAGGAAGTGGTCCGAGAAATATTGGAGGCATTGGTTGTCATCTTCCAAGATTCTACAGACTCTGGAGCAGTTTCTACAGATTGGAGGGTGGCTAATGTAAGCCCATTATTTAAAAATGGAGGTAGAGAGAAAGCAAGGAACTATATACCAGTCTGCCTGACGTCGGTAGTGGAGAAAATTCAAAGATTTTACAGCAGAGCACTTGGAGAACACCAGTAGAATCTGGAAGAGTCAGCATGGATTGACGAAAGGGAAATCATGCTTGACAAATCTACTAGAATTCTTCCAGGATGGAACTAGTAGAGCTGATGAGGGGTAGCCAGTGGAATGTGGTTTATTTGGACTTTCAGAAGGTTTTGGACAAAGTCCCATGTAAGGGATTAGCGTGTAATATTAAAGAGCATGGGTTTGGTGGTCGTGTATTGTGATGGATAGAAAATTGTTTGGCAGACAGGAAGCAAAGAGTAGGGATAAATGGTTCTTTTTTCTGAATGACATGCAGTGACTAGTTGGGTACTGCAGGGATCGGTGCTAGGACTCCAGCTATTCACAATATATATTAATGATTTAGATGAGGGAACTTAATGCAATATTTCCAATTTTGTAGACGACACAAAACTGTGTGGGCGGGTAGGTTGTGAGGCGGGTTCAGAGAGCCTTCAGGGTGATTTGGACAAGTTGTGTGAGTGGGCTCATGCATGGCAGATGCAGTGTAATTTAGATAAATGTGAAGTTATCCACTTTGGTAGCAAGAATAGGAAGGCCGATTGTTATCTGAACGCCTATAAACTGAGAGAAATATGCAGCAATACCTGAGTGTTCTCGTTCACCAGCTTGCTGAAGGCAAGCATGCAGGTCCAACAGGTGGTAAAACAGGCATATGGTCTGTTAGCCTTCATACCAACAGGATTCGAATACAGGAGCAGGGATGTCTTGCTGCAATTATACAGGGCCTTGGTGAGGCCACACCGGGAATATTGTGTGCAGTTTTTCTCCTTATCTGAGGAAGGATGCTGTTCCTATAGAGGGAGTGCAGCGAAGGTTTACCAGACTGATTCCGAGCATGGCGGGACTGACGTATGAGAATAGATTGAGTTGGGTAGGATTATATTCGCTGGAGTTCAGAAGAGGGACGGGGGATCTCATAGATACCTATAACATTCTAACAGGACTTGAAAGGGTAGATGCAGGAAGGGTGTTCCCGATGGTGGGGAGTCCAGAACCAGGGGTCATAGTTTAAGTATACGGGGTAAAGCTTTCAGGACTGAGATGCGGAGAAATTTATTCACCCAGACAGTGGTGAGCCTGTGGAATTTGCTCCCACAGAAAGCAGTTGAGGCCAAAACAGTGTATGTTTACAAGAAGGAGTTAGATATAGCTCTTGGGTATAAAGGGAACAAAGGGTATGGGGAGAAAGCGGGAACAGGTTACTGAGTTGGATGACCAGCCATGATCATAATGAATGGCGGAGCAGGCTCGAAGAGCCGAATGGCCTACTCCTGCTCCTATTTTCTCAGTTTCGATGTTTTTTATTAGACTCTCCAATGGAAATGGTCAGTATGACTCCGTCAGATTACGCTGTTTGATGGTGCGTGTATGAAGGACACCAATGAGGTATTGTTGGCAGACTGCAGTCTCGAAGCAAGCGTGGTGGAAGGTACAACTTCACTTTATAAAGAATACTTGGCTGTAAGATTAGGCAAGTCAGCTTTTGGGGATCCACAAAAATAAACTTATTTATAAATTGTTAATAAGAGAAGCATTTCATCGACTTATTGTATGATAAAACACAAAAGGAGACCATTCTACCCATAGCGTCTGTACTAATGCTGTATAAAAACTATCCAATTAGTCCCTCTCCCCTGCTCTACCCCATGACGCTGAACATGTTCCTCCTTCTATTTTTTTTTTTACCAATTCTCCCTTTGAAATTCCCCTTGAATCAGCACCATCGCTTCTTCAGGCAGCATATCCTAGATGACATCATACCATTGTGTAAACATATTTTTCCTCATCTGTTCCTCAGGTTATTTTACTGATGGTCTTAAATCTGTGCCCCTATGGATAACGAAACTCCTGCAACTGCAAACAGTGTTGCCTTAGTTAGTCAATGAAAACCGCTCACAATTTTGAAATATGGATTATCAATCAGAGTGTGGAGTGTATGCATTTAGGGAAATGAACATAAATCGTGGCGTTTACACGTCCTAAAGGTCAGGTTGCAGAATAATTATGTGGAGGTCGCATGCGAGGTCAGCTTAGCATTAAAGAAAATATGTGATCGTGTGGTCGCCTATCTTGGATACCTGCCCCCACACGCCATCGAAAATGCACGTGATTGTAGAAAGGGAGACAGGACATAAACTTGACGAAAAGTAGAACTCCTGATACAGAAAGGAAGTAGAGGAAGAGGCAGGGAATTTGGATTCCACCTCGAGGAGTGGCGAGCATCGTTTTCTTTTTGTTTTTTCTTCTGCTCTACTGCCCAAGTGATTGCACTTAATTTGCTTCTTAAATAATAATGAAATTGCTGTACAACCAACGTGAAACCTTCCTTCGATCACTTGTTCAGCAAAATGAGGTGATACTGTTTTGAGTTTCGAAGAATGATAGGTGATCTCATTGAAACGTATAGAAATTTAAGGGACTTAACAGGGTTGGTGACAGGATGCTGTACCCTGGCTGGGAAGTCTAGAAGTAGCGGCAATGGTCTCTGTATAAGGTGTTGGTCATTTCAAACTGTGATGAGGATAATTTTCTAAATGAAGATTAAGTTTGTGAATCTTTGGAACTCTCTTCCCCAGGAACTATGGATGCTCGGTCGATGATTACAGTCAAGACAAATATTGAGAATTTTTTGGGCATTAATGGGTTTGTGGATAATGCGGGAAAGTTTATTCGACATAAAAGATTAGCCAGGAATTGCTGAAATCTGCAGCAGGTTTGAGGGGCCTAATGGCTTACTCCTGTTTCTACTTCTCCTCTTCCGACAAAGCCAAAAATGGATGAAACGGAGAAACTCACCTTCAAGAGTGAACTTTCACGTCCTGATAAAGGAATGTTAGCTCTTATCATCTCTGCAGACGAGTGGTGATTAGACAGCAATGTTACCGCATTTAACCTCTACACCCACTTGTTAAAGAAGAATGATTCTTGATGTTCTCAGACGGACACAATTCTGAGAGAGGGTATTGCGTATTGATTACACCCATCGCCCATTTGACGTTTCAGGCATGGACCGCAACAACAATGCATGCATTCATACAGCGCCTTTTGTCCCATAGAGACTCAAAAGGTCCAATGTTCTCCTGGGCTGTCTTCCATCATCCACCCACAGTAACCTTCAGCGCATGCAAAACTCTGCTGTCCTTGCACAAACTCACAACAAGTCCCGTTTACCCATCACTTCCTGTGTTCGCCGACCTACCTTAGCTCCCGTTAAAAAGCATCTACATTTTAAAGTTATCATTTGTCTGCTTAATGTCCATCACAACTTCTTTCACACTCCTTATTTTTATGGCCTCTTACATCCCCTACAACCCTCCCTATCTCGGCAAACGCCCCCAGACCTACAGCCCTCCGAAACTATGAATACTCCTTATGCGCCGGCAACCCTCAGTAACCTCATCCCGTTCCTACTACCCTCTCTAGCTCTGTAACCTTCTCCAGCGCTGCACCCTTCCTATTCCTGTAACCTCTTCAAATTGCACAACCCTCCTTTCCTCTATTGCCTCCTCTCATGGTATCAGTGATCATCACATTCTTGTTTGTGGGAGCTTAGTTTGAGCATATTGTCTGCTGCATTTCCTGCATTAAAACAGTGATGACACTTCCAAAAGGAGTTCATTGGCTGAAAATTTCTTAGAGACGTCTGGTCCTTTATGAAACGTGATGTTGTGTGGCAAACTCAATCACCACATGAGGGCACTCAGGTACAGGTTGTTCGATTGGTTATTCAGCATATGCAAGGAGAGATATCGCCTCGGGTATTCCGAGGTAATGCTCCGAGTTTACATGCAAGAGCATAAACTTATATACCATTATTATCATGCAATGTGTTCAAACAACGGATGGTTGATATGTTTGATAATAAAACAATGCTGTTTAATTACACATTACAATGGACGCACATCCTTGGCCTTATCATATACATACCAGATGGCTCCATGCCGAGCCCATTATCTTTCTGTTCCCCATTACCCCAACATTCCACAGAACCAGTGGCCTTGAAGCCCCGGCTCCAACGACAGAACCCTAATCCTGCCCTTTACCCCAGTAGCATGTTTGTTTCTTTTCTCAACCTGACTGTTAAATGCTGCTGAGATGATTTTTTAAAACTCAACAGTTTCTATTAACCCCTTCAGTGATATAGAAAAGCAGTAACTTCCATAGTGTCAATCTGACAGTTATAGCAGCAAGGTGAACATAAAAAAATCAGGCAAAATTAAAAAAAGGAATGCCGTTTTGTAAAATAATTGGTTTATCTAGTTTCCGTTATAGGTAGATTAATTTATACACTTATCTTTAGCATGAACAGCTTCGATATTGGAAGTAAAAAGTTGCATTCCCCTCTGCTCCAAAGTTCCCCACAGCAAGTTTCCAACTTTTGTTTTCTGTTTGCAATGCTCTCCATTTACGATCACTCTATGCTGCACACTATGGACCACAGATAGAGTACTGTGCACGGTTCTGGTCACCGCATTAGAAGACTCGATAGAGGGGCAATAGAGGAGTCTTATAGAGGATGTTGTCGGGAATGGAGAATTTTAAAGATGGGCAAATATTTGATAGACTGGGTGTGCTCTCTTTGGAACACAGGTGGCTGATAGGAGATTTAATTCAGGAGTACACTCTTATGATAGCCCAAAGAAATTGAGTAGGAAGGACCTATAACCCTGAACATGGAGGGCAATAATCAAGGAGCATCGGCACAAAAAAAGTGGAAGGATTAGAGGGATGCTGAAGAGATATACTTCCACCCAGAGGGTGGTAGATGATCTCGATCTGGAGCTTACTGTCTGAATGTAGTAGAGTCAGAAACCCTCACCACATAAAAAAAAAATGGCTTGCAATTGACCTGTCATAACTTAAAGGCCCACGGACCAGGCACTGGAAAGCGAGATTAGGTTAAATAGTCATTTCATGCTTGGCATTGCCGTGATGAGTCGAATGGCGTCCTTCTGTGCTGGAAATTGCAATGCTTCTACAATGCTATGTTGTGTTAGTTTGGTGCGCTGTATTGCCTCAGGGGGTGCATTACTGTGAAGTATTATGTTAATTTGATATGCTTGCTTCATATACTGCACTGACTGGAAGTGGTGCATTTGCTTGAGGTGCTGTATTGTGCTTTCTTAGTGTGAGGAAGTGAATCGATCTGAGGTGGTGTCTTATTTTAAGGGCGTCATTACTTTCAGCTGGCCTATTATTTTGAGTTGTCACATGAGTTGGAGACAGTTTTTCTGTCAGGCGATTGCAGCAGTTTTATTAGTTTTGGTTGAAAGGGCTGTTTCCGTTGGAGGGTCTGTGTTGGATCGATTGCCTGTATCGATTTTGCAGTCTGTGTCAGTTTGAGATAATTTATCCGATTGATGGGCTGTATTGAATGGAAGGGTTTATTACTTGAAATTGTCTAGTGTATCAAAACATATTAGTTTCCGGTGCTGCATTAGACTGAGATGGTGTTTCAGTTTGTCGTGTGCAATTATTTTTACATGCTGCATTAATTGAATTCATAGTAGGTAGTCACAAGCAATCCAATTTATTCAGATAACTGAATGTCCATAGATAAGAGGACAGCCACATCCCAGAGTGCAGTCGAGCAGTCTTGAGAGAGACACTATAACATTTGGAATTTGATTACTGAATGATAATAGTCGAGTGAAGGAAGTCAATGAAGCAACATGCGATCCAGAAATGGAACTAGTGATGCTTGCAAGAATAATCTCTTTGTTGGGAGAATACAGTTTCTAATTTCCAATAGATAATTAATGTGATCAGAATTGTCCAGTCTTTGGAGTGCTCCAAGTTAATCTCAGAACTGCATAAATTCTATCACAACAGGGATTATACATGATGTCGCAATCTGTTTGTTTACTAAAAAAAATGTTTTAAAGATGTGGAAATCTCAAAATCACCGTGGAGGTCATACCGAGTATAAATTACAGGCTCTGGGAACTATCACCTCAGAGTTTAGTGCCTGCAACAACACGAGGCAGGTAAATTCACAAAGAAAATGTGCAAAACATTTGACAGTATCGAAAAAATATATTACCTGATCCTTGTTGTCATTGGTGTCCCCGGTAAGAGACTATTGACGTTGAGCAATCTGTGCATGAACTCATTTCTGGTTTTACTCTGTGATTGATAATGTTGCATGCTGATCGAGAGGCAACCGAACAGTGTTATCATTCCCTTATTTCAAATATCTTCAATTATCTCAGCAGCGTCTGTTTTTTTATGAATGCAATTCAAATCAAAGTGGAAGGCATGTTCTTCTCTTTGGTAATAATTCTATAAATTGAAATGTATTGGAATTGTTCCGGTTCCAATTGAGCTGCTCCAACAGAAACAGATGCTAGCTATTTACTGAAGGCTGAACAGCAGGACAGCATGGTTGTAGCATTCTAATCCTTGGCATAATGACATATTCGTAACCTTAGTATAATTACTGTAAACATTTTACTTGTTTTCATGTTGATTAATCCCAATCGCCGAGCACAACCCTGAGAACCTTTTGGTCACGAATGATGCATTTTCTATCTTGCAATTACGGTCGATGAATCGTCCAGTGGTGCAAGGGATTCAGTCTTGTCAGATCAGTTTTTATCTGTTATTTAGATTTTTACACATGTAACCGTCCAATCTGTACCCTTACCTCAGTGGGTTGTGATCCTGTGAGGAGAGTCACATATAGCTGAGGAACATACCTATCGGATATTCATAAGACAGGAATCTGACTGATTAAAGTTTATTAATTAATATATTCATGAACAGTTAATGATGAAATAAATAGAACACGTCTCAATTCTTGGATTATTCTGTTTAAAATTGTTGCACCTTCTCCAGTGCATTTATATCGTTTTTTAATGTGACTACCAAAACGATACACAGTGCACTGTGTTGTATAACCAAGGTTCTATATTAGTTTTCTATAAAGTATTTGATTTTCCAATTGTTATGGACCTGTTCAACTGTTTTGTTACATTAAATGATTTGTTAATCTGTACCTCTGCGCTACTTTTCCTCTCTATCCCGTTGGAATGCTAATTATACAAGGAGTATCTGGGAATCATATTCTTCTGACGAAAATTCAGTTCCTTATGCTCAGCTATATTGATATTAATTTTCTGCTTAAATATTCAATCGGCAAGCTTATTAATTATTGTTGATATCTTGAGGTATTTTGTTGCATACCTCCTTTGTATTAATTGTGCTCTCAATGTGGATTTTTCACCAAATTTTGAAATTAGGCTTCTGCTTCCCGAGTCCAGATTGTTCATGTAAATGTTGAACCGAAGTTTTCTCAGCGCTGATGGTCGTAGAATACCACTTTGCACCTTCTGCCAATCTGAGCAAATACCAAGAACTCCTACTGCCACTTTTCAGTTTCTTGCAGCAACTTTCTGTCCATTGATCCTTATTGGCAAATTCAATCCGTTTGTTCAAGTAAGACCTCCCTTTTGAATATGTACTTACTACTCCATTATATTCCGTGCAATTAAATTATTTTATGGCGCATTTTTGAATACGGATTCCATGTCTTCCCTACCACTGAAGTAATGCCAACCGGTTTGTAGTTCATTGGACTAGTTCGAATTTCTTTCTTAAATACAAGAATCACATTAGCTGTCTCTCAGCCCTCTGGCACTATTTCCAATTTTGATTCTAATTAGCGAAGAGATAACCGTGCCTCTGCTATCTTTTCCTATTCTCTTCAATATGTGTATATCAATCCAATCGAACCTAAGAGATTACCCTTTCTTTGATCACTTGGAAAATATCTCCCCACTTGCTTTCTCAAGTGAGGAGAACTTATTTGTTGAATTTAATTGACTGTTAAATGACAGTGTAGTTCCTCCACTCAGAAATCTCTCTTTATTATGTATCTTCATCCATTATTTCATTTCGCCCCTGCTATCCCACAACAAAGCTGATGTCCTTGCTTTTGATGAGCTCCAAAAGTTAATTTACATATCTATCCATCTCAGTCCACCCTTCTCTGATGAAAAGCACAGTAAACCACAGCTGTCCATAAAAACGTAGGGATCGAGTCTTGCCTGACAGACACCTTGACACTGTTGCCTGGCTAGTTTCCCTCCAATATCTCGTGCAAATACATTCTAAGGCCCCCACTTGGGATATGTCATTTTATTTCGTGCTACTTCGCAGGAACTCCTCTCCTGTTCACTTGCTCTGGTCTGGGAATGAAACCCTCACAGGTTCCTAATCCTTAAACCCCTGCAGTTACTCTGTTTTAATGTAATTGTGTCT